>NC_090940.1:62029327-62642661 GCF_040938575.1 Ambystoma mexicanum
CGGCACCGGGTTTCTTTCTCTTACTTCCAGCACCGGTTCCTTTCTCTTAGTTCCAGCAGCGTCCAATTAACGTCTTCAGATTTTGCACATGCTTTCCTCCGCATTTCAGTCTTTCCTGGGTTCCAGCAATTCCTCCGTATTGCATTGTGGGTGATCTACCCTGTCTGCTGCCTTAAACCTAGCACTTGCAAATTGCTGGCTGCATTACCACTGTTTGTTGCCTTTATTATGTATTCATTGTTATTTATCTGTTTCTCCTCTGCCTTGCACTTTCCACCTCTCACCCCTTCCATGCACTTTTCCCCTCCCCCTCTCCCATGCACTTGCGCGTTCTCAATGTCACTGGGCCTAGTAAGATTGCTGTTTTGTTCTCCCCTGTTCCCCTCCCTTGCCTTGTCGCGCTCTGAAACACTTGTGTATGAGCGCGATAGAAATAAAATATCAATCAATCAATCAATCTGCTCCTGACAGTGTGGTTCCATCGCCTTCAGATATCCGTGCCCTTATTTTGGAAAATTCCAGTTTCCCTTGCGGAGCTCCTCCTTTCAAAACAGACGAGGGCGCACAGAAGGCGGAGGTCGAAGGGAGCGGGAGCGATCAGGAGCGGTGCTCCTGTACTTTTTATTTTTAAGTTTCACTGTTCCTATACTTTTATTTTAAAAAGAAACCGTTCTGGAGCGGTTTAGTTTCAAAATAAAAGTGTCGGCAGAAGTTGAAGCTTGCACTTCAGTGCACTGCACTGGACAGTCCCTAAAATAGCAGGTGTGTTTGGGGGTTTGGATTGTGTGTGAGAGGGGGCGTGGCGATGGGGTTTGTGGGGAGGGGTGCAGGCCAGCAGGGAACATTGTTCCACTACTTCTTTTCATACACTTCGACCACTGATCCAAAGGCCCTCCACTAGTGGTGTGGAGATTGAGTGGCAGAGCTTTCCAAAGAGAGGAACTCTACTGACAATCAACAAAACCAATGGAGGTCCTCTGCTCCCCTTCTGACTCAAAGAATAGGACAACCAGGTGGAGTGTCGCATCTCAGTGTGTCGAATACCTAATACCATACCTGGATTTGGTTTCTAAGCATGGATCTGGGATTCGAGCCTCTGTTGCTCACCAGTGCATTGCCCCTGTGCTTATCCGGACACCGGATAGACTGAAACTCAGGCGACAGGCACAGAGACTGAGTCAGCTACCCCAGCCAACCCCACCAACACTTTCACCCACCCCTTAGTTACCACCAGGTACCACAGTGTTGTGGAATTGTCGAGATATTGGCAATCACCACACTACCCCAGATGTTGACATTGGCAGGTGCACTGGCCACAGGAGAATGAAGGGAGGGTGGGGGGGCTATGAGAGAGCATGTTAGAGGTGGGGGCCAGAGGAGTAAGGAACCTTGTATGCCAGACGGACCCAGATCAGGACAGAGGCGCAAGCAGAGCGCCTCAATTCAAGACAGAGATCCAAACTAACCAACCCCACAATTTCCCCTTCTGCATACACCTCTCAAAATCCAAACCAAACACAACCAAAACCTACAGCACAGCAAACCGCACAAACTTCACTACATTGCAACAACAAAACAAAAACACACATAGACTAGCACAACAGTACACGACGACTACCGGCCGCATACACCCCAGGCCCAGCCAGCGGACCCACCGGGCTGAGGCCGCCAACAGCACATCACTGCTCTCTTGCACTTTTCCAGCTTCCTCCCACTAACTCATCCTCCCCTCCTCTTTCAGAGCCGCCAGAGCGCCAGGGGACCACTCCGGTGGTGATAGTGCGCGGTACAAATGTCCTTTAACATTAACATAACATTATCCTCCGTTCATCGTTCACCCATCTGTGTATGGGTGTCTACGTACATGAACCAAGAAAATGTCATCACACAATAGCTCAAACTATTGGCTCTGTCAATGCTTTTATGCTTTTATACGTTCTGACCGGTCGTAATTTGCCTTTTTTCACTTTTCTGAGAATTAGACAAAATGTGTGCCAGTCGCAATTTGCTCATGGACTTCGTTTTCTTTCAACGAAGATCCTCTAGTGCAGTGTCCATAATCAAACGCATGATGGCAGCAGTGCTTTAGGAATGCTGTTTATATGGTCGAACACATGTGGTGCTTTTGGGAAGATGAGAGATGCCTGCATCCTTGGCAGCCATTTATTGCGGGGAATCGTCCCGGTGGCGAGGTGGGCAGGGGGAGTATCGACGCAGAGAAATGTGTCCGTGGTGCACAGAACAGTGTGGGGTTTGTACACATTCTATCTGACACAGGGCGAGGAGACGCGTGTGTACATGCCACTATTAGTGACTCAGCTGGAACTTCAAACGTGAGCTCTGGCTGGAATGGGCGCAAAGCTTTGGCAGCGCCCTGGAAGTGCAGTAGCACTTCCGGCCTCGAGGAGCTGCGCCTGGCACAAGCTCCCATGAGTGCACAGATATGGCAAACCTCTCAACCTACTGAATCGCCAAAGCGCCTGTAATTAGAGGATTTTGTCTGGTGATCCCACTGACGTGTGTGAGAAAAGAACACATTCTTTGGGAGGATGGTTTGGTCCTGCTGAGTGGGAGAGCACAGTGAAGTTTTTGGAAGGCATGGACTTTGTCGAGGTGCGTGAAAATGTGTTCCAAACTGGAGATGAGGTGGGATTTATGGCCCTGGACACAGGTGGAAATGGGAAAAATGGAAAGGGGAATCCCACAATTTCCATGGCAGTGGTGCACCCAAAATACAGTGATTTTTAGTACATTAAGGAATAGAAGGCTACCAGGTTAGCTCAGCTGGTTGAGAGGCCGTTGCTGAGATGTTATTTATTAAAAACGGGTTGTTAATCCAAAGACTTTTTTCAATTCCTTGTAAAAAAAAAACAAGTGCTATATAATGTGCTGTACTGGGGGTGGGTTGGGCGCACCACTTGTTTATGTTCAGGGCGGAGGTGGGCGTATCTGCCCCTGTAGTGACAATCAAAAATTGACACTCATGACCCCAGTGTTTAATTTCCTGATAACTGCTGTCAGCACAACAAACAGTTTTACAAGGCTATATCATCTATATAACTATGAAATGTGAGAGAGCACAAAGGAAGGGGCACACACATCACAGGGTATTTGTGTGGTAGTCCAAGTTTCTGTTAAAGTTAAGATGCACATTTGGGAAACAATAGGGTGGCCAGCATGTATAAATCCTGATTTTAACAGTGATGGCCCCCACCCCAGTGATAGTCATGGACCCTTAATTCCTGTGGTGTCCCTTTCTGGCAAGAAGAAATAAAACAGAGCCTGCAAACGCGCAAGAGACGGCTGAGGAAAGGAGCACAGAGCAGATCAGATCACTGAGCCCCCAGCTTCCCTCTGCGAAGCTGGGGTTGGGGGGGGGGCTCAGTAAAGCCTTGTCAGGGCAGAGGCAGGCTGGGTCCGAGATCCAGCCCGACATCCGATCCCGGATCTCGGACCCGGCAAGAGCCGGCCCATTGCCCGGTGCTGTCCCTGGAAGCACACAGCGTCTACAGGTTTCCAGGACTTCTGCCTGGCTCCCAGTAATAGGGTCATAGAGCGTTGGCAGCGCCCCGGAAGTGCAAGTGCGGGGCTCTAGGAGCTCCGTCTGGCCGGATACCAGATGTAGTGGCTGTGACAGTGTCTGTTCAGTACAATACCAGAGAGAGGACAGAGGAGCCAGTATGAACTCCTCTGAGATTTGACTTGCCGCGAGTATAATATAAATACCAATAGGTGCGTTACATAAGTAATAGCCAATAACATTTTGAGATAGTTTTTAAATGTTTTTTTTTATATTGCGCTTCATGTCGCATTCCAAGGGACTGGATTTTAAACCCTGCTGCTCTGTGTTGTCTTGTTTCTAAGACAAGCACGTTTTGCCCCTGAGCTATCCTCCCGACCTATGACAATGGCCTGGTTATATTGCTGGACTCCACCACAATTCCCATTTCGCCAAACTCGGCGGACCACGTTTTTGTAAATCCCACAGAATACGTACTCGCCATATGCAAAACTCCCGAAACGTCCAATTGGATCAACTCAGCTGCGATGTTGGCACCTAAGCTGCAATCCAGCCCCGGTTAACATCTACAGCCATATTGAGCCGGGACATGCACAGAGATGCAGTCGCTCCAGCATACCAGCAGGTGGCAGCAGAGGATGGGGAAATACGCTTCGGCACTGTTATGCAGCATGGAACGTTATGAACACAGGGAAAGTATTGGAAGCCTGAATGCCATGGTACTATTTTTGGCCACGTGCTTCCAGTAGCCTCTACCAACCAGGTTAAAGAACACTCAGTGCCCAGTGAGCTAGAAGGACACTACAGCACAGTCCTTGGTGTCAGATTGTAGGGAGTGAATTCAAAACAGGCACGTACGTAAGACATGTACTGTAAAGTTCATGTGTGTAGCGGCACTACTGATTTAGCGCACAGTTCTAGAAAGTGGATAGGCCTGGCTTGTGGGTGTAAAGGACAGTGGCATCTGGTGAATTTGTGAACTGGATGGGCGTCAATGTATGCTCCAAACATGTGTGAGCGACCGAGTGTAGCGAGCGAGCCCGAACCAAACAAGAGGAGTTTGGGATGGGATTCTCCCTTCGAGAAATGTTTCAAAATAAGTGATTAAAATGGAGCATTTGACAGCACTTTCTGTGAAAAACTGGGTAAAAAGGCAGACCGTTTGCAAACAGGTTTGTATTAGATGCCTCTCTTTTCCTTTTATGTTTTATTACTTGTGTTGCATCCAGTCTTTTGTGATTACCTCCAAGCCCAAAGTAATTAATTTCTCAAGTCCATCCCCATCTCCTGCCACTTCCGCACTGCAGCGAAAAATGTCATCAGTAACGCCCTCATCGATGTGGACAATGTCATGGAAAGACCAAACTTTGCCATCTTCCAGCACTACGGTTTTCCTTCCAACTCTATCAATCTTTTGAGCATATCTCCAGCAGACTTCTCACTATCATGGATCCTCGGGAGGACCTGATATGCATCTTATTGCTTAATGCACCTAAAGAGGACCTTGGAGGAAAAAGTTGAAGTGAATAAGGTGCCACTGGAAGTAATAATAGACGCTGGATCACCTTCTATGATTGTGGACGCCCTTACGTTGCAGTATGAGTTGGGTTGTTCCATGCAAGAATTGAAACACTCCAATCAATGTGAGAGCAACTGGCTATGGCCAAAGCCCCATCAACATATTAGGATTTAAGTGGGTACACCTCAAATTTGGAGAAAGAGAGACTTATTACAAATTATTTATAGTTCAGAAAGGATCATCGTGTTGGCTTGGGATGAGCAGGCTGTGTTGTGAATGCAGATTTATCCAGGAGAAGAGAAACCGATATTGAGTATCACAACAAAAGATATTTTATCCAAGGAAAGTCTGGTTGAACAATTTCCCCAAATGTTCAACAACACCATTGGGAAGCTACAATGATTAAAACATTGCATAGCTCTAAGGAGAGGAACAAAACCAAAAGTATATAAGGTGAGGAACATTCCTGTCGGCACCAAAGATGCACTACAGGAAGAATGGAGGAGTCTCTGCAGAGAAGATATCATAGCACCAAATGAGTCCTCAGATTAGCTATCTCCCATTGTTAATGTGCAGAAGGGAGGCGGTTCGATACGCATGTGTGTGGACCTTAGAGACCTCAATAACAATATCTTGATTGATTGACGGTCGTGCTGGAAGATGCCAAAGTTTGGTCTTTCGATGACATTGTTCGCACCGATGAGGGCGTGGCAGATGACATTTTTTGCTCCAATGCAGAAGTGGCAGGAGATGGGGATACAGAGCAGTTTGTATGATCCCCAGAGCGTCCTGAACGATTTGCACAGAGGAGAAGAATTTTACGGAACACCAGAAATGACTTCATATACTATTGATGTGTATCCTTTTCTTAGAAAATGTTCGCGCTTCCTTTTCCCCCCTGAAAGGACCCTTTTCAAGCTCAGCAACCCTCCTTTCCCCCCTCACCTTCCCTTTCCTCCTCTTTTCTTTCCTCACTGTTATGGGGGGGGAGATGTTATGATGAGGTTATGATGAATTGTCTGCTGTCAAAGTGTTCTAGACCCTTGTTTTGGAATACTCAGAGATAGCAGTTGATTGATGGGACGTGAGTGTCTAAGGCACTCGTAGTGTACCTCATGGGTCTCCTCTGAACCAACAAATGCACTTGTGCACTCTGTGATCTCATCACGGATCTGGTCATACTCTGGAAGGGCATTTCATACACTCTCCCATCCTTTGCATACGGCACGTCTGAACAATTGCTGTACAGGGTTCTTCTGCTGCTTCCCTCAACCACTCCTCTTTTCCAAATCCTGCCTATATCTATGCACTGATGCTCTCTTCTTTCTCTTCTCTTTCTGGCTGATCCACTCCTTCAGCTGACGGTAACCGAGAAAAGCAATCAGCAATGACGTTGTCTCTTCCTGGTATGTATTCAACTCTTTTTCTATGGGTGAATAGTTTAACTCTGCTTCTTTTCGCACTGTGTAGGCGAAGGCAATGGTGACTTCTCTACCATCTAGAAAGTACTCCTCCCAAACCTAAATTACTAGCATCTACTGTGATTATACAGGTAGCCGCAGTATTGAACATTGTAAGGGTTGGTGCTTGCTGACATCACTCTTTATTGTCTCCCACTCTTTTTGGCACAGTTCAGTACACTCACATTTTACACACTTCTTCATGAGTGCCCTCATGTGTTGTGTTTTCTCTGTGAAGCATACAATGAACTTTCAGTAATATTCAGTCAAACCCCCCACCCCCATTTATTCGGTTGTATACGAATTGTTCGTATTACAACTGTTTGAATGACAATTGACCTTTTCACAATTGACCGAATTGTGAAGGTCAATTGTGACATATATGCGGGGGGAATCCCCCCGCAACCCCCCACCCAACCCAAACCCGCCCAAAACCCCTTATATATATATATATATATATATATATTACCAAAACGATATATGTATATATATATATATGCGGTCAATTGTGAAAAGGTCAATTGTGACCCTTTGAATTCGGTCAATTGTTCATTCAAACAATTGTAAACAAATTTGGGTAATACCATTTATTCCAGTGCTCTTATAGTGCGACGTCTGTGATTTTTAGCACTCTGCCGAAATGCCCTATCCTGCCATATTTTTAACACTCAGCATTCACATCTGGACACTCCCTTTCACTATTCGGGTGCCTGTTGGGGCTACACTTATAACACTTCAGCTGGGGATGTTCACTCTTCTAGGAAGATCTCTCTCCCCTATCATTTTTGAACCTGTCATTGGCATTTGCCTTGCACCATGTTGTAGCTGCTGTGTTTTTCTTCACTAAAGCAATGGTTGCGTCATCATTTTCATCCTCATATTCTTCTATTCTTTTGATAGAAGCCCCTTCCTCTTGTACGACTTTCACGCACGTCTTTCCTAATTCGAGTGTTCTAGCCAGATCAATGGCCTGGTTTAATGTCAGATCTTTACACTGCCACAGTCTCTGCTGAACCTGTGGCTCTGCGGTGTGTAGTACTAGTTGATCTCTGATATACTCATATGGCACTCCAGTGAATTTGCAGGATACGATGATGCAGTGTCGCTATATAGGTAGCCACCGATTCTCCTTTATTTTGTTTCCTTGAAAAGAAATAGAATATCTCCAGGGCAACATTCGTTTTGTTCCTGAAGTGCTAACCCAGTTTCACCAGTGCCAATTCATATTGTCTGGTAGATCCCGAGGAGCTGGAGTCCCCCCACCCCCGCCCCCTCCGGGTAAACGGTTTCAGGAAGGGTGCGAAAAATCCTCAAAGCTTCAGTGCCAATGCAATTCAGAAGGGATGCTTCTTTCAGGTTCTCGTTGAAATTTCCTCCACCCGAAGCATGCAGGTACACCTGAAAGGAGTCTACCCATTGTTCCCAGGGAATGGGAGGTTCCCCTGGAGAGGTCAGTAATGCACAAGGGGCAGGAGTGTTTTGCATGTTCTGGTCGTAGTCTGATTATTGGATGTTCCTCCTTCCTCTTCCTGTTTCTTTGGCAGTAGGTTGTCTGAATGGATCACCATTGTTAAATCACTCTCAGCGTGCTGTTAAAAAAGAAAAACAAATCTTGTTCTTGGTGCGAGGGAAAAAAGATGTTCTTTTTTCACTTCTCCTCAGTGTGGGTTCTGCAGCTGCATTAATGTTTTCAGACACTTAGGCGTTGCGTTACCATGGGAAGGGTTCCTTCCTATTTACTCCCTTTCCCTTTACCCACTCTGCCTTCTCTGGCAGGCACGAGGCTCCGCAGAGATTCATTGCCAGGGTTACCCATGTCAACTGTGGGAGGGACGTTGAACATCGAGAGACCCTTAACTCGGAGGCCTGCTCCTCCCTTCTGCCCGGCTGGAGCGGCTCACACTGATCACTGTGGCGTTGATCACGCGCGCCTGATTTTTACTTACTTCTGGGGGAGAGCCACTGCACTCACTGGGCTTTCTTTGTTATGGCTATAGTGATGGAGGAGGGAAGTCTCTTCCGGTGGCAACCGGTAGTCGCCCTTCGCTCTGCGGCGTTGAAGGTGTTGACAGTCGAGGATCCACTCCCTCCTTCTCTGTGGTCTCCTCCGGGCTCTCAGCAAGCATTTATTCCTCGTCGCCAATTTGTTATGAATGAACGCACACTTAGTGAGCTGAAACAAGTGTGTTTATTGGTTCATAGGAGACCGCCTGGGCACACCAGACATCCCCTTACAAACATGTCCCGTCTCTCAACTGCTATCTCTGAGTGTTCCAGAACAAGGGTTCTAGAACACTTTGAAAACAGACAATTCATCATAACATCATCATAACAATGAACGTTAATGTTACTGGCATTTTCTGCTGATGTTGTTTTTTTTTCCTTACTTTAGTTTCCCTGTATGTGCCTCTCAATTGTATGCATTGTGGGTCTGCCTAGCTATTATTTGTACTAACACTAGTGTGTAGTAAGTATTGAATTGTTAGCTATTCATTCTATGTTTAACATTACTAGGTAGCATTCATTATTTTACTATCCGAAAATATCATATTAAAATGATTGTACTTCTATGGTGCATGCTGAAGGCATTGCCTATGTGTATGTATGATTAGGTTCCTGTATTAACAACAACACTCCAATCTAATGTTTTATTTAGATGAGTCCATTCTTCAATACAATAAGTAGTTCATGATAGGTCTCCCAATCACCCGAGACATTGTGTTATCAACATTATAAGCACAACCCCTTCTAGGGACTGCATATCAAAATTAATTTGATATGTGATGTCAGCAGTGATGTCATCAATGACATTTGTGATGTCATCTTGATGTCCTGGGTGTTAGTTTTAGCAGTGCGTGGTGGTGGCGCGATTTATGGTTGCTTAGCTTACCATAACTGGTGAATTTCTGGGGGTTTTCTGTTTTACTTTTCACCATAATTTGTGACAAGATTCTCCTATCGTACACACCCCCAGCTGTAGAGTCTGTGGACAGTGCAGTATTCTGCGGACAGAAGGTAGCATTCACAAAGCCCAGAAGCACAGGGAAGAACAGAAAATGTTCTACCCATCAACCAACAAACACATATACATAAAACAACATTACTTATATTTACTACACCCAAATATACCTTTTTGTACAAATGATTACTTCAAAATGTCCAAATTATTTTGTATTTATAACACACAATATAATGGAATGTACCAAGCATGAACCATAACTGTACAACTCATATCATCACTTCAATACATTTATTCATAAAGACTCACATACACCAAGTGCTTATTCCAATACAATCTCTCACCAAACAGTAAGCACACTATATTTATTTCTTTATTAATACCATCCATTATGTAAACATTTCTTATAAGCAAATATTACTATTGTTTAGTTTAACAGAAACGCCAAACACACTTGAGTGGTTGGAAGAAAACTTTCCAGCAGAAGAAATGAGTGATGATGACATCTCTAATGTTAAACAATACAACTTTTAATATAAAGAAATCATGTAATTTCTACAGACCTCAGTGAAATAATAATTTCTTCTTTTCTTATAGTACATAATTTACATGAAGAAACAACACCCCCATTTAATTATGGAGAATCCCAAGAATCAAAAAGACAACTGTCCATAATGAAATCATGATGTTGTCTGCAAAATTTGATAAACGTTGTAATGACTTTATAGAATGTCTAAGTTATGTGAAAAATCATGTTATTAAAAATGCTTATTATCACTGTCCTTCTTGCGCCTGTCCCCTTTGTCCCCAGCAATCATCCCCATGAAATTCCCAAAATATAAATGAAAGACGCTTCGATGAAATTCACTCCCTTCCTCCCCTGATCATAATTGTACAGACATTTAAAATTCTCCTATTTACGTTTCCCATTCCGATACCCCATTCCTTTCATAAATGAATGTATTTTTTATATTATAAATATCTTGTATATTGACTGTCATATTTTTTTTTTAATGCCCAATTAATAGTCTGCCGACAACTCAACTTTCCAGGGGCACCTCTATTTTGAGAACAGACACCCTGGACTGTCCGGGGTGTCCGTTCTCAAAAACAGAACAGCGCGTGGTATCTGCATATGTCTGGTTTGGCATGATGCACTTTTAATTAGTTTGTGAACAGCACGCTTGTTCTACCAACATCAATGCGCAAGTGCCCTGCGATTCCCACCCGATGGGTGTTCGCGGAATGCTGTTGTGCCCGCCAATGTCCCTGGATGTCATCATGTGACCACACCCATGTGGCATTGTAACGTGTCCGCGAACAGTGTCTGTCATCGTGGACAGTTTCAAACTGCATTTTTGGCCAATCTAGGGTATTTGAAGTTGGAAGTTTACCCTTCCAGAGTTCCTAGACCCAATCTTAGTTGATCTGACAACTTTGTACAACTTTCCAAAGCATATTTTTGACTTGGTAGTCTCCAGACAGTCGCGCGGTCTGCGGACAGCTCCTCTGAAGGGACCCACCCATTACTTTTCCTCATTCTCAATCTGACTATCCAGGAGAGAGCATCTGGAGTGACACCTGCTATTCAGACTACCTTTATTTGCATCAATGGCTTCACTCATTGCCAGCCCTTCTTCCCAGGGGTCACCCCCACCACCACCGCAACAACCTGGAGAGGGGAATAGGTGCATTGATACAGATGATGATCAAGAGGAAGATGAAGATGTGGTAGAGGAAGTCCCTATCTAAAGCACCCAGAGTGAGTCCTGGGTGTGGTGTTTTTTTACCACTGTTGGGGGTGTACCAAAGGCTCGGGCAGCCTAGGTGAGATGCACTGAGTGTCAGTCACAGAAAACCTGGGCTGTACTCCTATGGGACCACATCTATGCACCACCACACGAAATCCAACCACCGGGGTGCTCTAAGAAAGTCAATATCTTTCTCAGGGAAAAGTAGGTTGAGGGCCTTTACCCTATCTTCCCCTACTGCTCCTGTCACCACAAAGAATACTCCTTTGGGGCAGAGGATCCCAGTGGCCATCTTGCAGGCCATACAGAATGCTGTTAATCCTTCACTTTCGAGGTCACAGTGCTATGTTCGTACTGCAAAGTACTTATCTATAGGGGGGAGCAGTTTTGTAGTGCTTTCGAGACTGCGGTAAAGGTGCATGAGAAACACTGCCCCCACCTTAAATGTTAAGTCTGACCAACATCTTCCACTGTCCACCTTCCCCTCTGTCTATGTGGTTGGTGTCCTTAACCTCCCTTCCCATCCCTCCCCCACCTTTCCTTGCCTCTCTGAAAAAAACAAAGACGCCAAAAAAGATTTTCCTTTAGGAGCCACCTTTCACAGTTAAAAAATAGAACTGAAAAAAAATTCACAGGAACCTTTGCAGCCTGCATAGTCCGCGGACAGCGTGGTAGTCCGTGGACATCTGGAAAATTCCAGGTGTGGGAGGATTAAAATAATGTTATTATTTTTGGTTAAAAAATGATGCCTCTTAAAGGAACCATTTCATTTCTCTTTTTGGATTTTATATATTTGTTGTCATTCTTTGGTTTTATGTACTGAACTGTTTTTTCTGTGTTTCCTTTTTGTTTACTTCAAACTAATAAAGAATACTGCAATCCATATTCTGTATTTTCACAAATACTGCTTCAATGAACTTTGAAAGTTTTCAAGACAAATTTGATTGCCTACATCAGTTAGATGCACTCATATATTTGAAAAATGTTGTCAATATCAAATGTAATATTTTCTTTATGAAAAGATGTCATGCCAACATCCCACAAAAAGCACATACCATTTTGTTCACATTGCACCTTGCTTTCTTAATTTGTGGACAAAATAAATTTGAACACGTCCACAATTGTATCTGAGCTATTTGAGAACAAATTATTTTCGAATGCGGAAACAGCTCTATCAACTTCCCAAATGTGTCCTTCATTGCAAACTGAAATGATATTCTGGTAACATAGCCCAAACTGTTGTCTCCACAGTGAACTACAATGATATCTAGATATTCTCAAAATATGGGAGGAAGTCCGCCCACTTCATTTCTCGAACTCCATACAATGCAACTTGAACTTCATCAAATCCAAGATTTTCAGACAAACCACGGTGCTCAGAATACACCTTCAGCGAATGGATCCAAGAGTCTCCCAAAATCCATACACTTTTCTTCCTCAAAGAAATAGCCATAGCCATCTTCAGTGCACTCACCAAACAAAATTACTGCTACTCCCTCTTCCTGTACACCACACCCACGAAACCTGCTTGGCTGATCCCCTAAAGTCTGCAGACATCCACAACTGTCCACGGTCGCTGCAGTCCCCTTTCCGTGACAGGTATCCTCAAAAAACCCAGATGTGGCAAGTGCCACCCAGGAACTACTGTGGTTTCTGTGGCCAGAACATCAAATTGAAGGGGGTGGGGAGGTGTACACTCAATTTAAAAAATGTATTGTACAATTGTGGCTCTTAAAGAGCCTTTTTTGTTTTCATTGTTTTTTCTCATTTTTATATCCTACACTAACTAACAAATGCTTTACTAGACTCTCCACATTTTCCCATTGAAGTTGTTCATATGAGCTTTTTAATATTGAAAAGAAAAAATGTCATTCCCAACATCATTCAACAATCATTTAAATTCACTCAATCGCTCTGAAAACTATTTACACCATCAAACATGATATTTTCTTTCTGAAAAGAGGTAATCCATGAAGCATATTAAAAAGCACATACACATGTATTCACAAGCTTCCTAACTTTTTCCATGTCTGCATTTGGACAACTCCATATTTGCCTTGGATTAATTGCAGAAAGAATCATCTGCACAGTTGAAAACAATTCCATTAGTCTTTTCAAGAAATTCTAAATGGCAAACTGCAATGATACAGCAGTCACATGGCCCAAACCGGTCCCTCCACAATGCACAATAGTTATATCTTGCCATTGAAATTGAGCCATACTCTGACAAAATGATAAAAAACTCATCCAGTTTACCCCATAAACTTTATACCACCAAACGTCCATTCCCTGCAATCCATTAATGCACAGGTGCGTTATAAATGCCACATCATATCATATCAATAGTAGCACAGATGCCACAAGATTCAGTATAACCTTTCAATGAATTCATGCATCAATCTCCCACCATCCACACATTCATCTTCTTCCTAGCAATAGCCACAGTCATATTCCCTACACACAACAAACAAAACAATTACTACCGTCCCTTGCTGCAAACCACAACCAGAACACCTCATTGGCCAATACCTAGAGTCCCCTTTTCATGCCAGGCATCCTTAAAAGACCTGGATGTGTCACGTGCCATCGGCGAATTACTGCAGTGTCTGTGGAGCCTGCAGCACAGGGCAGCACTTCTACCCTTTCCACTTTTATGTTTGTAACACTCCCCCATTGGTTGCTTTCAAACAGTCACACATTCATCCACCAATCACATCCAATAACTCTATACCTAACCCTGTCATCTCAGTTCAACACTTCCGATGAACACATGACGTCTCAGAGTACATATCTCTTGTTAATCACAACCATCTGCATCAAAATCTACTCTGAAACTCTCCACAATTTCTATTTGCAGATTCAACAACATCTGCATCTAAGAAGACATAGGGCCTCATCACACATAACCTTACCCTGTCCTGAGGATCATTGGACATAATAATGGTGATGAGGATTCATCAGCCACAGTCGGTTGTTTCTGGAGGAACTTTGCAGAGGAATCAATCTCCAAGGTGCGTGTGGTGAGCCTTTGAACATGGTCAAGCGGTGAGACTTGGGAACTTGCGCTACCATCACCGGATCACAAGTGCGCTGCTCTAGCGCAGCTGCAAATGAGGGACAGGAAAAAGTACTGCAGCGAACAACGGTCCAGAACAAAGTAAACAAGCCTGTGGTGGAGCCAGGCTGCGTGTGGTCCTGCGAGATGGAACAAGGTGAGAGGCTCCCCCATCTCTGTTTATTTTGGGTTCCTGCATCGAAACAGGAAAGAGGTGCGAGCAACAGACAGCGAGCACAAGGAGTGTAACCGTCATTTTCTCGCATACCAATAATCGTTCCTTCTTTAGAGGAAATCACTTTGCAATGCCAATTTGAGTACTGTCATTTTGGTTGCTACACTAACCAACATAAACCTTGCAATGACCGAAGCGCTGCTTCACCTCATATCCCTCAATACTGCTGTTTGCTGCCTATGATTTGCTTCAGGCATGTGTAAAAGGAAGGAGAAGACTGTGCAACACAACAGTGTTTATAAACAGTGTTTATAACAGCTGCAACATAGTATTTTGCAAAACAACAGTGTGTATAACACTGGGTTTAGTTCTTCAAACATCTGTGATTGGCATTTAATTCACTTGAGGGGAAATGAATATACCTGGCCTGCTCTATTTCTGGTACACCCATGTGAACCCAATGTCAAGTGGCCGGATTGGATAGATGGCTTCATGAGGTATTTGCATGGTGTATAGGGGGGTCATTTTGCTGCTGATAGAAAATACTCTCTATTATATCATTGGCTGGGACAGGAGGGTCAGACGATATTTAAAAAATTACCCGATTTGCTTAACCAAGAAGCAGGGGGCTTATCTATTTTTGAGCAGACCCTGTTGAAGTTAGACAAGCACTTCCATCTCAAGGAAAATACATTCTTAGCGAGATACCCCTTCGCCATAAGGGATCAAAAGAGCAGAGAATCGGTCGAAGATGTGTCACCACCCTTCGTAGTTTGGCGATAAAGTGTTGAGATGAACATATCAGGCATCAGTTAATAATTCGATGTGCTGATCACAAGATTAGAGAAGCCCTGTGGCAAGCAGGAGCAAGTGGGATGGACTTTTCATTAGAGAGGAGTATTGGTAATTGGGAAAATGTTGGAGCAGACAGAGAAGTGCATTAAGGCTTTAGATACAGAACCTGCGAGGGCTGCTTCCGGCTGTGGAAAAGCTTTAGACAAAAATAAATCTAAAAAAACACAGAACAATAAAGAAGAGACTGAACAGACGAATAGGAAGAAGGTGGATTTCAAGCAAAAGATGGAAGGGAGATCTTTCGTTAAGAGATGTTATAGGCGTGGGAACCCTGACCATTTGGCTAGTGATAAACAGTACTTTGCACATCATGTGATATGTAAGGACTGCGGAAGAAAAGGTCATGTGGCTGGCTGTTGCAAGCACTGCAACACGTCTGGCAGCATTAAAACAGTGCAAGATTGCACAACATTTTGGCAGGATGATGGGAGTGATGGAAGAGAAGAAGTGTGTGTGGTAAATGCTATTAATGCAATGCCCAAATGAGTGAACCCCCATGAGGAGATATGCATTAATACTGTACCAGTGAGATTACTAGTAGATAGCAGGGCAGACTATATACTCTCATAAATATAGTAACATGGAGGGAAAAATGTAATTGTGTTCTGCAAGAGGCAAGTGTGAGTACCCATTCTTATGGTGATGTTCCCATCAATATAATGGAGGAATCGTGGGGCCAGTTCATATATGGTGGGAGCTGTTCTCAAGGAATGGTTAGAGTAACATCCAAGGGTGGGAATTTGTTATCCTGGGATGTCCAGGCCGATCCTGAGTTGAGACTTGATCCAGATCATTCCTCTCAAGTCATTGTTAAGCAGAAGGTGCGAGTTCAGTGGAATCAGTTCAGATGATGGAGACGGAAGTATTTAAGTTGTTTCCAGAGGTTTTTGCAGAAAGGTTGGGGTATCTTAAAGGATTTGTTCATCTGATTCGATTAAGGCCTAGGGTGGTACCAGTAGGGTCAAGAGCATGCACCATACCGCTTGCTTTAGGGGCGGATATAGAAAATGAACTGAAGCATATGATGAACAAGGGTATAATCGAGGAGGCTGATGCAGCAGAATGGATAAGCCTCATTGTGGCTGTGTGCAAGCCCGGTGGGAGTTTGAGGCTATGTATTGACCATAGGGATCTTAATAAAAATGTGATGCAGGTAGATCCCCACTCCCAAAAATTGATGACCTGCTGGTGAGAATTGGAGAGGCTAAACATTTTTCAACCCTTGATCTGAAGGCAGCTTACCATCAGGTTAATCTACACACTGACTCAATGGACCTAACAGCATTTACAACACCTTTTGTCCTATACTGATGTAAAAGAATGCCATTCAGATTGGTGTCTGCTTCAAGTGTATTCCAAATGGTTATGAATAAGTGTTAAAAGGTTTGCCAGGGACATGTTGCTATTAAGGTGATATATTGGTGTGGGGGAAGAATGAGTAAGAGCATGATGTGCGACTGAAAGAGGTGTTGACGAGAATAGCAGAAGCAGATTTGACTCTCTCGGTGGAGAAATGTAAATTTAAGGATGAACAAGTCCAGTATGTGGGCCATGAGTAATTGGCAGTTCGGGTGAAACCAAAATATGCAACCTTTGAGTCAATAATGAAGATGAGTGCCCCAAAGGATGAAAAGGAATTAGCATCTTATCTGGGGTTGGTTGAATTCAATGGGAACTTTATCAAAGCATTGGCTCAGAGGACAAAAACCATGAGAACATTGGTAAAGAAAGGCGTGAGATTTGCCTGGTGTGAAAAGTGAAGCAAAGAATTTGAAGATATAAGGAGTGGTTTGGTGAGTGCCCCATTTTCAAGGGATTCAAGGATGATTGGGAAGTGGAATTGTACACTAACACGAGTGAAAGCGGACTTGGATGTGTATTGATTCAAAGAAAGGCAGATGAGTTGCACACAATTGCTTTTGCGTCGCGTGTTCTCAGGGAGGCTGAGAGGTGTTATTCAGCTGTTGAAAAAGAAGCCTTAGCGTGTGTGTCGGGATTGAAAAATTCCACCAATTTGTGTGGAGTCGGAAGTTTGTTGCGGTGACTGATCACAAGGTGTTGGTAGGCATTATTGAAAGGAAAGGGTTGGATGGAGTTTCGAGGAGGATTGTTACATGGATTTCTTCTCTCCAGGGGCTAGGCATGGAAGTGAGGCACGTGAAGGGTGAGTTAAATGTTATTGCTGATGCGTTATCTCGAAATCCTATAGTGGAGAATGATGTTATGATGTTTGAGGAAGAAAGCAACGGTGAACAGTAAAGTTGCCAAGGAAAGTGACTGGAGAGAGGAAGGTGACAAGGACGCAATTTACAAGGTGGTGACGAAGTATATTCAAGTGGGGTGGCCGTAGAGGAGTTGGATGGAGAGTTGAAGAGGTACAGGAGGGTGATGGAAGGAATGAGTGTGGAGAAAGGAATATTGTCTAGGGGGTATGATTAGTGTTGCCGGAGGGCATGAGAAATGTTGTATTGGTAATCGCTCATGAGGGGCACTATGGTGTCAATAAGACAAAGGGTTTAATACAACAAGACTTTTGGTGGCCAGCGATGGACCATGATATTGAGTCGTTTTAGAAGAGGTGCAAACCATGTGTGGATAGTGATATGGCCTTATCTACCAGGTACCGCCTATGAAGATCATGGAGCCACCCAGTTCAGTTTGGGATGTGGCAACTGTGGACATTTTGTGGCCTGTGTCTGTTCGGGGAGCTGCAGTGTGTATTTAATTGTCTTGATAGATTTGTTGTCGAAGTGGTCTGAGGTGTGCATTGTGAAGGACATTAGTTCTCTCAGGGTAATTCAGTTTTTGGAGTCTGTGTTCTGGATAGAAGGGTTTCCCAGAAGAATTGTGTCAGATCCACATTTTGGATGCAGATGTTTCTGGAGGATAATGGCATTGAGCACTCCACCACAGCTCTGTATAATCCAAAGGGCAATGCGACTGTTGAGAGATTCAATAGAACGCTGATGGAGGTGATTAGAATTGCCATTGCATCAGGTAAAGACTGGGAACAGACTGTTATGGAGCACGTGGTGCAATATAGAGTTGCACCCCACCAAGTTACAGGTGTGTCCCCGTTTGAGGCTTTGTGGAAAAGGGTGCTGAATTCTAGGTTGCGTCCGGGTTGGATGAAAACATTTGTGGATGTGTGTGGAGAGGCACGTTTGGGGATTTTACAGGAGAGGATGTTGAATGTGCAAAAGTAGGCAAAAGAAAGGTATGATGAAAAGAATTGTGTGAAGGAATGTGTTTTGAAAGAAGGTGCAGTGGTCAAGATAAGGAAAGGAAGGAGAGCAGATAAAGGGGTTGTTGAATTCTCGACTCCCATGAAGGTGGTGAAAGATTTGGGTGACACGGCTTTGCTGAGTAATGGTAAGAGGTGGAGCAAGGAGAGGGTTTCCATCATGAAAGGCAATAGTGGCGGTCGCTACAGGTATTAGGTTGCAGTGTCATCGTGAATGAGAGGAGGTGTGTTGTGTGATAATAAGTACAAGTCCAGTACAATGTATAGGTGTGTATATAGGTGGTTAGGCCATGTACCTAATCTACTACACTGTTAACAATGTTGAGTTATCTGTATATTGATGTGATGATTCTGTTCCAGAACAGGGCCCTGGGGACATTTGTTTCTAGGAGAGAATGTTTGGATTTGAAAAGAAAAAATAGAATTGTGTTGGTGATGGCAGGGGTGTGAGGGTGCTAATGTTAGAACTGAACCTTAAATAAGTACCTGCCTGAGGATCATTGGACAGAATACTTATCCAATCCTCGTTTTTGCTCTGCAATCTGCAACGTGTCGTGCAGGTTTTATAATAGGAAATTTGGAACTACAAGTCCCAGAACGTAAACAAATACATTAGGACTACATAATCACCTCCACATTGAAATGGATTATGTTGGCAAGTGTGCTTGTACTGCCAACATATTAAATGTACACACCCCAAGTGCTGCACATCTTTTACATCTGCTTATTCTTATTTTATAAAACAAGTTACACACAGAGCTCCTATAAATGCACATATGCATATCTTAATTTTCATGAAAACAATCCTAAAAACAAACATTTAGAAACAATCAACATTTTACATTTTTAATTCAATATAAATGTCACATTCGCCAACCTCACTCATTACATCCCTTGCACTGCCGTCACTCTCCATCTGCTCACACATATCTGTATACCACCAAAGTATCTATATACAACACTTGACCTTTCATATAAAGTACTCTTCTTTCCCAACCTCTACTATAACACACCAAACACTGCTGCAACAACAATCCGCCATTGCATTACCACTAGGCCACAGTTTCCCTGTTCTTTAAAAAATACTGTAACACAATACAAATACATTACACCACAAACAGAGCACTTCTTTTATTAAGATGAGCAGCACGCAAATGACCTAGATATGCACCTGTTCCTCACAGCCATGTTTTCCCTATTCCTTATAAGGTGGGAAACACAACTACTTACACTCCAATCCTTCTAACAACATAGTTAACACACTTTAGTACACCACCCATGACACAACTTTATTAGCTTGTTTTCCCAACAACTCCTCCTGCTTTCATAAATAGCACCCTCACTTACTAAAAGTACCTCATCAGTCCCACATATACCCACTAACTTTCTTTTAAAATTACAGAAAGAAGAAGATTGCTGAAAACAGCCGCCAAAAAAGAATACTCTTCACATCCTACAAAGTAAGTACATTAATGTACCATGTATATTTCTCTATTTCTAACAATATACTTCCACTACATATTAGCCTAGAGTATTCTTTTCAAATTAACATTTATTTCACACTTACTCATTATATTGCACCATTCACACTCTTTCTATTCCTATCTAAGCACCACCATTACAGCACCCACTGTTTTGCTCAAAACATCATAATGTCCCTAATTATTCAATCACACCACCACTCCCTTCCTCACTAACACAAGCCCATCACACCTCTACAGACTCTGTTGGATCAAAGACCGGAATTAAGGCATCCAACCATGTACTAATGACTCGCCAGCCACAAAGATTCGAAGTCAAATATATTTATTCAACAAACAGCATTTGATCAAATGGATCTCAGCGCCCCACAATGTGTAAGGACACCGTGAGGAGAAAGAGAGAGAAAGAGAGAGAGCACCAGTACAACACACACATATATAGAAATCTTCACAGCATTAGAAGATATTGCCCGGACCCCTTTGTTCAGACATCATCAGGCTAGGGTCCAAGGGGTTACTGCGTAATTCATTACAATAAGACATACATTCTTACCGCCAGTGACAAGACAATTTACTATCTGAGAACCGGGTGCATCTGGTCAGAGAAAAACATATCATGTTCTCTATAACGAGGTGGCATTCCTTGCTCTACCAGCTAATGTTATCTTACAGTGCTAAGGTCAGACAGTTCTGAAGCAGAAATTAATAACAACTCCCGTGGAGGAGCACAAACAGCCATGTATAAATCTTTCTAGCTGCCTGCTACAATGGCCTAAGTAGACAGGACGGCACCTGGGTTTGCTGATTACTCGTGCTCATGTACAGCTTCAAGGTTCTCTCGTTGTAAGACTAAACAATTCATGTGGCAGCCTGGCATTCCAAGCTATGTAAGCAACTCAAAGTTCAAGCAGCGGTCGGTTACTGTGATCAAGCTGAAAACCAGAATATATATATATGTGCTGAGCAAAGAGCAAAACAAACACTCAAAATGGCCCCATTACACAAAATGGCTTCTCAAGCAATGGTTTCAGGTTCACATGTTGCAACATTGTTTCATGATGCGAAAGTGATACGAGTGCGCTCAGGCCAATACATAATCAGACGGCATAGTTGCATTTATATTTCTACAAAGCCTCCTTTGGGCCTAAACCAAGACAATCACCCAAAAACTGTATCTTCCTCTGACCAGGTGTCTGAGCTGTTGTCATCGGAACAACCCGAACCATTCTCATCGAAAATGTCAATGGACATGAATTCTTTAATCATGGCATCTTGTGCTACCATTGCCTTGTTGGTGATTTTGGACAATTCAGGTTTTAGCTTGATTTTTGTGACAGCCTGCGCACAGCTACCCCCTATCATGGTGCAAATGGTGGGCAGACACTGCACACAGCAACAACAGAATAGTACAATACTGAGTATTATAGCCAGGAATGAGAATATCTTCCACCCCCAGGATCTTAGCATGTCCCAGAACCAACCACTAATGTTACAATCACCCTTGGGGACATGAATTTCTGTACTTAGTAGATGCAACCTTTTTATCGCTTTGAATATTGTGGGGGTGGAGTCAGGTACAAAAACACAGCACGCGGATCGCACTAATTTGCATACACCTCCAAGTTCTTCCAGGATGATGTCAAGCACCATCCTATTTTGAAGGGCCACCAATCGGATGGCTTTTTGCTCCAATGTCATATTATACATTACGTCTGTTGTTTCATTAATTGTTTTCTCGAGGACTCTAGCTAATCTTCTAATGTTGTATGAGTTGATTACCTGTCCCCAGAAGGGTACAAAAGATTTCGCCACATCCCCGAAAATCTCCCAGGTTGTATCACCATCTACCTGTCACCTAGGGCGTGGTTTGGGAATTTCAGAAGTTGTTGCAAGATATACTCCTGGCAAGATTATCCTCAAGTAGCAGGTACCTCCCCAATCCCTGGGTAACCATGGGTATGCCTCATCCCTGCATACAAAATATACCGGACCCTCTATGTACAATGATCTGTCTTCATGCCCTAACTCAGCAGTATTTGTGCACCTATCAAATTTACCCATTTGGCGAGTGCCATTTTTTAGCATACAAAACGGAACAGAGTATGGACTATGGTTGATTGTGTAGGAGGGTGGTATCGCATCCCTTTTGCCCACAGGAGACTACTTGAAAGTGATCATAGATTGATAGGGTCTGTAAAAGCCTATGGACATGTCTGGTGGATGAATGTTTGATTTGCTTTTATCTGTGAATATCGAACAACTCAATGGTGTCAATACAAGTCTCTCAAAATCATTAATGTTAGTATCATCGAAGTTCCCTGTAGCACTATCATTCCATCTTCCAAAAAATAGTGCCCTAAGAGAGGCATAACAGGCAGTAGTCAGCAGGAGAGGATATATGTACCAACCCACCCCCCTTTCCCCGTGCTGTGGTAGATATGAACATACCCAGCAGTCGGTTTTGTTCAGGATGGCATGTGTAGTGTTCATTATCAGCAACAGGGTGTTGTTGTCATAACCTCCTCTATGTTTAAAGTCTGAGGATGGAGAGTAAGAGAAAAGACATGTGGGGTAACCATCGTGTCCTTCAAGGACCATTGTTTCATTTGCACATGTCTAACTTCATCAAACTGGTCATCAGCATTGTCTGTACAAGCGGACCTAAACACAGGCATAGTTCTCTAAATGTTTCTCAGCGTTCGTTATAAAGCCTCGCTGTTGAGCTTATTCAGTTTATCCGTAGGGAGCACCTGATCGCACAGCTATTCTTGTCTGTAGGCAGCTTGTATGTTCTGGTCAACCCCTGCCCTCTTCAAGCTTCCAGCAGAGGATAATGGGGGGGGGGGCTGGCATAACACAAATGTCCTCCAATCCGTAGATCCAGAAAGAACGTGGAAAAAGCACAGAGGTGTCGGAACAATGACTTGCTTGTCCTCACAAGGACCAAAGATCGTTCCCTCACAAAAACACTTGGAAAACGCGTGTCTGTGCCTCATCTCGGCTTCATACGCTCCCTTTCCCTAACCCTTCCCCTGGCCCTTCAAGTGGCAGGGCCGAAGGTAAAGTCTACTGCAAATTTGTAGCGCTCCTCTTGTCACGTGGTCGCAGATTGTACCTGCTCACACCAGGCAGAGAGTGGTCAGGAAACAAAATGCTGGTGTCTCCGGGAACAGGTGCAGATGCAGAGACAGTGCTGGCAGAAGATGACGCAAGAGATGGGGAAAGCAGCAAAAACGGCGCTGCAAGTTTCCCAGGCCCGAAGTAGATTCAACCCAGACTTGGCATTCTGCGTGTCGATCAGTGCTGATGCATTCTGGGAGATGGAGTCATCAACGTCTTTGTTGTCCCACTTGTCATAGGGCAGAGGAAGCGGGATCCACTTAACATGCGTGGCATGGATCCAGTGCTTTCGGCCTTCAACACGTACTGCAGTCTGTGTAGCCAGGAGAACCTGAAAAGGGCCCTTCCACCGAGGTTCAAGGCATTTTCTTCGATCAAAGTCTTTCGTGAGGACCCAGTCCCCTTGCCGCAGACAATGATCTGGCCCTTCGTATTTGGCAGGAAGAGCCTCTTGCACCTGCTGATGAATCAAACGCAAGTTTTGAGTCAACTGAAAACAGTAATCGGGCAATAGAGGGTATTCTATGTCACTCAACATCTTGGGCTTGAGTACATTCCATACGTTCGCTGGCCTCCCCATGATAATTTCATAAGGGGAGAGACCTGTTCTTGACTGTGCGGTTGTCCGCATTGAGAGTAAGGCTAAGGGCAAGGCATCAGGCCATTTCAATTTGCTGTGGGCACATATCTTCACTAACTTATTCTTCAGGATACCGTAATGGCGTTCCACAAGTCTGGCACTCTGAGCATGCCTCGCTGAGTGAAAACATTTGTCAATTTGCAAGCTTGCGCATATTTGCAGCATTACAGCTGCAACAAAATGCGGGCCTTTGTGGGACCAAATTACTCTAGGCAATCCAAACCTGGGGAAATAATCTTTTAACATAGATTTGGCCGTTGACATAGCCGTACAATCTTTCAGTGGGTAGGCCTCAACCCATTAACTAAAGGCACAGACCACCACCAGGACATATTTGTAGTTCTGGCAGCATTCCACTTCAATGAAGTCAAATTGAATTATTTCAAATGGCATGGAGAAAGGACCGAAACTACCCTTTGGTGTTGGTGTTCCCTTCCCAGTGTTTTGTTGTAAGCAGACCATACAATTCCGGACAAGACACTCTGCAACCTTTGGGATTTTTTCATTATACCCGACAGGGTCTAACAGTTGACAGATCATTTTTGCACATATATGTGTTGGGCCATGTGCCATGGTGACTATGGCGGTAACATATGCATTGGGTAACATCCACCTCTGCTTATCATGATCAACCCAACAACCCTCATTGTCTAATCCTGTGGTACCCTCTGACCATTGTTTGATTTCTTCAGGAGTAGCCTCTGTCTGAATTTCTTTTACACTATCAATCCCTTCTTCCATCATGCAAGTATCAGTGACCCAACTTGCTGAATCTACAAAGTACATTTTGGAGTGTACGTCATTCGCAGTTTGCTTAGCAATTCTGTCGGCAAAAGCATTCCCTTTTCCTACGTCGTCCATCATTTTTTGGTGTGCGGCGCATTTCATTATTGCTAGCTTGGTTGGGAGCATGAGTGCCGACAACAACTGCACTATCAAAGTGCCATGCTGGATCTTCGTACCATGTGATGTCAAGAAACCCCCCTCAGCCCACAGACATCCGAAGTTATGAACTATCCTGAACGCATATTGACTGTCGGTAAATATGTTTACACTAAGACCTTCAGATATTTCACAGGCTCTAGTCTAGGCGATTATTTCTGCGGTTTGGGCCGAGTTATGTGGGATTTGTTTGCTCTCTACAATAGTAGTCAAGGTGGAGAGTGCATAGGCAGCAGTGGATGTGCCGCCTGGCAATTTCAAACAGGAGCCATCACAAAATAGATCTCCATCTGGTTCTCTCAATGGTGTGTCAGTGAGGTCAACCCTTCCCTTAGTATCTTGTTCAGTTACAAACAGGCAATCATGTGAATCAATGTCACAGTTTTCTGTCTCCTGTGGAGAAGGTAGTAATTCAGCCAGATTCAAAGCACAACATCTCTTAATTTGGATATGTGGAGCAAAGAGAATCAGCTCGTACCTTGTTAGTTGAGCCGATGTGAGATGTTATGTCTGCGTTCTATTCAACAGAACATCTACTGAGTGAGGTACCATGATGGTTAAAGAGTGACCCAGAACCATCCCCTTACTTTGCTTTACTGACGCAGCAACAGCAGTGGCAGCTCTCAAACAACGCAGCAAAGTGCATGCTACAGGATCCAGTGTGGAGGAAAAATAACTGCACAGTCTATACTTCCCCCCATGGTCCTGTGTCAACATAGCCAAAGCGCAATCATCCCTTTCATGCACGTATAGGACAAAACATTTTTCATAATTTGGTGTGCCCAAAACTGGAGCTGAACATAATGCAGCTTTGAGCGAATCAAATGCTGTCTGGCAGTCCATGTTCCATGGCAAGGGCAAAGGAATATCCTTCTTCGTCAATGCCAACATAGGCTTAATCATTAAAGAAAAGTTTGGGATCCACTGTCTACAATATGAGGCCATGCCAATTAAAGCTCTGACCTCTTTCTGCATATTTGGGACAGACATATCAGTTATGCTCCGAATTCATTGTGGCGTCAAGCATCTGCCCTCTTTCGACAGGAGGTAACCCAAATAGGCCACCTCCTGGCGACAATATTGGAATTACTTAAGTGATGCTTTATGGCCATGCTCTGCTAAGTGTGTCAATAACAATACAGTTCCCTCCTTGCAATCATTCTCTGAATCTGCTGCTATCAGTAGGTCATCAATGTATTGTAATAGTGTGCAGGAAGAGGGTAGTTCTGACATGTCCAATTGCTGTAGATGCTCAGACTTTCTGTATAGCCTTGTGGTACGCGTGTAAAGGTGAAGAAGCGCCCACCTAATGTGAAAGCAAACAAATATCTGCTCTCAGCATGCACTGCAATGCGAAAGAAAGCATTCTTCAAATCAATCACGCAAAAATGGGTGGCGGCAACCAGGATCATAGTTAGAATCGTAGTAACATCTGGGACAATCGGGAACTGTGGAGCAACAATCTTGTTAATCGCATGCAAATCAATAATAAAAACGGAACGGGATTGCATTATCCCATTTCTTGTAAACCGGAAGAATATGACTATTACACACACTCCCTGCAATTTCTTCAGTTACTCCTCTATGCACCAAATCAGAGACAATGCTTTTCAAGGCCTGCTCACCTTCACCGAGATTCTATACTGCGGAATACGTGGCAAGGCAACACCTGGTTTCAAGGTAATGTGGAAATGGCTCTTCTTGCAAAACACTGACATCATTATCATTCATGGCACATAGACATGCTGGGACTGTACTTAATTCAGTTGGCAATGGCTTGGAAACAAACTGCGAAACAGGATTTTGTTGCGGCAAAATTGTCAAATACAATCCATCCGGAGAACAGTAAATCACAGCCTTCAATTTCTTCAACAAATTTAATCCCAACAAAGTCTCACCACAATTCTTGGTCAGTAGGAATGGACACTGCTCAGTGAAAGGACCCAATGTAATGGGCAACGGCTTTGAAACCGGTCAAATTACTGGTGTACCTGAGAACCCTACGGAAACAGTGCTTTGCCCTGACAGTGGTATATCTGGAACCCGCTGATGGTCGATTGAGCATTTCTGCACACCGGTGTCTACTAAGAATACATGCTCCCTATTCCCAATTCTCATCTCTACGTAGGGCCCTTTTTGGTCAATGGGAATAGGTACTGGTTCCAGACTCTGCTTTGGGCTGTCCTGTGGGAAAAGTACATCATCAGATGTAAAGTCTTCAGTATAATATGCATTGGAGGGATTATCAAATATGTTCCTGCCACCTGTATTCTATTGTTGGTTCCCTTGGCCTTCTTGGGGTTGTGTCTGTAGCTGTGATTGTGAATTATTCGCATAATTATTCCTCCCAGGGCCCCCTAGACCTGGACGTCCCCTCGATTATCTAGATAGGGTACCATTCGATCTCTGCTGGAGAAGTGGGTAATGTGCGCGCCAATGGCCTTCTTGTCTACAGTATGCACATTGGTTAATGGAAGGGGGACCCAATTGGGCCTGGCCCTGTGGTGCGTATTGTCCTTTATCATGAATTTCAATCGGGGAAATAGAGGCATCTGAAATCCACCTAAGGGCATCTCTCATGCAAATACGCATCTCTTCACTAACTGGTTTCGAAGGAGGGAAGTACTGCTCCTTGACATACAATGCTTGCGTCTTATGCTTATCTACAAGTAATTTGTGCAAACAGTTAAGTTCTCTCTTGAACACAAATATTCTACTCAGATATTCTCGCATCTTTGCACCATTACTACAAGTCCGGGCAAGGACCACCTGATCATGCAAATCTTGCGGTGCAACTTCATCCGTTAAATCACCCCATATCTCAACCAAATATGAAGCCATTCTTTCAATCAGTACCTTTTGGTCGGTGAAATCCCCATGATCGGATAAAGCGGACAAAGTGGCACATTCATCTCCCCCTTCAACATATGTTTCAGCCCACTGGTGCAATTCCATCTTCCTTTCTTTGCTAACTGTACTACGGGTTTCCCTATAATAATTATAAACCTCTGACAGCGAAGCAGAACCACTCGGGCGATACTCAGCATGCAAATCTGCCTCGCTAGGCGGTGGAGGAAATGATGCCGGCGGCGCAGATGGGAAAGAGGGAGTAGCATTTGCAACAGTTGGCACGGGTGCCAATACAGGAGGGGGTGCAAGGGGAGGAGCAGGCAGAAGCAGTACATAGGGAAGCGGTACAGTGGAATCATCAACTGGGTCAGACCTTCGCTCATTCAATATTTTGTTTATCAACTCATCTGATGCATGCATATCCTGAGAGGGATATATCTTCTGTACCTCTAGCTAGAATGCCCTGTCTAAACCCCTAAGTTTATCTTCATGTGTCTGTTGGTCATGTTCTAGTGCTTTCTCAGCATTAGTCTTGTGTTTGCGTGCATGTTTCTCTCTACTTCACAAGCGCTGTGTCGCTTCCTTCCTCCAGTCCCTGATAGTGTCAAATGCAGCGGGCATAGCCTTTTTGCGTAACAATACCGTTTCTAAGTGTGCTATGCGGGCTAGCTCAAAACTGCCGTAATCCGGCCATTGAAGTTCGGGTTCATGCCTAGTTTGTCTGTGCCAAATCATATTAAAAACTACTGCTCCCAGTCCATACTTTACGTACATTTCATATGCCGGCGACACTTTGGGTGGCGCCGGTTGGCCATATTCCAAAGATCGACTTCCACAACGCAAATGTGTCTGGCGAGTTTGGCTTAAACGGCCTCGATTCTGGGACCCTCGATGCCATGCTTGCAAGACGCTGTCTGCCAGCCAGAGAAGGGCTGTGCGCAGATCTGCAGAGGAATCACTTCTCACTTTGCATAGGGGCGCTCCCTAAAGCACACGCCGATCTCGGTCCGGTCACCTCGTCCTCGCTTGTCTCTGAGATGGGGCATCAGTGGGATGGGTCCCTGTTCGGGCACCATCTTGATGTATCAAAGACCGGAATTAAGGCATCCAACCATGTACTAATGACTCGCCAGCCACAAAGATTTGAAGTCAAATATATTTATTCAACAAACAGCATTTGATCAAATGGATCTCAGCGCTTCACGACGTGTAAGGACACCGTGAGGAGAGAGGGAGAGAGAGAGAGAGAGAGAGAGAGAGCACTAGTACAACACACACATATATAGCAAACGTCACACCATTAGAAGGTATTGCCTGGCCCCCTTTGTTCAGACATCAGCATGCTAGAGTGGAAGGGGTTACTGCGTAGTTCCTTAAAATAAGACATCATACATTCTTGCCACCAGTGCCAAGACAATTTACTATCTGAGAACAGGGTGCATCTGGTTGGAGAAAAACATTTCATGTTCCCCATAACAAGATGGAATTCCTTGCTCTACCAGCTAATGTTATCTTACAGTGCTAAGGTCAGACAGTTCTGAAGCAGAAATGAATAACAACTCCGGTGGAGGAGCACAAACAGCCATGTATAAATCTTTCTAGCTGCCTGCTACAATGGCCTAAGTAGACAGGACGGCACCTGGGTTTGCTGATTACTCGTGCTTATGTACAGCTTCAAGGTTCTCTCGTTGTAAGACTAAACAATTCATGTGGCAGCCTGGCATTCCAAGCTATGTAAGCAACTCAAAGTTCAAGCAGCGGTCGGTTACTGTGATCAAGCTGAAAACCAGAATATATATATATGTGCTGAGCAGAGAGCAAAACAAACACTCAAAATGGCCCCCTTACACAAAATGGCTTTTCAAGCACTGGTTTCAGGTTCACATGTTGTAACATTGTTTCATGATGTGAAAGTGATACGAGTGCGCTTAGGCCAATACATAATCAGACGGCATAGTTGCATTTATATTTCTACCCTTCCAACCTTCCCAACCCTACCTATTATGCCACTTCACAATCAAACTACACTCTATTCATCGCTACTCTCTCATCCACACACCCATGCACAACACATGCATATACATTCCACAACTTTCAAACCCACTTTCCTTTTCCCCAACCGACACAACAAAATGCCTACTAAAAAGCAACTCTGTAGAAAAGAAAGAAAAAATAGAGCAGATAAGAATACAAATAATCCATGTAGTTATCCACCTTGAAAACTATTTATAGAACATATTAAAACAAAAGAGCTAGTAACCTCACTCAACAAAACTAAACCAGCCACCACTAAAAAAAGGTAAATCCTGCTTCCAAAATCAAAAAGTAAACAAAAAGATGTAAACCAAAAGCAGACCTACTAATGAACCTAACACTATATCTACCAATGTTAACAGAGCCACTGTAAAGGAATCCAAAAAATGTATTCAACCAAAAATATTCCACCAAATGTTCTTCACAATCTTATAACAACAGCTGAAAAGTCAAGATCTACCCTTAAAAACGACCGCAGGACACTAATCCTCAAAAGCTCTAATTGATAGTGCAAAAGAGAAAATTGTTCATATTGATATTAAACACAATGAAACCACTAACTAACTTAATAAATACATTACAAAAAGTACTTCTAAACATGCGTAATATCAAGATAGATACCTTTTCAAACTTCTGTAAAGGTGAGAAGGTGAATGGATTCACATAAGCAGCACAGAACAATATTTCAATGAAGAAGCTTATAAACAAGACCAAAAAAATACAATTGCCATAAACAGTAATGGCTGAGGGTATGAAATGGTAGGAGACACCAGTATGTCCCAGATTTGGAACTGAGATGGCCTTTTTGGCCATGCAGGATGACCTACTGAAGACCTTTGATAAGGTTAATCACCATATCCTTTTCGATCGATTGCAGTAAGTAGGAAGGGTGTCTATGCATGCTGTAGATTGGTTCAGATCATTTTTGCCAGATCGTCATCAGCAGGTGAGTTTGGAAGGTTTCCTCCCAGACACGATTAGAATGAACTGTGGATTAGTGTTTAAGGGTTTTAGTTGAGCGGTTGGATGTTCAGCCATCAACTTCAATTAAATGCAGGAAAAAAAGGACTTGTTTTGTTTAAACCTAAACATCTTTTATCAGCGGCCAAAAGACTGCCTATTCCGACCATTTTGGGGACAAATCTGAAATTCGTTTCTAGGGTTAAGAACTTGGGCTTCATCTGGCAGGATGACTTGAGCAGCGAGGGCCAGGTTAAGGCAAAGGTTTGGCCGATGCATTATGTTTTGAGGCTCCTATGATGGGTATTACCGTATATCCCCAAGGAGGATGATACCTTGGTGGTGGGTGCCCAGACTAATGTGCACCTGGACTACTGCAACAGCCAGCTGCTCGGTATCCCGCTTAAACTAATTGAAAGACTTCAAGAAGCACAAAATGCAGCAGTAAGATGGATCTTTAAGCTAGATAGAACTGCACATGTTTCGCCATCTCGTTCTGCTCTACACTGCCTGGCAGTAGGAGACCACATTAAATTTAAGGTAGCCTGCCTTATTTTTAAGTGCATCAATGGCTTTGCCCCAGTATATTTAAGTGAACTGATTCAACCATATCAGCCCACAAGACACCTGCGATCTAGTGATTGTCATCTTCTGTCTATCCCTCATTCAGTGCATACATCTAGGGGAGATATGAGATTTGCTGTTTTTGGTCCAAAACTATGGAATTCGCTTCCTCTAGAAATAAAGACCCTTGAATCGTTATACCAGTTTTGTACGGCCCTGGATACTTTTTTGTTTACATAGACCTGCCCTGTCTACTCTCTTGTTCTGGTTTGCTTTGATTTTTTCGTCTGGATTATGCTTTACATTAATGTTTGTTCCAACTGCGCTGCTATACAGTTCATTCCATCATGTGTGAGATACAACTTTAAAATCAAATCAAATCAAATGTCAAAAGAAACCCTTATAGAAAAAACATCCCCAACAAACTTTCAAACAAATGTTCCTTTCAGCCAAACAAATCATCCAGTGTACAAATGGACATGCAGCTCAATTTGTAACGTACACCAACACTCATTTAAATCTTTATGACAATTTCTCAATCACTGAAACTAAAAAACAAAAGTTAAATGAAAACTTTACAAAGCATGGACTCTTGTCCAGTGCACAGCGACACTGGACTTCGAGAACTTGTTTTAATTAGCCTGCACTTTAGGAACTGCTTTCAGAAGCACCTTCCACCACATCAAAACATTAGCAACACGCCATTTCACTATACGGAATCTTGTACGTAGACTATACTATGTTAATATTAATGTTAAAGGATATTTGTACCGTGCATTATCACCACCGGAGCGGTCCCATGGTGCTCTGGCGTCTCTGAAAACAAGAGAGGGGGGTGAGTTAGTGGGAGTGAGCTGGAAAAGTGCAAGAAAGCAGTGATGTGCTTTTGGCAGCTTCAGCTCAGTGGGTCCGTTGGCTGGGCTTGGGGTGTTTTACGGTGGGGAGTCGTTGTGTGCTGTTGTGCAGGTCTATGTGCGGTTTGTTTTGTTGCTGAAGTGTAGTGAAGTTTGTGCAGTTTGCTGTGTTTAAGGCTGGTGGTTGTGTTTGGTTCGAGTTTCAGAGGTGTATGCAGAGGGGTGAAAATTGTTAGTGGGTTGGTTATTGATTCATGATTGCACGTTTGGTCCAAGCTTGGCAGGAGAGTCGTATATCAATCATTGAATTACATTTCTATCTAGATGCGACGCAAGCTAGGTTGAGGATTCTATCTAAGTGCGGCATATTCTAACATTGGCAATTCCATCTAGATGTGGCATGCTATGCAAAAAGTCCTGCTCTAGAACTGCAGAATTTAAATAAAATTCTCCTACATGGAACACCCAAACAACTCCTTCGAGAAATAGAGCACATCAAAAGTAAGTACTTTGGAACTGAAGTTGCCTTAAAAAAATGTGTAACTTCAGAAAACATTAGCAAAACCTCACAAACACCAACCTCCTAACAAACACCTACAAAAACAAAATAGCTAAGTTTCAGAACACATCTCCTGAAATATCAGACCAAGTATGTGTCTGTTTTCACAGAACTTTTTATAAAAACAACACACAAATAGTATATATGGCCTAAAAAATCGAGGACAATGGGGAATCCCAATGTTTCCAATTAGCTTTATATCTAACAGAAGAAATAAAATACAAAATAACGACCCCTCAATAGTTTGCATGTACTGCAACACAAAGCTTAACAATAACGAAATGCCATCACATGCTATCACTAATAACTCCAAAGGCTCTCCAACAACTTAACTTGTACAGGCGCATTATAATCCATATGCGCTGTTGGTACTCTTGTTCAGAGAGAAATTGCCATAGCATTTCGGTGCTGGACTGCCCATGTGGGCTGAACAAAGACTGATATGTAAATGGATATTTCCCATCTGTGAAAGGTACAGTGAGCAAAAAGTGTGTGCTGCAAACTCTCATCTCCGAACAGGTTATCATGCCATGTTCTTTCTGGAGAGGAGCACCTGCTACCCTTTTTTGAAGCATTATAATCCAAACAGTACACCCATTTCAAGCTGTAATACGCCTTCAACATCTGAGTTACTAAAGGGGATCTGTAATACATTTGCCATTAGATCTTAAAGAAAATGCACAAAATCTAGGAGTGACAAACAAAAAGACAAAAACTTTGGCAACAAATTGTCGACTTAAACAAAGTTAGACAAGCCCTACAATATCCGAAAGACATAATGAATGCTACAAACATATAAACACAGAGGAAAACTTAAAATAAACCACACAAATAATTCAAGATTCACCAACAACTGGCCAATTTTAACGTGTAGATCCTATTACTGCAGCCAACATTTTAGACCATTTTAGACCATTATACAATTCACCCACTACTCTCCAAAGATACCAGTGAAGATGCATTAGAAACATATCAAATAAGTCAAGCAAAAGGATCCCAATGAGCATATGAGAAAGAAGTGTAGTAGCACATTCTTGTCCTCTACAGGAAAAGGAAGAATATATGATGAAAGATTCACATACAAATGTATTCCGAAGACCGCAGATTCAGACAAAATGTAGAATACATATTCCACCTCCTGTTCGAAAGTGAACTAGCAACTCTATGTTATGGAGTTGCACACACTTTAAAAATAGGCTGTCATTTTTTAAACAGGTCAGCTACCCAACTTCTTACAAAAATAAAAGACAAAGATGAAGTCTTGCAGTCAAGTATCACGAATCCCTTGGCAAGCATGTGTGATACAAAAGAATACTGGTTCCTTCGTCATGCTGATATACGCTGTATGCTAAGGAACCTAAGCCCACCCAATTTGTTTGTTACTTTAAGTTGTGCGGAGTACGCATGGGATGACTTGTACGACTTCTTACACACAGCAAACCAAAATAAAGATGGAATAGATATAAAAACACCAGGAGAACTCTGTTCTCTTGACGCTGTAAATGTATCAAGGTACTTTCACCATCGCTTCATTTTCAAGCTACACTTCATCTGCAATAAAACTACCCTCTGCTTGGAGAAGTGCAACACTTCTTATGGAGAAAAGAATATCAATCTAGAGGAGCACCACACATCCACATGCTTTTGTAGATAAAATATGCTCCCAAATTTGGCCATAATAGTGAGGCCACTGTTTAACAGTTTAATGAAAAAAACATTACCTGTGACATCCCTTCAGAAAGATAGTGAGCTAAAGAATCTGGGCTAGACCCCCATAACTAGGACTAATGTCTGGCAGAGGGACTCCCAGGACCTCCCTTGTTTTTGCATAATTTAAGTAGCTTTGGGTTTCACCCTAAGTTACTAGGGGAATCCAGACGTGGACCCCTTGTACACTAATCTTAGAGAGGCACAGCTCCACCCTACTGATGAGTTCCAACCACACGAAACACATGTCTGGGGTTGCTGTTGTTACTCTTGTACAGAGGAGAATTGACTTGTATTCTGGTGCTGGACTGCCCCAGGGTAGGAGAAAGACTGACATGCTTTGGATATTTCTCCTCCGTGAAAGATAGTGAGCCAAACAATCTGAGTCAGGCCCTTGTAACCGTGACTAATGTCCAGCATAGGGACTCCCAGGACCCCCCCTTGTTTTTTGCATCCCTTCAGAAACCACCATAGTGACATACGTACACAAATTTTACACTTACAAAAACATAAGTGTGGCAAATTCTGCTGACTAGATAAACAAACAAAGGTGAATAGTATATCAAATGTTGCTTTGACTTTCCTAGACCAGTTTGCAAAAATAAGCTTGATGTCTTCTGTTAGACACAGTGTAAAAGGCAAATCCCTTAAAAACACATGCACCATTAAAAGGGACAAAGCATCCCAGTACATCAATGATTACAATGCAATCATTGCCCTCTTTTGGAATGCAAACATAGACGTACATTTCATTGCAGACAATTCCACTGCAGTTTCAAGATATGTCACAGCCTCACCAAAGCTGAGAAAACAGAGCTAAAACACCTCTCAGATGACATATCATCTGACAAAACACTGTCACACAAATTTTACAACTTCGGTATAAAATTGCTCTCCCATAGAGCATGCAGGTGCTACGAAGCTGCAGACCGTTTAACAGGTACAGCCTTATATGGCAAAGCAATGTCTGTCTAAACCTTGGTCCAGCTTCATTCCAAAAAAGAGTACTAAAACCCTGCCAAGAGATAGAAACAATAGTCACAAATGATCCCCATATCCAGGACATTTTAAAAAAAAACTATTTAATTGACACATACTACCCAAACAGAAGTACTGCTTTGGAATACATGTCCTGTACGACATAGCCCAACACTACTCCTACAAAAACAATGTCACACCATATGAGGCAACTAGAAAATATTCAGTCTCAACTTGTGAAGGAAGCCTAGTGAAATTTACCAAACTCAGCCTAGTTTATCATATAAAGTTATCATTTAAATTTCCGCAACATAGAGAACTTTATTACATGGCCCTACTGCAACTTTTTAAATCTTGGAGAAAAGGAGAAGAATTATTAGGTGGCTATGACTCATTTGAAGATGCATTCAAAGCAAATTAAAGCAGTATAACAAATGTCAATTTCAAACAATACAAAGAAATGTTGGACAATGAACGCCAATAAGCACAAATATTTCAAGCTCAACTAGATAATGACGCTCTTGAGGGCAGCCAATGTTCCCTTACAGGAAGCCAAGAACAACTTTGGTACCACTCATTTTAAATGAAGCAGAAACAGGCATGACCGAGGTAGAAAATAACATGTATCAATCCAAACAATCTGAAGAAAAATTATCAGTGCTGAAATCACAGCTAAATGATGAACAACTCAGCATTTATCTAGAAGTCACTGAAGAAATTGAACATGGTTTTAAACATGAAACAAAAACTTGTAGCTGTAATAATTATAAACCTCTGCTTCTGTATGTAAGTGGTGAAGCTGGATCTGGTAGAACATTCTTAATTAAAATAATCAGAACATTTCTACAAAACTTAACTAACAGCAACCTTTCGACTGTTGTAGCAGCCTCCACAGATTTACCTGCCTACAACATAGGAGGTGTACATTTCACCGACTACTGCTCCTTCCAGTAGAACACCAAAATAAATTAGAATACTACAAATTAACAGCAGAAGCTGCTACTGAAGTACGCAGAATTACGAAACAAATGAAAGTGCTCCTAATAGATGAAGTAAGCATGGTTTCCAACCTCATGTTGGCTTTAATTCACCTCAGTCCTAAAAACCGATTACGGAGAACTGCTCGGAGGAAAACAAGCTATTGTTTTCTGAGACTGCCTACAGTTAACACCAGTAAATGTTTAACCTATTTTCCAAACGTTAGGACACAAACAATGCCACAACACACTCAGGTGCATTGGAAATGTAAATCTCTGCCAATATTTTCACTACAGATAACTAACTCAAAACATGCATCAGTCTGCAGACCTCACATATGCTAACATTCTAAAAAGCATAAGAATTGCTCTGCTTACTAAAAATGCAAAATCCATCTTAAATAGAAGACTAATCCTGAGTTATATAGGCAAAACACATCTGCTCCTGATGTCATGGAACAATTAACTCAACAAAATATTAAATTCATGTCCTTCGTGCTAACCCTTGCAAGCTGTAGTCAATTCAACAAAAAATGCTACAAAAAGAATTGCAACACATACTGCATATCAGCTGCACAGATAAACTAGAAATGCACTGCATGACACTCCCTATTGTGAACAAGCAACAGCACGACTAAATAGCTCTAAAAAATGTATCTCCAACAAAGCTGGATTGGAAAAAATATTAACTTTGTGTCTAAATTGCAGAGTAATTCTAAAATGTAACCTTGATGTAGAACAATGTTTAGTCAATGGAGCAATTGGTGCAGTTGTTGGCTTCCAAACAACATGACTACAACATTCAGTTTGCCAACATCCATTTTCACAAACTTGCATAACTTAAAGAAATTGGCTGCAAAATAGCATGTTTCATTCTTTTTAAAGACATGTACATGCGCAGAGAACAATTCTCTGTGTCTCTTGCATATGCTGTCACTATTCACAAATCGCAAGGTCTAACCCTAGATCACGCATTGATTGACATTGGCAGCACAGTCTTTAATGAAGGTATGAGTCACATAGCACTTCCACATCTCCGTATACTCAATGGTCTATTCCTAGTTAACTTTGATGCAAATAAAGTCAACACTGGCATTCCTTGCATCCTAGAATAGAACAGGCTACGTGCACTGTATACCCCAATCTAGATAAGAAAACCTTTGAAAAGGAAACCAATACAAACAGAACCTATAACAAATCTCCCAACAATACTGCTAAAGAAACAACAACCAACTGCTTCTCCATCAAATAATACAACCACAAAACGGTCTACTACAAACTCAACTGCACATGCATCAGAAGACAAAGAGACACATATCTCTTCTCCCAAGAAATGTTCAGGCCCATCAAACGATGCAGTGAGACAGCTCTCTGGTCAATTTAAATTCAGCAACATAACTGGAGTAAATTGCTATGCAAATGTAACAATCAATCTTATCTTCCAATTTCCACCAACTGTTCACATCATTTACTTAAATAGCTCAGACCTGTTGTGTTTGCAAATGCTCATCCTTCATAGAAATGCCACATATAAACCTGACAGCACTTACAGTGTCTCAGGTATAAGGCAAGAATTGGACTACTGTGCAGGAATGATAAAATACCATAACCACACAGGAGGATCCTCAAGAATTCCTAATATACTTACCACAGGTACTGGAAACCAAAAACATCCCTATAAATGTAATCTTACAGATTTCATACGAGTGGAAACATAGATGCACTCTCTGCAACCATGTTTCACAAGATCACATCCCTAATGAACGATTTGTATATGTATCCATTCCAAATTGTGAATCCATTACATTGCAAATGATGGAATATTATGCCCTTTTTGCATATCAGAGAATCATTCCAGCATACAAATATACGCACATGGACAATATGTCATACTAATGCTTCTAAAGTACAATTCAGATGCTACAACTCATGAGCTTCACAGACAGCCAAGTATCTCTTGGCAAGAAAACCTTCACAACAGTGGGCATAATCTACCACACTGGTGCTACAACCACTTCAGGTCACTATACTGCATATGTCAAAAAATAAGTGGTTGGTTGGAATTTAATGATACCTCCGTTATTCCAAAACATAGGTTACCAGCAAATCCAACAAATGCCTACTTAATATTCCTTCAACCCAAATTTACTCACTAAACATCAGCACAATCAACAGTTAGAATATGCCAACAGGTATCTAACTAACTCCATAATACTACCATTTTTTTAAGTAAAGACAGCTATCTAACTACTTCAAAAATACCCTTCATTGCAATACACTTCAAAAACACATATTAAAATTCTTCTTACTAAAAAACTTCTTCTAAACTCTAATGTAGTTAAAATACAACAACAGGTATCTAACAACTTTAAACATTCCCTTAATCACAACAGACTTCAAACAGACAGACTATCACACTTAGACTCACATGAGTATAATTGCTTTTTTTATCCTCTCTTGCAAAGACCCAATGTCAATTTAATGTCAATACAACAACAGTGTATGATACACTAATGTTGTACCAAACATAGTACATAAAATGTACTGTTTATGAGGGTAAAAATTAATATATGTAAAATTGTATGCATGTAAAACTTTTCAATTATCCAGTTTAACAAATTATACAGTTTTTCTCACAGAAAAATAAACAGAGATGTCAGCTTTATTACTGCATACAACTAAATAAACATGCCAAGTATAAATACATACACATTCCATAAGCACTATCCTCTATTGTACTATGGTCATAAATACCATAAAGTTCAATTATATCATTCCACCATATTACAAATCATGTAATCTCCCCCTACATTAGCTATAATTACTATTCATATTACTATAGTGTGTGGCTAGTGCCCAGATTCTTGGGGGCATGGCTGCACACGTTTAAAATAGTGCTTTCCTTGCAAGAAAAAGATAACCTGTTTGTGATTTGCACATACAGGTTTATTCTTGGATCAGGCTCCAGAAAGTTAAAATAGCCAGGCGACAGCGGTATGAAGTAAGCCAAGACCCTGGCCTGCGTTCACATTTAGCATGGTGATTTAATGATCTGTCATAAAGAATTTATAAAGCTGTTTGTTCTCATCATGCCTTCAGAATAGCCTCGGATGGAGCAGTTGCGTACCATCCTGGGACCCCCTTAATAGTGCTAGAAAATAAACTGTTTCTATAAAGATTTTTGTAATCATTCTTTGCTTTTGGACACAGGCGGGCATGATAAAAAGTATTGCCCACAACAATATATTTAACCATATAAGTATGTACAATACACCTTCAAATTACAAAACTTGCCTTGAAACCCCTGCAATTGAAATAATGGCCAGAGACACCAAAATTGACTGGAGACTGAGCAGCATATGCAAACCCTTTTTCACCTATAAAAAACAACTCCACGTCTTCTTTATTCCACTCCCCTACCCTTTCCATGCCCTCTTTCAGCAATCAAATAATACCAAATGTGTTTTCCAAACTGTTCGTTCACAGCACTGTCCGCAGACTACCACAGTGTCTGCAGACAGGGCAGCACCCGCACCCACTTTTTTACCTAGTAAAAAAGCCCCATATCATCTTTCTTCCACTCCCCCATCATTTCCAAGCCCTCTTTCAGCAACCAAATAACCACAAATGTGTTTCCAAGACTTTTTCCCGACCACGCTATCCACGGACAGTGGCTGCTGTCCACAGATCGAACATGACGACCGTTTGGAAAAAATATGATGCTCCTCACGCTTTTCACCATCCAATCGGCGGGTGCGTCCGATGTACACAGACATCACGCCGGACACTGATTGGTCAACGGGGGTGTCCACGGGAGGATAGCTCAGTGACAACGTGTTTGCCTTGCAAGCAAAACAACACAGAGCAACACAGGTTCGATCCCCGGGTCCACGCTTAGAAACCTCTGGGTATTAAGCGTGTTATAAATAACCTATCATATATATTATATCACAGGCTGAATAGGGAAGGGAGTCTAAGGGTTGGACCAAGATATCACTAATTCCTTTGGACCTACTTTTTGGAAAATTTTTGAAAAACGACTTGACGGATTTCCAACAAACGTACAAAAGTATACTTTCGGCCCAAGCTGCTGCTCCTGGCATAAATTTGGTGAATATCCGTCCAGCGGTTTGGGCTGTATGTGTGAGTACATTTTTTTTCCATTGTATATATGACAATTTCCACACATTTTTAAACCCTTCCTATAACTTTACCAACATGTAGAATGACCATGGCTAATGGCCCCAAAGAAACCTATCGTTGCAACATGATATGATATGATAGGTTAATTATAATGTGCTTAATAGCCAGAGGTTTCTAAGCGCATACCCGGGGATTAAACCGGTATCCCTCTGTGTCATCTTGCTTCCAAGACGAGCACGTTGCCGCTGAGCTATATTCCCGGTACAGTGTCCACGGTCATAGGTCATTGCTTGTGGGATACAAAGAAACCTATTGGTGCACATGTACAGAGGCCATGGCTGAAGGCCATGACTAGTGGGCTCAAATAAATGTATTGGCACAACATGTACAGTGGACATGACTGAAGGCCATGGCTAGTGGGCCCCAAAGAAACTACTGATGCAGCATGTGCAGTGTCCATGGTCGAAGGCCATGGCTAGTGGGCGCCAAAGAAACCTATTTGTGCAACATATACAATGACCATAGCCAAGAGGCATGGCTAGTGGCCCCAAAGAAACCTATTGGTGCAACACGTACAGTGTCCACGGTCATAGGCTATGGCTTGTGGGCCCCAAAGAAACCTATTGTTGCAACATGTGCAGGAGCCACTGTGGAAGGCCATGGCTAGTGGGCCCCAAAGAAACCTATTGGTGCAACATGTGCAGTGGCCAGGGCAGAAAGCCATGGCTAGTGGGCCCCAAAGAAAACAATTTGTGCAACATGCACAATGACCATGACCAAAGGCCATGGCTAGTGGCCCCAAAGAAACTGAATGGTGCAACATGTAGTGTCCACGGTCATAGGCCATGGCTTGCGGGCCCTAAAGAAACCTGTTGTTGCAACATGTGCAGGAGCCACGGCCGAAGGCCATGGCTAGTGGGCCGCAAAGAAAATATAGTATAACAAAACCCTTGAAATTCAGTGAAAAACCTTTGCTAGGAGAGAGTACGGTGATAATCTGGCCAGCGGTTTGTGTGCTACGACTGGTCAAAAACTGCTGAAAACTGTGAAACATGGTGTTTTATTTTCTTAATATCTTTTTCATTTCTTAATGTTGGGGGGGGGGTTGACACAGTTTATGTTTGGGAAATTCCATTCAAATCCATCCAGCAAGTCAAAAGTTATTAGCAATAGAATCTTGCTTGAAAATGGCTGCTTTTTCATATCTTCAATGCCTCTCAGCCTATCTGCTGCAAAGCACCATGGGAGATTTCTCTATTTTTTGGTGGGGAAATAATATAACAAAAACTACTGGGCAGAATAACCCCAATCCACAAGAGGATTCTATCTTGTGGGTAGAGAGGAGGGTAGGGCAATACTGTCTGAAAATGTACTATATATATTACAGGGCTTGCGGTAGCTCAACTCATAGAAAGATAACTTTTTAGGTGGCTTATAACTTCGCCCCTCTCTTGAGGAATCCTCACCAAACTTTGCAATAATAGTACATGGCCTCCCTGGAATAATTCTGCAAAGTTTGGTGTGGTTTTGTCAAGGGAGGTCATGGCCAGTGTACATTCTGCACCAATAGGTTTCTTTGGGGCCCACTAGCCATGGCCTTCGACCGTGGTCACTGTACATATTGCATTAATAGGTTTCTTTTGAGCCCACTAGCTATGGCCTTCAGCCATGGCCATTGCACACTGCCTTCGGTCATGGCCAGTGTACATTCTGCACCAATAGGTTTCTTTGGGGCCCACTAGCCATGCCCTTCGACCGTGAACACTGCACATGTTGCACCAGTAGTTTCTTTGGGGCCCACTAGCAATGGCTTTCAGTCATGGCCACAGTACATGTTGTGCCAATACATTTATTTGAGCACACTAGACATGTCCTTCAGCCATGGCCACTGTACATGTTGTACCAATAGGTTTCTTTGGGTCCCACTAGCCATGGCCTTCGACCGTGGACACTGTACATGTTGTACCAATAGGTTTCTTTGGAGCAGCCCACTAACTATGGCCTTCAGCCATGGCCATTGCACACTGCCTTCGGCCAAGACCTCTGTACGCGTTGCAACAATAGGTTTATTTGGGTCTCACTTGCCATTGCATTTTCACCGTGGACACTGTTCATGTTGCACCAATAGGTTTCTTCGCAGCCTACTAGCCATGCCCTTGGTCATTGCCACAGGCTATGTTGCACCAATAGGTTTCTGGCCACTGTACATGTTGCACCAATATGTTTCTTTGGGACCCACTAGCCATGACAATCGACACAGGGACCCATTACCCCCTGCATAGATGTGATCACTGCAGGTGTACAATTACTTTTTATCACTCTCTACCCATTCCTGTGGGATTCTCTCTGTGGGATTCTCTCGATATTCCCCCCACTAATGGCAATGAACTGCACATACAGCAGCATTGACCTACCCTTGCCTGTGTTAATTCCCCCAGTGTTCCCTCGATAATTCTCACAGCCACTCACCAAGTGCCCCCCTCTCCTTTGTTCATCCCCCACCCCCAGTCACATTTGCTTTTCTCCTCCCAGGCCCTCTCTTGGTCATTACCCCATCACAGTTTGGTTTGTGTGATGGATTTTTTTCTCCAAATTTGACTTGATTGAAATGCGGGTGCTGAATTTTAGGTGTTTTGTTTTGCGTTAAATCTGATCACCTTAACTGTATCTCAACGCATAGTTTTTCACTAAGTGTCATGGGTTTTTCTATACCTTAGTTTCCTAAGGGCCGACTAGCCATGGCTTTCTGCTGTGGCCACTGCACATGTTGTACCAATAGTTTTCTTTTGGGCCCACTAGCCATGTCCTTCAGCTATGGCCAGGGGCCACGGCCGAACATGTTTCTGACAGAGGTTACACAGGGCACCCAGGTAGGTTTGGGGTGGCTGTGCTGTTGTAAGGGGGCAGGCAAGCGCTTACAGCAGGAGGCTAAACAAGAAGGAAGAACAGGCAAAGTAATTGAGAACAACAGAACAGGAAGAAAGGGCAGCCCGTGATGGTGAACAAGAGGGGATGGGGCCCATGCACTGAACAAACGATGAGGAATCCCACTACGGTGTACACACAGGCTGTACTTGAGACCACCCACAGAAATAAGGGAATCTCAATGCCTCTGTGCAAATTACTCTTCCAGGCACTACATCCTGCAAGCCCATGGAAGGGGCAGCAAGAGTGGCGTCTGTGTTTGGATCATAAGGCACAAACAAGGAGTGTACTTACACAAGACGAGCCAGCGTAAGTCCAGCAGAACATACAGTGGAAGCCTTCTGTGGGAACAGAATGCAACACACAGTTACATTAAATACTCTATAGACTATAGATAGGGCAAGACAAGGGAATGGGCAGAGATTGCCCCCTAGGGTACAGGAGTCAATCTCTGTACAAAGGAATACACAGAGGCATGGATGCAGACACCATAGAACACTTACCAGGCACTAAGAGCCCCAAAAGGAAACAAGAGTTCAGAACAGGAAAACAGGAACTAGGAAAGAAGCTGAACACTATAGCACAGAACTGGCACAAGGTACCTGAGACAAGGAACTGGTACGATGTAACTGAGGCTAGGAGCTGGTACAAGGTAACTGAGACTAGGAGCTTGTACAGGGTAACTGAGGTAAGGAGCTGGTACAAGGTAACTGAGGTAAGGAGCTAGTACCAGGAAACTCAGAAATTGAACTGGTACCAGGAAACTGAGGCAAGGAACTGGTACCAGGAAACTGAGGCAAGGAGCTTGTACAAGGTAACTGAGGCAAGGAGTTGGAACAAGGTAACTGAGGCTAGGAGCTGGTACAAGGTAACTGAGGCAAGCAGCAAGGTAACTGAGGCTATGAGCTGGTACAAGATAACTGTGGCTAGGAGCTGGTACAATGTAACTGAGGCAAGCAGCAAGGTAAGTGAGGCAAGCAGCAAGGTAACTGAGGCTAGGAGCTGGTACAAGGTAACTGAGGATAGGAGCTGGTACAAGGTAACTGAGGCAAGCAGCAAGGTAACTGAGGCTAGGAGCTGGTACAAGGTAACTGATGATAGGATCTTGTACAAGGTAACTGAGGTAAAGAGCTAGTACCAGGAAACTGAGGCAAGGAACTGGTACCAGGAAACTGAGGCAAGGAACTGGTACCAGGACACTGAGGCAAGGAGCTCATACAAGGTAACTGAGACAAGGAGCTAGTACAAGGTAACTGAGGCTAGGAGCTGGTACAAGGTAACTGAGGCAAGGAGCCGGTACCAGGAAACTGGGGCAAGGAACTGGTACAAGGTAACTGAGGCTAGGAGTCAGTACAAGGTAACTGAAGCTAGGAACTGGTACAAGCTAACTGAGGCAAGCAGCAAGTTAGTTGAGGTTAGGAGCTGGTACAAGGTAACTGAGGTAAGGAGCAGGTACCAGGAAACTGAGGCAAGTAACTGGTGCCAGGAAACGGAGGCAAGGAACAGGTACCAGGAAACTGAGGCAAGGAACTTGTACAAGGTAACTGAGGCAAGGAGTTGGAACAAGGTAACTGAGACAAGCAGCAAGGTAACTGAGGCAAGCAGCAAGGTAACTGAGGCAAGGAGCTGGTACAAGGTAACTGAGGTAAGGAGCTGGTACAAGGTAACTGAGGCTAGGAGCTGGTACAAGGTAACTGGGACTAGGAGCTGGAACAAGGTAACTGTGACAAGCAGCAAGGTAACTCAGGCTAAGAGCTGGTACAAGGTAAGTGAGGCTAGAAGCTGGTACAAGGTAACTGAGGTAAGGAGCTGGTACCGGGAAACTGAGGCAAGGAACTGGTACCAGTAAACTGAGGCAAGGAGTTTGTACAAGGTAACTGAGGCAAGGAGTTGGAACAAGGTACCTGAGGCTAGGAGCTGGTACAAGGTAACTGAGGCTAGGAGCTGGTACAAGGTAACTGAGGCTTGGAGCTGGTACAAGGTAACTGAGGCTAGGAGCTGGTACAAGGTAACTGGGGCAAGCAGCAAGGTAACTCAAGCTAAGAGCTGGTACAAGGTAAGTGAGGCTAGAAGCTGGTACAAGGTAACTGAGGTAAGGAGCTGGTACCAGGAAACTGAGGCAAGGAACTGGTTCAGTAAACTGAGTCAAGGAGCTCGTACAAGGTAACTGAGGCAAGGAGTTGGAACAAGGTAACTGAGGCTAGGAGCTGGTACAAGGTAACTGAGGCTAGGAGCTGGTACAAGGTAACTGGGGCAAGCAGCAAGGTAACTGAGGCTATGAGCTGGTACAAGATAACTGTGGCTAGGAGCTGGTACAAGGTAACTGAGGCAAGCAGCAAGGTAAGTGAGGCAAGCAGCAAGGTAACTGAGTCTGGGAGCTGGTACAAGGTAACTGAGGATAGGAGCTGGTACAAGGTAACTGAGGCAAGGAGCTGGTACAAGGTAACTGAGGCAAGCAGCACGGTAACTGAGGCAAGGAGCTGGTACAAGGTAACTGAGGCAAGCAGCAAGGTAACTGAGGCTAGGAGCTGGTACAAGGTAACTGAGGATAGGAGCTTGTACAAGGTAACTGAGGTAAGGAGCTGGTACAAGGTAACTGAGGCTATGAGCTGGCACAAGGTAACTGAGGCTAGGAGCTGGTACAAGGTAACTGAGGCAAGCAGCAAGGTAAGTGAGGCAAGCAGCAAGGTAACTGAGGCTAGGAGCTGGTACAAGGTAACTGAGGATAGGAGCTGGTACAAAGTAACTGAGGCAAGGAGCTGGTACAAGGTAACTGAGGCAAGCAGCACGGTAACTGAGGCAAGGAGCTGGTACAAGGTAACTGAGGCAAGCAGCAAGGTTACTGAGGCTAGGAGTACAAGGTAACTGAGGATAGGAGCTTGTACAAGGTAACTGAGGTAAGGAGCTGGTACAAGGTAACTGAGGCTATGAGCTGGTACAAGGTAACTGAGGGTAGGAGCTGGTACAAGGTAACTGAGGCAAGCAGCAAGGTAACTGAGGCTAGGAGCTGATACAAGGTAACTGAGGCTAGGAGCTGGTACAAGGTAACTGAGGCTAGACGCTGGTACAAGGTAACTGAGGCTAGGAGCTAGTACCAGGAAACTGAGGCATGGAACTGGTACCAGGAAACTGAGGCAAGGAACTGGTACCAGGACACTGAGGCAAGGAGCTTGTACAAGGTAACTGAGACAAGGAGTTGGAACAAGGTAACTGAGGCTAGGAGGTGGTACAAGGTAACTGAGGCTAGGAGCTGGTACAAGGTAACTGAGGTAAGGAGCCGGTACCAGGAAACTGGGGCAAGGAACTGGTACAAGGTAACTGAGGCTAGGAGTCGGTACAAGGTAACTGAAGCTAGGAACTGGTACAAGGTAACTGAGGCAAGCAGCAAGTTAGCTGAGTTAAGGAGCTGGTACAAGGTAACTGAGGCTAGAAGCTGGTACAAGAAAACTGAGGTAAGGAGCAGGTACCAGGAAACTGAGGCAAGTAACTGGTACCAGGAAACGGAGGCAAGGAACAGGTACCAGGAAAATGAGGCAAGGAACTTGTACAAGGTAACTGAGGCAAGGAGTTGGAACAAGGTAACTGAGACAAGCAGCAAGGTAACTGAGGCAAGCAGCAAGGTAACTGAGGCAAGGAGCTGGTACAAGGTAACTGAGGTAAGGAGCTGGTACAAGGTAACTGAGGCTAGGAGCTGGTACAAGGTAACTGGGACTAGGAGCTGGAACAAGGTAACTGAGACAAGCAGCAAGGTAACTCAGGCTAGGAGCTGGTACAAGGTAAGTGAGGCTAGAAGCTGGTACAAGGTAACTGATGAAAGGAGTTGGTACCAGGAAACTGAGGCAAGGAACTGGTACCAGTAAACTGAGGCAAGAAGCTCGTACAAGGTAACTGAGGCAAGGAGTTGGAACAAGGTAACTGAGGCTAGGAGCTGGTACAAGATAACTGAGGCTAGGAGCTGGTACAAGGTAACTGAGGCTTGGAGCTGGTACAAGGTAACTGAGGCTAGGAGCTGGTACAAGGTAACTGAAGCAAGCAGCAAGGTAACTCAGGCTAGGAGCTGGTACAAGGTAACGGAGGCTAGGAGCTGGTACAAGGTAACTGAGGTAAGGAGCTGGTACCAGGAAACTGAGGCAAGGAACTGGTACCAGTAAACTGAGGCAAGGAGCTTGTACAAGGTAACTGAGGCAAGGAGTTTGAACAAGGTAACTGAGGCTAGGAGCTGGTACAAGATAACTGAGGCTAGGAGCTGGTACAAGGTAACTGAGGCTAGGAGCTGGTACAAGGTAACTGAGGCTAGGAGCTGGTACAAGGTAACTGAGGCAAGCAGCAAGGTAACTCAGGCTAGGAGCTGGTACAAGGTAATGGAGGCTAGGAGCTGGTACAAGGTAACTGAGGTAAGGAGCTGGTACCAGAAAACTGAGGCAAGGAACTGGTACAAGGTAAATGAGGCTAGGTGCTGGTACAAGGTAACTGAGGCTAGGTGCTGGTACAAGGTAACTGAGGAAAGTAGCAAGGTAACGGAGGCTAGGGGCTGGTACAAGGTAACTGAGGGTAGAAGCTGGTAAAAGGTAACTGAGGTAAGGAGCTGGTACCAGGAAACTGAGGCAAGGAACTGGTACCAGGAAACTGAGGCAAGGAGCTTGTACAAGGTAACTGAGGCAAGGAGTTGGAACAAGGTAACTGAGGCTAGAAGCTGGTACAAGGTAACTGAGGCTAGGAGTTGGTACAAGGTAACTGAGGCTAGGAGCCGAAACAAGGTAACTGAGGCAAGCAGCAAGGTAACTGAGGCTAGGAGCTGGTACAAGGTAACTGAGGCTAGGAGCTGGTACAAGGTAACTGAGGCTAGAAGCTGGTACAAGGTACCTGGGGCAAGGAATTGGCACAAGGTAATTGAGGCTAGGAGTCAGTACAAGGTAACTGAAGCTAGGAACTGGTACAAGGTAACTGAGGCAAGCAGCAAGTTAGTTGAGGTTAGGAGCTGGCACAAGGTAACTGAGGCTAGAAGCTGGTACAAGGTAACTGAGGTAAGGAGCAGGTACCAGGAAACTGAGGCAAGTAACTGGTGCCAGGAAATGGAGGCAAGGAACAGGTACAAGGAAACTGAGGCAAGGAACTTGTACAAGGTAACTGAGGCAAGGAGTTGGAACAAGGTAACTGAGACAAGCAGCAAGGTAACTGAGGCAAGCAGCAAGGTAACTGAGGCAAGGAGCTGGTACAAGGTAACTGAGGTAAGGAGCTGGTACAAGGTAACTGAGGCTAGGAGCTGGTACAAGTTAACTGGGACTAGGAGCTGTAACAAGGTAACTGAGACAAGCAGCAAGGTAACTCAGGCTAAGAGCTGGTACAAGGTAAGTGAGGCTAGAAGCTGGTACAAGGTAACTGAGGTAAGGAGCTGGTACCAGGAAACTGAGGCAAGGAACTGGTACCAGTAAACTGAGGCAAGGAGTTTGTACAAGGTAACTGAGGCAAGGAGTTGGAACAAGGTAACTGAGGCTAGGAGCTGGTACAAGGTAACTGAGGCTAGGAGCTGGTACAAGGTAACTGAGGCTTGGAGCTGGTACAAGGTAACTGAGGCTAGGAGCTGGTACAAGGTAACTGAGACAAGCAGCAAGGTAACTCAGGCTAGGAGCTGGTACAAGGTAAGTGAGGCTAGAAGCTGGTACAAGGTAACTGAGGAAAGGAGTTGGTACCAGGAAACTGAGGCAAGGAACTGGTACCAGTAAACTGATGCAAGGAGCTTGTACAACGTAACTGAGGCAAGGAGTTGGAACAAGGTAACTGAGGCTAGGAGCTGGTACAAGATAACTGAGGCTAGGAGCTGGTACAAGGTACCTGAGGCTTGGAGCTGGTACAAGGTAACTGAGGCTAGAAGCTGGTACAAGGTAACTGAGGCAAGCAGCAAGGTAACTCAGGCTAGGAGCTGGTACAAGGTAACTGAGGTAAGGAGCTGGTACCAGAAAACTGAGGCAAGGAACTGGTACAAGGTAAATGAGGCTAGGTGCTGGTACAAGGTAACTGAGGCTAGGTGCTGGTACAAGGTAACTGAGGCAAGTAGCAAGGTAACGGAGGCTAGGGGCTGGTACAAGGTAACTGAGGGTAGAAGCTGGTAAAAGGTAACTGAGGTAAGGAGCTGGTACCAGGAAACTGAGGCAAGGAACTGGTACCAGGAAACTGAGGCAAGGAGCTTGTACAAGGTAACTGAGGCAAGGAGTTGGAACAAGGTAACTGAGGCTAGGAGCTGGTACAAGGTAACTGAGGCTAGGAGTTGGTACAAGGTAACTGAGGCTAGGAGCCGAAACAAGGTAACTGAGGCAAGCAGCAAGGTAACTAAGGCTAGGAGCTGGTACAAGGTAACTGAGGCTAGGAGCTGGTACAAGGTAACTGAGGCAAGGAACTGGTACAAGGTAACTGAGGCTAGGAGCTGGTACAAGGTAACTGAGGTTAGGAGCTGGTACAAGGTAACTGAGGCAAGCAGCAAGATAGCTGAGGTTAGGAGCTGGTACAAGGTAACTGAGGCTAGAAGCTGGTACAAAGTAACTGAGGTAAGGAGCTGGCACCAGGAAACTGAGGCAAGTAACTGGTACCAGGAGACTGAGGCAAGGAACTGGTACCAGGAAACTGAGGCAAGGAATAGGTACCAGTAAACTGAGGCAAGGAACACGTACAAGGTAACTGAGGCAAGGAGTTGGACCAAGGTAACTGAGACAAGCAGCAAGGTATCTGAGGCAAGTAGCGAGGTAACTAAGGCAAGGAGCTGGTACAAGGTAACTGAGGCAAGGAGTTGGTATATGGTAACAGAGACAAGATACTGGAACAAGGTGATTGAGCAGGATACACATATAGACAAGATAAACATGTGAAAAGCTGAAAGCAAGGAAATGGCAGAGCAGGGATAGAGGGCAGGGCTCAGCCTTAAAGGCAAGGCTTCAAGAAATGGATAAAGGCTGCAAAGGAGCAGGGAAGAGTCACAGGAAAAACACAAGGCAAAATAGTAAGCCACGCAGAGATCCCAAATGGGTCACAGCTGCTGAGGTTCAGAATGCGATGCAAGCACAAGGAAGCTTGAGGGTGTGGCAGTTTATAAGCAGTGCTAGCAGGGTGGAAAGCCAAGCTATAGCTGCATGAGTTAGCTGCACACAATCAGTCAAAGGGGTGGTAAAAGGGAATCTCTGGAATGGATTTTGGGAGAGGATCCGGTGTTGACAAACACCAAGAGTTTTAGTATTGAAACAGAAGCTCAATAATTGCTGTGACATGTTGAATGTTTTAGTCCATTGAACAGAGTCTGTGTGCTTCCTGTCACAGTGAAACCAGTGTGCATGCAACTCAGATTACAAAAGCATTTGCATATTCAGCTGCCGTGTTTTCCAGGTATCTTGCAGGTGTATTATGGGAACTGAAGTACGTGTTTTTGGATATACAGATTTATGAAAGAAAATGTTAAATGATGATTTAGGTTCTTCTATGGAGATGGAAAAGAACACCCTGCAGGTCTGCAGACAGTGGCACCCAGAGGCAGAAATGTAGAAACATGACAGTTTCATAGTTTCTTGAGGTCTCACTAGCTATGGCCTTCGGCTGTGGTCTCTGTACATGTTGTACAAAATCTTTCTTTTGGGCCCACTAACCATGGCCACTGGCCATGTCACAGCATTCATTTGTTACCAAACACCCATTGCCCCCTGCCCAGTAGATGTCGGCACTGCAGATGTTAAACCTTTTTTTCCTAACTCCTTATTCCTGCAATAATTTCACAGTATTTGTTTCAAATAACAGAAATGTGTGCAGCCGAGAGGCAGTTCACAGGTTCTCGTGATAATGTGAAAAACTGCTCAGAATTAAAAAGTCTTCCATATCCTCACAGGCACTCAACATGCCCCCTCCTTTTTTCCACATCCCCTCACTCCACTCAACTACTTTTTCCCTCCGTAACAATCTCGCATTACCCCCATCACTCATTGCTTCGTGTGACGCACATTGTTTTATAAGCGCGTCTAGTGCCGTTGTCGCAATAATCTTGTGAGATTCATGTGGTCTTTCCCTAATAAACTGAAAGATTTCTACCCGTAACTGGCTGCCCAGCCCACCCCGAATCCCCAACTTCACATGGTTCATCTTTCCCACTCCCGCCCTCTAGGGTGATGTGATTGCTGTAGCTATTGCTATTGGTATTCACATTGCGACTTTGGCCAGGCCATCTAAGCGCTTTCATTCAAAACCATCAGTGTTCTGCTAGGAGTGACTACATAAACAGAAGAGTTTTAAGTCTCTTTCTGATGTCAAAAAAATTATACTCTTTAAGGAGTTCATTCCAAAGTTTGGTCCAAATCTGCCCAGCGGTTTTCACGCTACTGCTGTTCAGAAACTGCACTTTTCTCAAAGGGAAAATGAACAGGTTGAAAACGGTGGTGTTTTGTTTTCCTAATAACTTAATTCACGTATTGTTTCCAGTTTAGGGGCCCCATGACAAACCTTTTGTTTTGAACATTTCATCCAAATCCATCCTGCAAGTCAAATGTTATTAGAAATAGTATTTTGTGGAAAAATGGCTGCTTTTTAATTTCTGAAAAGCTTCTCAGCCTCTCTGCTCCAAAGCATCAAGGGAAAAATATAGCTATAATTTTGGGGAAAGGGGGCACACCCATCCCCTTCACATTTTATAAAAACTTCTGGGTGGAATAACCCCGGCCCCTTCCAGAAAATGAGTCAACGCTTCATGCCCAAGTTGTTTCATATTTGGTCTAATTTCGCCCTGTGGCTTTTTCTGTGTGCTCGAGCACAAATGTTGACTTTTTCTCTATGGGAAAATGAATGGGAGAAGGCCGAAAACGGTGTTAATTGCTTTCTTAATAACGGTTTCATTTTGTAACAAATATTTCCCAATATTTCCAGTCTGGTGGATGGGGGGAGGGGCATGACAAACATTGTTTGCAAAATACCAGCCCAATTCTGTCATGCAAATCAAAAGTAATTAGCAATTCAATTTTCGGGTTTCCAATGGATCATCCTATTCACCTTAACTATAGTATGGGACTGCCACACTATTATATATATATATATATATATATTGGGTAGGAATTTACCAGGCACTGTTATATTCCCAGGTACCCAGGCACTCTCACCATTGTGCAGCTTGTAACATTGCGATAATACCTGGCATAAAGCCTGGCAAATGCATATCCCATGCCTACACAAAGCCAAAACCAATGCTCGTTTACATGATTGTCAAGGGTGTCATTGGCACTGCATTCGCATTAGTGTAAAGGCAACACTTTTGAATTATTGCTTTTTCTAAAGAAATTGGGTGAAACCCAAGACCTCCTTTTTTTTGCGTTATTTGTCAATTTCCTCTTTTTTCCTCGTTCACATTTTTTCTGCTTTTTTTTCATTTACAAAAATCAATACTTTAATGTTAGCTTTGCACCAATGCAAACACGTACCGGCAGTCAGGGGCTAACGCTAAATAATGTAGGAGCATTATAACCTTAACCTCTTAAGTGCCAACGACGAGTAAGCATGTCCTTTTTGCATAGACTTGTATAATAGCCTGTCACTTAATAGAAAATTAAAGGCTAAGAACCAATTTTAACAATGGTTGTATACTAATTGACCTTTTCCCAATTGACCTCGGGAAAATTGACCTCGAGAGAATTGACCTAATTTAGAAGGTCAATTATGACATATATGCGGGGGAAACCCCCGCCACCCAATCCAAAACCCCTGCAACCCCCACCCAATCCCCTTATATTATTTATAATCCAAAACCAACCCAATACATTTATAAAATAACTAAACTGATATAAAGGTCAATTGTGCATAAGGTCAATTAGGACCATTATAATTAGGTCAATTGTGCAAAAGGTCAATTGTAAAAGGTCAATTTGGGGATTTGGGAACTAGAGGCATTCATAAGGCAATACTCTCTTGAGGAAGACGGAGTACACCCCTCCTTCAAATGTATAAGCGTTGTCCAACTCCAGGCCTTGAGGGCCAGACCCATGCTGTGCTTTCAGGATACACCTCATTAATATTCATGAGATAAATGTGCATACACTGATTGGCTGGATACAGAGATGTGAGGCCAAGCTGCAAGAATACGCATTCAGAGGTTGGCTGTTTTATTTAATATTTACTTTTTGGCTTTCCAGATTTTCCGGGTGCAGAAGCCGTGCCTTAGGATGTCAGGCCGGGATATCACAGAGCCTGCCGCGTTCAGCACAGAGCTCGCTAAAGCTGGCAATTTAAATGCAATCCCCAGATCGTCTCTGACAGTGGCAGATAACTGCAGTGGAGGGACGTGCAGCAGGTGCCAGAGGGAGCGCGCGGCCAGGCGCACATGTCTCATCACATCCACTCGGAGAAGGAGGACAGGATGGGATTTCTAAGAAAAGGAGTGGAAATAGACCTACTTAAGGAGATCCAGGGATTGTCATTGCTTTCGTCTTAAATTTCCATGAAATAATTTGCTGCATTGAAGGCCATTTTGTGGGTCCTGCTTCCCCTAGTTCACATGACTGACCCTCTCTCCATTGACCAGTGATGGTATCTGCCCCGCCGTGCTCACACCTGGCCCCACAAGGCATCCACATGTTGTCTCCTCTTGCCCTGTCCCGTTTTAGCCTATAATGTTCTCACAGTATGAACCAAACAGACCCATGCGATCTAGTAATACCAAGCGCCTGGTATGCCCAACAGCTAAACAACTGGGGGGGAATGGCCGCTCTTTCCCAGTCCAGGCAGCTCGTGTCTGGAATGGCTTGCCCATTGACCTGCGTCAAGAAAAGCTGGTTGTCCTTCGGATGGCTGTACCCGCCTATATTCTCGTACTTTGTCCTGTCCTGGATGCACCTCCTGTGTCGACGTGCGCCCTGATGCCTGCAGGCTTTGGCACGTGATAGACAAACAAACAAATAAATAAACCCTTCTTTCCGCGGGCCCTTCTGCCTCACTGCTGCACTGCACACAAGACATCCAATTCAACTTGAGGGGTAAGAAACATTGAAAGAATGCATCTTATGCGACCACTATGACTTTCAGTCACTGTCGCCCAGATCATGCACGCTTATGCACCCTCCCCTGCCTAATCACCCACCCTCCACTCGCATCTCTGAAGGGACATGCCAACAACTACCACCGCCCCATTACCTGCACACATGTGTCTGCCAATAGCAATGTCATGTTAATGGTTCTTACTTGTACAGGACACAGGCTGGTCGCTTTGGTGTGGGGCTATGCGGAGGCTTGGCGTTGGCCGTCACGGCCCAAGTAGGCTACTCAAGAAACCTCAGGGAACCCAGCGCCTGCCACATCGCTCGTCATGGTGTGGGACCCGAGAGTTGTGAGCAGAACCGAGGGTCGCATTCACAATACGCAGGGACGGAAAATGAAAGGGGCCTGTCCCTGCAATCCAGGAATGGTTGCAGGCTTTCCTGAACATTAGAGGAATGCAGTGCCCTTGAGTTCCCACCCACTTCGACCTCTGGAGGCATATACAGGGTGGCAACTAAACTAAACTGAGATGATTCTCTGAGCATAGGCCTGGATGGACCCATGTATTGGGTCCAGTACGCGTTGCTGTACGCAACATTTTTGTTCTATGTTCTGTCTGTCTTGTGAGCACCCTGAGGCCTTCAGGCGAGTGGAGCTATATAAAAAATCCTTTAGATAGATAAATAGATAGATAGACAGATAGGCATGTGGTATCACCAGTAGTACTACATTGCTTCTTATTAAAAGGATCGTCATAGTTACTGGTTGCTATCCCTGATAGCAGCCCCCAAGCCCAGACCCTCACTTGGTAACTGCAGCAGTATTAAGGTGGGTGGTTGAGGATGTTTAATACATGTTCAACTTTTATGAATGAGGCTCAGACTGGGTAAGGGCAAGGGTAAGGGAGGTAACCAAGCAGGCATCAAGTGAGATGGAGCTGGCTAGGGCTGTGTATGAGGTTAATAGATGGTGCATTGTATCTAGAACATGCATGAATGAATGAACGAACGAACGAACGAACGAACGAACGAACGAACGAACGAATGAACGAACGAACGAACGAACGAGATGCTCACCCAGCATGAGGCAAGAACCAGGCAAAGAATTGCCCTCACCAGGACAACTCATGTGCTTTTTAAGAGCCTGCTGTGGTTCGTGCCTGCTGTCCTTCTGATCCTACAGAACCCTATGGCTAGCATGGCCCCCACGCTTGAGCCTAACTAGACTCTGGTACCACCAGTACAGCGTTCCGGCCATCGTGGCTAGGGGAGCTCTGGTGATGGTTGGCGGTCTGGAACCCCCACACTGCTAGCATGAGTGAGCACAGTACTTGCATTCTCATACACTGGGACACTTCCATCTGATCACCTCCTCCATGAGCTCTGCTCGCATTGCATGCATGGAACACCAAGCTGTCTGCATGCACTGCCATGTTCTTACTTGTGAGTGTAATCAGTCAATGTTGTGTTTGTATTGTCCTTAAGGTGCCTAGACATCCATTTAACCCTTTAAGTGCTAAGGTTGAGTATGCTCATCCTTTTTGCATAGACTTGATTAAAGCTCAGCAGTTAAGGGGTTAATGCACAACTTAGAAAGCATGAGAAAGAGACCGCAGCCTTATCTCGTTCTTCCTTTACCTGACAGATAATGTCTGGTTACTAAACTCTTAGGTTGCTTTCTGATAGTTTGAGTTCTCTCCTTTTACTCTGGGACAAACCCAGATGTTGTGAGTACCATGCATGCCAGGGGGAAAACACCAGCGTTGCATAATGCCAGCATCACCCCACTGGCATGTCTCTACAGTAAGACCCTACAGCCGTGGGGAATAGACATGGCCTGCATGCATGGCACAGAGCTGGTGTGCTAGAGGCAGAGCAGGACACAGGGCCAATGGAAGCCAGTGAGCCAAGGTGAGTTGGAGACCAGGTTGGGTAGAGGGAGACGCCCCGGGGGAATTTGTGTGGCAAGAGAACAGGGCAGTGGAAGGAAAACTGGGTCTTTGGGCAATTTCCCCCAAATGGGGAGATCAGGAAGCACAAAAGCTGGCAGCAATTGCATCCACTATCACAAAGGGACAGGTTGGAATGGTTCAGCTAGGGCGAGGACCCAGCAAAAGGTACCTGGAGTTATTCAACTGGCATAAAGACCTTGATATCTTGATACTTTCCAAAGATTTTTCCAGTTGACCCTTTGCAATGTCTTTGCGGTGGTTCTGGCAAAAGCCGAAAGGGTACTCTTGGGCAGTGGCGTACATCTGTGTCTCCGAGAAGAGTGTGAGTTGCTTCTGGTAAGAATCTGCTTAGAAGAAGCCCTGCTGATCCCTGTGCTAGTTTCTCTAAATGTGCCTTGAAAAGATTATTTGGTGCAGGTCCTGGCATTACTGTTAAGCAGCGCCATTCACTTAAGGCCTTCAAATAGGTCTGCACTGTTCCCAGACTTTACTATTACAAATACTGTTTCCCTTTCTCACTGTTTTTGTATCTTGTCCATGTTCCAAATCTTATTCAGCAATGTCATTAATATTAGAGACTTTAAGCCTTGAAAGATCCAAGCCAACTCCGCCCTACTGGCGCTCTTTCCCCTCGTTAATTTGTTAAAGATATATAGTAAGGCTATAAAGCCGGTCTATTGCGTTTAGAGGATCCTATGATCCCAAGATCTTGACGTATCCTGTCTGTCACGCTGAGAAGATGTACTAAGATAGCCGGTCTAGTACGCTTAGAAGACCATGAGGGCAGCCTGTCTGTCACGCCGAGAAGATGTACTAAAATAGCCGGTCTAGTGCGCTTAGAAGACCATGAGGGCAGCCTGTCTGTCACGCCGAGAAGATGTACTAAGATAGCCGGTCTAGTATGCTTAGAAGACCTTGAGGGCAGCCTGTCTGTCACGCCGAGAAGATGTACTAAGATAGTCGGTCTAGTGCGCTTAGAAGACCTTGAAGGCAGCCTGTCTGTCACGCCGAGAAGATGTACTAAGATAGCCGGTCTAGTGCGCTTAGAAGACCTTGAGGGCAGCCTGTAAATAGTGCTTATAAGTACGTATGAGGGTACCTTCTCTTTTCACACAGATGATCGGATCACACAGCAAGATCAAAGATAAGCTCCATCTGACCTTAAGGTACACATAACACCTGCCACAGGCACGGCTATCTATCTACACACATTAGGATGCATCTAGCGCTATGACAAATTCGGTCTAGCTGAATCCATAACGTGTCCCTTGCACCAGCACACTCTCATGATCTCCCCCAGCACCCATGCATGTGCCTGACCTCTTGGGTTGCGCACTGGAGCCTAGACAGCGCACCTCAGTCCTAAACTCGGTCAAATGCATGCACGCATTCTAAACCTCTATGAGAATTTCCCATACTCTGGACTGTAGTCCACGAGGGCGTATCCACCGCAAGCGCGTTCAGAGCATATTAATGATAAAAGGTGCTATATAAATGATTGTTATTGTTATATAACTTTTATAAGGCGCAACTCGCCCAAAGGCCTCAGTGTGCAGCAATACAGAGGCGAGTCAGAGCCAGGAGGACCCCAGTGGGAAAACAGCGGTCCAATCATTAGAATTAAAAAGAAACGTTTTAAGAGATCTCTTAAAGGGAATGATGACTACTGTACAATACAATATGTTTCACAGCCTGCTTCCTTCTTCTGACTTTTCATCTCTTCGGTCCCGCTCCATGTGATTAAGAAGGCAGCATTTTCGCATGACGCTCCTTAATTAATGTGTCCCCACTCACGCCTTCGTCTTTCTCTGTGGCTGTAACAATATTGAGCTGAAAATGCACAGTTCCTCGATCATGCCCCCAATGCTTCCTAAAAGTAATTAAAAGGCTGGCCAGGGGGTTTCCACTCACTGCAATGCACCCCCCTTCCCCAGTCCTCTTTACTTCCCCACACCATTGAGACTTGTATGCTCAAGACTTTAATGACAACGTACGACATAGTATGAAAATGGAACTAATTACCCGACTAACCTCTTTACGTGGCTGGAAGCATATATACGTGTTGGGATTAATCCTTTGAGAAATGTCACCCTTTTCTTCTTCTCTCTACTCAAGGCATCCTTTTATCCGAAAACAATGTTCTCAACTATTAATTGCTTATTTATGTTTCCAAATATTTCTCTAAACTCCCACATACGCCGTCTGATACACAAAGAATCCCTTTGTTGGTGTAAATTACTACAGTTGTAAGTTATGTCATGTTATCTTGCATAGTTAAAGAAACTGAAGGTATTAAAACGCTTGAGGGTGGGGGGAATTGCAAATTAAGCTATTGGGCCGAATAAGGTGGATGGGAAAGGGGGAAAGTCCTGCCAGGGTGCTGAGTGTTGACAACAAAGAATTCCTTTCAAGCCTTTTGGGAACATGATATTGTGGCTTCAAGTCCAAGGGGACTTGATAGGACAATGCAGATGTGGACCCACTGTACGTACAGGCGCGCTTCACCATCAAAGGAAGATTACTTCTGGGGTCCTCAATTAGGCTTGGGATGAGGAACGAAGGACCACGCCTGGTCTCAAGGATGGAGACATGATAATGAGACAGGGACTTTTCTACATGGGAAACAGCACATCAAGGTTCTCAGCTGAAACGGATTGTGTCCTGAGCCAGTATCCAATGGCATCAGGTAATACAATTGCGGCTAAAATAGCGCCAAAAATCGCTTGTGTGAGTTCAGTCCAGCACGGAAGTAGAAAGGGGCATCGGTGACAGGTCTCAGAGCCGAGACTTTGTGTTTTGTTTAAGGAGCACCCATCTAGAGGCAATTGCCATAATCCACTTTGGCTCCTTCAACTACTCTGGCGACTGCACCTAAATGAGGCTCAGCCAGGTATGGGCACATCCATTTAAATAGCCTAAAATAGCAGCTGCTGCACCTCGCCAGGTGATCCAGCTGAGCACTAATGTTCAGTCAAGAGGCAAAAGGGATCGTTTTGGCCAGTGGCAGGGTTCGAGGGTCGAGCATAAAGATGTGGGAGGTGGGTAGTAAACGTCTTGGCATTAGAACACATGTTAATAATAGCCAATTATTTCTTATCGCTGGTTGCAGCTTATCTGCAGTCAGTGCTTGATGGACCTGAAGAAGTCTCTCCCTGAGTTTGCTGTTATCCTGCGACACCTGCCCAGTCATTTCACCATTAACTGAGCATCGTCAGCCTCGCCGCGGTACCCCACATTTACATTGAGAGGAATGCTGTAGAAGGGTTTAGAATAGAAATAAAATAATGGCGGGGCAAGGTGGCCCCTGGGGGTCCCCACACTGCGTTAGGGCAAACCTTGTCTACAATCCTGACAGACTACTCATTGAGGCAGTTGGAAAGAAAAGAGGCAAACCATTTTATGATAGCATCTGACATCCTGACCACGTGCGTGGTGCATGCAGAATGATGCCAGGGTCAATGAGCCCTGATGGCGGTCGGTATGCCACAAAGGGTCTTAGTGTGGGCAATAACGCCATCTCAATGCCCTGCCCCCAAAGCCTGACTGTCTGTCACCCAAGCACAACCTGTCTTAAATAATGTATGTAGTTGTACCGTCACAACCTTTTCAAGTTTGCCTTTTAATTTAAAAAAAGTTGTATTGACAAGGAGCCTGTAGTTCACAGGTGAATCTGGATCTAAGGACGGTTTGTTCAAGAGGGGCGCGGACCATGAGGTCTTCCAATTTTGAGGGGCCAGAGAATTATAACCAAATGCTGTGGTCAAAGTCAGGTGATCCTTATGCAATTCAGGCAGAATATGGAAATCCTGGCCATTTATTTATTTAATTGTTTTTTTATAACTCACCTAACACCTACCTGAGTTGGGTTTCTAAGGCGGTCCGAGATTCGAACCTCTGTTTCTCTGCGTGGTCACAGATGTAGTTGGATTTAAATTAGTGATATTAGTTTCTTCACACCCAACTTTGACCTTGTGAAAGTCGAATTAGCAAATGGCAATCGGGTTCCAAGTTTGTGTTAAACATGTTGTTGATAAGAATGTTTAGGTCATAAAAGCATCGACAGATGTATAGGAATAGGATCAACGAGTCCATGTACCTTATCCGGCCACACAGTGGTAATGTGGTAATAGGCTTAGTGGGGATTTGATGAGGTTTCTTTCAAAAAGCTTGAGTTTAAGAGATGTGTTTGTGGAAAAATGAACAGCGCCATCAGTTTCTTTAGTGCAACACTGGTTCTCTGCCTGGATGATCTCAGTCTTGCATTGTGTTCTCATGCCTTGAAGTGTCTGTTTTTAGTCTGGCATATTGCTGTCAGAACTTGCCTATGCAACCTCCTCACCGCCACAAGAAAGACTGGACTAACTTCATTATATAAAGTCCTCAAATCTGTACTTCTATTCTGCAACTGTGGGATGGGTTATTGGTGCAGTCGAACTCGCAACTGGTTGATTCATGGCCCAATCAGGAGTCTTCGTTCGTGGGTTGAATCTCGGGCTTATTTGCTGGATTCTGTCAGCCAATGAAAGCCCTCTCTGGCTGATTTGTTTAGGTTGTTAATCCAATCCGGGCCTTTGAATCTCCCAAAGGAAGGTTGAATCTCTGTATAAAGTGTAGCTCAATTCTGATTCCTTTGTGGTGTTTTCGAGGCTGTGAGGGAAGGTGTTACAGAGGGCAGGCTCACACTTGGAGGGGGTTTGGTGCTTTTGGTGAGTTTGGAGCAGTGTTTTTGTGGTCCAGTTGTGGGCCATTTTGTCTGCTTCACATTTGTTGATTATTTCAACTCACTCCCCCATTTATGTAAAAAAAGAAGGAATATAAACACTAAATACTATAGCTTTTCCTCTTGCTGCTTTTGTTTCCCTTCACGAAACATAAAAAGCAGTTTCATATCCCAGATTCTATCCCCAGAAAACATAAACTCCCCAAAATAATTGATTACCCTTTCCCTGTTCCCCCTGTGTGTTTGATGTAATTGTCATCTCATCTCCCCACTTGCTGTTCTGTTGGTTTGTCATTCTAGTTAGTGTAGTGGTGTGCCTTGCATGTTGCCTTGTTCTGTAGGTTCCTTCCTTGATCTTAGGGTGTGGTTCAATTTCTTGGGGTGGTTTTGGCTTTCTCAGTTGTCTGAATGACCTGCTTGTGGCACTGGAAGGGGAAGGAGTTGGGATAAGAGAAGGAGGAGGAGGAGAAGAAGAGGAGGAGGAGGAGGAGGAGGAGGATTTGCGTTTGCCCTCACAGCCAGAGGTTTCTCCGATTGAAGTTGAGGAGGGGGAACCTTGTGCTCTTCACTGGCCCTGAGTCACAGGCATGCACCACCTGCTTTGCTGGTCTATTGAGGCAGTGGGTATGATGAGGCAGTGGACGTGCCTCAGGAGGAGGTTTATAAGAGGAGCAGGGTATCAGAGGACGCCCTGACCAGAGAGGTAAAAGGAAGGCCCCTCATAGAGTCTGGGAGGCAAGGCCTGTGGTGCAAGCCCCAATGGAGGCTGGGTCCTGTGGCGGAACAGGTGGTGCAAGTCGGCACAGGCATTCTCGTCATATGGGAGGAGGAGGCGGTTTCCACAAGAACCATAGTGGAGGAGTAGAGTGTAATGTTCCTGTCTAGGTGATGGACATTTAAGAAGAGGCAGCAATAGACGTCTGAAGACAATGGCCCTCATTACGACCCTGGCGGAGTGGGTTTACGCCAGCGGTATTCGCGGCGGACCCGTCCGCCCTACTACGAGTTCCCGTAGCGCCATGGAGCGTTTTCCGCCTGGTTTTTCCGGGCGGAGAAATCCATGGCGCTACGGGACCTTGTTGTTAATTACGCCACCGTATTTTACGGTGGCGTAATTAACGCCTTCCCCACTCCCATTATACCCTATGGGGCAAAAATGGGAATGGCGAAGGGTAAAATGGGGAATGGGGATTTACCGCCCCGCCAAGGTCGGAATGGGGCGGTAAATCCGCCAACCCCCATGGCGCTATCGGCAGCTTTCCGCCGTGCTCCATGGTGCATTTGGCGCCACGATTTCCGCCAGGGTCGTAATGAGGCCCAATGACAGTGGTTCTTGGAGGCAAGAGGAGAACAGGCATTCCTTGTCTACAGGACTGCAGTTGGCCGGGCCACCTTGTTCTTCAGACTTGGGAGGAGCAGATATTTCATGAAGGCAGCTCTTGTGAGACTCACGCTCTGTGACTTTTGTGGCAGGGTGCAGTAGTGATTCTGGGAGGCAGGAGACACCAGCCAGTGTCCCTCTTGAGAAGCCAGTGGATGAGACATGTTGAGTCCGGCAACATGTGGAAGGAACAGCAGGAGGCGCTGAGAATCCTTGAGGGCAGCTTGTGCCAAGCTCGCACCCGTGTGTTTATTCTGGGCGGGGGAGTAGAGATTCAGGGAGACACAGCCTCTCCTAAAAATGCACACTCTCCCACAGAGCGCTCTCCCACGACTTGGGAGTCTCCCTGAGAGGACAGCCCTGCCCTATAATAGTCTCATTTCATCCTCCCTTCCCCCACAAAGGATGGTGTTGCAGTGTATCCTTCTCCTCAGTGGCCTGAACTATTGTGGGGTCCAGCTCATCTCCCCCGGGCTGCAGGCAATCCGAGATCGGGGCGCATGCGTCTAGCCAGAATCTCTTGTATGCATGTGCCCACAGTTACTCTTAGGAGTGGTAGTAACTTGCTCCAGGGACTTTATTCAGTCAAGTCAGACCCTCATCCTCCATCTCCCCCTCCCTCATCATAGGGCCCAAGTCTTGAAAACGTTCTGTCTCTTTGTAATTATGAAACCACACAGAGAAATCATGTTGGCTAAGCCGGTAAGATGGCTTACTTGGGTTAAGTGCTCTTTGCTGTGATTTGTGATTGGTCGGCAGGTCGCAGGTTCAAATCCTGGCAACGTCAACTCAGCCTTTCATCCTTCTATGGTCAATAAAGTGAGTACCAATTTCGATAGGGTAATAATAGTGATGTATGTACATATATGTCCCATGTAAAGCGCTTTGGATAAAATTATCATTGTACCTTGGAACCTCTTGTTATCCAGCCTGGACGGGCCTGCTTCTAGTCAGTAGATGTGGGGGGCAGATTCTGGGGCATATGCAATAAGTGCAGGAGGGGGAATCCTGCAGCAGTTTGGGGACCGTTCCTTGGAAGGAGTTTGCTAGATCGTAGCTGGATCTATGTGTTCATGAGAGTGAGGTTTGGAGCCCTCCATGCACACAAGTAGGGTGGTACTAGGGTGAAAATTAGCCATGGGCACAAAATAAAAAATGGCCACATTTCCTAGCATGTTGAAGTACAATTGGAGGGCAGGGAGTTTTAGAAAACCACTGCATTTTAAACCATATTGTTTAAATAACAGTAATCAACACTATCAGATGACCATTCCTCTATTTATTTATGTATTTGAATTTACAGAGCGCACTAACGGCCCAAAGGCATTGAGGCGCTGGTCATTGAACTGCCCCACATTGGCCCACACTGGTATGTCGGGCAGGCCGTCGTCGGTCATTGCTCTATAGACAAGTCCGACCTCAAATATATGAGATTTCAAAGACTAAGCAACTTTGTGCAATGCTGGAGTTTGGGCTGGATATTCCGGGATTCGGGGGAAAAAAATGGCGACCCAGAACTTGGCTCCAGAAGAATCCATTTGTCGTCTCCAATTGGTTTATCGTGTTCCAAGAGCCTGGATTCGAACCTTGGTCATTAGGACCAGGGACGAGACACTCACATCACCACTTGAAGGTCCAATCAGGATCCCTCTGAAATCCCTTGTTGGGATTGTACTCCGCAGGACACATTTACATACAGCTTTTTAGGAGGAAAAGATTGTGTAACTTTTATACTTTTCCAACAACATTATAGGAAACACTCCTCTTTTGGATTATTTTCCAGGTGTTCATGGTGAAATTCTGCGCGGCAAATGTTTATGGTGGGGGTGGTGAGAACACACCCCCACCTCCGGTTGCTAGTGGGATCCCACAGTAAACAATTTCCATTTCCAGCCCTGGCCTTCTGCTGGTTTTAGGAGTAAGAGCCGGAAGCCAGCTATGCGTACGCTCTCTGTGGAATTGACTGACTGCGATGGAAGCTCTGTTTTGGGGGTATTGGGATTCGGGTGTTTTTAGGGCATACAATCACCTACGGTCATCAGATGGTCTGGGAGGTGGCCAACATCTGACTATAATTGGAGGTATTGGTGGATTGTGATATTAACAGAAGAGATCCAAGATTCTTAAGGGCTTCTTTGAAACTTTTCTTGGAGGTTTGTAAATACAGAAAACGTCCCAAAAATCCCAATATAGGGCCAAGAGTTCACAGTATTCCATAGATTGCGATGGGTTTAAAAATACAGCTTCAAGCTGTTGAACTTGAGAAGAATTCTCAAACCTGCCAATGGAATTTCTCTTTTCCGTGAGAATCTTTTGACTCACTCCCTGTAGCTAGATTGGTGGAGTTTTACAAATCCAATTGCTAACATAGCGGGATTGGGGAAATTTGACAATTTGGCTTTCAGAAATTTTGTATAATTGTGCATTATATTTCACCAATCACATGAAAATGGGACACATTTAAAAAATAATAAAAATAAGCAGTTCATTTGCCGTAAATCAGTTACACTAAATGGGTTTTGTGGTTTTCAAAAATTGCAAACCTGTAGGAAATATGTTAGCACAGGGGTTGCTGCAGATTTTCCCAGTAAAGTAAGAGAGTTGTTTTCACTTAATTTACTGAGAAAATCGCAACAATAAATTACCTGCAGGATTTTTCCTAGATGTGTGGGTGGGCAATTCAATTAAATCGCATATGGTTTGTGGGGTGCATTTAAAGGCCCTAAACAGAAGTCCCTATCACATGAATAGCAACATTTTAAACACTGAAACAAAAACGGCCTGGCATTTGTTTTTGTTTTTCAAGTAAAATTAATTAAAGAGCCATGTGGAAAGGGCCCTACCTGTCATTACCAATGGACAAGCAGCATTTTAATTTACAAAAGAAGGAGGAATCAAAGATCCTTGTCACATGGAAAACAGGATTTTTACACATTGAAAACAAAAATGGCCTGCACATGTGTGTGCAAATAAAAATGGTTTGAAAAAGTAAAAGTGAAAAAAATATCACTTATCGCAGAAAAATGGTAGGAAAACAAAACATGTTGTGTGGGTTGACAAAGAGCAATGTATATTATGTTTCACCCACAAACCTCCAGTGACATTTGAAGAGCCACTTTGTCTTCATGAAACAAATGTCAGCCCAAGGCAGATCCTTTTGCTGGCTGTGGGCAAAACCTCACAAGGACATCTCCCACTTCCAGCCTGGATTTCACATCTCCCATTTAATGACCAACCGCAATAAAAATGCCTGGCTAAAGGTGTCAAAATTCATTGTTCTCCAGACCTGCTGGCTCTGAAAGTATGAATTTCAAGAAAAGTCATCCTTGCCTGGAGCACGACTAATATGTGTGCAAATGGGGGCACCCACTTCAAAGAGCAAGCTTCCAACACAGAGACTGATAAAGGCACAGGCTGACCCAGTGAAAACAAATCGCCGGAAGGCAGGAGGCAGGACTATTTGTCCCACATGAAGATTTACAATTTATTGAAAAGGACTAATATCATTTAAGCCTTTTTCTCAGCCATTGTAAGGCAGATGGATTTCATTTTTGTACCATTTTTATTTAATTTCCAGGCGATTTGGGGGATATCAAATTCATCTTCCTGTGACTCTGGGAACTTTAATAGCCAATTAAACTAGGTTTCTGGCAGATCTAAACATTTTTCAAATGTGAGAGTTGGTGAGCGGGAGGAAAATCAAATTAGGGATATGCTTAATAACTTAGATATTCATAGATGTTGTGCTTTTTATGGAAACGGCACAGAGGTGCCACATGGCCATGCTCCATGATACAGATTTGTTGGCCGGCTTATCTAATTCCCCATGATTAGTTGGCAGTTGCTAGTAAAATTATGAAGTTGTGATACGTAACTATTTTGTGTGGCCAAAATGTTGAAAGGAGGACAAAGGATGATGACAACTGGGAATTGCCATATGTTGCTCCAGACCCCTAAACCAATCCTGACTTGGAGGCTGGGTTTGGGAGGAGAGAGAAGGGTAACTGTCCAATCCTAGTGGCAGGGAATATTGCAGGGCACTTCCCCAAGATTGTAAAATTGGTGGTGTCATTGCTGCTATATAAAGAGTACTGCACTAGGACAGATACAGACAGAAAAAGGAGAAAGACAGGAGGACAGAGAGAAGAGACAGACCACCAGGAAGGCTGCTGAAACTTACTATCTGACAGCTGTAAGGAGACACCAGAGGAGATTGCTGAGGGTGCATCTGGATGGAGCTGTCTATTTCTAGGAAGGCCTCAAGGCTGACTGGTGTCCTATGGTGGAGAGTGGGAGGCCCTTTTTGAGAGTATAGTGTCCTGAGATGCAGCTGGATTTCCTGGACCTTAAACAGAGGCATGCCATGTTAGTAGAACTGAGCCCTGGGAAACCAAAAGGTGGGGGAATCTGCTTGCCTTGATCCCTTTCCCTTTATAGTGGATGGGTGGGGGGGCAAATCTGTGTAAATCCTTAGCCTATGTAACAAGAAAATATTAATTTAATTAATTCCCCATTTGGCAGAACACTACGAGGTGAATGTTGTTAAAATTCAAAAATTAATAAAGCTCCCTTCACAGGGTGCGCTGAAAATTATAGCCTATAAATACATTGGGTAATCTTTGTTGTCCAGCTGACCCCGACTTCTTTAAGGAAGAGGGGTGTCTTTGTTCTTAAATCAGTCCAACCTTTTTAATCCAGCTTCCCCAACAACAGCCTTTCACTAAGGGGGGGTCTGGAATCCAGAATTCCTCAAAGAAATCAAATTTTTCCATCTGACTTTCCAACATAGACCAAAGCAAATAAGGGTCTGAAAAACAAAGTGATAAATCACCCTGTGTTTATTTTTAAACCAAAAGTGTGGGCGAAATTATGATTGCCATATGAAGATTTAACACTCTTGAAATCCTACTGCTACCCTTTTAAGCCTGCAGGAAAATCAAAATTGCACAACATTACCTAAGAGCCTTTGTTATTGATCAGTGTAAATATTTTGTAAGTGAAATTTGCAGAAAGTATAAAATTATGATGTGTTCTTTTTAACTCACTTTTGTGATATATTCATGCTGAGAGAAGTTGATTGTGTTATGCCACGGATAAAGTGGTTTTGACAATTTCGTGCTAATTTCTTTTACTGTTAATTTAAATAAACACCAATATATTTCCCATTCACGAGCCTGGTTCTTGGCTCATTATTATCTCAGGGGAGAGGGCTCCAAGGGGCATGATATGTGTCTGGGTTAGGGCTAAAAAACGAATCTGATAAATAGTTTGTTGCATAATCACTTGAGTGTGGAGGGAAGGAACTCCCCGTGTTGAGGGTAGCTTATCAATAAACCGTTACAGGTGTTTCACTTATTTTGCTAGAAAAAAACCTGCTGAAAAATAATTCACAGGAGGTTTTTCCAGCAATTTTCCCAGAGGCATAATAGGAAAAAAGGTCATAATGTTCACAATCTACCCTACATTTGCACTGCAAGTCATGCATAGCAATACAGAATCATCAAACATACATAACTGCCGTGCACATCAATCTCACACCCTCATCTGCAGTTCACATCAACCCTAGCAATGCACTATGATCTGGTGTGCATCACTGTAGTGCACATCTATCTCACGCCCTCAGCTGCAGCACAAGTCCTCCCTAGCAGTGCACTATGATCTAGCATGTATCACTGCAGTGCAAATCTACCTAACACCCTCAGCTGCAGTTCACATAAACCCTAATACTGCACTATGATCTAACATGCATCAGTGTAGTGCACGTCTATCTCACACCCTCAGCTGCAGTTCAAGTCTTCCCTAGCAGTACACTATCATCTAACATATATCACTGCAGTGCAGATCCATCTCACGCCCTCAGCTGCAGTTCACATCAACCCTAGCAATGCACTATGATCTAAAATGCATCACTGCAGTGAACGTCTATCTCACGCCCTCAGCTATAGCGCAAGTCCTCCCTAGCAGTGCACTATGATCTAGCATGTATCACTGCAGTGCACATCTACCTAACACCCTCAACTGCAGTTCACATAAACCCTAGTACTGCACTTTGATATAAAATGCATCACTGCAGTGCATATTTATCTCACGCCCTCAGATGCAGCGCAAGTCCTGCCTTGCAGTGCACTATGATCTAAAATACACTACAGCAGTGCTCTACTATCTCAAACCCTCTGCTGCAGTGCATGTCAGCCCTAGCAGAATGGTATGCGCTACCATACAGCACTGCAGTGTGCTACTATCTCACACTGACAGATGCAGTGCAACTCAATCCTAGTAGTATCCTAAGATCTATCATACATTACTACAGTGCACTTCTATCTCACACCATCAGCTACAGTGCATGTTAACCCTAACAGTATGCTATTTTATTAATTGATTTATTGGGTATTTATAATGCGCCTATACACAATGTGTTTCAAGGCACAACAAGACGGAGGGTGGGGATGACAAGAACAAAAACTGTCCTAATAGGCCTTGTGACATTCGGATCGTCCAAATGCAGTAACAAGATGTGCGGGATATAGGGGAAGAGGAAAGTGCTGGTCAGGGTGGAAGTGCCCAATCGGTTATGTGAGGGCCAAGGGAGGCCAGGGGGATAGATCCAGGGGAATGCAGAGAGTGCAGGGGAAGGAAGGTCCATGTAGTAAGTGTTTGGTATGGGGCTGGAAGGGCTCAAGGGGTGCAAGCTCATCCAGGCTAGTGCAGGTGTAGGGGTCCCGGAAGAGCAAGTGCAGGTTGTGGGGGGTCAGGGGAGACCAAGTGCAGGGGTAGACTGTTCGAGGAGGGCCTGGTGCCCTGTAAGACTCTGAAGGAACCAGGCAGCCAGTCAAAAAGAGGCATAGCGTGACATTAGCAGGGGAGGGAGTGTGGGAAGGAAGAAGACAAGCAGAGGGTCTAGAGAAGCTTCCAGAACTTAAGGATATCCAACTCAAGTCTGAGAGGGGCAGGGAGGCCATTCCAGAGGGAGGCATCTGTGGAGGACAGAGATCTACCCCACGCTTTGCTTGGAAAAGCATCTGATCTGCATAGAGTTGGAGCTAAAAGGGCTCTAGCAGGAAGGTATTTAGGGAGAGAGTTGGATGTAGTGGGGTCCAAGGCCTCAGAAAGCCTTGTGAAAGTTGCAGAGGGTATTGAACTTGATCTTCGCAGCAACAGGGATCCAGTGGAGAGATTTTAGGGCTGGAGGGATGCGTTCTTTGGTCTTGAGGCCATGGATAAATCTCTGAGTCCTATACTAGATTAGTTGAAGGGGGCGAAGGAGGAGTGAGGCAGATTGAGGAAGAAGCTGTTGCTGTAGTCCAGTCTGGAGAGGACCAGAGCTCTGGAGACATTTAGTTTCTGGGGGAAGGTAAGGAAAGGGAGAATGGCAGATCTGTGATGTGAGTAGAGAAGGAGAGAGAGGAGTCAAAGATGACACTAAGGTTCATTGCCTCACAAGAGGGTGAGGGGACCCATAGAGGGAAGCCAGAGGGTGGGAGGGAAGGAGGGAGATGGGGTCCCAAAAAGAAGGATCTCAATCTTACTGACATTAAGGCAGGGATCATTAGCAGTGTACCATGCCTGAATAGCAGATGGACAGACAGAAATGAGAGAGCAAGAAGAGGAGGCAAAGGAGCATAGCTTAAAGGAGAGCTGCATGTCCTCCGCATAACACTGAAAGTTAGAAGAGTAGGCAGAGATTAAATTGGCTAGAGGGACGAGGTAGATGTTGAAAAGCCAAGGCGAAAAAATAGAGCCCTGAGGGACACCACAGGTGGAGAGTAAGATGGGGGAAAGAAAATGGCCCAGTTGACCTGGGAAGGTCGGTCAGAGAGGATGGAGGTCAACCAGTCCAGAGCCAGGTCTGTGATGCCAAGGGTATCACTGAGCCGATTTATAAGGGTGGCATTATTGGCCATATAAAAGTCAGAGGAAAGGTAAAGAAAGATGAGAACAGAAGGATATTTGGAATCAGGATTAGAAAGCAAGTCTTCATAGTTGTTCAGAAGTGCAATTTCTGTGCCTCTGGTAGCTCTGAAGCCAGACTGGTGGTCCTGGAGACAACCAACAGATTCTGTGTGTTGGATAAGCTGGGAGATGACCAGCTTCTCCAAGAGTTTGCCCAGGAAGGGGCTACTGGAGAGGGCAGTAGTAAGCCAGACAGGAAGGGTCTACAGAAGGCTTTTTGAGGAGAGGGTACACAAGGGAGTGCTTGAAGAGTAAAGGGAAGGAGCCAGTGGAAAAGGAGTGATTACAGAAATCGGCCAAGGCTGGAGCAAGTGAGGCAAAGTTGTCCTTGATAGTTCTATAGGAGCAGGGGAGCACCTCTTTGGATGAGACTTTCATAGAGCGGACTTGTCTAGAGGCGTCATCAGATGTTATGGGAGAGAAAGAGGAGAGTATGAGGGAAATGGGGGCAAGGGATACCTGAGAGTGGGTGAGGGAGAAGGGAGTGTTGTAGAGGAGAGTGAGAACAGGATGTCCTGTGTTTTAGTAATGAAGAGAGAGGCCAATGTAGTGAACAGGGCCAGGGAAGGCAGAGGTGAAATGGAGACTGCAGTAGGATGAGTAAATGAATCAGCATTGTGCCCTCATTTTGTCAGAGGAGGTCTCCCCATGGCTGTCAACATGATGATGGCAAATGGCATTTGTGGATTATGGTATGTATTGTAGGGGACAGAGGAAAAGGAAACAATAACATGTTATGTATATAATAGTAGGAAAGTAACAGGGTAGTTTAGAAAAGTAACAGGGTTGATTTTAAAGTGTAAACTAAGAGTGTTTTAAAATAGTAAACAAAGAGCATTTTAAGAGATAAGGCACGGGATTCCTAGCTCAAGGAGTTTTAGAAGAACTCGTCTCACATCCGGTCGGGATAAACTAGGCGGCGCATAAACAGGTTCATATTAGGAGATGAGTTAAACTCTAGTCAGAGTATTTTAGCGGTGCGATGATAACGATGAGTAACATGGTGTAAATGTATAAAATGTCGACTAGTCTGTCTGTCTGTTTATGTGTCTGTTTTAAATTAAGGTTTCAAATCGTGACAATGAACTGTAAAAAATTGAGACAAAGTTGAGAAATTACACTATTTATTTAGGGAAGGTGATTTGCACCAACCCAGAGATAGACAAAGAGCAATGGAAAAGCCAGAGGTTTGAGCAAACCATTAATAGGCAAGCTCATATTTGCTGTTTTTGAGAAGTTTTAAGGCTGCTGGTAAAATGTGAGAAAAAAATTAGGTCAACCTTGTGACTACTTTGCACCCTTGAGGCGGGCGGGTGACGGAAGCTAGAGGGTTAATTTGTATATACTTACTTAGTTGACATTCATAGGAAGCAAAAATGCTTCATATGGTAGAAAACTGCCAAGCGTATCAGAAACGAAGACAAAAAGAACATTGCACATGAGTCAACTTTTGATGATTAAACAACTGCGTAGTTAAAACAAAAAAGATTATTAAAATTTGTGTTTAAGGCAAAATCCGACACCAGATTCCTTTTCCGTCTGAGTAAGAGACAGGCTTGTGATATATGACATGTTTTAAAAGTAAAACAACATAGAGATATAGCTAATTTTGTATGCAGTGCGCAGCTGGCGAAAAGCCAGCGTTGACATACACAGGTAGAATTTATGTTCAAATCCACGCTGCTGGAAGAAGTCAGGGCTTCTTTTCAAGGCTAGAAGATAAGAAGCTGAACAAAGTAAAGAGGTAATTAAATAGTTGCAAGAATTCAAAGCTGCGTGGAGTTTTGGAAAAACATAGCTTTTCAAGTCAAAGCAGCTGTGAACTAGTTTTACATGTAGAAAGAGCAAAAATACTGTTTTGTGTTGGCAAGGAATGGCAAAAATACATTAAACAAATACAACAGAAAAATGAATGTAGATTTGTGTTCTGTGGTAGGGATGCTTAATTATGGTTTGACATGATTGACACCTGTTGAGTAATTGACAATTGAGTAGGTGTTAAAAAAACAGCATTTTTTATAGCATTAGTTCATGGTGGTTGAAATCAGATGCCGAGAAAAAGCGCTGGATTGGATTCATATATTGTGGGGTGATTAAACCCCTGGTTGTTTAGTTAAGCAAGGGTGTATGTTTTGTATATTTTGAAGAAATTGTTGATTCTGCCAGGAAAATTATATGTGGTTGAACTTTATTCTGAATATATTGTTTTGAATGGGGAGGCTGCTCTCAGTTATTGTATATGTCTGAGCTGGGTAAGCCCAATTGAGTCACTGTTTATGGTCACACAAGCCACTTTTCATTATAAAGGGGGTTGTTGGTCATTTTTGGGGTTGGTGTTGGATGCCTTCTTTGTTGGCCACACACTAGAGTGCCCCTGATTTGTTGATTGTTATGTTGGGCAAGGTAGCCATTGCTTGTTGATAATGGATGGGACATTTGGGAAGAGCATGGATCTTTGGGCATGTATGAACCAATTGTGTAGATGAGAAAAAGAGGGAAAATGTGTTGTTAAGAGGTTTTCAGTGCATTTTAAAAAGAAAGACAGATGGTAAATGAAAGCACAGGACAGTGCTGTGTGTGACCAGAATGGCGATAATACTGGTAGTTGGGGACAGCGAGAAGGCATGGGATATACACTATAAATAATGCAGAGTCATGGGGATGTTATATAAGGCAGAATGCTGCTCTGTGTGTGCTTCCAGTGTGTCTTGAACTTGCATTAAAGATGACTGTGAAATTGCACCTGGGCGTCCATTCCTTTGTTTTCCTGGCCCAGTGCAGCGTCCACAGATTCCAAGGAGCTGATGAGGTGCAGAGGGACCTTCTTTACAAGTGGATGGAAAGTCTGTATTGGCTTTGGAGCAGGCGGCATGCCAGTTTGTCAGAGGATGTGCTTGAAGCCTGCTACTTCCGCTCAGCAGTTCTGCATTTGCATTTTAGAGAGGCTAGGTCAGAATCATACCGAGTGTTGCGCTTGGAGGCAGGCTTCATACATATCCTCATGACCGGGGCAAGGATGTCCAGTGTGTTGGAAATGGAGAGTTGAAGGTTAGTAAGGGCTGTGCCTGAGTGATATTCAGTGGCAGGCGTTGAAGGGGGAATGAAGGTGGCAACAAAACAGCAACTGACACTCGCTTCATAGGTCGAATGACAGAGGAGACTGGCAGTGCAGGCAGAGGCTTAGCTGTGGGGCCCAAGAGGTCCAGGTGAGAAGACAGGAGAGCATTATTCGACCAGGAGTGAGCTATCATATTTCACTGCAGTGTAAATCAACCCTAGTGGTGCACTAAGATGCAATTTACAGACTTTCCTCGTCTGCTAAACCAATCTTGGCCCATCACTGTCCTACTCTCTGATCATAATTGTGTGTCCTTAATGTGTGTCCCTGCGTTATTATGCCTACGGGCTATGTTTATGCACATTATAAATAAAATAAATAAATACATGCAGTGCAATACTATATCACACCCTCAGCTGCAGTGCACATCAATCCTAGCAGTGCACTTAGATCCAACCCTAACAGTATGATATGATCTATCATACATCACTCCAGTGTGCTACTGTCTCAACACTCAGCTGCACTGCAAGTCAACCCTATCAGTATGATCTGATCCATCAGACATCACTGCAGTGTTCTACTCTCCCAACACTCAGCTGCATTGCAAGTCAAAACTAGCAGTATGATATGATCTCTCATACATCACTGCAGTGTGTTACTCTCTCAACACTCAGCTGCACTGCAAGTCAACTCTAGCAGTATATGATCTATCATACATTGCTGCAGTGTGTTACTCTCTCAACACTCAGCTGCACTGCAAGTCAACCCTAGCAGTATATGATCTATCATACATCACTGCAGTGTGCTACTCTCTCAACACTCAGCTGCACTGCAAGTCAGCCCTAGCAGTATATGATCTATCATACATCACTGCAGTGTGCTACTCTCTCAACACTCAGCTGCACTGCAAGTCAGACCTAGCAGTATATGATCTATCATACATCACTGCAGTGTGCTACACTCTCAACACTCAGCTGCACTGCAAGTCAACCCTAGCAGTATATGATCTATCATACATCACTGCAGTGTGCTACTCTCTCAACACTCAGCTGCACTGCAAGTCAGACCTAGCTGTATATGATCTATCATACATCACTGCAGTGTGCTACACTCTCAACACTCAGCTGCACTGCAAGACAACCCTAGCAGTATATGATCTATCATACATCACTGCAGTGTTCTAATCTCTCAACACTCAGCTGGACTGCATGTCAACCCTAACAGTGTGATATGATATATCATACATCACTGCAGTGTGCTACTCTATCAACACTCAGCTGCACTGCACGTCAACCCTAGCAGTATATGATCTATCATACATCACTGCAGTGTTCTAATCTCTCAACACTCAGCTGCACTGCATGTCAACCCTAGCAGTGTGATATGATATATCATACATCACTGCAGTGTGTTAATCTCTCAACACTCAGGTGCACTGCACGTCAACCCAAGCAGTATGATATGATCTATCATACATCACGGCAGTGTGCTACTCTCTCAACACTCAGCTGCACTGCAAGTCAACCCTGGAAGTATGATATGATATATCATACATCATTACAGTGTGCTACTCTCTCAACACTCAGCTGCACTGCAAGTCAACCCTAACAGTAAGCGGTATGATATGATTTAGCATACATCACTGCAGTGTGCTACTCTCTCAACACTTTGTTTTTGCTTTGTCACCCTGAGTGGGACGGGTATGCCCAGAGTGGGTCCCGTGCCTGCTGGGCCTAGAGACCCCAGCTACTCCTCACTGATGAGTTCCAACAAGGCTGAAACATGTTTGGGGATGCTTGTGGTCTCGTGCAGAAGGGATGTGACCAAGCAGTTCGGGCTGGACTGCCCCTTTTGGGGTGGGCCCAAGCCTGATTTGCATATGGTCTTTCTCCTTCTGTAATGGCTTAGCAGGCGAAGAGCGATGGTCTGGAGGGTTGCCAAGAGCAACGCCAGTGGTTAAGATTCATTCTAAACCTTCCAGCCATCACCTCTTTGTTTTTTACTCTCTCAACACTCAGCTGCACTGCAAATCAACCCTAGCAGTGTGATATGATCTATCACACAGCACTGCAGTGTGCTACTATCTCACATCCTCAGCTGTGGTGCATGTCAACCCTAGCACTGCATGACCTACCATTCACCAGTGCAGTGCACTGCCGTGTTCTACCCTTAGCTGCACTACAAGCCTACTCTGGGTGTGTGCTATGATTTACCGTACAGCACTGCACTATCCCACACCCTTCTCTGTTCTTCTATGAGCAGAACTTTTCAGAACTACAATACTGCATCCAACAATGAAGCATGCCACTCTGTGCTGCACTACAATATCACGAAGTGCACTATTGTACTCACACACTGCACTGGACTGCACTGCAATCTATCACCCGCAACTGCACCGAAGAAGAACATCTCACCCAGTACTAGCCTGTTCCACAGTACCATACCCTGCACAGTCACTCAGAGTAAGACGGTACCCTGCACATATAGTTAATCACACCCATTGCAGTGCAGTCCAGTGCTAGCACTTCCCGACCTATTGACTGCAACATAACATCCACCTGCTATGTGCTCGACGTGCAGTACTGCACTATAAGCACGGCCCTCGGGCATGGCGTGGACTGCTGGTTCGCGTTCCCCTTTCCAAGGATGTGCTCACAGCTCCCAGGGGCCAACGCGTGAATGAACAAGCCGAAACCGATGACTTGGGCTCCCCTTGGTAGCCACGAGGCGATTTGGGCACCTTGACAGGGTCGCCGCCTGATACCGAGCCCCGAGATCTGCTCCCTGCTAGAGGGCTTCTGTATCCTATTAAAGGCCCGGTGTGCGGCGCCGTGCCCACCCCCCGGCCGCCGGGGGCCCGTTGAGCGCAGCTGAGGGCTTATTTTTAGCCGGCACTAGGAGGGATGTCAGCTCTGCCTCGGCCCCCGACCCGCCTGTCAGGGGAGCGCGGTAATTACAGCTCCGGGAGGCTGCACGGTACATGCCGAGCCGCAGGAAGCAGTAATTGGGGGGCGCTCCCTGGGACGTCAGTCGAGACATGAGCAGGGACAGGCGTGCGCGATCCAGGGCGCATACGCAAAGCGCTCTCAGGGTTGCCATCATTCGTGGCTTGGCCCAGGGCATCAACAGCTTCCAAATGAAGTCATGGCTGTGTCACCGCCAGACATCCCCGTTCTTTTATCCAACCCAGTACAGTACAATGCCTGCTGGGATGTGTAGGTTATTTATAAGGGGGCAGTGACAGTGTAGGTCCAACACAGCACAACGCGAAGCCAGGACTGGGTAAAGGTACCATGCGTGAGCTCCTCAGCTGAAGCCAGGACTGGATAAAGGTGCCACGCGTGAGCACATCAGCTGAAGCCAGGACTGGGTAAAGGTGCCACGTGTGAGTTCATCAGCTGAAGCCAGGACTGGGTAAAGGAGCCACGCGTGAGCTCATCAGCTGAAGCCAGGACTGGATAAAGGAGCCACGCGTGAGCTCATCAGCTGAAGCCAGGACTGGGTAAAGGTGCCACGTGTGAGCTCATCAGCTGAAGCCAGGACTGGGTAAAGGAGTCACCCGTGAGCTGATCAGCTGAAGCCAGGACCGGATAAAGGTGCCACGCGTGAGCTCATCAGCTGAAGCCAGGATAAGGTGCCACACGTGAGCTCATCCGCTGAAGCTGGGACTGGATAAAGGTGCCACGTACGCATGAGCTCATCAGCTGAAGCCAGGACTCAGTAAAGGGGCCACGCATGAGCTCATCAGCTAAAGCCAGGACTGGGTAAAGGTGCCACGCGTGAGCTCATCAGCTGAAGCCAGGACTGGGTAAAGGAGTCACGCGTGAGCTGATCAGCTGAAGCTAGGACTGGATAAAGCTGCCAAGCGTGAGCTCATCAGCTGAAGCCAGGACTGCATAAAGGTGCCACACGTGAGCTCATCAGCTGAAGCCAGGACTGGGTAAAGGAGCCAGGTGTGAGCTCATCAGCTGAAGCCAGGACTGGATAAAGGAGCCACGCGTGAGCTCATCAGCTGAAGCCAGGACTGGGTAAAGGTGCCACGCGTGAGCTCATCAGCTGAAGCCAGGACTGGGTAAAGGAGCCACGCGTGAGCTGATCAGCTGAAGCCAGGACCGGATAAAGGTGCCACGCGTGAGCTCATCAGCTGAAGCCAGGACTGCATAAAGGTGCCACACGTGAGCTCATCAGCTGAAGCCAGGACCGGGAAAAGGAGCCACGCGTGAGCTCATCAGCTGAAGCCAGGACTATAAAAAGGAGCCACGCGTGAGCTCATCAGCTGAAGCCAGGACTGGGTAAAGGTGCCACGCGTGAGCTCATCAGCTGAAGCCATGATAAGGTGCCACACGTGAGCCCATAAGCTGATGCCAGGACTGTGTAAAGGTGCCATGCGTGAGCTCATCGGCTGAAGCTGGGACAGGATAAAGGTGCCACGTACGCATGAGCTCATCAGCTGAAGCCAGGACTCAGTAAAGGGGCCACGCATGAGCTCATCAGCTAAAGCCAGGACTGGGATAAGGGGCCACATGTGAGCTCATCAGCTGAAGCCAAGACTGGATAAAGGTGCCACACGTGAGCTCATCAGCTGAAGCCAGGACTGGATAAAGGTGCCACGCGTGAGCTCATTAGCTGAAGCCAGGACCGGATAAAGGTGTCACGCGTGAGCTCTTCAGCTGAAGCCAGGACCGGATAAAGGAGCCACATGTGAGCTCATCAGCTGAAGCCAGGACTGGGTAAAAGGGCCACACGTGAGCTCATCAGCTGAAGCCAGGGCTGGATGAAGGAGCCACGCGTGAGCTCATCAGCTGAAGCCAGGACTGGATAAAGGAGCCACGCGTGAGCTCATCAGCTGAAGCCAGGACTGGGTAAAGGTGCCACGTGTGAGCTCATCAGCTGAAGCCAGGACTGGGTAAAGGAGTCACCCGTGAGCTGATCAGCTGAAGCCAGGACCGGATAAAGGTGCCACGCGTGAGCTCATCAGCTGAAGCCAGGATAAGGTGCCACACGTGAGCCCATAAGCTGAAGCCAGGACTGTGTAAAGGTGCCACACGTGAGCTCATCCGCTGAAGCTGGGACTGGATAAAGGTGCCACGTACGCATGAGCTCATCAGCTGAAGCCAAGACTCAGTAAAGGGGCCACGCATGAGCTCATCAGCTAAAGCCAGGACTGGGTAAAGGTGCCACGCGTGAGCTCATCAGCTGAAGCCAGGACTGGGTAAAGGTGCCACGTGTGAGTTCATCAGATGAAGCCAGGACTGGGTAAAGGAGTCACGCGTGAGCTGATCAGCTGAAGCTAGGACTGGATAAAGCTGCCAAGCGTGAGCTCATCAGCTGAAGCCAGGACTGCATAAAGGTGCCACACGTGAGCTCATCAGCTGAAGCCAGGACTGGGTAAAGGAGCCAGGTGTGAGCTCATCAGCTGAAGCCAGGACTGGATAAAGGAGCCACGCGTGAGCTCATCAGCTGAAGCCAGGACTGGGTAAAGGTGCCACGCGTGAGCTCATCAGCTGAAGCCAGGACTGGGTAAAGGAGCCACGCGTGAGCTGATCAGCTGAAGCCAGGACCGGATAAAGGTGCCACGCGTGAGCTCATCAGCTGAAGCCAGGACTGCATAAAGGTGCCACACGTGAGCTCATCAGCTGAAGCCAGGACCGGGAAAAGGAGCCACGCGTGAGCTCATCAGCTGAAGCCAGGACTGGAAAAAGGAGCCACGCGTGAGCTCATCAGCTGAAGCCAGGACTGGGTAAAGGTGCCACGCGTGAGCTCATCAGCTGAAGCCAGGATAAGGTGCCACACGTGAGCCCATAAGCTGAAGCCAGGACTGTGTAAAGGTGCCATGCGTGAGCTCATCGGCTGAAGCTGGGACTGGATAAAGGTGCCACGTACGCATGAGCTCATCAGCTGAAGCCAGGACTCAGTAAAGGGGCCACGCATGAGCTCATCAGCTAAAGCCAGGACTGGGATAAGGGGCCACATGTGAGCTCATCAGCTGAAGCCAGGACTGGATAAAGGTGCCACACGTGAGCTCATCAGCTGAAGCCAGGACTGGATAAAGGTGCCACGCGTGAGCTCATTAGCTGAAGCCAGGACCGGATAAAGGTGTCACGCGTGAGCTCTTCAGCTGAAGCCAGGACCGGATAAAGGAGCCACATGTGAGCTCATCAGCTGAAGCCAGGACTGGGTAAAAGGGCCACACGTGAGCTCATCAGCTGAAGCCAGGGCTGGATGAAGGAGCCACACGTGAGCTCATCAGCTGAAGCCAGGACCGGGTAAAGGTGCTACGCGTGAGTTCCATCATCTGAAGCCAGGACCGGATAAAGGTGCCACATGTGAGATCATCGACAAAGGTGCCACACTTGAGCTCATCAGCTGAAAGCAGGATAAGATGCCACACGTGAGCTCATCAGCTGAAGCCAGGACTGGGTAAAGGAGCCACGTGTGAGCCCATCAGCTGAAGCCAGGACCGGATAACGGTGCCACGCGTGAGCTCATCAGCTGAAGCCAGGACTGGATAAAGGTGCCACATGGGAGATCATCGATAAAGGTGCCACACGTGAGCTCATCAGCTGAAGCCAGGACTGTGTAAATGCGCCATGCGTGAGCTCATCAGCTGAAGCCAGGACCGGATAAAGGTGCCACGTGTGAGCTCATCAGCTGAAGCCAGGACTGGGTAAAGGTGCCACACGTGAGCTCATCAGCTGAAGCCAGGACTGGGTAAAGGTGCCACACGTGAGCTCATCAGCTGAAACCAAGACTGGATAAAGGAGCCACACGTGAGCCCATCAGCTGAAGCCAGGACTGAGTAAAGGGGCCACGCGTGTGCTCATCAGCTGAAGCCAGGGCTGGGTAAAGGAGCCACGAGTGAGTTCATCAGCTGAAGCCAGGACTGGGCAAAGGGGTCACACGTGAGCTCATCAGCTGAAGCCAGGGCTGGGCAAAGCGGTCACACGTGAGCTCATCAGCTGAAGCCAGGGCTGGATAAAGGTGCCACAAGTGAGCCCATCAGCTGAAGCCAGGACCGGATAAAGGTGCCACGTGTGAGCTCATCAGCTGAATCCAGGACTGAGTAAAGGGGCCACGCATGAGCTCATCAGCTGAAGCCAGGGCTGGATAAAGGTGCAACGCGTGAGCTCATCAGCTGAAGCCAGGGCTGGATGAAGGAGCCACACGTGAGCTCATCAGCTGAAGCCAGGACTGGGTAAAAGGGCCACACGTGAGCTCATCAGCTGAAGCCAGGGCTGGATGAAGGAGCCACACGTGAGCTCATCAGCTGAAGCCAGGACCGGGTAAAGGTGCCACGCGTGAGCTCATCAGCTGAAGCCAGGTCCGGATAAAGGTGCCACATGTGAGATCATCGACAAAGGTGCCACACTTGAGCTCATCAGCTGAAAGCCGGATAAGGTGCCACACGTGAGCTCATCAGCTGAAGCCAGGACTGGGTAAAGGAGCCACGTGTGAGCCCATCAGCTGAAGCCAGGACCGGATAACGGTGCCACGCGTGAGCTCATCAGCTGAAGCCAGGACTGGATAAAGGTGCCACATGGGAGATCATCGATAAAGGTGCCACACGTGAGCTCATCAGCTGAAGCCAGGACTGTGTAAATGCGCCATGCGTGAGCTCATCAGCTGAAGCCAGGACCGGATAAAGGTGCCACGTGTGAGCTCATCAGCTGAAGCCAGGACTGGGTAAAGGTGCCACACGTGAGCTCATCAGCTGAAGCCAGGACTGGGTAAAGGTGCCACACGTGAGCTCATCAGCTGAAACCAAGACTGGATAAAGGAGCCACACGTGAGCCCATCAGCTGAAGCCAGGACTGAGTAAAGGGGCCACGCGTGTGCTCATCAGCTGAAGCCAGGGCTGGGTAAAGGAGCCACGAGTGAGTTCATCAGCTGAAGCCAGGACTGGGCAAAGGGGTCACACGTGAGCTCATCAGCTGAAGCCAGGGCTGAGCAAAGCGGTCACACGTGAGCTCATCAGCTGAAGCCAGGGCTGGATAAAGGTGCCACACGTGAGCCCATCAGCTGAAGCCAGGACCGGATAAAGGTGCCACGTGTGAGCTCATCAGCTGAATCCAGGACTGAGTAAAGGGGCCACGCATGAGCTCATCAGCTGAAGCCAGGGCTGGATAAAGGTGCCACGCGTGAGCTCATCAGCTGAAGCCAGGGCTGGATGAAGGAGCCACACGTGAGCTCATCAGCTGAAGCCAGGACTGGGTAAAAGGGCCACACGTGAGCTCATCAGCTGAAGCCAGGGCTGGATGAAGGAGCCACACGTGAGCTCATCAGCTGAAGCCAGGACCGGGTAAAGGTGCCACGCGTGAGCTCATCAGCTGAAGCCAGGTCCGGATAAAGGTGCCACATGTGAGATCATCGACAAAGGTGCCACACTTGAGCTCATCAGCTGAAAGCCGGATAAGGTGCCACACGTGAGCTCATCAGCTGAAGCCAGGACTGGGTAAAGGAGCCACGTGTGAGCCCATCAGCTGAAGCCAGGACCGGATAATGGTGCCACGCGTGAGCTCATCAGCTGAAGCCAGGACTGGATAAAGGTGCCACATGGGAGATCATCGATAAAGGTGCCACACGTGAGCTCATCAGCTGAAGCCAGGACTGTGTAAAGGCGCCATGCGTGAGCTCATCAGCTGAAGCCAGGACCGGAAAAAGGTGCCACGTGTGAGCTCATTAGCTGAAGCCAGGACTGGGTAAAGGTGCCACACGTGAGCTCATCAGCTGAAGCCAGGACTGGGTAAAGGTGCCACACGTGAGCTCATCAGCTGAAACCAGGACTGGATAAAGGAGCCACACGTGAGCCCATCAGCTGAAGCCAGGACTGAGTAAAGGGGCCACGCGTGTGCTCATCAGCTGAAGCCAGGGCTGGGTAAAGGAGCCACGTGTGAGTTCATCAGCTGAAGCCAGGACTGGGTAAAGGAGCCACGTGTGAGTTCATCAGCTGAAGCCAGGACTGGGCAAAGGGGTCACACGTGAGCTCATCAGCTGAAGCCAGGGCTGGGCAAAGGGGTCACACGTGAGCTCATCAGCTGAAGCCAGGGCTGGATAAAGGTGCCACACGTGAGCCCATCAGCTGAAGCCAGGACCGGATAAAGGTGCCACGTGTGAGCTCATCAGCTGAATCCAGGACTGAGTAAAGGGGCCACGCATGAGCTCATCAGCTGAAGCCAGGGCTGGATAAAGGTGCCACGCGTGAGCTCATCAGCTGTGCACACATTGGGCATTTCGCATAAAGGCCGCTGGTCGCGTGAGCAGTCAATGCTCCAAATCATTGAAGATGTTTTTTGATCAACATTTATTTTAAAATGTTTGTGTATCACAAAACATGTGTACATCGCCTCTACCCTCAGCAATGGAATGCATACCTGGCAGCCAAACTCGCTCATCTTAAGAATGTGGCATTTTGAGTTCAGGCCTAGCACGTGCTGAGAGTAGAAAATCAAATACAGCAGCCATGGTGGTTGGGGGTCGAGGAGTGTTTAAAATTGTGCATTTCAATCGGGAACTTTTGGCTCCGACATTTCGAGTTTGGAAAGTGGGCCTGTGTTATCCTGAGTACTTTGATGACTGTAATCAATTGTCATGGTGTGAAAAGTTGGTTGTAATGCCAGGAGTTAATAGGGGAATTTAAGGCTGCACATGACCGCCAAAACGTTGGCTTTGCCCAAGCTTTGTTTTTTTTACTAACATCTGTGGCCTGTGATTTTTCTATTGGTAAAATTCACGCACACCTCTATGTAAACACCTAGTTCCTGTTCACCAACACCTCTCTGAGAAGAGTTGCCATCTGGTAAGGATGTAGAAGACCTGGCTTTTTGATTTTTTATCAATAATAAAATGAGGATCAGAAAGGGTGGCCTGCTAATCAGACCCCCCCCTTCAGTAAGCTCCACACCTGTGCCCTGCTGCATCAGTCTCCCTGATCTGCAGCTCCTGCTCCCCAGTGGCATAGGGTAGAGGTCATAGGTGTCCTGTTTGACAGCAGTAACTGCAGACCAGAGATTGCATTGAAATCTCCATCTCTGTTCCGAAACCATAACAATTATGATAAACTATCACATGGTGGCAGGGTAATCTGGAAACGTAAACCATACCCGGGTTTTGGTATGGTGGCCAATGGTCCACATAATTATTGATTTGATATTTGATATGGCATTTATAACGTGCCTGTACTCAAGTATTTCTAGGCGCCACAAGACAAGAGAAGGATAACATAGGGAGGACAAGACAAACGTTCCAACTAGGCCTTGTGTCATTCGGATCATGAAAGTGCGACAATAGAAGTGCAGGGAGAGGAGAGGGGAAAGTGCAAGGGAAGGGGAAGTGTGATCAGAGGAGCATGGATCTGAGTAAGTGCAGCCAGGGCAGCATGACTCTAGGTAAGTACAGGAGGCAGGGGGCTCAAGGGGTTACACTATCAGCCCCTGAGTGCGCGATAGCCCAAGGACAGTGCAAGGAAGAGTGGTCGTGGAGGACCCTGGTACTCAGTAATAAAAGAAAAGAGGGGTTTGGGGAAATCCTACTTATCCCTAACATTAAGATAGGTTTCCCTGCATCCACAAAATTAAGTAGCGTCTGTGTCACAATTTCCAAAGCAAAGAGTTTTCCGTCCTGTGTCCAAAATCCTAAACGGACCCTCACACAATAAACTTAATGTAACGTGAAGTGGGGATATGTTTTATCTGATCACCCGCAGCTTCATTCCAAGTGTCCAAACAGAAGGTTCCAAAGTGTAAAATCAATAAAGTTTCACCTGCCCTTCCCCTTGATATCTCTGGCTCTTCAATGTGACAGTAATATACTCCACAATCTCAAGGGGGACAACTCTTGCCCTGAGTTTCCTCCAGTTCACACAGTTTTGGTGTCACATTAATATATTCCACAACCTCGGAATGACCCTTTTCTTCATTTCACAGTTCCACAATTCACAGGCTTGTGGAGGTTATCTCTGCCCCGGAGCTTTCTTAGCTTTTCCACAGTTTACATATTTCACATTTTTGTGGGGGGGGGGCTGTTTCTCCTTTTCAAAAATCTTAATTGGGTTTGTGTCCCCAACTCACCGTATGCCTGGCTTACTCTCCTGCCAAGACTTTCTTATTTTGCCATTTAGGTGTGGTCCCCGCCTCGCTGTGTACCTGGTTTACTCTCCTGCCAGAACTTTCTTACGTTTTACTTGGGTGTGGGTCCCAGACTCACTGTATTCCTGGTTTATTCTCCTGCCGGGACTTTCTTATCCCTTTACTTGGGTGCAGATCCCAGACTAACTGCTACCAGGGCGTTCTTATTACTTGGGTGCAGGTCCCAGACTTGCTGTATGCCTGGCTTACTCTCCTGCCGGGACTTTCTTTTCTCTTTACTTGGGTGTGGGTCCCAGACTCGCTGCTGCAATGGCTTTCTTATCTCATTACTTGGGTGCAGGTGCCAGACTCACTGTATGCCTGGTTTACTCTCCTGCCGGGATTTTCTTATCCCTTTACTTGGGTGCAGGTCCCAGACTCACTGCTGCCAGGGCTTTCTTGTCTCTTTACTTGGGTGTGGGTCCCAGACTCACTTTATGCCTGGTTTCCTCTGCTGCCAGGGCTTTCTTAACTCATTACTTGGATGCAGGTCCCAGACTGTCTGTATGCCTGGTTTACTCTCCTGCCGGGACTTTCTTTTCTCTTTACTTGGGTGTGGGTCCCAGACTCACTTTATGCCTGGTTTCCTCTGCTGCCAGGGCTTTCTTAACTCATTACTTGGATGCAGGTCCCAGACTGTCTGTATGCCTGGTTTACTCTCCTGCCGGGACTTTCTTTTCTCTTTACTTGGGTGCGGGTCCCAGACTTGCTGCTGTAAGGGCTTTTTTATCTCATTACTTGGGTGCAGGTCCCAGGCTTTCTTATTTGGCTCAGTATTTGGATGCAATTCCGAGACTCACACTTCTCATAAGCAATCACCTTCTCTTTTATCCAGTCCCAAGATTTTTTTACTATCGTTTTCATATATTGGGCCAGCGACCCCTTTTCAGTAGTCTTAGGCCCTCATTCCGAGGTTGGTGCTAGTCATGGCGCTATTAGCGCCATGACTAGCACCAATACCGGTACCGCCACTGACGTGGTGGTATGGGGACTTACCGGTCCATTCCGCCTTTTGCGGGACCGGTAAGTCCCCATTTGAAAAGCCATTCCCCATTCCCATCTGAGCCCCCATAGGGCTCAATGGAAAGGGGGAAGGCGGCAATAACGGTACCGCAAATTGTGGTACCGTTATTGACCACGGTATCCCTTTGCGGGTCCTGTCCTTAATGCCTGCTAAAACCAGGCGTTAAGGGAAGGACCTGGAAAGGGACCTCGGAATAGGGCGCAAAGGGATTACCGGCACCGGTGTCATTACTGGTGCCCGGTATCCATTTGCGCCCGGGTCGTAATGACCCCCTTAGTCTCTCTGCTTAATTGCCCCAGTATTCTAGTTCCCTTGTTTGGGATTACCAGGTTCCTCAATGGCACGCGGCATCTACCATGCAGCGCCCCAGCATCCCAACCTCTCTCTCTGGTTTTACTGGTCTCTGTCAGTGGCTTCAGCAACCTTCACGTCTCTCTGCTCTCACTGCTGCTTGCTTGTGGGCTGGGAGAGCATCCTGTCGGCCTTCTGGTTTCCGCTTTGCCTCCATTTTCACTTGACAGCTCCTGCTGTTCGTGGCACAAGCAGGGTGAACCTTCCACTGCTTGACTTCTCTGGATGGCACTTCCAACAGACTCTGTACTCCACACTGCAGCCTGTTCTTCTCCGATGTCCTGACCAATGTCAGGAGTATTGAGTATCCTCATCTGTCTAGGTGTGGTGCATTTAAACATTCCGTCACCTGGTAAACCCTTCCAACAACAAGAACGGGATTTTTGCTTTCCGCTTCTAGTGATCTTCATCACTCCAGTCCTCTTCCTCATCTCAGTGTTCTTAAGTAAAGGGGAATGTAAATATGGTTGATGATTAGTCAAGACTGGAGGCTCTACACCTGCACTACAATATGCCATACAGGAATGGGGGAGGAGCACAAGTGGGTGTTACCGGAAGAAGAAAAATAGGGAAGTGTCTGTTTCGACCCAGCGAGTTTACTCTGCCTACCAGAGGTTTGTCTTCCCTCACGTGGTCCTCTCACAGATAGCCACACCCAGGGTCAGAGTCAGGTAGCTTCTGACTTTCCCCGGCCACGTAAGAGGAGCCTCTCTCCAGGGAAGCAGTGACAATATCGCTAGATTTGTCACATTATACAACTCATTTTCTGCCCAGAAGCTCTACCACTGCACACCAGCCCTTCCCAGGAGCACCTCATGTCATTGCAGTGCTGGGATTTGCACCGCTCTGCCAACTCACTAAATGCTTTCCATGGAATACCACCTGCTGTTGTGGTGCTGACATCTGCACAGCTCAACAAATTCACCTCATTGTTTCCCAGGTGCTCCCCCTTCTTTTGCCGTGCCTATGTCTGAAAAACTCTACCAAGTCACCTCATTTCTTTCCTAGGAGCACCCTGATCTATACAGTTCTATCAATGCTGGGAGACTTCAGTTTGAGTAGCAATTCCCCGACACATAACATAACCAACACTGCCTTACAGTGCTTGAACTGTCTGTGTCCAAGTAAAAATGTGCAGGAAAGTACACATAGCAAGGCCTTTTTTCTGTACCCGATAAACACATAAACAATTAAAATCCCTGATGTTCTAATCTGGTAACACGACCAAACCCCTGATATGGTGCAGCCAAAGCCCCTATTACGCCGCAGCAAAGAGATAGCGAACCCCTTTGGTTACCTATGTACTTTCAGTCTTGTAAATACATGTCACTGGGGCCAGAGAGTGCATGACCAAGATGTGTCAGTAGGTTCATGTTGAGGTTGAGGGGGCTGTGCAAGAGTCTGGCCTTCAGCACCTCCATGAGTTTAGAGTGGATGGATTCACAGGGTCCTGCTGGGGGTTAGGGGGGTTCCACAGTTTGGGGTCAGAGATATGCAAAGGTTAAGCATCCCTTTGTCCTCATTTGGTTCCCTGGAGGAAGAGGGGCCTGACCATGGCAATCATAGTCGTGTGCAGGGTGTGTGGACTGTGAATTTGGAGATGAAGAATTCAGGTCACTCATGTTTTTGCTGAAGAAGAAATAAGGGGGGGCTTTGTGTATCCAGTGAGTGAAAAATCACTGTGAGAGTTTATTTAGTTTTGTGTTGTTGTAATTTTCATGATGCCACCAGGTTCAAGAGATCCCTGGCAAAGAGCATTGTAAGACAAATGAATATATCTACACAGCCATGATTCACAGCTTACCCTGTTGCATGCCTCACCCCAGGAACAGGGAGTATATGTTATCTGAACAAGTAAAGTAAGTTGAAGAAAGCACGGAAGCCAGTTTGGGAAGTTTATTGCTTGATTGACCCTGTGGCCGGATCCCCAGCAACCGTTCCCCTTGATTCTGGAACCCCGGCCGCAGCATCATAGGCTGGGGTTCCATTATAACACGTCTTCCTTCCTTAATGAACAAACAGAACAAAATGCATAGAGAGAAAACATGGGAACATGGAAAATGATTAGAGGGATACAATAGAAGAACAACTATAAAGGGTGAGCGACAAAAGAAATTCCAAAAGAATACAACACAAATGCTGACTTAACAATAGCAAACTACTCAGCTACTACTCAAATACCCTTTCACACATAATCTCTTAACTTGACTGGTGGCGCACTAATCCTTGGGGTGCAACACTAGATGCTCGGCTCTTGCTCAGCCAAAACGCTGTCCACACCACCAGACACAACTCCCTCATTACGTGGCTCCTCCCCCAAGTCACTGCATACCCTCACACTCCCTTCCAACTCCAAACCTCCCAGCACACTCTTGCCCTCTAAGCAACTTGAGTGTGGCCACAGGGAAGATCCACACATGCTGTGCGGCACAACACACACCCCATTCTGCACCAGAGTTTGCCCATTGCCTCACTGTAAACCATCATCCAGTACCACATACCCTGTCCTCATCTTCGCCACCACTGGTGGAGAAATGTACACGCCCCTCCCCCCGTGAGCAGAAATTTACGGTTCTTCACCTGCACAGAATCACCAACCTTCACTTCAGTCGGCAGTCTGTTTGCCTGCTGTGACCACACCCGCTCCTGTGGAGCTCATACTCTCTCCAAAACTTCAGCCATGTTCAACTCCATGAGCACCCCACCACCGAGGGCAGCCGCCCTAAGTTTAGAACTTGATTTCCTACTCCTCAAGAGATCAAACAGAGAGCACCCTGTAAGAGCAGACGGCATGCGCCTATAAGCCGTCAACGGATCCGACACTACATGACACCAACACAGTCTGTTTGCCACAGCCAATTGGATCGCCCCTTCACAAACCTTTTCATTCTCTCAACCAGGCCGTATAAGGCAGTCCTGGGATGCCTCATGCCAAGCTTCTCAAAGAACTCCTGCATGATATGCAAGACAAACTGAACATCGTTAGCAGTAACAATGCTCGCAGGTACGTCCTCCCTGTCAAAGACCCTGATCAGGAACACAATGATCTCCTCCGTCATCACTGACTCCAACGTGACAGCTTCCAGAAACCGCAAAATGCAATCCAGTAGGACCACTACAAACTTCCGCTCACTGCTGAGACCATCCATAGCACCCATGATGTCCAATGCCAGCTTTGGCCACACCTTGCCCAGAATCTCCACAGAATATACTGGTTGCAGATGCAAAACCCTGCTTTTGTCACTTATGGCACACACCACGCATTTCTTTACTGCAACCTCCATCTCCTCATCCATCCCTGACAACCAGTACAACTCCCCCCATCTCCTCTTGGTCAAAGACCTGCCCAAATGCCCCTCATGCGTCACCTCCACAAGCCTCGCCCTCAAACTAGCAGGAGGAACTAATCTGTCACCTCTGGTGATGACACACGGACATTCTGCCAAATCACTCATGTAGGCCTTTCCTTCCTCCTTGAAATTGACGGTCTCCCAAACCAGCCTTAGTCCACGACAACTCAGCATCCTTGGCACAGTTTCTCTGCCACTCACTTTGGTCTATGGCCGGAAGCACACGGGCAACTTAGGTGCCCACCTCACTCTCCACCGCCTCATCCAGGACGGAGGCTGGCAACCGGGACAAGCAATTTGCAACAACATTCCTTGATCTTGGAATATACTCCACTATGAAATAAAATTCCTGAAGGTCCACCATTCACCTCGTTATCCTTAGGGATACTGACCCCATGCCCTTGGGGTAAAAAAAAACAGTGAGAGGTTTGTGATCCATCCTAATGACGTACGGAATGACCCACAAAAATGTCCTAAAATGTTTCAAAGCGCAGAACGCCACACGAGCCTCCCTCTCAATCCTGGCATAACGTTTTCTGGCATCCCTGAGCAATCTAAATGCAAATGTGATAGGCCTAAACTGCCCGCCTTGAAACTGTTCTAAAACCGCCCACAGACCTACATCACTTGCGTCAACAGTGAGTACCATCCTATGTTTGGGATGAAAGAAACACCAAGATTGGGCATTGTCTACATCCTACTTCAACTGTACAAACTCTGCCTGGCACTGCAGCCTCCATTCAAATTTAACATTTTTCTTTAGAAGGACATGCATGAACAGTGTCTTTTACGCATAAGACGGAATGAACCTGACATAATACTCAGTCATCTACAGAAATGGCCTGAGCTGCTCCTTATTTTCAAGGCATGGTGCTTCCTTCATCACCTTAACCAAACCTTCCCTGGGCCTTATGCCATTGGAATCCAAAGTGTTACCCAGGTAGGTAACACACAGAACACCCACCTGACTTTTCGACAACTTCACAGTTAAACCGCTCTCCTGCAAGATCTGCATGATGCAATGCACCCTCTTGTCATGCTCTTGCCGATCCCTACCCAAGACCAAAGTATCATCTTGGAAGTAACTCACACCAGGCACCGCAACATACAATGCCTGCATCAAACGCTGAAAAAAGAGAACTGTATCGAATGTATCCGCAAACTGATGCAGTAGACATGAGCCTGCAGACACCACTGGACATAGAAGAACTATATGTAAAGCCTGACAGATATGAAGTAACGTCATGAAGAAGAGAAGATACGTAGGTATGGATATTGTAAGGAAGGCATGGTATCAAAGTAAGACAGACACAAGTGATCACAGTTCAACAGTGTTTATTAAACTGTAAAGTGGGTGAGATAAACAGCTAATCTAAACCTAAGTCTAAGATGGGAACAAGCTACGGCCAACAATTAATAATAATACAGTCCTAGTGAAGTCTAGTTAAATAAAAAGGGCCTATACTAAAAAACCTATTGCCAATCCTTACTGCTATGCTACAAAATAGTGTGGGATAAAGTTCATGAGAAAATAAAGAAGTGTTCACAAAAGAATAAGTCAGGATGTTATGGCTGAGGACTCTCTTCCCAAGTTTTTAGCACGAGACAAGGTGAGACTCTTGAGCACAGCACACTTCTGGCCTTCTCCGGCACAAGGTTACAGTTCCTTTTCTCAATATTAGGGTCTTCTGCGTTCAAGTCTATTTCATGCAAAGTCTCTTGCCTCAGAGGGCCTGATGTGCCATAAGCAACCAAACAAAAGCTCCTTCCATTTCTCTTCACGTCCGGCGATTATTCTTCACCCTTGAAACCCCCTCAGCCGGGCTCCGATCCTTCGCTCAACGTTAGCCTCCCTCAGTCGGTTTCAGACCAACCTCTCACTGTGGACATCCCTGCAAAGACTGTAGAGGATCTCTCTACTCCTGTCCTCTATATGGCAGAGTAGAAGCGCAGAGCACCCCGGACAAGATTCTCTATATGGTAGAATGGACAAGCAACCAAGGCTTAAGCTCTCAAGGGGTGATGCAGGTTGGTTCTTAATTACAGTGTAGTCCCCAAGCCCCACAAAGGAATGTCCACACACTATGTTATGTGATAACACAGTTCTTTATATAAATAAGGTTAAATATATATACACAATTAATAACACTCTTTGTGCTTTGGCAAATCTCTTATGGTAAATATGTACAATGTCTATGTGGTAGCACAGTTGACTCTTGACTCCTTTAAAATGCACCAACTGTTGATAGCCCCAATGGCATACAAATCAAATAGTAATAGGAATCAACAGCAGACATAGCAAGGAAGACAAATTAGGTTAAACAAATGGCAGAGTAGTAATTTAGCTACCAAGACAGTGAGGATCCCCCCTGTAAATAAAGTGTATCGACAAGCCCAGTCCATATATGTTTAAAATAGTCTTGTTTCCTGCTAAAATGTTCTACTGCCCCAATGAACCTGAGTTTAGCAGAGATTCTTCGATGATTCATCGACGGATCCCTCGAGGGTGAACTCCCCTAAAAGCAGGAGCCACAGGGCATAGAGAGTCCTCGAAGAAGGTCAACCCTGGCATCGAGAGTCCTTGATGAAAAGAGTTAGATGCTGCAAAGATGACTCGACGAAGAACGTAGGCCCGGCAGAGGGCGTTGGGTGTCACGTCGGATGTCGGAGTCAGCGATCGTGACTCTACCACGGCTGGCTTTTGGATCTTCCTTGTTAGTGTGTCTTTGTGGACTTCGGGTGGTGGGAAACCCACCGGCAGATTCTCCTCGGTTCGTCGACGACCTTGACTTTCTCCGGCGGGACAAAGCAGTCGATGTTGATGGCAAGGGAGTCCTTGGTTTAAATGTTCTTAGGCAAAATGTGAAGCGTTACGGCTCCGTTTGTCGAGCAGCATGGCGTCAAGCTATCCCCGCTTCTGGACAACATGACTCGACTGGCTTGCAGTGGTTACGGAAATCCTCTGAACCCCAGTCGACGGCAATGGACTTTGATGGCCTCGATTTCCGAGTGCTTTACTTCAGATTTTTTGGCAGACCCTGTCTCCGGTTGACAGCCTTTCAGGACTGGCTTCCAGGGTGCCTCAACGAAGGTCAGCTTCTGCACAATGTTCCCTTGTAGCTTGGGGAGAGGTCTCCTAGCCAGATCTTCTCTCGGATCAGTCCTCACAAACTCGTTTCCAGCATCATAATCCCTCAGTCCGGTTCACACCTGTCATCACAATGTTCACGGGTGTTTTACTGTACAGCTTAATTCGCAGGCATCACTAAGTCAGGTTCACATTTGCCCCGGTAACACTGTTCACCTTTCTTTTCAATCAAATATATCATCATCTTGTAACATTCAGAAGTCTCAATGTCTTTTTAAACAACCATTCACTTTGCTTTATCTAACCTTACTTAGGTCCCCCACATTCACGCTCAGACCTTCTCCTGGTATCCTTCCGTCGGGCTCACATTATCATTTTTGCTTAGTTCAATAGAAAGTAATCCTAGACCCCTTTTTTCTTCCTTTACCTAAGCCTGTGTCTTAGCCCCCAGTCAGGCTTTCCCTTAAGACCCCAGTCAGGCTTTCCCTAAAGTCTCCAGCTAGGCGTCACATAATTCTGTCACCACAACGTCTCAAAGACTGTCAACTGTACAAGGGGTTTGGCTTGACCCTCATATGACCACTTTGACACCTCACGCCGGCCTCCCCTAAGGCCTCTTGGTACTTGTAGTTTCTATAACAACTGAAGACTTTTGACTATGCACAGGATTTAACATAACTCGCTGCAGGACCACTTCAATTCCCTTATTGAAAAGGGCAAGGGCAACTCCCTCCTTGTTGTCCTGTCAGGTCTCGCCACCTTTCTCCTCCCTTTGAACTGCTGTCTTGGAATAGCTGCTTCCTCATACATTTGACCATGCTCAGAGTGTGCTCTTGTGCTCCACCTTTTATCATTATGGGGAAATGAAAAGGAAGTCAGCTATTTGTAGTTATCAGCAATTGCCTGACTCTGCCTGACCCTTGTGTTGGGACATGTCAGGTATACGGCTCTGGTGTTAGTCCATTGTCTTTCAGGGTAATCTATCTGCGAGAAAGTGTTTGTGTCAAGAAAGGGGGGGGGGTGTTTCTAAATATCCTACTGGGTAGGATGGGGAAAAGGTGTAATATGGAAGGGGATACCGTGTCTCACCATTTATTGTCCCACTTCCATTCTCCGAAGACCCCATGCCCACCCCCAGGAACTGGATCCAATAGCGATGGCTGTGTCCTGGCCACCTGGACGACAGAAAACATGTATGTAAATTTAAAGAAAATCATATACACTTAGAAGATGATTAACAATAGATGCAGTAGATGTATACACCCAGAAACGCAAGGTAGATAAAACAATGTAGAAGCTTGCTTAAGTAGGAAATATAATGTGAGTAAAGCAGCCATGCTGAGAAAATGGGCGTCAGCATCGTATAATAGTAAGAGAGAAGCCTCGAGAAGGGAAACCAAGGCTGCAGAGCTGACATGCACTAGAATACAGAGTTGTGAAAGAACAAAGGATTCTTGTTTGGCTCAGAATCAAGGATGCCGCAGCAAGAAGATACTTCAAGGCACGAAACGAGTCAAAGAGGATAAGCCATGTACGTAAGACATATTTCTATTAGATTAAGTAAAGTAGAGAATAGTTGTGAGTGCCAAGTATTGAACAATCAAAGATGCAGAAAGCACAGGCAAGAAGGAGCAACCAAGTCTCCAGAGAAGAGTAATAGCACCCAGTATAATTGAATCAAATAGCACTAAATAAAAGGACAGAATGGACGAAATCTTGGTCTCTTCACGCTTAGTACAAGACCAGAAGACAAGGCTTATTCATAAAGCTCTAGATGAAGATAGCAATGCACCTTCACTCTCTTTAAAGTTCTGAGGAAGAGAACAGTCAGCAAGGTCAACTACAAAGAAACAGCCTTGATTTAGGGCCTAACTGATGAGAGATGTTAGGCTAATTAGCTAAGGAGGACTGTTGTCTGACATTGTTCCCCGTACCTGGGCTTCCTTGCTTAGGTGCTGCTAACGAGCCAAATGTCCAAGGTTGGAGGAGAGTGTCAACGAATCATGTGGGCCTACGTAATGGTGGACCATACATTGTTGCCGAAGCCTATCCATGGCTTGTGTTATGCTATTATCACTATTTTACGTAGTTAGAGGTTGTACAAGGTGTGCCTACCAGATAAGGGGTATCCAGTGATGATGTTAACACTTATATGTACTATAGGTATATATGTTCACTTAATCAATCCTTCCACCCGATAGGTTTTTAATTTTTGCCATGTAGGATGATGTCATAGTTGAGGTAAATTGTGATATAAAACCTTTTGTGTAGGGGGGGCGTGGCTAGGCGCCGAGGCAAGATGGCTGCCTAGAGGATCGGCTCCGCCTCACATAAAAATAAAATAGCATTAGGGAACTTATTATTACATCAAAACTTACCTTAATCTTCGTACCGAGCGTTGTAAACATCCCGCTCACACTCGGTGGAACTTCTCTGCGGCTCCGGCGTCAGGAGGGGCTCCACACGCTGCAGGCTTCTCTCACGGGCTTCCGCATCGGATGAACGTCGGAATGCGAACCGCCCCTCGTGAGGAGAGGGGCGGCGTTCCTCATCAGCTGACAACGCGGACTGGGCCTTAACTTCAATCACCTTCCTACGAGAGCGCCACCTGCTGGATGACAAAGTAACAAAATTACAGTAAGAAACAGCCTTTAAGCGAACTCATTAACATTTTACATAAAAGCATACTGAAGGAAAAGGCTAAGGAAAAAAAAATACTTTTAAAATAACAGAAAAGACAGAAATGTTTGTTTCATAATAGAGGCAACACTGGTCTGCAACCTTATTGAGGAAGCTAAAAGTAATTAAAGGGGCGAACAGGCTACTCTACAAAGTCATACAGAAAATTATAATACTGAGCACGTCATTCAATCTCCCTTCTGCAAAAACCAATTTCTCCCTTAAACTTAAACTTTACATCACTACCATGCCTTCTTGCTGCAACTTTCCGATATTGTACAGTCAGACAGGAATATAATCATACAACCGGTTTATTCCTACAGCTCCACAGGTTCAAACCTCTATTTTTGGATAACAGCTCTAAACAACAAATCTATTGCAATCTCCAGTAGTATATGCCTTATTATTCTGGGCTTTTCCACTTTTTCGTCTCTCCAGGTCAGAGGTAAGCTTTGGGAATAATATGGATGTAATAATTATATAGTACTCGTCATCATAATTATCTTCTACAAAGAATCATACGCCATAACTACTTGTACTTGTTAACATCTTCTCAGATATGGCAACCAGCAAAGCAAACCAAAAAAATGGCGCCTCTATCAAAGACGCTAACGCCTCCTCAACTACTCTAAAAAGACCCAAAAGCGACTCACCACCTCCAATTGGAATCTCAGACCCTGCTATTGAAACCATTCTTGCTGAAATCAGGGCACTCAAACCCTTTATGCAAACCACTAACATTAAGTTACAGCAACTAGATGAAAGGTGGATGGGAGTTAACAACAGATTAGAAGAGGCAGAGAAAAGAATTGGCGCGCTTGAAGATTTATCACCTAAGGTAGCACAAATGGAGAAATCCATCAAAGAACTTCAAAAGCATAATGAAGATTTGTAAAATCGAAGTAGGCGCAATAACGTACGCATCTCTGGCCTTCCTGAAGGAGCTGAGGGCACAGACCCCATTGCCTTCCTACAAAAATTCTTACCGGCCATACTACATTTGCCTTTGGAAACTACTTTTAATATACAATGAGCCCATAGGATTGGCCAACCCTCAGTCTCTCCCTCAGCTCGTCAGCCACCAAGAACGCTTATAATTTACCTTTTGGAATACTCTCAACTGCAACTTATCATCTCCACAGTTAAAGAACGTAAATCTCTAATTTGGCATGGCAGTAAGTTATTTATCTCACAGGATGTTGCTAGAAGTACAGCACAAAGAAGAAAAGTCTTTTTGGCATTCCGGCCTGCTCTTAAACAATTTAATGTCCGATATGGCTTGTTCCACCCTTGCTCCTTTAAAGTTACATACGAAGGACGCTCTGCAGTCTTTGATGATCCCGCTGACTTAAGGCTCTTCATACAATCCATCAAAAATGAAAACATGGACAACACCTCTTCTTCAGCGGCGGCCTCTAATTCACCTACTACTTGAAACTGGATCTCCATCACTTGACTTTTATACTCATAAGTATCTAATTACCTAATGCTATGATTTTACATTGATATTAACTATGAGGGGTGGGCGCTCTTTTGGGTCCATCTTCCACAGGTAGTCGCTTTTTCCTAGTTAGCAACCTGGTAGGCATTTCCTATCCCCCATATATATCTCCCTTTAACTCCTTTTCCCATGTCCTGTTTGATCTCTAAAATTATTCATTCGTCAAGGTATACTAACCGTCATCGTGTGATCAAACCCCTCTCTCCCCTCCCTGACCCCCAATGTTCCTTCCTTCTGTACAAATATTGGTGTAAACATAATTTCAATCGAATAACAATTGTATATGCTTTTTTATGTACGATAGCCATAAGGTGTGTGAATATCAAACCTCCTCCAGCTAAATGATCTTTAAATGCATAACATGGAATATCAAGGGTTGCAAAAATCCAATGAAAAGATGTAAAGTATTATCTCACCTGAATAAATTTAAACCAACAGTAGCTTGTCTAAAAGAGACACACTTATCCCTCAAAGAAACAATGAAACTCAAGTCTCTCTGGGTAAAGGAGGTTGTAGCTAGTCCAGCTTTATCCAAGAAAAATGGTGTTGCCATACTTATTAGTAAGAAACAACCCTACAAAATCCTTGCCCAAGATACAGATACAAATGGTAGATGGGTTTGGGTAAAACTACAAATTGACACGACACAAGTATCTATTCTCAATATTTACGGTCCTACACTACCAGATCCCTCCTTTTGGAATAATATCAAACAAATGATTTTGAAAAATGACTTCAGCAACTTGATAATGTGTGGCGATGTCAATCAGGTTCTTGACCCTTTTTTGGATCGTAAATCCAGCTGCATATTTAAACCCAACAAAACTCACAAATCCTTTATAAAATGTCTAGGAGAAACAGGATTTATTGATTCATGGAGGATATCTCATCCTTCACATCTGGATTATACCTTCCATTCCCCCCACACACACATTGCCACGTATTGACTATATTTTTGCTACAAAGACTCTATCTGGATCCATTATAGACTCCAAGATATCCAATATCATTATCTCTGACCACGCTCCAGTCGTCACTTCCTTCTCCCTTACAGATATGAACAAAGGTTCTTCCAGATGGAAACTCAACAATTTTCTTTTCAATGATCCTAAATCTATTCAATCCATGGGGGGCGTGGCTTAATGGCTGCGGTGTAGGACGTGATTCCTGGGAGCTCCTGCAGATCCGCACATGATCCTGAGGATGAAAGGCATTTAAAGTCAGCTGTGAAGTGCTAAAAAAACAGCCACTGTAGCATGAAGAAATGAGGTGTGCAGCAGGCTGAAGTTCGGGATAATTAACAGCCAGAAGGAAGTACGGAGGAAGAAAAAAGCTTGCCGTGTCTGGGCGGTGGGTGAAAACAAGATGGCGCCCACTGAACAAAGGGTCTGATGTGTAATCAGCCGTACTGCCGGGAGAGGAGGTTGCAGAAGGCTAAGGCAGTGAAACCTGTCGCTAATACGAACAATCGGAAAACTGGAAAGTAAATGCACAAAGAGACGACAGCAGTGTGAAAGGCAGCCGGACTAGTGGAAGCAAGCAGCGACGTGGGACAGAACGAGTTGGTAATTGGGAGTAGCGGAGGCGTATTCGGAAGACTGGGGGCATCAATGGGAGCAGTGGACACATAGACGGCAAATACATTATCATTAGAAATCAGCGTATGCAGCCCAATGTTAACACTGGATCAGCTGTGGGACATTGTGAGCGCAGCCGCCTGTAGTCTGAAGCCTGAAGGAGCCACAAGATCAGCTGCTGGGATGCGGAAACAGTAGCAGTAGCAGCGAAGTCATCAGAGCAAAAGCAATGCAGATTGTGTTAGTTGCAACATTGTGGCCAGCATGGAGCTGCGAGGAGCGAGCCGGCAAGAGAACAGAGTGTGAAACTGACATCGGATTGGAAGGTGGTACTCGCGCCTGCTAAGGAAACAAAATAAATTTACAACACAGGCAAGCAGGCCATAACAGAGGATTACAGGTGGAAAACAAAGATACTGCTGGCTCGTGGGGGCACAAATACTACACAGAGAAATGTGGCGAGCCTGAAGCCGCACTAGGGGATGAGTCAATGAAAGTCATGTGAGGTGGCAGCAGGGCAATAACTCATAATAATAGCACCCATCAAGAGAGGTAACTTGTACTGTTGGCGCTGGAAGACACTCGCCCCAGGAGGGTTGAAAGAAGGCAGCGGAAGCCACGGCCCGAGAAGAGCACAGAAGTGGACTGCGGTGTGGTCAGTTAAGAGCCAAGCTCCACAGAAGATAACAGGCCATGGTGAGCGGGGACACGCTTGGGCATATCATTGGGAAACAGCGCTGTCTGGGGTGTGGTGCACAGTCCGCTCGGGTCGCATAAGGCAGACCGCCCCTGGAGTTACAAGTGTGGACGACAAGCTTTTCCTAACCGAAGGAATGTCCAGCAAGCCCCTGAGAGCGAAGGCCAAGCAGCCTACGCTGGACGAATATACCAGAACGCCAACTGGCCCCGAGGGAGCCAGGAGCAAGGATAAGACCTCAGCAGGGGGAATGGCCACTGTGAGTACTAACCAGGAAGTCCTGGAGGCAATCGCGGATTTGAAGGCGGCCTGGGAGTCCAAGCTTCAATTGGCTGTGACGGAATTGAAAACGGCGATGGAGCTTCAAGTGGGGGCGGTACAGGAAGATGTGAACCTCCTCAGGCAGGATGTTAGGACTTTGGCAGAGCGCACGGAGACCCTGGAGAAGGAGATGAGCCCAACTGCTGCGGACTGTGCTGCACACAAACGGGAGCTACATGCCCTGGTGCAACGAGTGGGCAATCTGGAGAGTAGGGCAGAGGAGGCAGAAGGGCGCGCTCGAAGGAATAACATTCGAATCGCCGGAAGGGGCTGAGGGCCACAACCCGACGGAGTACGTGCAAAACATGCTGCTGCAGGAGATCACCGGGGGGAACCTCTCTCAGGGATTTGCTGTGGAAAGGGCGCACAGGGCCTTGACAAGGAAGCCACCGCCAGGTAACCCGCCCAGGCCAATGATTGCCAAGATTCTCAATTATCGGGATCGCGAGCGAATCCTTGAACACTTCCGTAAGGGAGGAACTATACAACGTGGCGCAGCAAATATAACTGCCTACCCGGAATATACCCTGCAGGTACAGCGAAGCCGCATGAACTTTGGATCGGTCAAGAGGAGATTGCGGGAAGCTGGCCACAAATACATGCTGCTCTATCCGGCCAAGCTAAAGGTTTTTTACAAAAACAAGACGCTGTTCTTTGAAACTCCAGAAGACGCCATGGGGTGGCTAGACATGCAGAGCTGCCCCCAAGAGCCAGATGTTCAGAAGGAAGATGGAGCTGGACGAGACAAGTAAAGTGGTGAACTGGTGGGATTGAGGAATGTGGGACTTGATTATAGTCATTGATGCAGCTGGATGGCTGGAACGGTGCCCTGAATGGTGGGAAACATGAGCTGTGTGCACGGAGATTGCTGCGTGAGGTAGGAGCCTCCCGGGGCCGATCTTTATACCCTCATTTAGAGTTTAGTTAGGTCACTGTTAGTGCGGTGACACCCTGCCGGGTTCTCGATTGGGGTCGCCAAGAGAGAGCCAAACGCGGGTATGCCTGAGATCCAAGGATGGAGCTGGGCAGTTAGTTGGGTTGGGGTGTTGGGGTGTTTAAGTTTATATATGAGCCTTTGTGGAAGTTCTATTATTGAGAGTCTGTTTGGTGTGGGGGGGAGGGCTGCGTGGGGAGGGGAAGGGGAACCATCGATAGACCATGGGGGACCTTAAGATATTAACATGGAATGTTAGAGGGCTCAACAGTTACCTGAAACGTAATAAGGTTATGTTGTACTTGAGGCGACAGAAGATAGACATCGCCTTGTTGCAGGAGACACATCTGACGAGGGAGAGGATGGAGATGGTGGGGAGGAAATGGAAAGGGATAGCGGTGGGTTCGTCGTACTCTGGCTATGCAAGGGGAGTGCTTATCTGGGTGGCGCCGCATGTCCCATTTAAGTTAACTGAAGAAATTGTGGATGCAGATGGGAGGTTGGCGATAATTAGGGGGCTGTTAGAGAACAAAGAAGTATGCATAGTAAATACCTACGCTCCTAACCAAAACACGGCGGCATACTTTAGGACACTGTGTACCAAGCTGAGTGTGGGTGTGGGGGCTGGGGTGATTTGGGGAGGGGACTTTAATTGTGTCTTGAATCCAGGAGTAGACAGGTCGGATGGGGGGGCGGCCAGGCCCAGCCCAGCAGCCAGGGTTTTGCAGAGGTTGCTAGCAGACTTTGGCTTGGCAGATGTGTGGAGAGTGAAACACCCTGAGGGGAGGCAGTACTCGCACTACTCGGCCCCGCATAAGCTACACACGAGGCTTGATTATATCTTTGCCACCCCGGACGTGGTTGCTGAGAGTACTCATATAGAATACAAAGCGAGGGTTCTCTCGGATCACTCGCCCCTGGTCCTGGGGTGGCAGTATTGCCCCCCCAGGGCGCGAATACCGACGTGGCGCCTCGGGGCAGAGGCGCTCAAAGACCCCGTTTTCAGGGAGGATCTAAGAGATGAGATCATTGCTTACTTCGAAATAAATACTGGCAGTGTGCAGTCGGCGGGCACTCTATGGGAGGCCTTTAAGGTGGTGATGCGGGGGGTTGCCATTGCGAAGTCAAAGGGGTTGCTGGGTGGGGTTCTGGCTGAACTACAGGCGGCTGAGATTGAACTGGAGAAAGAGCTGGAGGGAGGTGGGGCAGATACGGAGGAGACCTTCAGATTACAGCGGAAGTGCGCGGAACACTGGGACAGGCTCAGTAACTTAAACTACAAAAAATACATAGAAAGGCAACACGCGGGAGGAGATAAAACGGGCCGGCTCCTAGCATGGCTATATAAGAGTGAAGCCCCCAGGTCCCCGATTCGAACTGTAACCGGTGAGGAGGGCGAGACGGTGGACACTCAAGAAGGAGTAAACAGGGCCTTTGCGGAATATTATACTGCTTTATATGAGGATGATGGGGGGAGCAGCCAAGAGGAGATTGATGAGGTACTGGAGGACATAGGCCTGCCCAAGGTGAGTGACGAGGAGAGGGAGGAGCTCGATGCACCGATCATGCTTGAGGAACTGAAAGAGACGGTGCGGCAGTTGCCCACCAGCAAGGCTCCGGGGGCGGATGGGTTCCCTAGCGAATTCTATAAAATGTATGAGGAGGAGGTGCTCCCACCCATGCTAGAAATGCTCAACGAGGCGTTTGAAGTAGGACGGTTGCCGGAGTCGCTTAGGGAGGCGATTATTATACCGCTCCCCAAACCTAATAAACCGGGACATAGCTGTGGCTCCTACAGGCCCCTGTCAATGTTGAATCAGGACAGTAAGATCCTGACAGCTGTTTTGGCCAACAGAATGCGGAGAGTGATCGGTAAGCTGATTCACCCAGACCAGACGGGCTATGTCCCGAGTAGGAACATCACTCACAACCATAGACGACTCCACCGAGTGGTTGAATGGGGGTGCAGTCAGGACAGTGAAATGGCGATTGTGGCATTGGACGCAGTCAAAGCGTTTGATTCTGTTAAATGGCCGTGGTTGCTGGCGGCCCTGCGTGGGTATGGCATGGGGCCAGGCTATGTTAAATGGGCTGGAATGCTATATAGCGAACCGCTAGCCAGGGTCCGTACGGGTGCAGTGGTGTCGGAGAGATGGCAGCTGGGCAGAGGCACTAGACAAGGGTGCCCATTGTCCCCGATGTTATACATTCTGGCCCTGGAGCCCCTAGCAATATACCTCAGGCAACAATATGAGCCGATCGGCATCGAGGTAGGAGGGGAGAGGCATCTCATATCCTTGTACGCAGATGATCTGTTATTGTATCTAAGGTACCCGGAAGAGAATCTTCAGTATGTGTTGGAGGTGATGGAGCGGTATGCCAAGCTGTCCGGTATAGCGGTGAACCCTCAAAAATCTTGTCTATTCCCGCTGGGGAGGTACGTGGGAAAGCCTGTAGAGAGGTTACCTGTGTTGCAGATTCCGTGGGCGACAGGTTCATTCCGCTACTTGGGGATAGACGTGTATCACTCTATTGAAGAAGAACACAAGCACAACACTGAAATCGCTATAGACAAAATTGGGAAATGCATGAGGTTTTGGGGAAGTTTGCCCCTAGCGATGATGGGTCGAGGGGCTATGCTTAAAATGGTGGTCCTGCCCCGACTTTTGCATTATTTCAACAATATCCCTTATATGATCCCTAGGAAGTTTTTTGTTAAGCTGCACAGTATGTGCAGAGACTTTTTGTGGCATGGTACCCGACACAGAGTTGCATTATGGAAGCTGCAGAACTTCTATGAGAAAGGCGGTATTAAACTGCCTAATTTCGAGGCGTATTATGTATCGGCACAACTGCAGTATGTGGCTAGGTGGCTCTCTGATGAGGAGACCCCTGAACACAGGTTGTTCGGGAGGGACTGTGCTCCTTTTTACTTGCGGGAAATGATCTGGGTGGCTAGCTCGGATATGAGCGAGCGCCCTAAAATGCTGTTGGTGGGATGGAACATGTGGCGCCGAGCCTGCCGCATGATGGGAGACCCTTTCCCGTGTGTCCCGCAGATACCGCTGGTCGCGCTGACGAAGGGGGACAGGCAACTGAGGGTAATCATTAGGACTTATTGGGAGTCGGTGGGTCTAGTCACCTTGGGAGACATCTGGCAGGAAGGGGCTATTGCGGAGTTTGGGGAGCTTGGGACAACGTCAGGACTGCACGGTGGCCAATATGTCACTTATCACAGGGTAGTACAGGAGATTAGGAGTAGGTGGCCTGAAGCCATTTTGGCGGAGGAGCCGGACACCGCCGTCGAGGTGATATACGATACATCAGAGGATGGGCATGAGGTGTCCAGGTTGTACGAGATGTTGATGACTAAGATCGGGAGGGATCTGGTGCATTGGAGATCAGAATGGGAAACAGAGATGGGAGCCCCGATGGAGGATGGGATGTGGGAACGGGCTTTGGGATATCACAAGAAGGTGTCGAGAAATGCCAGGTTTAAACAACTGCAGTTGTACATAACGCACAGGGCGTACATGACCCCTCGGAGAATATCAAGGTTCAGAAATGTGGGGCGCCAGGCTTGCCCCAAGTGTGACGAAGAGAACGCAGACATGATACACATGTTCTGGGCGTGCCCGGTAATTGAAGTCTATTGGGGGGAGGTTGCACAGAAGCTAGCGGAGAAGGGGGTCACGCTCATAATAGACTCGGCCTGGGCCTGCCTGCTGGGGGGGTATTCCAGAGCGCGGAAATGCAAACATGTTGGGAAATTGAAAGATCTGGCATACGTGCTCGCGAAACGTAGGATCGCCATGGGATGGAAGGAGTGTCACAGGCCGCGGGTGGAGGTGTGGTGGAAGGACCTACAAAAATGGGCGGAGGCTGAAACAGTTGTGTGGCAAGAGGCTAGTAGCACGGGGGGGGATGAGGAAATGGGCTCCCTCATGGCATGGAAACTGCTGATAGCTGAAATGTTTGGAGCAGTATTGGCCCCAGCAGAATCCGGAAGCAGCGAAGCCCTGACACACGGAACAGATACAGAGGGCGAGGAACAAATAGGCTCATAAGGGGGGGGGGGAGTGCAGTGGTTATGTTGTTGAAAGTTTTTATATATGTTTTGTTGTATTGTTGTTTTGTTTGAATAAAAATAATTTTTAAAAAAAATCTATTCAATCCATCAATACTTTCATTCAACAATACTTTAACGAAAACCAAGATCAAGATACCTCCACTGTCAATAATTGGGATGCATTCAAAGCGGCCCTTCGTGGTCACATAATGTTCCTATCAGGCAAAAATAAAAAAATCAAGAAAAAACATCTTGATGATCTTTATTCTAAACTCACTATTGCAGAACAAAACTACTATACTGACACTAACTCAGCTAACCTACGACAAGTCATTAAGATACGCTTTGAAATCAATAAAGAAATCACTGAGTTAGCTGCAGGTACCATTCTTAAATATAAAACAAAGATCTATCAAACCTCTAACAAAGCAGGTAAAATGCTAGCTTCTAATTTAAAAACCAAAAAAGAAAAAGTTCAAGTCTCTCACATTCAAGACAAATTGGGCAAGATGCATCATAGGTCTGATGAAATATTGGAATGCTTTAGAAAACTTTATACGGATCTATATACTCCAGGATGTGCTATTCCCAAAGAAAACATTGATTCCTTTTTGAACAACATCAGTAGAACCACCTACCCCGAAATTGATCTATCTCATCTAGAAAAGGACATCACCTCTATTGAGATTACCAAAGCCATCCATGGCCTCGGAAAAGGTAAAGCACCCGGCCCAGATGGACTATCCACAGAATTCTACAACACATTTTCTCAACTCTTAACACCTAAGCTCAAAAAACTTTTTTCATATTTCATTTCACAAAAATGTTCCTCCGGATCCTTTTCTGAAGCTTTACTTATCATCTTTCCAAAACCTGAAAAGGACCCTACTCTTCCTAGCAACTATCGACCCATTTCCCTTATCAATATTGAAAGCAACATTTTTGCTAAAATACTTGCCAATAGAATCGAATCCTCTCTCCCAAGTCTAGTTAAACCAGACCAAACAGGTTATGTTAAAGGACGTAACATATCCTCCAATGCAAGACTCCTACTAAATGCCATCAACCTTGCAGCCAATGACAAAAAAGACACTCAAGGCTATGCGGCCATTGCATTAGTTGCGGAAAAGGCTTTCGATCGTGTTGACTGGAATTTTATGTTTTAAACTCTACGTTATACAAATTGAATTGGATGAGGCAGAGACCAAATTTCGTACCAGTACGGTGATTGTCAATGCACAGGAAAAACTTAAGGAGGTCCAAAAACTATTCGAAGAATTTAAGAATATGACTCTAACCAAAAAAACCAAAAAATTATCTAAAGATATTCAAGAGTTTAAGTTGGAGACCATTTATCCATATTTGTCAGCTGATTTCCTCCAGAGCAGAAATAGTAAAAATTCAATAGGAGGTTGGGCACGTAGACAGGGGACACGTGTTAGTTTCTCAAGCTCAGGCAGGGACTCGTCCCAGGGCTCCAATCAGTATCCCCTTGGGCCCCCGCAACCGGGCTACAGACCTTTTTTAGGCAGAGGTTCTCCACAAGGTCAGTTTTGGGGCCCTCAATATCCGCCGCCCCCCATGTGGTTTCCCCCGACATACAGGCCTCGGCAACGCCGGAGGAGATAAATCAGATTGATGACCAGCTTGACTTGCCCATATTTAACCTGTCAGGTAAAATTCTTACACAAGCACAAAAAAATGTTCTAACTAAGGGACTTTCATTTGTTCCTACCACCCGCACTGATTGGTTTGTAGTTGAAACAGACATCAGAAAATTTCTGAGGAAAGTTAGACTAAAATCTTTTTTTAAGAACTCAGAACCATTGGAAAAAAGTTCTGATACAGGATTAAAAGGACCGTCTCCATTTACACCTACCGACAACCAGGTGACTAAGGAGATCCTTACCTTTGAGAAATGTGTCCTCAAGGGAGTCCGAGACTTAGAGCACAAGAAACAATCTATCAGATATAACCTGACCAACTTGGAGAGACAAGCCATCTAAACCCTATCTGAGGACTCTGAATTGGTTATCAAACCCGCGGATAAGGGTGGAGGTATTGTTGTTTTTAACCAACAACAATACCATACGATGGTCCTGAACTTATTGGACGACAAGGTCAGTTACAAGAAAATCAAGAAAGATCCACGTATGGACCTTAGGCAGACTATACAGTCAGCTACCACTCTAGCACTTGAGCGGGGCTGGCTGTCTAAAGATGAGTTTGATTTTTTGAATCTGTCGGAAGGGCGCACCCCTACATTCTATGCGATCCCGAAGATTCATAAGAATGCTGACAACCCCCCAGGGCGCCCAGTAGTTGCGGGCTGCGGCTCGGTTCTCGAACCGGTCTGTAAATATATTGACAAATTCCTGCAGCCTCTCAGTCAGGCCACTAACACCTATTTACGTGATAGCTCCTCAGTTATAGGACTGGTCGAGGGTAGACCATTCAATATTGAGGAAGAAATCCTTGTCACATTGGACATATGTGCTTTATATACGAGCATCCCCCAGCAGGAGGTGATTCAATGCATACGGGAAATCCTCTCGATTGAGGAATCACCACGCAACACCCCTACACAATTCATTTTAGAGCTACTTACTATGGCCCTGGAAAAGAATTATTTCCAATATAAGGAACAATTCTTTGTGCAAACGCATGGAACAGCGATGGGCGCGGCGTTCGCGCCTAGTTTAGCCATACTATATATGGCTATGTGGGAACATCATTTTGTACTAGCTGAAACCAACCCGTTTGTAAATTACATAAAACTTTGGCGGCGGTATATTGACGACATTTTTCTTATCTGGCAGGGCACAGCATCGGGTCTCCAGGAATTCTTCTCGTGGATTAATAGACAACACACAGAGATTAAATTCACGATTAGTTCAAGTACCAAAGAGATCCATTTTCTGGATCTCAGAATCTACGTAAGAGATGGCAACTTAGAATGCTCGCTATTTAGAAAACCCACGGATAGAAATACATTACTCCATTTCTCGAGTTTCCATCCAATGGCAGTGAAGGAGAATCTTCCATATGGCCAATTTCTGCGATTACACAGAAATTGCACATCTATCAATGAGTACACCATCCATGCGGATAGCCTTACCACACGCTTGGTGGCTAGGGGTTACCCGAGGAAACTGGTCTCAAAGGCGGCTAAAAGGGCAAAATTTACTCCGAGGGAATGTTTGCTCACCCCAAAGTCCGCATCACAGAAGAAAAACTTGTCTGTGTTTTGCCTTATACTACGCATATTTATGCGGTTAAGAAATTGATTAAAAAATGTTGGCCTTTGGTCAAACTGGAATTGTGTGATGAGCCAACACCATTTTTTGCTACGACTAGACAAAAAAACCTGAGAGATCTCTTTGTGCACTCGAAACCCCGGCTTTCGAGAAACAGAACTATGGGATGGGATCTCCGGCCTCTTGTAGGACATTTCCCGTGTGGAGGTTGTTCTGTATGTAAGTACACCAAAAAAATCAAGGACTTCCAGGTGAGAGACAGGAAATGGGACATCCGAGACATGACAAACTGTAAAACATCTAATGCAATTTATTGCATTCAGTGCCCTTGTAACCTTAAGTATGTGGGCCAAACCGTGAGACCTGCCCACACACGTATCGTGGAACACAGGTCACGTATCAGATGTAAAAATATCACTGCCCCCTTAGTCTCTCACTATATGCAACTTGGTCATTCCCCTGAGGATCTCTTTTGGTGGATTCTGGAGGCCCTACCGAGACACAATATCTCAGCACGCAGCCTTAACCAAGCAGAAGCCAGGTGGATACACAGATTGGACACCATAGAACGGGGTTTAAATGAAAATAACCCCCTTCGGTGGTGATTTTCCTTGATTTTCCCTCTTTTCCCACTACATGTTGTGATGTTCATCAGTCAACGTGGAGATAGTCTTCCTTGCCCCCGTAGCCTCGGATCCATGCTGGCTGTGATCTTTCGGGGTGATTTCACGCGGACCGACCATAGTCTGTGGGGTCCCCGCACAGGGACGCCACATTTATATGAATTTGGCTATAGAGATTGTATGAGGCCCCTTGGGGTAGGTTTTGATACTCTGGCAAAGTCTAGCCTACAGCCAGCCCCTTTCCCCGAGTCCTATTTCGTTTTCCATGCCTTTTTTGTGCCCGACTTCTATTTTTACACACGTTGCCTAGGCAACGTTGGGTCCCTTTCTCTGTGCCGATTTTCAGACACGGCAAGTGGAGAGTTCATCTCCGAGCACGTACCGAGCCTGAGTCCGTAAGATCACGGCACTGTTCGCTATCGGCTCAGACCAACAACCTTAACTGTAGGGCTCCGTTCGGATTGGGGGCCCTCCCAAGATAGGTGCCTACCCGATGCATTTGTTACTGCAAAATGAATGTAGGAATGGGATACGCGTGGATAAGACCGCGGGGGGAGATTTTTAGTAAGGTGCAGATTATGGCACACACTTATATGCAAGTCTGTGGTTTCCACGCCCTTAAGATATAGTGAAGTTCCAACATATTTCGAATATTACTTCTTCTGAAACGGCATATTTTTCTGCGTTTTTCCTGTAGGCACGAACATTACAGGGCTCCCCTCTCCCGTCTACCGTCGGGGCAGTGGGCACGTGACATTGATCCCCCTAGAGCGGCACTACCGGTCCTCGATACCTTGTGTGGGCCGTGAGAGTGACCATCTCCTATCACCTGCTTCATTTTACAGCTGCAGGTGAATTTCCCACTCTCTTCTTCGTTTTTGTTAGTAGGGCTCTGGCATGGATATTGATTTATTTGTGTTTTAACTGGTTCCTGTGGTTTCAGATGAGCCGATGGGGAGGCACTTCTCAGGGTCTCCGTGCCATTTTTACGGCTTCTGAAATATGACCCTACTACCCTACCATTCCTAGTAAGTACAGGGCCATTGTTAGCCCTATCTGTGCATGACGGAGGGTTCGGTATACCTCCTTACTTTGGGTCAGGGGGTTTGGGCACTCTCAGCATGCATGCATCTCGACACAGTAGCACCTCATTTCACTTCCTAGGGGAATTATACTATTGGGCTGTATAATTTTTCCCTTTCTTCCACGTTCTTCGGTGAGTGTTGTCTTTTCTGCCCTTTCCCTGCTTGTAACAGAGAAGGGCACGGTGATCAATTCGGTTTGGTGGAGGTTGCTTCTATATCTATGTTACCACTCTGTCCCAGGGTGGATTTCCTCCCATACACAGGAGTTTGGGGTTTCTATAGGTGGAGAATTCCCTCACCTCTAATATGTTGTTGTTAGTTAATTGCACCAGCAACTGTAAGCTGTTTTTCCTCGTGTTGCTAATGATATTTGTATTTGGTTGTATAGGCCAGTAACATTACTATTTATCACATCCACAGAACTCCATTCCCTTTGGGGTCCTGATGAAGGCAGCAGAATTAATGCCCTACCGAAACGCCCGGTACACCACTCCGCACAATCGAGCTTGGTGATGTGGCTCATCAACGCCACAACGGACGTAGACCCGGGATGTGTGTGTTTTGTTCAGACGCAATTTTTATGTGCCATGTCTAATTAGTTTTAGCATTGTTATCGGGTGACACTGCCATGTAGAGCATATCTGTGACTTGTTAGCCAGATAGGGATAGGCAGTTAGAATATGTGCCCTCCCAGCTCAGTGACACAAAACCCTGGCGGCGTCATCTGTGTTTTTATAACTACACATGTAATTGCTAATAGATGCATTGTACATATTTTCTACATTGATACATGTCTTTGTGTGGTGTTTTTTATGATTATTGCACGTAGGACCTACGGCCTACGTAATAAAACTAAGAAAACATTTTTTATCAAATGAAAAATCTGGTACTTTGTGTAATTCTTATTTTGTGAGCTGATGTATACAATTCACGGAATGTGACCTAGTTTAAATTGGAGCTAGGCTATTATAGTTGGTTTGAAATGGTTCATCTGGGGGACTCCCCTCTGTGTGCTCAAACTCTACGTTGGCATGGGTGTGGTGATAAATGTATTTCACTCGTTAAACTTCTTTATTCTGCCCCCAAATCTGCTATTTACCTAAATGGTCAAACTTCCTCCTCTTTTCCCTTACTAAGAGGAACGTGTCAAGGTTGCCCCTTCTCACCATTACTATACATCCTCTCTCTTGAACCACTACTTGAATTAATAAGATCTAACAAAAACATCCCGGGAATTCAAGTCGGTGCCTCAATAAATAAAATAGCCGCATATGCGGATGATATTCTTATATTAATTAAAAACCCCAAACTTCACATTCCCAACCTCTTGAGTGTATTATCGCAATTTGGTCAGGTCTCAGGATATAAATTAAATACACAGAAATCAGAAGTTATGCCCCTAAATCCATACTGCCTTAAACATGATATTGCCACTTTTGGCCTCAAATGGTGCAGTAGCTCTGTCAAATATTTAGGTCTTCGTTTTGCCCCAACTATCCCAAATACGATCAAACTCAATACTGAAACACTACTGGGCACCCTTAAGGATCTAACATCCAAATGGTCTCCACTATACCTCTCCTGGTGGGGGCGCTTAGATACTATCAAGATGATGCTTACTCCCATAATTCTATACTATTTGCAACTTCTCTCCGTCCCATTATCCCTTTCCTTTTTCAAATCCATTTACTCTATTCAACTTAATTTTCTTTGGGGAAAAGGAAAAAGCAAAAGAATTGCTCTGACGAAACTGAAAGCCCCCTATGATATGGGAGGAGTTAGATTCCCTGACTTTAAGTCATATCACTATGCATTTCATATAAAACAGTCTTGTCAATGGTTCGTGGACCCTATATCCGCTGATATTCCGACCTGGTGTACATTAGAAAAACAAGTAGTTCTACCACACGCCATCACGGACTATATATACATATTTAAACATTCGTCTAAAAAGATTTTAGACCCTATTAAAGCTTCAATCTCAGCTTTACAAACCTTTCTCTTTCCCCACACTATAACCCCAAATAAGCATCTTTCCCAACTTTTATGGCATAATAAGAACATAGTAATTAACAATAAGATCCTCAACCGCAAAACATGGATTCAAAAAGGTATCAGATTCATCCAACACATTATAGATGACCCGCATATCCTGTCCTTCCAACAACTCTCTATCACATTTAACATTCCTAAGAAGGACTTTCAATTTTATAACAACTTCATTAATTCCTGCCTTGATGCACTTGCCCAATTTTCCAATGAAATTCTCACTCCAGATGCTCTTAGACTAATGCATCTCACCATAGTTGGTGAAGTTCGAGCCTCTAAAATATATAATATGCTCACCTCAACTTTTAAGATTTGCCCTATACGTCTGAAATGGGAACTTGATTTGGGTTTCATGTTTGATGACGAAATATGGCATCGTCTTTTTGCTAAAATCAAACAAATAACGGTATCAGCAAATATTTCACAACACTATTATTTCTTCATGCATAGAGCATTCATTACTCCGGCCAAACTGGCTAAGCCTAATCCGAATTATAATGCAAAATGTTGGTCATGTGGCATATCTCCTGCCACGTATATGCATATGTTTTTTGAATGTTCATTTATTGTTAAATTTTGGCAGGACATTTGGAAGCTTCTCAAGCGTATCTTCTGTGTTGATGTGCCCTTTTCCTTTGTTAACATATTTTTAGGTAGTATAGCCATTACATCTTATATTCCATCTGACTCTGCTAGACTTTATGATCTATTCATCTGTATAGCTTTAAAATGCATCACTGCTAACTGGAAAGACTCTAGTTTGCTTTTTACCAAAATCTGGTGGAATACCATTTGTAACACTCATAAACTGGAAATGTGCATGGCCAATAATCATAGCACAATTCCTAAATATAATGCTAAATGGTATTATTTCACCAGGTATCTTAACTGTTTTAATGCAACCGCTCATGGTACATGAATCTACACCCATATATATTTGCATCATTATCTATATTTCCATACTCATATTGAAATGCTTGTACTTAATAATATTCAAAATGATTAGTTTAATTTTGATGAAATAATCCAATATACTCATCCCCCCCCTATCCTCTACCCTCCTGATTCTTATATGTCTCTTGTCTGTCTCCTTGTACGTCTCCCCCTAATCTCTATATTCACTACATATAAGCCACTCTTTGCAGACTTGTACTACTATTAATTTTATACTACTTGTTATATTAATGCGGTTTATATCTACTATAGTGTATATGATATTCGTAAGTGATTTTAACAAATGTTTTAACAAATGATTTAGCTATATAGAAATACTATTACAAGTGACCAGAATCATTTACTATGTCATTTCTTTATGGTTCTTGTTTTATTCAAAGTCTGTAAATTGTCGATATCTGTATCAAACTCAATATTTAAACAATAAAAATCATTAAAATAAAAAAAAACCTTTTGTGTAACTGAAATGCATTGAGCGTGTGTGAGCTACAATCTGTTTGTTCGCCAGGTTTCCCTACTTTATTGAACTGATAATAAAGTAGTCTTTTGCCACATACTTTAAGCCTGTCTGGTTATTTGTTCATCCCATTCGGGAATTGGAAAACTCCAGGTGCTACTGCACAGATGGAAAGTGGAAAACTACGCCGCCTGACCCATAGTCTCCAAGAGTTCATTAACATTCAGCCGAGGGTAGCGGTCCACCCAGATGTTCACGTTCAATTCCCTATTATCGGTGTGCACATCCTCAGACCACCATCATGTTCCTATGCTAAAACCACAGCCCATAACCATTCGGAGAACTCAATTTCTTAAATTATACCAGCCTTCTTTAGCTTGAGAAGCTCCCCTTCTCTGGCCAGCACCGGAACATGCCTGACCTTGTAGGCCTTGGGCGCAGCCTTCTCTTGAGCACTATCTTGCAGCATATCTGCCACTTAAGAAGTCCTCTGACATGCCGACACATGGCTGGACTTGCTCCCCGTCCCCCACACACAACACAGGCACACTTCTCCCTGGGCAGATTTGCAAATCCAAAGCTGCCTGCTCATCCCATCCCAGTACACTTGCCCCTTTATGTGCTACATAAAGTCTCCCTTGCGTACTGCTCCCCTTGAATTCAATTCAGGCCAATTCATATCCAAACTCTCCTATGGGTACTTGGCCATATGCGCTGGGGTCGGTGTCAGTGGCACTTAATGCAGGCACATCTTTCCCATAGCTCTCCTTATATACTTCAGGTGAAGTCACAGTATAAGGTGAACCTGAATCCACCAACATTTCAATTTGCACACTATTGACAGTCATCATGTCCCATGGCCCCTCCTTCACCACCCCCTGAACATGTAGTACGGCTCCCTCCCCATTACACATCTCACACACACCCCAACATTATCAGCACCTCCTTCCGTTTCGATCCTTCTGATAGCATGCCTCATCTACGGATATTCTCCACCCTCACCATTCAACCTGTACATTCTCGCATAATGCCCCCTGTTAGTACAACGCCTACATTCCACTCCCCAAGCTGGACATTATTTGGCCCCAGGGGATGGCTCATAACCCAGCCCTTCTGCACCCTTGTCCTGCACAACCAGAAGGTCATCTATTATATTTGATAGGGTGTCCATCCATCTTTTGCGCAGACAACTTGTCCCTTGCCCTACTGTCACTGCCACCATTCTTGGAGGTCATTATGGCTTGTACCGACTCTCCTTGTGACGGTCTGTCGGCTTTATCAGTGACGACATGTACACTCGCGCGGGACTTCTCTATAACCCTTGCGATCTCAATAAACATGTCCAGTGGAGGATACCGGTTGATCCACAAACTCTCTCTGACCTTGGCATTGCTCGTCGCCATCATTATCAGGTCCCAATGTACTCCTCATGTACGCCCGTAAACTTACTACAACTTTGATTTTGATGCAAGATCGGGGGATGTGCCTCAATCATGGCGTGATGCATAAGAAGGGAGACAATAAGGATCCAGGAAATTATAGGCCAATCTCATAGCTTGATGCAGTGGGAAAGGTCAATGCAAAGGTGGTGTTGGCCCACCTGCAGTGCTGGGCCCAAGACGGTACTCACATAAAGCACCTACAGCCTGGATTTCAGTCTGGCATCGGGACAATGGACCAGTGCCTTCGACTGTATGCAGTTCTGTCCAAATGTATCTCCCTACAAAACAATAGGGTCTACGTTGTATTTGTAGATTTAGGTACATCATTTGATAGTTTCTCAAGATGCAAGTCAGTGTTGAGAAGTAAGGGTATTCCAGGACGCTTGCTTTTTAGTATTCAAAGACTTTATAGTAATAATGGAACTTCTCTAAGGTGTGGCAAGACCACCTAAACCTTCCCGGTAGAGAGGGGGGTCCGACAAGGGTGTGTGTTGGCCCCCCTCCTATTCTGTGTGCATATAAACATGATCATTTAAGAACTGTTAGTGTGTGTCTTGATCCTCCTAGACTTGGATGTGATATATTGCCAGCCCTCTTGTGTGCAGATGCTGCAGTGCTGCCATCTACTACCCCTATGGGTTTAAGATGCAATTTGAATACCTTTGTTAAAATGTGCAATGAACTTTCCATGGAGCTTAACATAGCAAAAACAAAGGTAGTGCTATTTGGTCGCAATGTACCAACAAAATAAAGGTAAGAATTTGCAATGATGAGTATGTTTTAGATCAGGTTTGTTTTTATGATAATTTCGTGGTCTACGCATTGCACTAAGACTGTGATTACCTTAGAAAAGTACATTAGTGGAATATGTTTTTTGTGCATATGGGAGAGGAGCAATTCCCCCTGCATTAAAACTTTATTAAGTCCAGGGGTGGGCATCAATCCTCTATGGAGCTGAGTTGTGGGGTCATTGCACGTGCACTCAACACATGGTGGCCGATAACCAGTTCTTGAGGTCTTTACTCATGCAATGAACGGGAGCCCCAATTGCCTGTTTGCGCCAGGAACGCAACCTTATGCCCCCGTGTGAAGTAGCGGCCAACAAGCCATTGTTATTTTGGACCAGATTGTGATGTATGGCTGAACTCGTAAAATGCAGGGAAGCGATTAGTAACTTACAGAATGTGCCTGGATCGAGTTCACCCCCATGGCTCCAACACATCCATAAAGGGCTGGCGGATTTGGAGCTGTCAAAAATGGCTAACGTTGGATCAAAAAATGTGGTCAAATCAGAATGTTGTGAAGCCATATCAAGGAATACAGGGCTTGTGCTGTTCTAAAGACTGGAGCATCTTACTTAATGTTAAAGCAGACAGATAACTTTGAGCCCTTTCTTGACTGAGTGACCGCATAGTATGCACACGTTTTGTTTTTTCATCTCCGCACTAACACCCTTAAGGTGGCTACCTTCACTGCAAAATGGACTAGTTCCCTAGGTACACAATGTAAAGTTTGTGGTAACACAGTGGAAACATTAGAACACTTTACTTATCTGCTCTGGCTAAAAGGGCCTTAGAAGGTGTTACTAGTTCCCCCTTTTTCGATTAAAGAGTATTGTGCATACCGAAGAGGCTGTGGTATATTGCAAGAGTACCACCGATGTGAATGACGTTCATCATGTTATAAAATTCCTCCACAGGGCCTGGCTAAGAAGAGTGACATTGGCATTGTAAGGGTGTGAAGCCACATTTTATGATGGCTTCTTTTATGTATTCACTGCTATTAATATTTCATTTTTATCTTAATGTTTTATTTTAGAATCGATGGTATGTACTGATGATTGGTAGTTGTTATTTATGAATTGTATGTTTAAAATGTCATACATGTATTGATGATGTTATGGTACTTATTGCCGAATAAAGCTTGTTCGAACACGAGTATATGTGATAGCCCGTAAACCTGTGACATATGCATCAATGGACTCCCCGCGTCTTGTGCTCTGGAAAAGAAATGACAGCGTTCGAGGACTACGTTGGGTCTTTTGCCGAAACGAGACTCCAATTTCTTGAGTGCAGTCTCATATAAGCTCACTACTGTGTCTCCCTCCCCACCACCAGGAATGTGCACTTCCTCGCCAGGCAAATGTCTACACACTCTGAGCCCCTCGTGCCCAAGCAGGTTAAAGGGCCGCTTCCTTCTGATCGTCACTCTACTTTGCCTCCATCCCCCCCCCCACGACCCCAGCTGCCCTCAAGAAGACCTTAAAGGCATCCACCCATAGGTCCCACAGTAGCGGCGGTTTGCCAGCGGTCGTTAGGAATGCCGGTGGGGGCCTTGTGTTAGTCTGCTGCATGACACTGGTATACAAACTCCGTCTCCTGAACAATCAAATCCCCCTTCTTCTGACCTCCTCTTCACCTCCTTCTCACCTGCGCCTTTAGCAGTTCCACACGCTATGGACCAGCAATTCTGCTCACACTAAAAGTAAAGTACTGCAACGAAGAAGATGTTGCCCTTCATTCAGCATTCGTTGGGATGATGTCGCCTGGCAACCCAAAATGGCCACCACATTCCCTCACATTCGAGGGACCTTTCCACTAACATATGCCCCAGAAGCTTGCTCAGGAGCTCATCCAGCACGAATATGCGTGCCACAACCGCTTGCTTGGGATCTCAGCCAGCACCCCCACGTGTGCCGACCACCACTCTGGGCTGCCATTTGATCGTGCAGACACCTCTCCGCCTCCAGCTCACCCCTCCTTGCTTGGGATTCTGCGCGGGGCCGAGGCCTCTGGCGGTCGCGGCCCGTGGATTCAGGGACGTCATTTCACCAAAATGCCAGGGGTCGCGGAAGTGACATCACCCGACCCTTGACCCTCTGATGACATCACAGGAAGTGATGTCATTAGACCCCGCCCCAAAGTGATATAGCGGGTAGCGATGGTACATGACATTTCACCCGTTGAAAAAACAGGAAGTGGCATCACATAGCATTGTAAACTATGAAAAATATAGTTATGATATCACTATATGATGTACATTCATACAAGAATGGATGGCCATATGTATCATTAAGTTCAGTGTTTATTGGCCCGTATTACCAAATGACTGTGTATGCAAGCAGACGTCCATGACCAAATGATAAGCGTAAGTGCTATATAATAACACATCATTAAGCGCTTTATATAGAAAAAATATACACCCAATATCACCCAACCTGTGTTGGTACTCATTTATCGGCCTCAGAAGGATGAAAGGCTTAGGCTTAGTGAGGCGTTTAAGAACAGACTAAATCAGTGACTCACCCCCTGAAGTGTGCCTGAAATAAACATTTAATGAGGCCAGCAATTACTCTATAGAATTCCAGAAAGACACATTATTTGGTATACCTATTCTTTCTTATTTAGGGTCAGTGCTGAAAGTGTTAGAAGAAAAATAAGAACAAGTGCCTCAAGTCTTTCTTTTTAAGGGGCCTGAACAAGAAAGCCAGCCACCCCAGAAGTAAAGCGCCACAGCCCAGGAGCTTGCATAACTTAAATTTTTTTTTTTTTTTTTTTTTTTAAGTAGAGGTCGCAAGGGACACCACAGAGGTCGCAAGGGACACCACAGAGGTCGCAGTTGCGACCCCTGGCGACCCCCAAATGACGTCCCTGCGTGGATTGCAGCCGCTGTCCTTCGCCGGCGATCCGCCACCGGTGAAGACACTACAGGTGTGTCTGCGGCGTCTGCCCACTCGCCACTTGTCGCCAGTGACCCTAGATGTATGTTTCTCATTTTACATTTTAAATGTATGTTTTATTTTAAACAATTCACTTAATATATCAGCGATTTTATGTGATTTATTATTCATAATCCTCCTCTTAAAGCCATTCATCGACAAGGAGACAGAGAGAGAGATAGCCAACCAGCCCCTTCCAGATGGTTTGGCCTTCAACTCCCACAATCCCTCAGCACTGAGGTACAGGCTATCACTGATGGGAGTTGTAGGCCAAAGCCTCTTGCGGGTAGCAGCTAATTTACCTCTGAGCTGCATATATAATAATTGGTTAATATATCACTGAGCACGCTTCGAATTGTTCAAAAATGGTCTTCGGCAGTGCTGCGGTATGGGCAATCTATGCAAAGAATTGAAAGGACCATGGTGTATTTATTATCTGTAGACCTGTCAATTCAGCGTAAACTTCTAAATTATGAATAATATATGTCACGACCACCAGCCCGAGGAAATGATATCTCTTATGTCGGAGCTGTGACAGTGGGAACATGGGAAGTTAGAAAACGTTCCACCAAAGGGCAAGGAGGTGAGCCACGGCTGTCATTGAGTACCCAGGAGTCTCCTAGACTCGTCATCGGTTTGGTCCAAAACTCAGCCTATGGTGTTAAAGTCAAAAGTAAATATGGTTGAAAGATTAAAGTTATGAAAAAAGGTTTTGAAAACGAAACATTTGAAAAAGAGAAGCAATCGTTGATAATAGTTAGGAGCTGGAGGCCCCGTAGTTTCAGTGGGAAATGAAGAAGTACCAACTCATGTTAATATTAAAGGAAAACACCTGTTTAATAAAAGGCGGAAGGACACATCGTTTCGGGGAAAGGAGGAAGTGCAGTTGGGGATTTTTGATTTTTTTGGCGCAAAGTAAATCACCTATAAAATACATCCATACATGGGAATATGGGCTGCAGGGGTGTTCAGGGGCAACAGAAGGTGCCCTCACATTTGTAATGTTATCATAACACAGAATTACCGGGTGGGGAACTTGAATTAAAAGACTGCACATAAAACCACCTTTAACATAACAAATACACCAATAAAATACATTTTTTTTCAAATTTATAATTTCAAATTTAAAGTCATAGCAGTGCAAATTATATGAAAAGGTATATTTTCAAACTTGAAATTTCAAGATTTCATTGTCAAACTTTGGTCTTTCAAACTTAGTTTTCAAATGAAAGTCCTGTGTTCTAAAATTGATAGCATTGCATTTCAGCCTAAATCATAGGCTTAGATAATACTTACATGCATTTTGTAACCGAGTTTTATTAGCGCAGATGGATCAAGACATATTGTGATGTATGGATTTCAGTTGTATTGCAGACACAAGACACTGACAACAGGATAAAAAACACTACATTACCAATGGTCTTTAGAACAGTTTCTTCACACTACATTCATGTAGATGTTGTCATGAATCCTCGCTACCGCCCCCTTTGGACCTCTTGGTCCATTCAACAGTGTACCAGAACGCGCTCCACACCCTCCCAACATGGCGGGCACCGCTCCTTGATCAACGGAATAGTTTCTAGCCAGCCTAGATAAGCGCCCCGCCCCTGCGGATCAATGCGCTCATAATTCCTTACTCGAGTGTTGTTCCTTGCGCTCGCTCCTAGGACTGTGTCTTTCTTGCTCTCCGTGGCCGTTTCTGTCTTTCTGTCTTCCACGGCCCTCCTTCCAGGACTGCTCTTGCGGTTGCCCTTGGACCGTTTACCTCCACCCAGGACTCCCGGAACATACCGGACATCGACTGCGGCTGTGACTCACCACTTTCGCGGCCCTCCTTCCAGGACTGCTCTTGCGGTTGCTCTCGGACCGCTACCTCCACCCAGGAATTCCGGAACCCTCCTAGCATTGACAGTGTGGCGTCCGAAGAAGCCCGTCCTTAACTCCACGAGACCCGCACCTGCAAGAAACGCGGGCAGCCAGACCCATCAAGAAAGAAGTTTACAAATCTGAAACAGGTGAGCCCTCAATCAAGTCGTGACAGTTTGATACGCCATTTTGTCTGACAAGATAGCAAAGATGGATCCTTCCATGCAGGATCTCTTACGAGGAATGCAAGAACTATCCACGGAGGTACTGAATCTTAAGGCAGAGAATGCTGCCTTGAAGCAACTGGTCCTGTCCCGAGATTCAGCCTATCAGGACAGCGCTTCCACATGTGGAGTAGTGGATAAGTATGATGGTTCTCCTAAGATGCTCCGCTCATTCCTGGATTCCTGTTTGGTGCACTTCACGTTTAAGCCATACTACTTTTCCACCCCTAGAGCGAAGGTGGGGTTTGTCATCGCACATCTCACCGGCAATGCCCTAGCCTGGGCCACACCATTGGTCTCAGGAGGAAATCCCTTGTTAGACAACTACGATGGGTTCATCCAGGCTTTTAAAGAGATGTTTGATCGCCCTGACCATGTGTATACTGCACAGGAAAGGCTGCTGGAGTTTCACCAAGGATCTCAGGATATGTTATCCTATGTCACCAGATTTAAACAACCTGCCAAGGAAGCTAAATGGTCTAACGAGGCATGCTTTACCCTGTTTTGTCGTGGCCTTAATGATGAAGTAAAGGATGAACTAGCCAGAATAGCTCGTCCAAGCTCCTTCCAGGCCCTTATGGATTTGTCCCTGCAAATTGATTTCAGAATCCAAGAAAGAAAGGCAGAAAGAAAAAGGACAAAAAGCTACCCTCCCAAGATGTCTCTGTTTGCTCCAATCTCAAAGGAAAACCCTATTACTGAACCGGAACCCATGCAATTGGGAGCGATGAGAGGTCCTATTTCAAATCAGGAGAGAAGCCGCAGATTTGACAGTGGGTTGTGCATGTACTGTGCTTCAGATAAACATCTGGTCAGGAACTATCCCATAGCACCACCAAGGCGTTCGGGAAACGCCAGCTCCCGATCCTGAATGGAGCCCAGTTTCAGGAGAACAAGGACCGCTCCACCCCTCCCGCCCTGGATCTTTCATCAAGATGCAACCTGGTAGTCCCTGAGGTCACTCTTCTCCCTTTATTTGGAGCACCTCAGACAGTTCTGGCTTTGGTTGATTGTGGTGCTATGGGCATATTTATGGACGATAAGTGGGCCTTCAGACACGATATACCCAGAGAACAAAGGGATATCATTCAGACAGTCGAAGGGATCGATGGCTCCCCTCTGTCTTCGGGTCCAATCACCCAACAAACCAGGAAAATCATGCATTCAATCCACACCCATCAAGAAAGCTTACAGTTCGACATAATCAGAGCTGCCCACTATCCAGTGGTCCTGGGCATGCCCTGGTTAAAGAAGCATAATCCATACATCAACTGGACTGCCGGCTCTCTGTTTTTGGGCTCTGAATATTGTCTATCGCACTGTTTAACGTCTACCACCAACCCAGACCTATCCAAGGTGGACAAGAGGACTGTTTCTTCTCTTACCATCTCCAATATCAATCATGTACCTGAAGTTTACCAGCAGTTCTCTGACGTCTTTTCCTCTGCCATTGTTCAAACCCAAGATTGTGCCATCGATACTGAAGAAAATTATATAATACCCTTTGGCAGGATACTTATTCTGTCAGAACCCGAAAAGAAGGCCCTAAGAGAATATCTGGATACCAACCTCGCTAACAGCACCATCCGTCCTTCCAAGTCTCCCGTGGGGGCATCCTTGTTTTTTGTACCCAAGAAAGACACCAAGGAGCTACGGCCCTGTCTAGACTACAGGGGTCGAAACCAATGTACCCGAAAGGACAGATACCCCTTACCACTAATATCAGACATTCTGGAAGCACTCAGAGGCGCTGTGATTTTCACCAAGTTTGATTTGAGAGGAGCCTACCATCTAGTCCTAATAAAGGAAGGTGGCGAATGGAAGACCGCCTTTCGAACTCCATTCGGACATTTTGAGTATTTGGTAATGCCCTTTGCCCTAGCCAACGCCCGGGCTGTGTTTCAGTGATTTATGGTACTCCAGGAACCCAACACAGCATCAGGATGATGTCACCGCCATGTAACAACGACTCAGAGAACATCACCTATTGGCCAAACCAGAGGAATGCACTTTCCATGTTTCCACGGTACGCTACATAGGATGTGTTCTGAGCGCCCAAGGGGTGGCTATGGACCCTGACAAAATCGAAGCTATCACATCCTGGCCAGTTCCCTGCTCTGTAAAACAAGTCCAATCCTTCCTGGGCCTTGCAAACTTTTACAGGAAGTTCATACATTCCTTTTCAGCCATCGTTCAACCAATTGTGAAACTGCTCAAGAAAAATGCGCCCTTTCTATGGACTCCTTCTCAAGAAGCCGCCTTTATAAAATTTAAGGAGATGTTCACTCAAGAACCCATTTTGGTACAGCTTTACGTTACAAGACCCTTTCTGGTTGAGACTGACGCCTCTGAATATGCGATAGGCGCAGTTTTGAAACAACAAGCCCAAGATGGGCTCGAACATCCTGTGGCTTACGTATCCCGGACCTTGCTCCCATGCGAAACTCACTATTCAGTGCTAGAGAAGGAACTGCTTGCCATTCGTCAAGCCTTTAAAGACTGGCGTCATCTCCTCCTGGGTGTGGCTCATCCCATACAAGTGCGAACAGATCACAGGAATTTACAAGTCCTTCAATCCATGGAGTGCAGGAACAGCCGACAAGCACGATGGGCCTTCTTCTTTGCTCAATACCAATTCCAGATTACTCACATTCCAGGGAACTCAAATGTCATCGTAGCTTCCTTATCCAGATGTCCTGACTACCCTTCGCAAGAAAGGCCCGACATACCTAAAATGTTCCCCAGCACTGTGTTCATCGATCAGGCATCTGACATCTTGGAAGCCATACAGAACGAAACTACAACGTCAGACCTTAGAAAGGAATTCCTAGGACTCAATCCCTGGGGTCTCAGGTACAAGGTTGGGTTCCTTTTTTGGGGTTCCCAACTAGTCATACCTACCCAGTCGTTATGGGAATGCATATTACACCTATGCTATGACACCTATTACTCTGGACATTGTGGTGTCAGTGGTACTCTTCTTTCCATTCAAAGAAACTTCTGGTGGCCCAAGATGCTGAAAGATGTTCTGTTGTATGTCCGGGCATGTACTGTTTGCAGTCAGAACAAGACAGATAACAAGAGACCTGCAGGACTGCTCCTCCAACCCGCTCCTCCTTCCCGACCCCGGGCAGCCATAGCAACAGATTTAATTGTTGATCTTCTCCCTTCCAGGGGTCATACAGCCACAATGGTAATCATCGATCTCTTTTCCCACATGGCTCACTTCACACCCTTAGCAAATTGCCTTCTGCCCCCGAAATGGCCGAACTCTTTGTAAAACACATATTCCGACTACATGGGCTGCCATGTAGAATCATCTCTGATCGTGGACCTCAGTACATCTCCAAGTTTTGGAAAATCCTCTGTAAAGTGTTGGGAATTCAGCGGGCACTTTCATCCGGATACCATCCCCAAACCAATGGTTTTACGGAGCGGGTAAACCAGACCCTTGAACAATATCTACGCTGCTTTTCCACCAAGGTTCAGGGTGACTGGTCTGTTCTCATTCCAGTCGCAGAATTCACCTACAACAACTCTGAGCACTCCACGATAAAGACCAGTCCTTTCTTTTGCAACCTAGGGTTTCATCCATCTGTGCTTCCTTCGGTGCTTCCTTCTCTTAGTCCTGTTCCTTCTGTTGATTTCTGGACTGCTCAGCTGGTATCAGTTCATCAAGAGGCTCTGAACCATTTATCATTGGCTAGGAAAGATATTAGAAGGCTTGCCGATACTAGGAGATGCCCTGCTCCAGACTATGATGTTGGGGACAAGGTTTGGTTATCCTCCCGATATTTGCCCAGACACTTAAGACCCAACAGGCTGGCACCCTGTTACTATGGCCCTTTCGTTATATCCAAGAAAATCAACCCAGTGGCCTATCAACTGCGATTGCCTCCAACGTGGAATAGAATCCATCCTGTCTTCCATACTTCCCTGTTAAACCCTTACCACAGCTCTACCAAAAACACCCCCGTCCTCCTCCTCTACTCGTCCAAGGTCAGATTGAGTATGAAGTCTCCCGAATTTGCGATTCCAGGTACAGAAGAGGACGTTTGCAATACTTGGTAGAATGGAAAGGTTATCCACCCAGTGAACGAACCTGGGAACCAGTCTCCAACCTCAATGCCTCCAGATTGCTTCAACGGTTCCATCGGTTACATCCTGGCAAACCAGGGGGAACGAGGCTTCGGAGGGGGCATACTTTCATGAATCCTCGCTACCGCCCCCTTTGGACCTCTTGGTCCATTCAACAGCATACCAGAACGCGCCCACACCCTCCCAACATGGCGGGCGCCGCTCCTTGATCAATGGTATAGTTTCTAGCCAGCCTAGAAAAGTGCCCCGCCCCTGCGGATCGGCGCATGTCAATGCGCTCACAATTACTTGCTCGAGTGTTGTTCCTTGGGCTCGCTCCTAGGATTGTGTCTTCCTTGCTCTCCATGGCTGTGTCTGTGTATCTGTCTTCCACGGCCCTCCTTCCAGGACTGCTCTTGCGGTTGCCCTCGGACCGCTTACTTCCACCCAGGACACCCAGAGCATATCGGACATCTACTGCGGCTGCTACTCACCACTTCCACGGTCCTCCATTCAGGAATGCTCTTGCGATCACCCTCGGATCGCTTACCTCCAGCTAGGACTCCCGGAACATACCGGACATCGACTGCGACTCACCACTTCCGCGGTCCTCCTTCCAGGACTGCTCTTGCGGTTGCTCTCGGACCGCTACCTCCACCCAGGAATTCCAGAACCTTCGGGACATTGACAGTGTGGCGTCCGAAGAAGCCGTCCTTACCTCCATGAGACCTGCACCTGCAAGAAACGTGGGCAGCCAGACCCATCAAGAAAGAAGCTTACAAAGCTGAAACAGGTGAGCCCTCAATCAAGTCGTGACAGATGTATGCTCAGTATGAGGACAGCCGTTGGGGACCGACACCTGTAACAAGAAATTGCCATCAGTGAATATGTTCAAAAACCATTTCAGAACAAAATATGATTCTTCATAATTTTGATTCAAAAGCACATTCAGTCTCACAATGTACATAACACAGGATTAGCAGTCCTGTAATCTAAATGTAACATTTCAGACCTGTACATTCATTTATACCCCTCGGGCTGACAGCGCAGAGTTTGTTGATCCAAACAGACTCCCATTGTGACAAGATGTGTTCAATCTTGCCATATCAGATTGACAACCTTATTATTATTATTTTTATTATTGTTTTAAGTGGTGCCAATGTATGTTATTCATGATGAAAATTAAGTTCCACTGATTACTTCACATATTGTCAGACTTTTGTTACATGCAGAGGACTTTACCTGTGTTGATCTTCGTCCCAGTAGTATATTCCATGATGACACTGCAGTGCATTCATCACATTTAATAATTTGATGAATATGTTTTACCAGTGCAGGGATGATTGCTTATGCTCTCTTTCTTTCATTTTGTTACTACAGTTACAGTTTGGATATGAGTTTATACACATCTTTGGAGCCTATACAATACTAAGGTTCATTGGTCCCTCCCACTTGAAAAATACATTTCTGAATGTTGATCCTTCCAAAAGTGAAGATTGGGGTTCCTTATATAAAGGTTTATACTGCTTAAAACCTTTCCTAAATTTTCTATTCTTTCGATGCAATTAAATGGCTTGGAAAATGATGTGACAAATGCAAGAGATTGTCCCTGTTCTCAGTGTACACCCTGTTCTACGAATCAAGAATTCTGGGAATGTGTTGATTGTCGCAGCTCAAGACGCGGCGGTCTAACATTTACAACTGAAATAGTCACACCTAAGATCTCCTTCTTGACCAATAAGTTTCTTTTAACAGAACCCAAAGATTAACCACGAGCAATGGTTGTATTACTCCAACATGATATGCTTTTACATAGGCGGAAGACAGCTGTACTCCACCATCAAAAAGAAAAAGCAATATGCAAGGTCAATGATCCCAACAGCAGCAGGGAAATACTGATCAACCATCTGCAGCATCCCTTTGATGACCACTTCCTGCTTCATCCCTATATTTAGGATTTCATCCCAGATATTGGCCTGAGATGTGCCTAGAAATCCATTGGATCAACATCTTGCAGCTAGAAGATCAAAGGAGGGCTCACATTTGCTCCCTCTGTGCCCTATATAAGCTTTTGGTACAGTAGATCACCAGACTATCTTGGATGGATTAAACCAAAGAGTTGGGAATCTACTCACAAGACCTCTATTGGTTCCAATATTACCAGGAGGAGAGACACTAAGACGCCCAACTGGAGATATTCACTGCTCGGTCCTTACATTGTTGAGTTGGGTGTTGCTGTGGCCTCCACCTTCACCAGCAATATTAAATGTGTATATGAAACTTCTATTAGCACCTGCTGTAATGCTCACCTGGTATCCATGGGGACGTAACTCAGCCTGTTCTGACCTCTTACGACCTCGAACCCTTCCCTGGAGGCTATTCGACTGGAGACTGGGCCTGAAACACAGGATTGTAGAGTTTAACTCCCTATTGTCTCTGTGTGCTTGAACCCCTTCTTCCCGGGGTCCAACCCTTCCCTTTGATCCACAGCTCACCTTATTTTCTTGGATAGTGTGCTCTCCGTCCTGCTTTCAGTGCAGGGGCGCATTGATTGATGCGGGCTCGTTGCTGGCTAGTTACTTCACTGGCAAGAGTCTGACAGGTAAGTATAATGAGTCTTTTGAACAGTTCTCTAACTTCGTTCCTTTCCTTCCTTAGATGATGGCCGGTGTCCGGGGATGCCGGCGTGCTGCTGAGACGAGTAGCGCTAAAGGTGAGTGAGAGGGCGATGCGTGATGCACCCCTTTCGTATTTGTATTGAACTGAGTTCTTTTTCTGTGTCTTTTAGGTGCTGCAACATTTTCAGCGTGGATGCCGGTTATGAAGAACAAATGAGGTGAGTAAGCGCGGTATGCGGCGCCTCTAGATGTTTCCACGCTAACCTGGAGTGTCTGTTCCATCTTGCAGATGGATGAGAAGTTTCAGAGACAGAGTTTCCCCAGAGTGGCTGGGATTCAGGTAAGCGTTTGAAGCTCGTACAGTATTTAGAAATAAGCGAAGATTTGCAGAATGCTTACTAATGCCTTTTTTCTGTTCTTTTTGCCTTTTCCTTAGGAAGCCGCGTGCCGGGATGGGAATGACACTGTCGAAGATGCCCGCAGAACAGAAGGAGCAATGAATGATGGGCAGAAGCGCTGCAAGGTAAGGCTGTTCCTAACGTTGTTCTTGTTCTTGCAGGAGCTGAGCGCAGAAGAAAGCTGCAGGCCTACTGGAGACCGATCCGAACACGGTGAGTGTCGCGCTGCAGGTGCAAAAAACGCAAAGCATGTTTCTCAGCCTGGGCGTGGCTTAAATAGTCTCTGGGTATCCCAGGTGTCTCTGGGCTGAACCACACCCAAAAGACTAAACTGCACATGCAGTTCTGGGAACCGAAATATGTGGGGGCATCCATCTTGTCCACATCAATGCACTACAAGTCCAAGCCCCAATGTTAACCTATGGGAGTGAGTGAGTCTGGTGCCATAAGCGCCAAGTCTGACTCCAAGTGGGTCTTTGGAGGGATGGAGAGGCCCTTGAGGGCCATGTAGGTGATCGTGGTCTGGCTCCAGCCTGACATCTTGGAGGGATGGGGACATGAGAGGCAGGAATCATGACAGCACTCCCCCCCAAGGCCCCTCTCAAGGTGGCTCTTCTGTCTGGTCCTGGTTTGGTTGGATGGTTTTGATGAAATCATCTAAGCAAGCAAGGTGCGTGGATGTACTCACAAGGCTCCCATGTCCTGTCTTGTGGACCATACCCCTTCCAGTCTACTAAGTAGTATAATTTGGATCTGACGTACTTTGAATCTATGATGTACTTGACTTTGAATTCTGGCTCCCCGGCGACTACTACTGGCTGTGGTGGCATTGCTACCCGAGTCCCAGGTTGAACAGGTTTAAGGAGAGAAACATGAAACACAGGATGAATCTGCATGTTTGACGGCAAAGCTAGTCTGACCGCCACAGGATTTATCACGGAGGTGACGATGAATGGACCCAGGTATCTTGGACGGAAAGTTCGGGTTCCTTTAATGGACACGTGTTTAGACGCCAGCCAGACTTTGTCTCCCACTTGGTAGTTGGGGGCCTTTGCTCGGTGTTGATCAGCAAACTTCTTTTGCCGATTCTCAGCTTGAAGTAGGTGTTCAGCTGCCCTTTTAAAGGTTTGAGAAATGGTCGTGTGCAAGGTTTTGACTGCTGGCATTTCCAGGGTTGTAGGAACGTCCAACTCAGAAGTACGTGGGTGCCTGCCATACATGGTATAAAAGGGTGTCTGCCCAGTGCTGGTGTGTAGGGAATTATTATAATCATATTCAGCTATCCATAATAGGTCAAACCAGTTTCCTTCAGCTTGGTGTAACATGCAATGCAGATACTGCTCGAGCGTCTGATTTGTCCTCTCAGTTTGACCATCCGTTTGGGGATGGTGACTGGTGGATAGCTGGATGTCGATCTTGGCCATAGAGCAGCATTTTCTCCAGAAGTTAGATACACATTGAGTACCTCGGTCTGAGACCAAAACTGAAGGAAACCCATGGAGCCGTACGATGCCTTCAAGAATTACCTTTGACAGAGTGGAAGCATTTGGAGCCCCTTAAGAGGAATGAAATGTGCCATTTTTGAAAATAGGTCCACAACCACAAGAATAGTGTTAAACCCTTGACTGGGTAGTAAGTCAGTAATAAAATCGAGGGACAACGTGTGCCAGGGTGCTGGTGGGATTTCCAATGGTTGTAATAGCCCAGCCGGTTTCTGCTTGGATGACTTGTTTTGAGCACACACTCCACAAGATAGGATGAATTGGATAATGTCTTTACGCCACATGGGCCACCAATAATTTCGTTTTTACTTGGCTAGGGTTTTAGAGATTCTGGGGTGGTCCTCGATCAAGGAATCATGATAACCGAACATGACTTGTTCTCGTAGTTCTTGGTTTGGTAAGAATAAACGATTCCTGAAGTAGGGCAACTGATCTTTTATCATGTAATGTTCTCCTTGTGCACTCCACGCTTGTGTTTACTCCGGACTCATCAGGTTTTGGATTTCTTCATGTAATTCTTTCTGAGTTATGGTTGCTGTGATTCCTAAGAGCTTGTCACTCTGGATGATTGCTATTGGATCAGGGGTCTGATACTCTTGCTCTTCCACCCCCATATGGGAAAGGGCATCGGCCTTCCCGTTTCTCACCCCTGGCCGAAATGTAATCACGCAGTCATATTCCGCCAAAAAAAGAGCCCAACGTAGTTGTCGTGAGGATTGGGCCTTTGCTGTTTTTAGGTACTGGAGATTCTGATGGTCAGTTATTACGGTGATTGTGTGTCTGGCACCCAAGAGGTAGTGCCGCCATGCCTTAAAGGCTGACTTAATGGCCAGGAGTTCTTTGTCTGTGATAGCGTAATTGAGTTCAGGGGGTGTGAATTTATGTGACCAGAAGGCAACAGGGTGTAACTGGCCTGTTTCAGGGTCCTTTTGTGAGAGGACGGCTCCCATAGCCATGCTTGAGGCGTCCGTTTCCACCAGGTATGGGAGATCAGGGCGAGGGTGGCGTAAGATTGGGGCAGATGTGAAACTTGCTTTCAGTTCCTGGAAAGCCTCCTCGGCTTCTGTTGTCCACTGGAACTTTTTGTTGCTTTTCCTTAGTAATGACGTGATGGGATGCACGATTTGCGAAAATCCTGGGATGAACCGGTGGTAGAAGTTTGCAAAACCCAGCATACTTTGAATTTGCTGGGATGGCCAGTTCAGGATAGCAGTTCAGGATAGCATCTACCTTGTGTACATCCATTCGGATTCCATTCGGGCTGAGAACAAAGCCCAGGAATTCCACCTCGGAGACGTGGAATGAGCACTTTTCGAGCTTGGCGTAGAGCTGGTGTTGACATAGTTTCTCCAATACGGATCAGATGTGTTTAACGTGGTCCTGCTTTGATGCAGAATATACTAGGATATCATTGATGTACACTAGAGCACAGATATCAATCAATTCCCGTAGGACATCGTTCATGAAGTATTGAAATGCAGCAGGCGCGTTGCAAAGGCCAAAGGGCATTACTTGATATTCGTACAAGCCGTATTTGGTGCGAAAAGCGGTTTTCCATTTGTCCCCCTGTTTTACGTGAACAAGATGATATGCCCCCCGCAGGTCTAGTTTTGTGTACATTTGGGCATCTTTGACTTGATCAAGCAATTCAGGGATCAGTGGCAGGGGTAGCGTTTTTTATGGTAATCTGGTTCAGTGTGCGATAGTCGATGCACGTTCTCAAGTCCCCCTCCTTTTTCGGTACAAAGAATAGAGGCCTCACTGCTGGAGACTTCGAGGGACGGATGAACCCGTTGGCCAGGTATTGGTCAAGATAGGCCTTCAGGTGCTGGTTTTCTGGTTCCGTGAGTCTGTAAATTCACCCACAAGGGATTTGTGCGCCGGGTATCAGGTTGATTTGGCAATCGTATGATCTATGTGGTGGCAGGGTATTAGCCTGTTCTTTCTGAAAGACATCTTGAAAGTCCTGGTATTCACTTGGTAGGGTGCCGATTGCCACAGTCGCAAGCGTGAAGGTTCTAGTGTCTATTGGTTGTTTCTCTTGGCGATAACATGTGTGGGCGCAAGTCTCGGGAAAGGCCAATCGATTCGAGGATTGTGAGCTGCCAACCACGGCATTCCCAAAATCAACCGGAACTGTGGTGCCTTCATGAGGTCAAAAACGTTAGATTCTTGGTGTCCATCCTGGCACAGAAGGGTTAAAGCTGCAGTGCACTGTGATACTGGACCAGAAGCTATTTCTGTGCCGTCGACAGTGGTAACAGTGTCGGTGGTTGATTTAGGGTGTAACGGACGCCCCATCTTTGCCGCAAGATCCTGGTCTATGTACGCTCTTACTGCGTGCATCCGAGATGGTTGTTGGTGATTGATCAAGACCACAGATAGTGCAAAATGGGAGGTCTATAGTTCACTTTCTTCGCTCGACAAGTGGACCCCTACACTTGCCGGGCTGGGGAGTTTTCCGATTCCTTGATGGTATCTTCCTTGTCCGTGGCCCCTACCGTCCTCCTCGGTGGCTTCACAGGGCACTCTTTAAGGAAATTGCCTGACCTTCCACAGTACAGACATAACTGCTGCTGTCTGCTTTTATCCCTTTCCGCTTTAGTCAAGGGGGATCTGACCCCCCCTGATTTGCATTGGTTCTCCTGAACCTTCCGTTGTTCGGGCAGTATTGTCCTTTGAACGCACATACATAGGGCGAGGGTCCGGTCTGGTTTGATCTGCTCTTCGGTCCTGCAACCTATGATCCAGTTGAACAACAAGGTCAATGAATTCTGAGCAGTCTTTCGGGGGGTTCACTACTTGTGCGAGAACATCCTTGAGCTCCCCCCGCAACCCCTGATGAAATAACGTGGTTCTCTTCTCCACTGGCCATTCTGCTTCAACTACGAGACTATTGAACATGGCTATGTATGTTAATAGATCTTGAATCCCTTGGCGTAGGGACAGAAGTTCATTGTCTAATGCCTGCGCATGAGTACGACGGGCGAACAGCTTTTCCATCTCCTGCTGAAAGCCCCTGAAGTCATGCAGCAAAGGATCGTCTTGGGCCACAAAGGGTACAGACCAGTTTGCGGCGCTACCACTCAGGTAGGATAAAACAAAAGCGACCAGTGATTGGTCATTCGGAAAGGTCCCTGGCCTACAAAGGAAGTGCAGGCGGCACTGGTTCATGAATGTTGCAAACCTCTTGGGATCCCCCGTAAATCGTTCAGGCAGGGCCAAGGGAACTTCCCCAGGAAGGGTTATCTGAACGGGATTGGCTGATGGCGCTGGCACCGAGGGCACGCTTCCCGGCAATGGTGCATGCCCTGCTTGTGACTGGAGAAGTTGCCGCCTTAAATCATCAGTGCATTCTTTGGCTACTATCAGCTCTCTCCTCAGGGTGTTGGTCTCCTGCCTGGCTGCATGTACTTTGGAACGTAGCTGCCCCAACATGTGGGCTAACTGGTCAGTTTCTGATGTTTCCATGACACCCAGGTGGATTTTGATGTGAGGCTTTGCGTTCTGTAACACTCACCTGGTATCCACGGGGACGTCACTCAGCCTGTTCTGACCTCTTACGACCTCGAACCCTTCCCTGGAGGCTATTCGACTGGAGAGTGGGCCCGAAACACAGGATTGGTAGAGTTTAACTGCCTATTGTCTCTGTGTGCTTGAACCCCTTCTTCCCCGGGGTTCATCCCTTCCCTTTGATCCACAGCTCACCTTGTTTTCTTGGATAGTGTGCTCTCTGTCCTGCTTTCAGCGCAGGAGCGCATTGATTGATGCGGGCTCATTGCTGCTGACCCCCTATTCTAACATTTGATGACACACAGCCTCTTGGGAGATGGGATAGTAAAAGACCAATAAAGCGCTCGTATAGATGTATTATTTTCAGTTATCCACATATATATATTTGAAACCAAAGTGGCTTCAGAGTACCTGCAATAAGACTGGCATCATGATGCCTGGATCGGCATAGACCTTACTCTTAATGCCATGTTCTTTCTAGAGAGGGGCATAATAGGACTCTATGGGAGTGGGGAGAAGGAGCTCCGGCACCGTTGCTAATGGTGCCGGTGCATCCGTGAAGATTCTGCCTAGGTCGCTTGATGGTACCCAGCAGGCAGAGTCGTAGTGTGTCGGTCCGGAAAACAAGGGTGCCGGTAAGCTTACCGGCACCCTTGTTTCCGGATGGCCACACTCATAATGAGGCCCAGTGTGTTAAAAAACAGCAAACATTTCGTTTTTAAAGTGCAGAGGATGTCCTTTTTTTTCTTTTTTTAATTGTATTGGTTAATATGCATCAATCTTTACAAACAATAACATGACATATAAGCTACAACCTTTATAAAATGTATCACTTCAATATACAAAAACAACCTACATTTCATATACAAATTTCCACTTCAAATAAATTCATTTTGTTCTACATCTAACTTAAATCAATGTTATCTCTGAAAATAGTCTCACAACTACAATTGTGAGTGATGTCCATGATCCCCTCAACAGGCACAATCTGTTCTATGTATAAAAACCTTTCAAAATCACTTAATCGGAAATGGGTTAAGGCCGGACACTATAAAATTAAGTGCTTCAGTGTTTCAATGTTATTCTCATTCTGGCAATAACGACAACAAGCCAACTCACTGGGCAATTGCTTCCTGGTTGTTACTATTTCCCTTGTTAAAGTCAGATTGAAACGAAATGTCATGAACTTATTAAAAAACAAATGTGATGGTGACTTTTTAGGTATGGAGCCAGATACCCAGCTTCTTATGATCATTCCATAACTCAGCAAACAGGGAATATCTATGTGAGTTTTCAATAGTACCCTCCAGTCCCTTTCAAAAATTGTCTTCTTAATCCTCAAAGGATTTTTTATCAAAAGAGTCATCGTTAAATGTAACTCACCCAGGAGTCTCTCACAATGATTCACTGCATTATTACCCGACTTCTGAGTTAGGGCATTTAAGTCACCATAAAAAGATTTCTCCAAAAGTACCAGTTTTTTCATTTAAAAACACAATAGCCTCCTTCTGGCTACCACTTGCAAAGACCTTGTGGCCAGCTCAAAATGGAATATTGTCACAGGGACTCAATTGGGAAGTTTCAAAACTCCACGCCATAACCCGTCTTCTAACTTTTCAAGAATGTCGAGCCTAGAAAACTGCACTAGCTGAATTCTGCATACAATTTTGGGGATCACTTTCTGTTCAAAGTACTTAATTAAGAGAACCTGAGTGAATTTACCGAATTTGTTGTTTATTTTGCTCACTCGGGCAGCAAAAGCATCCACTTTGGTGTTACAATAATAGGTAAGTTTAGATATACTGACGTTTCTAGCGTCTCCAATTTAACATAGTTTATTTGCCAAACAAGATTTTGATTTTTAAGAGAAGACGTAATTACAAAAACAATGGATTTCAATGTATTTATTTATAGATGCTTTCCTGAAGCATAATTATTCTATGCATTTAATAGCCTTTGCAGACCGACCGACTGGTGTCCTATCCGCAAACAGGAAGTCGCAGGCATACGCGAGCCTGGTAATGGCCACCTACTTTCGCTTGAACGAAGGCATGTGCTTTTCTTTTCGTTGCACTAGTTTGAGAAATGGACAGGTCACCTTACTCTCAAATGTGAATTGTGCATTTCAGTTGGGACGACTAGCAGTGCAAAAGATGCGCTGGCAGGCCCTTTGCATGCATTCGTGTCGCGAATGCACTGTGGGCACTAATTAATTACTGGCTCCCAGCCGCCATGTGGGGGCTGGGAGCGCTTTTCACAGGGTCGGTCCTTTAAAGGGCCTGTCCCTGTGAAATGGGCACTTTGAAACACAATTTACTTGATGTAGAAGTGCCTTACAAATGCACAATAAAATAACAAAATAAAAAAAATGGAAAAAAAAGAAGAAAAACATTCCTATCCCTGTTTGAGGAAGAGCAGAGGTTAATTCTGCTCCTGTTCCACCTGAAATGAAATGCTGCTCCATGGGGGAAATAGGCCATAGAATGCCATAGCTCTCAACCATTTGTCTCGCAAAGGCGGGTGAAATCACCCGATTTTGTTTTTGGCGGGTGAGACGCCCATTGGAATGAATGGGCGTGCAGGAGGCTTGGCGGGTGAGTCAGCCCTTTGCAAGGCGGGTGACTTCCCGCCAAAAGCGGTTGAGTTGAGAGCTATGGAATGCGATAACGAGTGATAGCGAGGGAGTGAAACAGAAAGGAAGAGAGCGCAGAGAGGGAGAGACAGAGTGAGAGAGACAAAGATCGAGAAAGAAAAAAGCAGCAGAGTGAGAAAACTAGAGCGCTAGATTGGCGAGTGATAGAAAGAGAAAGAGGCCTCTGTCGGGCATGCCGCTTCTACTACCTGGCGGTGGTCGAAGTGTACAAAAAGCAGCAGCGGAACTATGCTCCCTGCTGGCCTATCCCTGCTCCCCACAAACCCATCGCCACGTCCCCTCCCACATGCCATCCAAACCCCTAAATAAACCTGCCTGCTGTCTAAGGGAACGTTCAGTGCAGTGCACTGAAGTGCAAGCAACAACTGCTTCCTGAACTTTTATTTTAGAACCAAACCATTCCGGAACTGTTTCTCTTTGAAATATAAGTATAGGAACAGTAAAACGTAATGAAAAAAAAGTAAAGGAGCACCGCTCCCAACTGCTCCCACCCACTTCGACCACTGCTAGCAGGTCATCATCATAAAGGGGCGGGCACCTTATGCATTGCCCCTGACAATATCCCATTCTACCCACAATGAGATACTCATGCACGGGGACAGTAGCTATTGCATTAAGGGGAGGGGAGACTGCCCCACCCACGGAAGTCCTCCGATGCCCCGCGTGCACATTCTCGGCTCCCGGTTCTGGCTTATATTATTATGTAGTCGGCTTCTCCAACTCATTAGTCGCGATCCAATAGCCCAGGGCTAAAAATAGACCCTCCAGACCGATACAATCAATGCATCGCCGGCATCCGGCCGCCTGCTGCGCTCCCTGCTGCGTCCACGCTGGGAGGGGCCCTGGGCGGATGCACCCGAGCGTTGAAGCCCGGGCTGCTCACTGTGTACTGTGCTCGCTCCCGAATCAGCAGCGCTCATTAGCATGGTAAAGTCTGTAGGCAACAGAAAAGACTGAAAGGCCCCAACCACATCACGCACTATCACAGATCTCATGCACCACTCCATGTAGCCCACCACATCGGGTGGCACCGCATTATACCCAATGACATCACATAACTTGAAACACTTGTGTATAGGCGTGTTACAAATGCCATATGATATCATATATCATACATCCAACATTATACAGACCATCGTACAGAGATGAGTCCAGTCTTGATTATAACTTTGCATTCTGTGACTAGTTGTCCTGAATTTGTAAGTGGGAACACCAGGACTACAAGACCCACCATGCACATTTAATTAACCAAAAGGTGGGCAAAAGGCATCTTGTTTAAGAGATTTTGATAACACCAGGAGTAGCTTAATAGCATCAATTAACCCATTGGCTGCCAGACAGCTGTTGTTTGGCAGAGATGCCTGTTGACAGTCAGCTTAAAGTGGTAAGATTATAGACGTTGTGCTACTGGGGCTGCTTAAAGGACTTGTGACCTACGTGTCCCCAATTCCCAGTCCAGTATGCTATCTATGCCAAGTCCAGAATGCTATCTATGCCATTATAATTTTATCGTACAGACAGCTGTGAAGCCTAGGCAAATGACTTCACTTGACCCCGGGTGACCTTCATTTGCCCTCCGTTCATGATTCGCTGAACTGCTCTCACATCTCGCGAGATTCAGGTGATCCTGTTTAGGCGGCCAGAATCACCTGGGAAACGGGACTTGCTTTTGGAATTCCTGAGCAGCCACTTGGAATTTCCAGGGAGGCAGGAGAGTGATGTCATTTGATGTTTAGAAGCTGGATACTTTAATTTAGGCAGGGCTTTTAAGCATTGATTGTATTACTCAATTTAAGAAGGGCTTAAAGGAATGCCATTTTATGTGGTATTTTTGGAAACCTATTTACGAACCCTTGATTAGGGTTTTGGTACTTGGTTGAAGACAGGTGTCACATAGTCTGCCAGGCCCATTCCCAACTTGGTGGGATATGCTGGTTTCTGCTGCTTTTAGAGATTCACATATATAGTGTGGGCTGCTACTGTGCTAGGTGCCTAAAGGTGTCCCCACAACCTGTAACATTTAAACATAGAACAGTGGGGCACCTCCTATTGGCGCCAGTCCTCTAAATCTCAAAACCCTGACATTTTTTGGTTATTGAATTCAATTGATGATGAGAACTCACAATTTCAGTCGTTTTATATGTTCTCCCATTATTACGAAACAGTCATTGTTTCGATCCCATGACATTGTTTATTCCCCAAGTGTCAATTTTCAAATGCCAAAATGCCAACACGTGTTTCGACCTTATCTAGGTCTTTCTCAAGGCTGGACTTAGCTCAGAAAAAGGGTTCTGTGGGGGAATTCCCCTAGTGAAAGTCTCAGTTTTACCGAAAGACTTATTGCCGCATTGGCATCCCGCAGCAAATGCACGTGGGACTTGTGAGGAATCCGACCATCCGCATGGTTGGTGTGCGCTCGCCTCGGGCTTGTGAGGAATCCGACCATCCGCATGGTTGGTGTGCGCTCGCCTCGGGCTTGTGAGGAATCCGACCATCCGCATGGTTGGTGTGCGCTCGCCTCGGGCTTGTGAGGAATCCGACCATCCGCATGGTTGGTGTGCGCTCGCCTCAGCTTTTTGGACATTTTAAATAAAATTGTAGGATGGAAGATCAACCTCCGGAAAATGTTAATCTGCACACATTTTCCTATGCTCACTGCACGACATATGCATAGACCTGTGTACTCTGGGTGGACACAGCCTACAGGTGCAGTCCCCCTTTCATATTTAATTGGGATATGACAGCCAAGTGAACATCAAGATATCTCAAGAAGGAGAAGGTCCGAACCTTCCTCCTGTCATGGCCAGCCTTATTAACTAACAAAGTCTCCATGGTTCCGCTCTGTCCTTTGTTAGCTGCTGGTGGCAGCTTTGCATACTAATCAGAGTTAATTCGAGTAGCCCCAAAGGAGACCTGGTCTCAGGACTAACAAAAGACAGGAAAACCCCAAAAACCTTTGATATGCACCGTGTCAACCTGAATCCAGTTCCCGCCTCTCAGTATCAAGGGCAGTGACCTGTCATGTCTGGGACTATGTGTTTACAGTAGTCATCCCCGCAGGGGAACCCATTCAGAAGGTATGAGTATGTGGGTTGATGGAGACAGCAAGTCTGTTCTCGCTGTAACTTAAAGGGAGACCTGCCGCTTTAATCAGGAACCACAGAGAGGTCCATTAACTAGAGAGACCCCTTGATCACCAACAGACAGGAAGATGGGTGGAACTAAGTATTACATGTTTTCATTCCTTTACCTTTTCTGTTACAAAGCACTCTGGTTATGACCTCACATGTACAGTATATTGTTGGTGGGGACCCAAGATTGGTTCATTAAGGCAGGGTTAGCCTACACCAATTACTGGGAGGCCCATTTGGCTTTAAAAGAATGTTGAGCCCCTCTTTTGGCAGATCACCTGAAGACTTTGCAAGGAGTAACAAGGAGAACTCAGCATTTGGACCCTGGTTGAAGGTCCAGTCTGCCTTATAGCTTCTGCTGGTGAAGGAAGGCCAGGATCTCCAAAGAGGTAAGCAAGATCTCTCCCATAAATAACTCCCAGGGAACATAGGGAGATACTGAATCCGGTGGACCATCCAGCAGCTCCAGAACCGGTACCCAGCCAGCACACACCATGTCCTGCTAGCCTCTGCAAGCAAGCTTCCCAGGTGGGAAGTGCCAGAGTCTCTGAACCAAACCAAGGACAAGGCTGTTGCCTGCAACACTCTCCTCAGCGTTGGGCCATCTCCCTTAAAAGATGACACAAGAATGGTGAAGAAGCTAGGAGGAGTGCATTGACTGGCATCAACCAGCATCCATCATAAAGGACATTAGGACATGAAGGACATCATAAAGGACATTTACTAAAGGCGCAAATAAAAACCAAAACAAACTTTAAATTGTTACAACGCTCCATTTCAATAAAATCAAAGTGGATCACTTCAAAGGGGACAGAAGGTGGACCAAAACTACCCCTTGGTGTTGATGTGCCCTTCCCCATATTGTGCTGTAGACAGATCATGCAACTTTGGACAAAATGCTCAGCTGTTTTCGAGATTTTATCGTTCCCCAAGACATTTTCTAGCAGTTTGCAAACCTTCCTCGCACAGATGTGGGTGGGCCCATGAGCCATTGCGACCATCATAGTAATGTACGTATCTGGCAGCATCCATTTTCCCTCTAACTTATCCACCCAACACCCATAATCATCCAACCTCTCCAAACCCTCAGCCCATTGCTTAGTTTCTTCTAAAGTGGCATCAGCTTGGATATTCTTTACAGATTAAGTACCTTCATCTATGGTACAAACATTTGTGGCTTCCCTTGTAGTGTACATATCTGAATAGAGATCAGTAGCAGTTTGTTTGGCTATCTGGTCAGCGAAAGTGTTCCCTTTTCCTACATCATTTATGATTTTCTGATGCGCTGCGCATTTCATGATTGCTAACTGAGTGGGAAGTGCAAGCGCTGAAAGTAACCGCACTATCAAGGAGCCATATTGAATTTTTGTCCCATTGAGGTCAAGAAACCTTGTTCTGCCCAAAGTCTACCGGGGTTGTGAACTACCCCAAAAGCATACTGACTATCAGTATATATGTTTACTCTAAGCCCTTCGGAAAGTTCACAGGCTCGAGTCAATGCAATAATCTCTGCGGACTGCACAGAGTTATGCAGAATTCATTTGGTTTCCACAATCGTGCTTAGTGTGGTGATGGCATAAGCAGCCATGGATGTACCATCTGGAAGTTTGAAACAGGAGCCATCGCAAAACAGCTCCCTTTGTGGGTCATTCAAAGGTGTATCTTTCAGATCGATCCTGCCTTTTGTCTCTTGTTCTGTGGTGTAAAGGCAGTCATGTGACATTTCATCACTGCAAGCAGTACCTTGCGGGAAAGGTAATAGTTCAGCCAGATTTAATACACAACACCTCTTTATTTTTACATGCGGTGCAAACAAGATCAATTCATATCTCTTTAATCGTGCGGAGGTGAGGTGTTGTGTTTGTGTTCTATTTAATAGAACATCTACAGAGTGAGGTACCAACAAGGTTAAAGCATGGCCTAGGACCATACCCTCGCTCTGTTTTACAGACGCAGCAGCAGCAGCGACAGCTCACAGACATCTCGGCAAAGCGCATGCAACAGGATCAAGGGCCGAAGAAAAGTAACCGCACAGCCTATTCTTCCCTCCATGTTCCTGCGTTAATGCAGCCAAAGCACATCCATCACGTTCATGCACATACAACTCAAAGGCCTTTTCATAATTTGGTGTGCCCAAAACCGGTGCTGAACACAGTGCAGTCTTGAGCAGATCAAATACTTTCTGGTGTTCCAAGTTCCACGGCAATGGCAAAGAAATGCCTTTCTTTGTCAAAGCCAACATTGGCTTAATCACTAGTGAGAAGTTGGGGATCCACAACCTACAGTAATAAGCCATTCGTATCAAGGCTCTGACTTCCTTCTGTGTATTTGGGGCAGACATGCTAGAAATGATTTTGATCCGTTCAGGCGTCAACCTCCTTCCCTCCTTTGACAGGAGATAGCCTAAATAGGCGACCTCATGTCGACAATATTGAAACTTTTTGAGTGAAGCTTTATGTCCATGTTTTGCTAGGAGAAGAAGCAACAACACGATGCCCTCCTTACAGGCACTTTCTGAATCAGCAGCTAAAAGAAGATCATCTACGTATTGAAGCAATGTACAAGTGGCAGGCAACTCGAATGTATCAAGCTGCTCTTTCAAAGCCCTACTATAAATACTCAGACTTTCCGTGTACCCTTGTGGCACACGGGTGAATGTAAACGAGCGTGCCCCTAGGGTGAACGCGAACAGGTATCTACTATCCTTGTGTATAGGAATGCTAAAGAAAGCATTCTTAAGATCTACAACACTAAAATGAGTAGCAGAAGCTGGGATCATAGTTAATATTGTTGTTACATCAGGCACAATAGGAAATTGTGGAGAAACAATTTTATTGATAGCACGTAAATCAATGATGAAACGAAAAGGAATTGCATTATCACCTTTCTTATACACAAGCAAAATCGGAATATTGCACAAACTACCTGCAATCTCTTCAATTACCCCACGGTGTACAAAATCGGAAACTATGCATTTCAAAGCTTGCTCACCATCGACTGAAATCTTATACTGAGGAATACGTGGCAACTTTACTTCTTGTTTCAAAATGATTTTAACAGGCTCAATTTGTAGAACACCGACATCATTGTCATCAATCGCCCATAAACACTCGGAACATCACTAAATTCCGGCGGCAAAGGTCTAGTCAGGAACTGTGAGGCAGAAAGTTGCTGTGGTGAAATCTTCAAACGAACTCCTTCCGAAGAACAATGCATTACCGCATTTAATTCCTTCAACAGATTCAACCCCAACAAATTCTCTCCACAGTTCGTTGTCAAAAGAAACGGACAGTGATCCGTAAATGGACCCAATGTAATCGGTACCGGCGAAGAAACCGGACTAACCACTGGCGTACCAGAAAACCCTACAGAAATATTGGTTTGCCCTGACAGTGAAATGTTTGGAACCCGTCAATGGTCAATGGAACACTTCTGCACTCCTGTATCTATCAAGAATAGATGTTTCCTATTTCCCACTATCATTTCAACGTAGGGACCTCTCTGATTAACAGGAATAGGCGTTGGTTCCAAACCCTGCTTCGGGCAACCCTAGCAAAACAATATATCATCAAAAGGAAGGTCTTCAAAGAGATATGCAGTAGAAGGATGATCAAAAATGTTTCTATTATCCACACTCGGTGACTCATTGTCTTGTGAAAAAGGCTGCAAATTCAGAGAAAACTGGCTTATAGCAGGACTCCCTGCCCCAGGGTGGCCTCTGGATCATCTACCCATGGTACCAAATGTGTTATTCAACCTCTGCTGGAGGATCGGGCATTGTGCTCGCCAATGACCCTCTTGTCTGCAATAAGCACATTGGTTCGTGTGCACAGGACCCAACGGCACAGTACCCTGTGGAACATACTGTCCCCTAAACTGTGTACTACCCCCTCTAGGACCTCTAACAATCTGTTGCAACAACACCTTAGTTTTCAAGTCTCCCTTTTCCTTTTCAATCCTTTCTTTCTCATTATCGACTTGGTGTTCATAGTACTGAGCCATATGCAATACTTCAGACTGAGACTTAGTTTGCCTAGCGCTCTCAGAAGTCATCATTTGTGACTGGATGTCAGGTAACAATCCACGCACAAATTTATCTACAAATAGTTGTTTTCCAGACTCTGTGCTCAAATCTTGTCCACTGAAATCTGAAAATACTTGTTCAAACCGATTAAAGAATTCGGTAGCACATTCAGACTTCCCTTGGACACAAGCAGTAAGTTTGTCCCAGACAATCCTTCTCTCAGGAATTAAGGCTTTCAGTTTTGTCACTATTGTATCCGGCAAAGTCAGTATTACCTGCTGTGGTCTCTCGCAAGCTGGTCTATCCCTATCTTGTCTGGCCATATTATCCCATGTGTCCCCTAACCCTGCTGCATCATCTACTGTCCAAATTTGTTTCCACAAATCAATGGGTAGGTGAACAGGAAATAACAAATCTATATCACTCAAAGTAAATACTGACGACTGCAAGACAGATTCTATTTCTTTATAGAACCCTGTCGGATTCTTTCTAATATCTGGGATGGATTGTCTAATGGTGTTCACTTCCTGTCTTGAGAACGGGACGTGAACAAACTGTGACACATAATGTGCAGGAATGTCATAAGCAGCTGTACCTGCTGCGGCATTAGCTGGAACCTCAACTTTTGGGACAAATGTCGGAGGAACCTCTCTCATAGGCAACTGAGAGATAGGAAACTCTGAACGCTTACTGAGCAACAGAGCTAAATCGAGCGCTAAAGCAGCTGAAGGAGTATCAGACGAAAAAGCTCTCTTATAGATATTCAATAATTTTGCGGGACAACAAATCTTTCTTTTTATACATTCATCCTGCAGGTATTCTACCATAACCTGTATCACTTTTCCCTGCATTTCTGGCGTATACTGACTATATGTGTGATATACTTCTATGGGAGATATCGACATGTCTGAAATCCATCTAATTGCACTTTTGTGCAAATTCGTGTTTCCTCACTCATCGACTTACAAAGAGGAAGGAACCGTTTCTGTACAAAAATAGCGTTCAAACTATCACCATCAATTTCTTCATTCCGTAGCCTTTCCAACTCCCTTCTATACTCAAAAACCCTCTCGACGTGCTCATATACTTTCTCTGCTGTATCTCTTGAATATGCTCAAACATTCAGATCCCTCAACCCCTGTGGAAGATCTACATCATTCAGTCTGTTCCACATTACAGATAAATGAATTCCCAGTCCTTCGATAAAAACTTTTTTCTCAGGAAAACTTTCTAGATTAGAGAGTGTGGCAAAAGCATCAGATTGTTCACCCTTCTCCATGCACTGTCTAGCCCATGCAGTCAAATCGCGCTTTCTCTCTTTAGACACAGTATTGCGAGTTACAATCTTTGATTCCTCTCCCTTATCAACTACAAGCAGAACAGAACCACTTGGAAGAGAAAGAGTAGAAGAATCTTGTACAATCGGTAACAAAGGTACTATCACTGGTGCAGAAGACAAATCTACCAGACCCGTAACAGTAGGTAAAGGCAGAGGTATAGATGGAGGAGCAACGATAGGGGGAGGAACAATAACCAGAGGAAGAGGGGAAATAGGAGGAGCAGGAATTACTACGGGAGGAGGAACGACAGCAGGAAGAGGTAAAGCAACAGGAATAGGAACATACTGAGGTGGCGCAGTGGCACCAGGCCTTCGTTCATTTAGGAGTTTGTCAATTCATTCATCAGATACATGAAAATCTTTAGACGGTATATTTTCTGATTGCCAAGTTGAAAAGCCCTATCCATATTTCTAACTGACTCTGACTGTTTACTTTGATCATACGATAATGCTTTTTCAGCGTTGGACATGTGTCGGCGCGCATGTTTCTCTCTACTGTTAAGTTGCTGCATAGCTTCTTTCTTCCAATTTTGTAATACATCAAATGCTGCAGGTTTAGCATTTTTCTTTAACAATATAGACTCTAAATATTCTATACCAGGAATCTCAAAGCTACCATTGGTTGGCCACTGAAGTTCAGAAGCATGTCTAGTTTGTCTGTGCCAAATATCATTAAACACTACACTACCAATGCCATGCTTACAGTACATAGTACAAGCCGGCGACCCCTCCTGTGGCACCGGATGGCGAAATTCCAAAGATTGTCTGTCTCTGCGGAATAATGCCCTGAAACAGGCAGACAATTTCTCAGGCTTATCAGATTCCTGGTGTTACCTGGTCAATAATTGTGTTCGCAAGAACAATGCGCCAAATCAAATTATCAGGATACTTAAGAATCGGGTCACGACTCACCTGATCAAAGAACTAAGGGAGGTCCGATCGGATTACAAAGGACGACTAAGGACCCTCGTGGTTGGTGATTTCAGCAAAACTGCCTTCCTCGATATATGGACCCTCGTCAAGATGCCGTCTCAGACCGCGGGCTCACCGTCCAGGGATCGGGTCGTGCAGTACTGTTGAGGTATCGTGTCTCATCCAAGAAGGGGCCCCCTTTCTCACCGTCCGATCCCGGTCCGATAGCCGCGTCAACACTTCAACGAGATGGCATCAATCTTGAGGGTCCCTATTTGGGCGCCATCTATAAAAGCAAGGAAATATCGAGGCTGAGTACCACAAAAGGAAATACACCAAACACGGGCTATAAAGATTCACAGATCTTTAATTACTGCGCAGTCAACAAAGAACCAAAGAAACAGATCTGTTACAGATAGCTATCTGGCTCTCGACACCCCGCAATGAGAACCAGCCCATCAGAGTGAGGAGGGAGAGTGCTGGACATCTAAACATTCACATTTTTTATACATTTATTGTCCAGCCCCTCTACGGGTTAATAATCTGCGGTCTAGAATTTGTGCCGAGTTAACATATAGCTCATACAATAATATACACATGGATTACATAGGTTTGTATTTCCAACAAGTTACAATGGCGAAGTGTATTCCTGGATTTAGCAGTGAGCCTTTGTACATATCCCTTCACAATGTAGTTCTGCCAGTGTCCACGCTCGACATTTACTTAGTATTGTCCTCGATGTGTATTCGTGGATGAGGCTTGTTAATGCAGACAATCCTTAGACCACAAGTCATGTTCGGCCAAGGTCTTATTACCTAGTCTAAACAGTCGGCCCTCGGACAGTCTAACCATTAACAAAACTCAAAGGTCGGGAAGGCTTGGTACAAGTTAGAAACACAGTCCACCATTTTAGAACAGAAAATCACATACAAACAGAAATCAAAATGGCGGATGATCCTAAAATGGCAGCGAAGTTGATCTAAAATCCGAACCTTGCAACGCGGTTTTCTTCGCAGAGCGACTAGGCTTAGGCCAATATACATCAGAAGGAGGTACAATATGATTTCCCGTTTAGCACTCAGTCTAGTGCAAGAGGGGAGGGAGAGCAACCCCTCAACCCCTACACGCGATGTGGTGGACTAAGTACTTGGCCTTCGGTGCTGAAGTACATGGAACAGTCAACGAGAAACCTAAAGGCCAGTCAGGAGCTGATAAAGCATTGACACGACCAGAAGGACACAGCGAGAGTCTATTCACTAGGCCAGTGGGTGTGGATTATGGATCTGTCAAACCCATTACCCTTCAGGACAAGTGGACTGGGCATTTCTGTGCGCTGAAAAAAGTCAGTGAGGTGAATGATTTCATTGACATGAAAGGACCTAAACAGATGCGCAGGGTCTTTCTCATCAACTGGCTTAAACCCTGTTATAGCCGGTATGACTTGGTCATGGCATTAGTGACTGACAGAGAGACTGATGAGGGGGCCGATCCCCTCCTAGACCTTGTGCACACTGAAGCCACAGATGGGTCAGTTGAAGGTGTTAACCTTGCAACGGACCTGTCAGAACAGCAACTGACAGACTGTCGCTGTTTCTCTGACTCCAGGTCACACAGATTGTTGCACTCATGATGTGGACTCAGGAGACAGTAAGCCGGAGAAGAGTAGGATTCACTGGATGTCCGACAAGGTCAGGGACACTATCAAGGAGGACGTTTCCAAGATGCTGTCCCTAGGAATGATATAGCCATCCTACAGCCCCTGGGCTAGTCCAGTGGTATTGGTCCCTAAAAAGACCAGTGGCGGAAAAACTGAAGTTTACTTTTGTGTCGACTACCTGCGGCTCAATTCTTTCATGAAGACAGATGCTCGCCACATTCTTTGGGCAGGTGAGCTCATTAATGAGCTGAGTGCTGCCAAATACATGAATACCTTTGACCTCACAGCAGGGTACTGGCAGGTCGGCTTGACAGATGGAGTGAGAGAGAGGTCAGCACTCTCCACCCAAGGAGGACATTATCAGTTCACTGTGATGCCTTTCAGATTGAATAAGACTCCTGCTACTTTTCAGCGGATGCTTAACCAGGTTTTGTCTGGTCTGGAAGACTTCAGTGTCCCCTATTTAGAGGACATTGCTGTGTTCAGCCACACCTGGGAGGATCACTTATCCCACCTGAATCAAGTGCTTCAGGTGCTGCAGAATGCAGGTCTGACTATCAAGCCCACAAAGTGCCAGTTGGCGCAGGGCACAGTGACATACCTAGGCTACCTGGTCAGTGGAGGTAATAAACAACATCTCGAAGCAAAGGTACAGGCTGTGAAGGATTGGGACATCCCCACCACACAGACGCAGGTGAGAGCCTTTCTAGGTCTCACTGGGTGCTACTGGTCCTTCATCGAGGGGTATGGGACCACTGCCATGCCCCTGAATGATGTAACTTCCAAGAAGATGCTGTAGAAGCTAACTTGGGCCCCCGCCTATCAAACCTCCTTTCAGGATTTAAAGGATGGATTGTGCAGGGCCCCAATCCTAAAAATGCCAGACTATGCTCAGGAGTTCATTATCCAGACAGACACCTGTGATCTGGGGATTGGAGCTGTGTTAGCACAGCTGAACTCTTTAGGGGCAGAGCAACCTGTCACCTACATTAGCAGGCGATTGACAAAAAGGGAAAGGAACTGGGCTATTGTTGAATAAGAGCCTTATGTGGTCATGTGGGCGATAAAGAAGCTGAAACCCTTCATCTTTGGTCACACTTCACAAACCAGATAGACCATCGGCCTCTTCGATGGTTAATGGCCATGCAAGGGGAGAACCCTAAACTATTGCATTGGGCCATATCCCTGCAGGGATTGGATGTGGACATCCAGCACAAGCCAGGCTCCCAGCATGGAATTGCAGATAGCCTCAGCTGGTACTTTCGCCTTGATGATGAACCACACCCTCAGTAGGGTGGTGGTTCACATGTTGAGGCTGGGGGGCACGTGAGGAATTGGACCATCCACACAATGGGTGTGCGCTCGCTTGGGCTTTCTTGAAATTTTAAATGAAATTGAATGATGGTAGAGCAACCTTTGAAAAATGTGTGGAGCTAAGCTGCACACATTTGCCTATGCTCACTGCACAACATACACATAGACCTGTGTACTCTGGGTGGACACGGCCTACAGGCACTGTCCCCCCTGTCATATTTTGTTGGGATATGACAGCCAAGAGTACATCACTGTATCACTAGAAGGGCAGGGCAAAACATTTCTCCTGCCATGGCCAGCCTAATTAACTAACAAAGACTCCATGGATACACCCTGTCCTTTGTTGGCTGGTGGTGGCAGCTTTGCATACTAATCAGCGTTAATTCAAGCAGGCCCACAGGAGGCCTGGTCGCAGGACTAACAAAAGACAGGAAAACCCCAACAACCTTTGCTATGCACTGTGTCAACCTGAAGCCAGATCCCGCCTCTCAGTATCAAGGGCAGTGACCTGTGATGTCTGGGACTTTGTGTTTACATTAGTCATCCCGGCAGGGGGACCCCTATTCAGTACATACCAATATGTGGATTGATGGAGACAGAAAGTCTGTTCTCGCTGCAACTTCAAGGGGGGCCTGCCGATTTAATCAGGAACCACAAAGAGCTCCATTTGATCCAAAAGAGACAGAAAGATGGATGGGACTTAGTATTACATGTTTTCACCCCTTTAGCTTTTCTCTTGCAAAGCACTCTGGTGATGACCTCATGCATACAGGAGAGTGTTGGTGGGGACCCAGGATTGGTTCATTAAGATAGGCTCAGCCTACACCAATCACTGGGGCCCATTTGGCTTTAAACGAGGGTTGATCCCCTCTTTTGGCTGATCATCTGAAGACTTCACAATGAGTAACAAGAAAAACTCATCATTTTGACCCTGGCTGAAGGGGTACAGTCTGCCTTACAGCTTCTGCCAGTGAAGGAAGGCCAGGATTTCCAAAAGAGAGAAGCAAGATCCCTCCCCAAAACATCTCCCAGGGAACAGAGAGAGATATTGAATCCAGAGGACCCTCCAGCAGCTCCAGAAAAGGTACCCAGCCAGCACACAGCGTGCCCTGCTAGTCTCTGCAAGCAAGCTTGCTAGGTGGGAAGTGCCAGAGAGTCTCTGAACCGAACCAAGGACAAGGCCATTGACTGCAACACTCTCCTCAGCTTTGGGCCGCTCACCTTAAAGGACGACACAACCCCAGTGAAGATGCTAGGAGGAGTGCATTGACAAGCAGCAAACCAGCATCCTCCTTAAAGGACATTTTTGAGCCAGTCAAGCTCCTTGAGCTGCAACCGACTTCACTGCCGACTGTTGTCACGCTGCAGTTGCTAACGTCATCCGAGATGCCTCAACCAGTGCTTCAGACCCACCAACCAGCACTGAGACAATGATTCCTGACCCCGGGCCGACGTGTCGGCCAGCCTGCAGCCATCCGTCCAGCATCACTCGCTGAACTGCCTGCTGCCCGATACCCATAGCTGTCTCCCATCTTGAACTCTGTTGCAAGAGCTGCAAAGCACCCTGAAAACGACTAGACCCTATCGAGCACTAATAACTTTTGCAAGAACAAGGTACATTGTGGTTCTGTCTCACTGGTCCTTCTCTGTAGCCCCTATTGACATTGTCCGACCCATTGCCGTCTTTGTGCTGAAACCAATTATCCTTGAACTATTGCAATTTATTTCTTCATCGACTACCCTCCTGTCAGTATCCAGAGTGCATCCTTTTCCTCTGTGAAACTGTCTGTCCTCTTTGTTCCTTTACAGGGTGGGTTGTATTTTGTAGTGTCTGTAGATATTTTTATACAACCTTGACTGGAAAGTCCATTTCATCAATGTGTAATAATTCTATTTTTGCTGTGTTACAACTAACCCCAACGATCCACGACCTTGCAGAGATAAGCCTGCCATTCCGTCCATATTACCAAAATTGGACAAGCAGGTTTATAATTTACTTGTGTCCCAATCTGCTCGGTTCGGTTCTGGTGTACTAGAGATGTGGGGCTGATTGATGGTTGAGTAAGTGATATTCATCCCTGTACCACGGGTGCCCCGGAAGTTGAATCATCACACCTTGTTCATCGTGTTGGGAAATTTGTGCAAAGTTTTCAATCTTGATTTGCTTTGATCAAGATGAACATTTTGAACGTCACCTTAACGCTTTTGGAGAGTAGTGGCCTTATGGAGTGTTTAAGCTACCATCCCATTGGTTATCTGCCTGCAGACTGGAAGATAGTTACTGAACAATGGGCACACAGGTTAGGGTGAATAATGCAGGGCGTTACTCCGAATCACCAGAATGGCTACATAAAGTGGCTGCATGGCTACAATAAGATAAGACAAGCTTATGATATAAAGCAGCTATTTGGCAACTTGGAGATCCACCACGTACTTCTGAGTTTCAAGGCCGAAAGGGCCTTTGACAAAATGTATGAGAGTACCCTCTAACGACTCTGAAGCACTTGAAGTTTGCACAGGCATTTGCAGTTTGGCAGCAGTGCTGCACACTTGCTCCATGGCTTCCATTCTAACAAATGGTCCATGTTCCATCAGATGTGATGAGTCTTAATCAAACACAACTGCCTAAATAGACAACAATTTAAGAATGAGTTTTCATGAAATAACACAAGGTACAAAAATCGTGTGGTGACATTCTTTTGATGGACACTCACAAAGTTAGACAAGGAAAAACCGGGAACGGTTGTTTGCCCAAAGGGAGAGTGATATTCACAGATGAAGTAAAAGAAGTCTCAGCTCAGTATAAATGAAGGTCCTACCTGTATTTCTGTATTTGTATTTTGTTTTTGTACTTTTTTGGTTTTATATAGCAGCTTACACCAAAGCGCTGAACATAAGAACAAGCACAGTACAAATAATGAATGAACAGTAAAAAACACAGAATATTTCTGCGATTGCAGTAACCCTTATTAACAAGACGAAAGAAGGCAGAATCATAGAGAGACCCGAAAAGATGAATAAACAGTGATAGAACGAGGAGAGAATGGGAGTGCATTCCAGTTTAAGGGTCCTAAGAGAGAAAAAGATCGGAAACGAGATTGAGCACAGGGGGGATGGGAATCTATGAGAGATGAGAAGCAGAACGAATTGAACGAGAGGGGTGGTAGAATGTGACAAGAGAGGAAAGATAGGCTGGAGCAAGACCATGGAGAGCTTTAAAAACTAAACATAAAAAAATAACATTTTAAACAGTGAAGAAAAGAGGGCCATCCACGATTAGCCACGGAAGAGGAAATTGAATCACAAGGAGCAAGCAGACAGAGAACATAAATAGAAGCATTAAATGCAATTTGTTTACCATCGGAACGATTTTGTAATACACTGCTCACATCGACCGTTTGATTTGCTGGGACATTGTCTGAAAGATTTCCTGTGTGGTTCAAACAAGAACACAACTCTGTTTATGTGGCATCAGGCAGAAGGTGGATTTGAGTGTCCAGTTCTTAATAATAATTTAGCATTTATATAGCGCTACAAACCCTCAGGCATCTGAGCGCTGCTTATTATTACCCATGGTGTGTGGTGCTCATTTATCATCCTCGGAAGGATGAAAGGGTGAGTTTGGCACTGCCAAGATTCAAACCTGCATCAGCAGGCTTTGCAGGGATGTCAAAGCGAGCACTCTACTCGCTGTGCTATCGGACCGGCTAACATGTCTAGTCTCCCCAGGTAATGGATCAGTTGTTTGGATCTAGTTAGGAGGAAAAGCCTCGCTGGGCCGGGTTATCTAGCGTTTTCACAGGTGCTAAGAATTGAAAACAATGGATTAAGTCCCAGTTTTGCTGATTAATTACTAGGAAATGAAAAATGCGGTTTTGCCCCAATCAATAATACATCATGATGTTTTCCTCCAGGGTAACATCAACGCATTTTGAAGTGTGCACGATGTTTGCTGCGTTACATGAAAAGTAATAGATAGTGACCCAAAAATACCATTTTTCATATCAGAAAAGGGAAGCAAGATTGGTTGTGTTCCTTATTGTATAAACAGAGAAAAACATCAATTTGTGTGTTCAGTTTTCTTCCCTTGGTGCAAAATGTTAGGTAATCACTTTCTAGCTGGATTTGAAGAAAGCCAAAATAGCACCCATCAAGCGGAAGAAAAAATTGACAAAACCACTTCACTGGTTTGGAAGCATCTTTCCATAGGAAGGTTCAGGGCAAAGCCTTTTCACTCCATTATGTGTTTCCTAAGCAGCAAAACTGGTACTCATTTAATTTGCTCCAATTTGAGAGGCCGTGCTTGGGTCGCTCTTTAATGATGGGTTACGGCTAACACAAGATGGACTCAATCGAACGGTGTGGGCCAATGCAAGTTTCACACCAAAGACTTTTCTAGGAGGCACGTTTCCTCGGCGCCCAGATGCCTACGGGTTAGGTGCGCTTTACAAATGAATAAATAAATAAATAAAGGTGGTCTCATAGCAGGCATAGTACAGTAACTATCAAGCAGTTGCACCACAGCCCATATCTGAGGCCATTTAAATGTGCAAATCACAAAGTGGAATATGGAATTGTCTCAGGTTGTGCATGAGGGATGCCCCTTGCACTCGGGAGTTAGATTCTGGTCCGGCGTTGATGTTAATCTCAGGAAAAGTGGTCCATTCTAATTTATAAGCATGAACAGACCCCAGTTCCTTTACCACGTGAAAGAAGTGGTGTTACTTATGAACGTTGCCTTAGGATATAATCTGAAAGATCAATAAGCACTAGGGCAAAAAATACATTTCATAAATGCATTTTTGCATCGGGTTTTCGCTTGTGTTTAGGCGTTAGATAGGCATTTGCCAGGACTGATATAAGCCCAGGTACTGACACAACTTCCAGCTGTTGACATCCTATGGTCAGGCAGTGCCTGATGAAAAACGATCCCATGACTACACAAACGCCAGAACAGTTGGCTTTACCAATGCTTGTGGACTTTCTCTTCTCTTTGTGGAGCTGTGGATAGCTCAAGGATCAGTGCACTGTGGTTATTGTAATTACTGGGCCCAGGATAGGTTGGAATTTGCAATCCCACTTTTATTTTGTTTTTTCCACTGTGGCCTCCTACTGCCCCGCGGGACATGATGGAGTGTGCATTGCACATGTAAGCGGTTGAGTGTAATGGCAAGTTCCCTGCGGGTCTACCTTGATGCAGAATTAACCATGACGAGGCATGTCAAAGCTGTGACATCTTCAGCCTCCCACGCCTCCAAACCTATCTCATTAAGCAGACACTTCCTGAGCCCCAACAACTGCCTCATGCTCTCCAAAACCATTATCCTGAGAAAACGTGGCTATTGTAATGCCCTATTCCAGGACACGTCCGCGTCCAATCTAGCTAAGCTACAGCTGCTTCAAAAGAAAGCCCTCTGGGCGGCTCTGGGGCTACCCAAATCGGACTACATTCCTGCAACTCGACGAAAAGTCCATTGGCTTCCAATAAAAGCACGGATTGACTCCAAAACCTTGACTATAGCGCACGGTTGCATCTACAATGAAGCCCACATATACGTGAACCATTGCATCACAAAGAAACAGCACTGCCGCTCACTCCACTCCTCTGACCAGCTGAGCAGGAGGGGTGAATTGCAGCACCATAGGCTTACCTCCACACTTAAGAAATGAGCCCTTCTACCCAGCATTCAAGCGACTTTTGAAAACTTGGCTGTTCAATAAGTATGACTAAGACTTTAAGTGTGAAGTGTCTCCTACTTTGCCCGTACTACTTCTTAATAACTGAAAAGATCTGTACTCTGTCACTACCCTGTACAAACGCTGTGATACCTGCGGGTCTGGGTGTTACACAAATGTTGACATGAATTAAAAATGAATAAATACATTGTTTTGGTTAGGATGACAAGCTCAGTGTGTGCTGATGAGTTACTCGGACTGGGGGTTGTTAAGCTTATAATCTGGCTTGTACTGTCACGTAGTATAGCAGAATTATTCTGCAAGAGTGCTTCTTGGCTCTGGAAAGTTCCACTCTACCTGTCAAGGATGTTGTCTACCGTTGTCCCGTGATGTTTGTTAGCCCCCCCTTCATCTCCCTCGGTCCACTATGTTTGTTGTCCCCCCACACACTTTCCCCCCAAATCACTGTTGCATCGGTGTCATGGTACCTTCGGTTCACTGTCTCTGAAGCTGTTGCAGTGCTTGGATTGATCTCGGACTCTTGCCCTGATGCCTTACCTTCCGACTTGTACATTTGGCGACTTGTCCTCATTGACTTCTGGACACTCGTCTTTTGCGCTTTCCTTTTCAATTTGTATGCTTGGTCGCACCAGGTTCATGTGGTGTTTCCTTCTGGTCATCTTCATTCTGCTCTCTGTAACACGGTGATCACTGTGCTCTGCAACTTTTTCTCTCTCCCTCTGCTCCCCCCCTTGCCTACTCTCTACTCCCCCTCCTCCCTTCCCTTCTTCTTTATTTACACTTAAGCTATCAGTATTATTCCTTGGACCTGTCATGATAGCACCAACCGCCTGTCTCCTCTCCTTTCCCTCTTTGTGTCAATTCCCCCCACACCCCTTTCCAGCACACCTTAAATGTCGTCAGGCTCAGTACGATAGTTGCTTGTTTTGTTCTTCTCCCCCTTCTCCCCCATTTCCCTCCCTTATGTTTTCTCCGACTCTACCAGAAATGTCATCAGGCCTAGTATGGTAGCTGCTTGTTTCCTCTCCTCCTCACTCTCCCTTCCTTATCTGTGTTTAGCTCTTGCACTATCTGAAATGTTGACAAACCTAGGACGATAGTTATTTCTCATTCTTATTGTTCATGGCCATTCAAGAATGTCTGGTATTTTCCCTTGTTTCCTCCCTTGCCTTGAAGCGCTTTGAAACACTCTGTGTGTAGGTGCTATATAAATAAACTGTCATATCATATCATATCAAGGATGGAAGTGCTTGGAAGGGGCCGGCATAACTCCTAGGAGCTGTGTTATCAGCTGGATGTTTAGATTAGCGGAATATCCAAGCAGCAGTCAGATAAACGCTTTGGCAGCCGGGTGCCCTGGGGGGAAATGGCTGAGTGTGGGTTTCCTATGTGCTACCTGGCTGCCTGCCAGGGCTGTGTCTATGTGCGTGTGCGTGTCCCTGATCTGCTGACACAGGCCTTGCTCAAGGGGGCCCCAGCTGGGAAGCATTGAGCCGAGCGTGCATGTCAGGTGTCTGAGTGTGTGTGCATGACGGGCTGGCCGCGCACTGGGCCTGGGGACCATTCTCCTTGACACGCACCAAACCGTGGCCCAGGCCAACAGTCGCTTCCTGCTTAACTCCTTAAGTGCTGAGGATGAGGATGCTCGTCCTTTTTGCATAGACTTGCATAATAGCCTGCCCTTGTTATCTAACTCGGGGGTTCTGTGGTGGGGGCATGCGTTGACGGGCAAGAGCCCAGTGCTTTAAGTGGGCTGGGGCCTGCAGGGCCAGGCCCGGCAGTCTCCAAAAAGTGGGGCTGAACCAGGGCCCTGCCGGGGCCCCCTGGCCTCACCATGCCATGGCAGGACGAATTAGCCCACCGCGGCCGCAGCCGCGACAGGAGATGCGCCCGCCACTTTAACATCAGGCAAGCTGACAGAAGTGCCAGCCAGGCACAGCGTTGCTGTGACTGGCTGGCACTTCCGTCAGTCACTGTAACTTTCTCTGATGACCCCTGATCTGAGGGGCCATCAGAGGAAGCTAGAGTCCCTTAGTTTTCCCTCGCCAGGTCATTGACCCTCACGAATCCACGGGCTACATGATCTAATATGCAGATTGATCACGGAGCCCGCGGGTTCGCAGAGGGTGAAAGACGCCTCGGGCTCTGTGATCTATCTGCTCTGAGCAGATAGATCACTGAGCCCGAGGCGCCTTTCTCCTTTGGAAAGGCTTTATAAAAGATGCCTTCAACTGTGTATGTTTAAGCCATCTTTTATAAACGTAGAAATATTTCTATGTTTATAACAGACCGCTTAAATCGTACACAATTCAAGGCATCTTTTATAAAGCTTTGTCGACGGACAAAGCCACCTTGGGTTTTGTCCGTCCTCAATGCTTTATAAAAGATGCCTACGTTTCAAGCCCTCTTTTATAAACATCAGTGCTGGTCATTGGGCCGGCTCTCGGTGGATCCAAGATCCGGCACCAATTATGGAGCCGGATCTCGGGATACGGCCAGAGTCAGCCGCCCAAGCCCATGAACCTCGCTCGAATACTTTAACAAAAAAAACAAAAAAAAACGCCTGTGACGGCAGCATTGCCCTTTACCGCGGTTTTGACACTAGTGTGTAATGCACAATGCTCACTACATGTGCAACTGATTGCTTTCAGCTGTATATTGTGCATTACACACCAGTGCCAAAGCTGGCGGTAAAAGACACCGCTGCCGTCGCGGGCGTTTTTCTTTCTTTTTTATTTTTTTTTACGTATTCCAGCATTGCTGGATGTCCACTATGAGCCCCTCCCCCTCTAGACCACACCCCCTCCCGCAAACCCCTCCCCCACCCCGGCCCCTGTGTTGTGGGATCTCCCACCACATTCTTTCCATTTCCACCACTGATAAACAAAGACATATGTTACAAATGTCTATGCTTATAAAAGGCAGCTTGAAAAGTACACAAATCATAGTAAGGTAAGCACACAAGTGTGCGTAACTTACTATGGTGTGTGCACTTTTCAAGCCACCTTTTATAAACATAGATATATGTAACATTGCTATGTATATAAAAGAAGGCTTGAAAAATCACAAACCATAGTAGTACGCAAACAAATATATAAATGCTCACATACATTCATATATTTGTTTGCACACCTTACTATGATGTGTGCACATTTAGGTCACGCCCACAATGGAAGCCACGCCCCCAAACGAGGGCCCCCCCTCAATTTCTTACCCCACTTAAAGCACTGCAAGAGCCCATCTGGGGAAAAGGTTTGTGTGAATGTTTAAAGACTGCTCAATGTCATATGGGACGCCATCTCCAAACCCTGAGATTTCATTTCACTACGAACTGGATTCTGGGAGTTGGAGTCTCAATTCGATACTTTGGCTGAGTAAAACAGAGAACATTGTTTACATGGGGTTAATAAAAGAGGGCTCACAAGTATCTCTGGTGGTCCCCTCTCGCTGCCTTTGCCATAGACTTTCCAAAATGTGTTTTTGTGCATTACAAAAAATATACAGCAGTCGTCTGAGCCACTACTGTACATTACCCCTGCTCACCTTCTCACTGAAGGTCGGAATGAGTAGAAACAAAGTAAAAAAAAAATACCCTTTAAGCTTCGCACCACCGCCATTGGTCAAATCTGAAAAGGGAGGATTTGAAGAAATGCCATCAGAGATGGTGTTTGCCACCAGCGGTATTTCTACCAATCAATAAAACCCCCAAAACTCCAAATTAGGCCTTAGCAGACCTGCTCCTGAGGAAGCTGCGTGGTAGTCCCTGCGTTTAGTCATTCTAGGGCACAGGCGAGCTGCAGCTTGCGGTATAGCAGGAGCGAACAAAGCAACACTTCAGCACCAGACATACTTTTGTTAACGTTTAAACTATGTACTCCTCATGTGAATAAAATAGCGTTCACCCTCTCATTATGCTCAGTTTTAGCTGTTAGGTGGAGCAGCACAAACTGCAGAAACGACTGCATTGGAATAGAGCCAGAGAGAAAGGGCATATGAGGAGGGACACAGAGCTTGAAGGTGTGTTTGATTATGTGCCCACCCACTCACTGCCCATGGCCATTCCCACCCAGGTCCTGCCCAAAAACATCTCCCCATGGAACATCTTTGAACTCCCTTTAAAGAAGCCCTACCATCAAACGTTGCGCTCGTGCTGGCAAGTGTTTTTTCAAAGCAGTCTCTGAGAGCTAATGACTTCATTGGAGTTGTAAGTCCACTACTGATGTAATACAAATGTCTTAACCAGGTCTGCCTTCAGCTACTTGATATATAGGTACTATTTATTTATTAGTTATTTTGCATTTATATAGCGCTACGAACCCTCAGGCATCTGAGCGCTGCTTATTACTAGCCGCAGTGTGTGGTGCTCATTTATCGACCTCGGAAGGATGAAAGGCTGAGTTTGGCCCTGCCGCGTCAGCAGGCTCTGCATGGATGTGAAAGCGAGCACTCTACTCACTGTGCTATCTGGCTGATTATGCCCTTCCCACACTGAAGTCCTGTTAAAAGTAAGCATTGGCAAAGCTGACAGTTGGGCTTGTGTATAAGTATTTGTCATTTGCTGTTCGATGCCCAGCTAGGTGCACCATTTTGCAGCTTCTACCATCAATGGCCAGTTAATACCACTATGGCTGTGCATGGCAAGTGCCTTTCCAATGCCTACACAAAAACCCAAACTGTTGGTATTGCCAATGCTTGTTTTTCGTGAATGCAGGCAAGCTTTAAGCAGCCACGTGGGGCTGCGTGGGGGTTTGACCTTCAGATGCAGATACAAACCTGCTCAAAACAAACATAGAGGGGCAGGCGAATAAACATGTGCTGCCAGGCATGGGGCCATGTTGCTGTGTTTTGGCTGCACTGGCCCACGCTTACATTGAATACCGTGTCCTTTTCTCTAAAAATAACATGGGGGTACATCCCCTCGCGTGTATGCTCACCTCGAGCTACGGCCTGCTTGGCTTTCTATGCCTCCTTCTTTGGGTCCTCACATTGACTCCGGCTATAATGAAGGGACTGTCACCGTAGCGAGGGGGCGGGGGAGGAGTGGGGGGGGGGGGCTTCGCACATCAGTGATTTCCCCATGCCTCACGGAGCTCTACTTACTCAGCTTATCTCGGCGCCCTGGCAGCAGCTCCTCTCTTATATTTCTACATACTGAAACAAACCGGACAGCTCACAGACAGAAGCTACGTGTCAGCAAAGGGCTCCATTCAAAGCCAGACAGGCGTTGCCTGCCCGAAGCCACCGTCAATGAGCGTTAAATTAACACTGGATGCCAACATGCTGTGAGAGAATTGATGGTGGCGCAGAATCCCGCGTGCAAGTCTTGGCTACTGCACCAACTGAATGTGTGATTGCTGCCACCAGCTCATGTGTCACTGTGTGTATGTGTCTCTCTGCCTCATGTTATCTATCTAGCCATCTCTCCATCTGTCTTTCTGTCTGTCTGTGTGTCTGTCTATCCATCTATCTTTCTATCTAGCCATCTACCCATCAGTCTGTCTGTCTGTCGGTGTGTCTGTCTACCCATCTGTCTTTCTATCTGTCGGTGTGTCTGTCTATCCATCTGTCTTTCTATCTGTCGGTGTGTCTGTCTATCCATCCGTCTTTCTATCTAGCCATCTACCCATCATTCTGTCTGTCTGTCGGTGTGTCTGTCTATCCATCTGTCTTTCTATCTAGCCAGCTACCCATCAGTCTATCTATCTGTCGGTGTCCGTCTATCCATCTGTCTTTTTATCTAGCCATCTACCCATCAGTCTATTTATCTGTCTGTTGTCTTTCTATCTAGCCATCTACCCATCAGTCTGTCTGTCTGTCGGTGTGTCTGTCTACCCATCTGCCTTTCTATCTGTCGGTGTGTCTGTCTATCCATCTGTCTTTCTATCTGTCGGTGTGTCTGTCTATCCATCTGTCTTTCTATCTGTCGGTGTGTCTGTCTATCCATCCGTCTTTCTATCTAGCCATCTACCCATCAGTCTGTCTGTCTGTGTGTCTGTCTATCCATCTGTCTTTCTATCTACCCAGCTACCCATCAGTCTATCTATCTGTCGGTGTCTGTCTATCCATCTGTCTTTTTATCTAGCCATCTACCCATCAGTTTATTTATCTGTCTGTGTGTCTGTCTATCCATCTGTCTTTCTATCTAGCCATCTACCCATCAGTCTATCTATCTGTCGGTGTGTCTGTCTATCCATCTGTCTTTCTATCTAGCCAGCTACGTATCTACAGTCTGTGTTCATTCTCATGATTTTGATACTTTTGGTGACATTGAGTTATAACAGTGCATCGAGGCTGGAGAAATCTGTCATGAACTTATATATAAAAATTCGATCTATCTATGTCACCTTGTATCTAGCTTTTTGTCTAGCTATCCATCAATCTATCTGTTTTGGGACTATCTATCTCTCAAGCATGCTGAAGCACTGGCTCATCCCTTCATCCTTCTGTGGTTGATAAAGAGGGTACCATTTGCTTATTCCTGGGCACAGAGGCGAGGAATACGACATGAACTTCTATATAGAAAAACAGTCCTATCTACCTATCTCTTTCTCTTTCTCTCTCCCCCACCCCCCTCTCTCTCTCTCTCTCTCTCTCTCTCTCTCTCTCTCTCTCTCTATGCATCTGTCTAGCATGTTAAAGGACTGGCACATCCCTTCATCCTTCTGAGGTTGATAAAGTGGGTACCATTGACGTATTCCAAGGCGCAGAGGCGAGGAATACGACATGAACATCTACATAGAATAACTGTCCTATCTCTCTCTCTTTCTCTCTCTCTCTCGCTCTCTCTCTCTATGCATCTCTCTAGCATGCTAAAGGACTGGCTCATCCCTTCATCCTTCTGAGGTTGACAAAGTGGGTACCATTGACGTATTCCAGGGTGCAGAGGCCAGGAATATGGCATGAACTTCTATATAGAAAAACTTTCCTATTTATCTCTTTCTCTATATATAAATATCTCTCTCTAGCATGTTGTAGCCATTTTTATTCACTGCTGTTTGAAGTCCAGGCTTAAATATTGATGTCATTATCATAGCAGTCTTGATGAATCACTTGTGTTAATCAGGAATGGCTTTGTACGCCTTTATTGATTTTGATGAGAAATAATTCACTCTTTTCATCCATTGGAGTTCAAGTGACCTTGTTTTTCTCAAATGGTCATCCCCCTTTGGGAATTCATCAATGTTTAGATTGCACAAATACTGGGACATTTACGAACACCAAGGAACACACTCCACCTCAATTCCTGGGCAATTTCATATATGATCTAGATCTGCAGGCCCAATATCGATCCATTAGGACAGCGGTACCTTTTCTCATTCCTGGAACGTCAATTGTGGTTTTACACCCTTTATTATGCCCAATGTGACTCTTTTCATGACTTTGGAAACACATTGTTGCATTAACCAATGGGACTACGGTCACTGGTCCTGATTCGTCCTCCACCCATGTCAGTAATTTGGAGTACTTGGCCCAAGACTTCAGACACTCATCATTCATGTTCTGAAATGCTCGTATTGCTTCCTTCCTCAGCAGATGAGCTGCACAGGACATCATTCTATCTTCCCATTCTGTTCTCGTGCTCACTCATCCATAGATTAGCAGCTGTGATAATTCCCAGTATCCAGACATCCAAGTTTTTTCCGTCATATCAGAACAGTTCATCCTCTTCATTTCCTCAATTATCACCTTATCTTGTCCTGCAGCAGGATACACAAGCATTTTGTCTGTCCATCCAGGCTCCTTCTCCATCTGAGTAGTCTTAATATAATCTTCCTGGTATGGGAACAACTGTTTTGTTCTCCATTACAAGGTTGACCAACTCCCTTGTAATAGTCCCTGAGTAGCACATGCTGCAAAATCGGTGACAAACTTTGCATTGGAGGCTGATACCTCCTTTGAAGTGAAAGTCTTAACTGTATTCATGGCATAGGGGATGAGAGAGCAGACATAGCAATTCTCATCCGATGCTCTTTCCCCTACCCTTTTCATGTGTCGATACTGCATATTATTCCCCTGGTGGGCTGAATTGTCTAGATAGGTATATATCCGCTGGTTATCTTCCTCTGCATCCCTTTTATGTTGTCTAACATACCCATAGTGATCAAAGAATTTGTCATCATTTGTACTGATAATAGGGAGAATTATAGGAGAGCTTTCTTCGATGGGACCATTAGGATAATAGAGACTTTGAGATCAAGAGAATACACATGCACATGTATATTAAGCATATAAGTCTGGAGAAACATTTGGTGTGCCATCCAAACACTTGTTGAATTTGTGCTCTTTCTGAAATCACATTATCCTCTTCACAAATCATTGTTAATTCAAATGTTCAATTCATCTACATTTGTAACTGCACAATCTGTTCAATTATAGCGATCAGGAGTCTTCTTATTACTGTACTATTTTCGGGATACTGTAAAAAGGTATGAATATTGATATCTCTTCTGACAAGAGCAGGATAAGACTGAAGTATAAAAACAAAGATAGCAACCACAAGCCGATGTGTGTCACTGTCGACGAGTATCATGTATTTATCAACTAAAACAGATATTCTCCATGAAATGAATTGGGATACTGATCTCTCTTCCAATTTCTAATCAGGAGCTGATGTTTAGGAATAATACGGATGCTTCCTTCAACACATTTCTAAAAGTTTGTTTCAGCCTCTGCAATTTCTCTGCAAGTCTAAGCACTTCCTACTAAATTCCAGTCCAAACGAAATATGTGCTAATCACTCATTGTCTTATCGTCCGTCTTCTTTGTCATTGATTGAGTCTGAACACGTGAAAATTCTTCTTCTTGTCTTGCTTCTGGGCCAGCAACTGCTGGAGGGAGGGTCTCGCCTTTATAGATATTTACACCACCCAAATGCATCCAAGCTCATCTTCTTGATATCTTAACTGCAGAAGTGGAGACTTCCTCAACACTAAAGGGACCATTGAATCTAGGTTCGTGCCACTTTCGAGTAAAAATCAAGATGAGAATCAGGTCACCAACATATGACTTTGGCGGTGGCAATAGTTCACTTGGATTGGTTGCTGGATTGTCCTCATTCGTGTTCCTTGACCCCCTCCCTCTGATGCTTGACTTGATCTGAAATGAAAGAAACAGTGGAAGTCATACATGTCAAATAATCATGCATCTCGTCACCTAGAGTCTTCGCTACACTCTGGGCATAACTCCTTACTCTAGATGGAGGCGTAAGAGGAATTCTCATGCACCACCCTAACACTAACTTGTGTGGGGTGAGGTGGTGGTTAGAACCTGGCTGATTCCGAAGGGCATATAGGCATATAAGGCTGGTGGTAGGCAATATAGCCATCCATTCTTAAAAGTCAATTTGATCTTGGCGATCCTCTTTTTGAGGAGGCCATTGAGTCTCTCATTTACACCGTTTGCGTGTGGGTGATAAGCAGAAGAAAATCTATGCCTTATGCTCAATAGAAGCCCTATTTGTTCGAATAACTCATTGACAAAATAAATAACTCATTGACAAAATGTGGTCCATTATCAGTTCTTAGTACTTCGCACATACCCCACCTTGGGAAGACTTTTCACACTACATCTTTGCTGCACAAGTGGCATCAGGGTGTGTACATGAATTAGCTTTGATCCACCTAGAGAAGGGACACACCACCACTAATAGTATCCATTAAACGTTTGCAGCATATCGATGTAATCGATATGTAGATGTTGAAAGGGACCATTCGGTCGAGGTATTACTCCTCTAATTGTTCTCAGTGTATGCCCAGCAGTAAACTTTTAACACACGAAGCAACTATGCAACGTGTTCTAGCAGATTGGGAATGAACGAGTCTTCCGCAATTGTGGCAGAAAGACTTTCTCTGGTTATATGCGTGGGGCAATGCAGTTGCTCAAGTGCAACTTTGAATAATGCCACTGGCTTTCCAGTGCTTTCCTGTCACCATAATTCCTCTGTGGGGGATAAAGAACACCCCTATGTTTACATAGTTATTGCTCCTCTTGGGGGGCTCTGCCCTTCATTTCTATTAGTTGTGCATATTAAACCCTCTCATACAAGCATCCTTCTAGTCAACATTTTTTTAGTTTATTGTCATGATCTCTGCTTCCAAAAGGTCAGGGTTTTCCCAACTCCCTTGGAAGCAGATCCATAACCCAGGTTCCGAGTGCCAACGAGTCCCAATTGGGACCTTTTGGACCCAGTCCTGGCGCCAGTGGCACCAGGCTCATAAATATGCCCAGTCCCAGCGCTGGAAGCGCCGGGCTCATAATGCTTGGGTGGACTTACCTGCAGCAGACCATGCTGCTTACTTGCCTGCCAGTTGAGCCTCTGATCCTCTTCTGTTTGGAACTACTTTTCCTGTTGGGTGGGGCAGGAGCCACTCCCTAGATTCAGAACACTGGAACTCTTCTGGAAAGCATGAACTCTTTTCTTACCTAGGCGTGGCTGTGGAAGGAGACACCTAAGCACTACAGGAGGCTATTTAAACCACACCCGATGGATGAATCTTGCTTTGCGTTATTCTGCATCCTCTGCAGCAGAACGCTCATCGTGTCTTCTGCATCTGATCCTGGGCCTAAGGAAAAAGGCTTACCATCCTGAATCCAGTCTTCAGCAACTATAAAGACAAGAAAGAACAGGTTAGCATTACGGTCTTCAGTGACAGCTCTTCACTTACCTGGTCCATCGGCTGTCACCAACGCCTCGCGCTGCATTCCGGCATCTGAAAGACAAAGGCTTACCTACTCTTCGTGCGCTCCGGAGGTCTTCACACTGCATTCCGGCATCTGAAAGACAAAAGCTTACCAACTCTTCGCACGCTCCGGAGGCCTTCGGCGCTGCATCCCGCATCTGAAAGACAAAACAAGGTGCGTTTAAAGACATTGGGGAACTTTAATACTCACGTGCCATTACTCCTTTCCACATCTAACACAGTGGGTATTCCGGCACCCTGCAGCCGCTCCGAACTTGTACCTGCAAAATAAAAAGACAGTTAGAGCGCATCGTGAAGCAGGCAACAAGTGCTTACTTACGTGCTTCCAGGCGCTTCTATTCATCACACGGGCTCCATCTTCAACTCACTTCAGCCCGTCATCCGCCATCGCCGGAACCCTGCAAAACAAGAGACATCATTACTAACGACTTTAAAGACATTAGGATTACTCGAAACTTACCGTTCGTGCAGTAAACGACGGACAGCAGTCCTCTGAAGTCAAGAGGCCTGCTCCCCTTATCCAGTGAATAAACTGGTTACAGCACCCTGCCCCGAGGCAGATGGAGAGCACGGCGTTCACTTACCTAAGGTGAGAGCGTTAACCTTTGGGGTTCTACAGGAGAAGAGAAAGGGAAGAAGAGAGAGACATTCAATAACCCAGTTCCTTAATCCCATATTTTCTATCTGCAGACATCTTACCCTTCGAGTCAGACATACAGTGCACAGAGGTCCAGCCCAAAGAGCCAGCCGTGTGTTACACATCACCTTTGAAGATACGGTATACGCCCAGTCAAGACCGGCGCCTCTACGGGAATCAGGTGAGCGTTACAGAACGCAAAGCCTACCACAAAACTCCCGTCCAGGCGCTATGGAAACCTCGGATACCGACCAGCTAGCCCAGTTACTTGGGGAACTAAGGGCAGAAGTGCATGCAGCCCGTCAGGAAACGAACGCTCTAAGAAGGGAACTGATTATTTCCAAGGAGCGAACAGATGATCTCGCTAGACAATTGCTACAGTCACAAGCCGGACAGACCCCGTTACCCGCATCTGGGGGAAAACTTCCTTCTACATCCTCTATGAATCCAGTGCAGATCAACCTACCTGGGAATGTACCTCTGGCTCCGCCCGAACGATTTTCTGGTGACCCAAAGAGGTTTGCAGTATTTATCAATCAGTGCCGGTTGCATTTCCTATGCCGGCCAGCAGCCTTTCCAACTGATCAAGCTAAAGTAGCTTTCGTGCTTTCGTACCTTAGTGGCAATGCGGCAGACTGGTCGATCCCTCTAGTAAATCAAGATGATCCGGTCCTCCATGATTTTCAAGCTTTTCAGCTCAGTATGGAAAAACTGTTCGCAAGACATTCACAGGGGCAGGCCTTGGACAATGAGCTTCTTTCGTTGCGACAAGGTAATCAAGACCTTTTGGCTTATTTTGCGTCTTTCAACAGACTGATAGTGGAAACTCAATGGCCTGAGGACAAAAGGATTACGCTGTTTTATAGAGGTCTACGTGGAGAGCTCAAAGATGTGTTAGCCCAAGTAGTGAATCCCCCACAAGATTGTTCGGACTATATAGACTTAGTTGTTCAAATAGATCACAGACTGCAGAACAGGAAGGCCGATCATTCCAAGTTTGATGCTCGAGTATTTTCCAAACCGCCAACTCCTTCCAAAGGAGTAGACTCCGGTGAAACCTGCCAAGAAGGCAGTAGGAGCTGCAGTTACCAAAGTTACAAACTCTGAGCAGGGAAACGACCTCGCCCGACAAGAATAGAGGTCCTCTTGCCGAGCGTGAAAACCAGTTCCGTGACCTCGCATTTCGTGATACCTATGGTCCTCATTAGCCCTGATAATCCGGATCGATTACATGCAATTGAAGCTTACGTCGACAGCGGTGCCATCGGCAATTATGTGGATCATGAAATGGTTTTGAGGATGAATCTAACTCTTTGTCCCAAGGCTGTAAAGGACGTCATTACTACGGTGGATGGTACGGAGATAGCCTCCGGGCCAGTAACGCATACCACTCAAGAGGTGACGCTAGTAAGTCAAGATGGACACCATGAGAAGATCGTGTTCGTTGTGATCAAGGCCCCTCAGTTTCAGATTATTCTAGGAATACCTTGGTTAGAGAAACACAATCCTCTGATCGATTGGCGAGCAAGAACGGTCCAGTTTCCAGAATGTGTCTCTACTTGTCACCCTCCACCTGGTGTTGCACTGGCAGCAATTTCTTCAGAGACTCCCCAGTTACCTCCCGAATACCTAGAATACCAAGATGTTTTCCGGAAGGATCAGGCTAACTCTCTACCTCCTCATAGGTCTTATGACTGCCAGATAGACCTGATACCTGGATATACTCCTCCTTGTAGTAGAATTTATGCCCTCACCGAGCCTGAGAACCTTCACCTTCGACAATACCTGGATCAATACCTGGCAAATGGGTTTATTCGTCCTTCCAAGTCCCCTGCTTCTTCAGCTTTGTTCTTCGTTCCAAAAAAGGAAGGAGACCTTAGAACTTGTATAGATTATCGCTCCCTGAACCAGATCACTGTTAAGAATAGATATCCGTTACCTTTGATCCCTGAACTCCTGGACCAAGTCAGAAAAGCATGCATATATACAAAGCTGGATCTTAGAGGAGCTTACCACTTGGTACGAGTAAAAGAGGGCGATGAATGGAAGATGGCCTTCCGCACCAAGTATGGGCTATTTGAATATCAGGTCCTGCCCTTCGGACTTTGCAATGCCCCGGCCGCCTTTCAATATTTTATGAACAATGTCCTCAGAGAGCTCATAGATGTGTGTGTTGTTGTTTACATTGACGACATCCTCATTTATTCTTCATCGGAATCTGAACATCGGAACCACGTGAAAATGGCCCTCGAAAGATTGCGTCAACACAAACTTTTCGCTAAGTTGGAAAAATGTGTTTTCAACGTGACTGAAGTTGAATTCTTGGGATTCATATTATCACCTGGCGGAGTGCGTATGGATTCAAAGAAGGTCGATGCAGTTCTCAAATGGCCATCACCATCCTCCGTAAAAGGTGTGCAAAGCATGTTAGGCTTCGCTAACTTTTACCGCAGGTTTATCCCTGAATTCTCTCGAATAGTCCAGCCCATCACTGCCTTGTTAAAGAAAAACAAACGTTTTGAATGGTCTACCGAGGCGGAACAAGCTTTCCAGGATTTGAAGACTAAATTTATCTCTGCACCAATCTTAAAACACCCTCGCCCCGAACTCCCCTACATCGTGGAAACTGATGCTTCAAGCCTTGCCATGGGGGCAGTTCTATCACAAAAGGACCCGGTAACCAATCAGTTGCATCCCGTGGCATTTTGGTCCCGCAAATTCTCGCCTCCTGAAATCAATTACACGATTACTGACAAGGAACTTCTGGCTATCAAGTCTGCCTTTAAGGCTTGGCGGCATTATCTGCTGGGGGCCCGACACACCGTTACTGTGATTACGGATCACCGAAACCTGCAATATTTGAAAACCGCAAAAGCCCAATCCTCTAGACAACTCCGTTGGGCATTATTCTTTGCCAAGTTTGACTTCATAATTACCTATCGACCTGGTACAAAGAACGGTAAAGCTGATGCCCTTTCTCGGGTGGGAGTGGAAGAACACTTGATCAACCCTAAACCTGTACCAATCATTCCCGAACAAAGAATTCTGGGTGTAATCGCCACAGAATCCATAGAGGAAGTTAAGGATAAAGCCAGGCAACTTGTAACTCCAGCAGACATACTGAATTGGCATCTGCAGGGAAAGGACTTTGCAGTAAAGGACAACTTATTGTATTTCCAAGAACGATTATACCTACCCAGCACAGATTTACAGAAAAAAGTAATCTCTTGTTATCACGATTCTTTAATGGAAGGACATCCCGGTATGGCCAAGACCTCAGAAAAGATCAAGCGCTACTTCTGGTGGCCGTCTTGGAAAAAAGATATCAGAGACTTTATAATGTCCTGTGGAGTATGCGCCCAAAACAAGAGTCAAAAGGAAAGACCAGCAGGCCTCTTACGCCCTATTGACATCCCACCTCGCCCTTGGCATACGCTTTCTATGGACTTCATCACCGATCTACCTCCATGCTCCGGATACAATACGATTCTAGTAATCGTGGACTTATTCTCCAAGATGGCGCATTTCATTCCGCTCAAAGGCTTGCCAACAGCAGCAACTCTGGCCCGAGAATTTCTCGAAAACATCGTTCGACTGCACGGTTTTCCTTCGGTTCTAATTTCGGATCGAGGTAGTCAATTTATTTCTCATTTTTGGCGAAGTTGCTGTCGGTCGGCTCAAATTGATGTGAGACTATCGACCAGTCACCACCCTCAGACCGACGGACAAACCGAGAGGACCAATCAAACTCTGGAAAAGTATTTACGCTGCATGCTGCAACAAACGGAAAAAACTTGGAAAGACATCCTTTGGATAGCCGAATATGCCTACAATAACTCTGTCCATTCGGGAACTGGGAAAACCCCGTTTTTTCTTTTGTACGGCAGTCACCCTCGAACCTCGGAGTTGGATCCCCTCCAAGATCTTGAAACACCAGCAATAGACTACCTGCATTCTACAATCACCCAAGCCTTTAAGGAAGCTGTTTCTCACCTTCAAAGGGCTAAAGAACAATACAAGAAAGGAGCAGATCAACATCGGAAGGAAGCCCCTCAATATCAAGTAGGGGATCAAGTCTGGTTATCCACCAAATATCTACCTCTAAAAGGGCCACACACATTCAACCCAAGATACCTTGGTCCCTATTCCATCACTACCATAGTAAATCCAGTAGCGGTCAAGTTGGACTTGCCCCCGCACATGAAGATACATCCGGTCTTCCACGTCTCTCTATTAAAACCCGTGCAACCTCAAACCCGACTAACTAAATCTCCAAAACCTATCCTAGTTGATGGAGAACTCGAGTTTGAAGTCAAAAGCATTCTGGACTCCAAGATCTCAAAATCTAAACTATTTTACCTAATTGACTGGAAAGGCTACGGCCCCCAAGAGAGATCCTGGGAACCTGCTGAATATGTCCACGCTCCTCGCCTAATCAAAAGATTTCACCGAACATTTCCTGACAAGCCAAAACCCCCGGAGAAGCCCGGTTTGTGAGGGGCCTTGAGGGGGGGTACTGTCATGATCTCTGCTTCCAAAAGGTCAGGGTTTTCCCAACTCCCTTGGAAGCAGATCCATAACCCAGGTTCCGAGTGCCAACGAGTCCCAATTGGGACCTTTTGGACCCAGTCCTGGCGCCAGTGGCACCAGGCTCATAAATATGCCCAGTCCCAGCGCTGGAAGCGCCGGGCTCATAATGCTTGGGTGGACTTACCTGCAGCAGACCATGCTGCTTACTTGCCTGCCAGTTGAGCCTCTGATCCTCTTCTGTTTGGAACTACTTTTCCTGTTGGGTGGGGCAGGAGCCACTCCCTAGATTCAGAACACTGGAACTCTTCTGGAAAGCAGGAACTCTTTTCTTGCTAGGCGTGGCTGTGGAAGGAGACACCTAAGCACTACAGGAGGCTATTTAAACCACACCCGATGGATGAATCTTGCTTTGCGTTATTCTGCATCCTCTGCAGCAGAACGCTCATCGTGTCTTCTGCATCTGATCCTGGGCCTAAGGAAAAAGGCTTACCATCCTGAATCCAGTCTTCAGCAACACCTATAAAGACAAGAAAGAACAGGTTAGCATTACGGTCTTCAGTGACAGCTCTTCACTTACCTGGTCCATCGGCTGTCACCAACGCCTCGCGCTGCATTCTGGCATCTGAAAGACAAAGGCTTACCTACTCTTCGTGCGCTCCGGAGGTCTTCACACTGCATTCCGGCATCTGAAAGACAAAAGCTTACCAACTCTTCGCACGCTCCGGAGGCCTTCGGCGCTGCATCCCGCATCTGAAAGACAAAACAAGGTGCGTTTAAAGACATTGGGGAACTTTAATACTCACGTGCCATTACTCCTTTCCACATCTAACCCAGTGGGTATTCCGGCACCCTGCAGCCGCTCCGAACTTGTACCTGCAAAATAAAAAGACAGTTAGAGCGCATCGTGAAGCAGGCAACAAGTGCTTACTTATGTGCTTCCAGGCGCTTCTATTCATCACACGGGCTCCATCTTCAACTCACTTCAGCCCGTCATCCGCCATCGCCGGAACCCTGCAAAACAAGAGACATCATTACTAAAGACTTTAAAGACATTAGGATTACTCGAAACTTACCGTTCGTGCAGTAAACGACGGACAGCAGTCCTCTGAAGTCAAGAGGCCTGCTCCCCTTATCCAGTGAAGAAACTGGTTACAGCACCCTGCCCTGAGGCAGATGGAGAGCACGGCGTTCACTTACCTAAGGTGAGAGCGTTAACCTTTGGGGTTCTACAGGAGAAGAGAAAGGGAAGAAGAGAGAGACATTCAATAACCCAGTTCCTTAATCCCATATTTTCTATCTGCAGACATCTTACCCTTCGAGTCAGACATACAGTGCACAGAGGTCCAGCCCAAAGAGCCAGCCGTGTGTTACACATCACCTTTGAAGATACGGTATACGCCCAGTCAAGACCGGCGCCTCTACGGGAATCAGGTGAGTGTTACATTTATTCAGTATAAAAACTCACAATGTCTGGAGAATATGCAACTCTTTTGGCTTTGTTTCCACGAGAGATACATTCTGTTCATTTAGTATGTGCTGCACATTTTACGACCGCTATGGCTACTGGAAGCTGTAGTGCCTTACTGAGCCTGTCCAATAAGGACGCATGTTGCACTAGAGAGCCATTTGCCTGGAGATAGACCCTCCTTTTCCAATGTGACAGACCTGCATGTATGGTTGACATCACATAGGCGGAGTCACTGTACACTGTCACTTCCTGCCTTTCATGTTTCTCGAGCGTGACAATAAGCGTTACCAATTCTGCCAACTGTGCTGAAAAATGGGATGTTAGCTTTGCACCCACCACTACCTCAAATTCACCATTTTCTCTGTGTTTTACAGCTGCAGATCCTGCATGCTTCTCCCCACTAGTCTGGTCAATATTCCAAGTACCATCAATAAAAAGAATTTCCCCTCCCACGAAAGCATTTTCCTTCACACAGGTTCAGCTACAAACGTGGCTGGGTTCACTATTTTACACCTTACAATTTTAATCGTTGGGTTGGAAATCATCACTTCAAAAGCTGAAGCTTTTTGTGATGTCAACATCCCCTTGGGTTTCTGTAAAATGGCAAGTAAGGCATGCTCCACATAAAGAGTCATGGACTTTTCGATTTCAAATGCGGGAGCAGCCAAAGATTGTTCGCATGGAAAATGTCTTCTCATAACTGGGTCTAAAATCCCACGGCAGTATGCCAAAAGCTTATACCCCAACGTTGTCCTTTGGGTGAGCACTGCTGTCATTACTGCCCCATTTCTGTGTGAAAACAAATATAATTCCTCGCTGTAGTTGGGAATCCCTAAAACTGGAGCTATAGAAATTGCTCTTTTCAACTCCTCAAATCCTTCCTCCATTTCTTCGGTCCATTCTATCTTTTCCTTATCAACTTGTGCTTTCTTTAACGCTTGCAAAAGTGGCTTGGTATACATGCTGTAATCAAAAACTCAGGCTCTGCAATAATTGCACAAGTCCAGAAACTGCTGCATTTGTCTCACTGTATTTGGCTTTGGCATTTTCATAATAGCCTCAGCTCTTTCAGGTGTCACTTTCTTTCCTTCAAGTGAAATTAAATGACCTATGTACAGCACTTCTTCCTGACAACACTGCAATTTCTCCTTGTCCACCTTGTATCCCTTGTTTGCTTATATAGTCATTAACTGAACAGAGTTTTGTCTGCATTTATCTTCTGTTTTACTGCAAATCAATATTTCATCTATACTGAATTGCTGCACTTTTGAGTTCAATGTTACCAAGATCCATCTGTAGGACCGAGTTAAAGATCGATGGGGACTCATAATACCCTTGAGGTAAAAAAGTATGTTTTAGTCTTTTTTGTCTAAACGTAAAGGAAGTCAGGTCTTGTGAGTCCTTATGCAACTGGATTGAGAAAACAAATTTTTCAAATCGATCACCGTGAAATATTTAGCTTCAACTAGGATACTACACAATATTGTTGCAGGATTAGGAACTAAAGGAAACTCTTCTGCTACAATCTGATTAAGACAGCATAAGTCCTGGATAAATCTCCATGACACCCCTTTAGATTTTTTAATCGGATACACTACAGTGTTGCACAGAGATTCCGACGGTACTAGAATTCCCTGATTCATTAGTGCTGAAATAGTCTGGAATATACCCTCATCAGCTTGTCGGGACATGGGGTACTGTTGTGCTCGGGGTAAAATTGCTCCTGGCTTATGCTTTATTTTAACCTCCATTTTCCATTCATTAGGCCTACATCATAGGGACCCGTGGTCCAAAGGATACTTGCCACCTTTGCTAGATCTTTGTGGAAAAGTGCTGGTTGTTGCCACATTATCCCCATTCACTGTGGGATTTTTCTTTTTTTGATCTTTATCCAGTATGTAATACTCATAAAAAACACCACCTCATCATCGATACGTTCTTCTCTGAACATATCTTCATCTGTTGTCAGTCAGTCTGTATCCCTTTTCAAGAGCTATCACCGTCCTCCATGATCTACCTTCGTCATCCACTCCTTCAAGCATTGCTATCTCTCCTTGTTCTATAGCTGCTTCCAGTTCTATAGGAATGGTCTGTCCGCCTTCCTCATCCATAGGAATTTGTGGTCTAAATAAGAATTCATCAGGTATCCTCACACTCTTCCCTACTAGCCCAGGTAGACACGTCAATAAAATGCTCACCCCATACAGGAAGCCTTCCGGATCTACTTGGACTCCTTGTATAGCCACTTTCCCTGTAAATGCTATCCTACACTTAAATAGTGTATTCTTGGAGTGGAGCACACTATTCCCTGATCAGTAAATAAAATTGTCGTGTTGATTTTCGTCATCAGATCTCTTCCTAAGGTATTAACTGGCGTCTGTCGTGAATATAACAAGGGGACAGACATATCACATTCCCCTATAGAAACAGGCAACTTATCAGTAAAATGAACTAAATTCATAGCTCCAAAAATCCCTTGAGCATTCATGGCAATACCTGACACTGGAGCGTGTCACCCCATTTTTAAAAAGAAAAGGTTTTGCCCCCTATTGTCACATCGACCCTTGGTTCCTCATGGGGTCTGGTGTCACAAATAGTGCGGAACACATCAAGTCACCCTGTGAGCTGTTCTATTGGGGTTATAAACTCATCCCCATCTCCATCCCAGTGAAAGGATTTCCTTCTGCCACAGTGACACTCCCTCTCCTTGGTGTCAGTATATGCCCTGTATTCGCATTTTGTTGTGTTTGAATAGGTGCTTGTTGCAATTGCCCTTGTGGTGGGTGCATTTGTACTTGCCCCGGCTGTTGTACCTGCTGTACTTGCATTGCCTGTGCCTGATAGTATGTGTGATCCTGGGCAAAGCCCTCTCTTGTTTGTGTGCTGTATGGCAGTGGATAAGCTGTCCTCCCTATTGAAAACTGTCAGTTTTGTTGTGCACTCCCTCTTCCCCTACATACACGTGCAATATGCCCTGTTATTCCACAATTCGAGCATACTGGGGGGTGGCCTTCTGGTGAACCCCCCCTTGAATATATCCTCCCTGAGTATTCTGACTCTCATTCTGAGTATTCTGAAATCCACGCTGGGTGTTCTGGAATCTGTCTCCTCTTCCTCTAAAACCTACACCTCTACCTCGTGGCACAAACCCAAACCCACTTTGATCCATCAGGTGTGAATTATTCACCTGCAACATACCTATTGCTTCTTGCATACCTACTCCTTCTCCACTTGTCAATACTGCCCCTTCTATGGCAAACTTTGACAACTTTTTCTGAACTAACTTAGCTTCCTCTACTTTTTTTTCTCATCTTTCTTTTTGTTCTTCTCTTGTAGCAACCAACAATGATGTACAATAGTCAACTGTATCTCAGCCCATGGCTTCGCTTTCATCCCCACTTGTTTTTTCATCTGTCTCTGTACTAGTTCTGGCAATCACTGACACAAAATATGATATAATAGTACCACTATTTTTTCCCAAGGCTCACACGTTTCAAGACACCATTTCTTTTTAATATCCTGAATGTAAGCAATAGGGTCTTCATCTTCCTTCATTTACATGTCATAATTGCACCCATATCTGATGTGTCAGGATACTGTACCCTGAGAGCCCTCCAAACAGCTGCCCTACAATTGTTAACTGGCGCTCCATCATGTGCTGTGTTTTGTACTATCACACTTGCATACCCTGCTCGTCCCCATATGTTGACAGCCCTCTCCCCAAGAATAGCTGCCAGTAGACCTTTTAGGACTTCTATGGTCAGCATCTTTCCTCCTGTCATTTTCTCTAAATCATACATCCATTTCCCAGCCCCCAAAGTGAAAATAGGGAGCTTGCATTGTAAGTTATAATTGTCCTTCTGTGACCATGGAATGTATTGCAGTCTTTCTCCCCCCTTTTCTAACAAGTGGAACTGTGAGAACCCCATCCCATAGTCGGGTCTCACTAGTCGTCTATCTATGACAGGGGTAATCATCCCTATTCATCTTCTTGCTGGTAGCGACCTTTACCTATTCACATACGGTGGAGACTCTCCTTTCTCACTGCATGATCGTCTTCGGGGAAGCTCAGGATATGATATGGGATTTGGTGTTCTTTCTTTAGGGTGTTCCAGATCTGACTATCTTAATTCTTTATCCTTCTGTTGGCTTCTTGGGGGGCGCACGCACCCTCTCCTCCTGTCTCACAACCTGACTCTCTTTCCTCATTTGACATTGCTAAACCCCAACTAGTGTGACTTTTATCTACTTCATCTCAATCAAAATATAATCTGCTCAAAGACAGTGCTCGGCATTCATCACTAAACATGTGTTCCTCCTCATTTTGTAGTAGAGGTAGCGGGGATCAGTTACCGCTCCCCTGAGTTCCATACTCAGTGTTCTGCCTTAATTGCTGATAGACCTTATCAATCCTTTCTCCAATATTTTCTGCATCATATCTTTCTTCTTCTAGTGCTACTCTAGTTGTTTCTGGCGTTATTTCCTTTATCGGGAGAATCTCTCTTACTCTATCCCATCGTATTTCTTTGCTCACCCTCATTCTTTCCTTAAGGATGAGGCTGGTATCCAGAACTTGCTGCCTCCTATTCTATTGTATTTCTTCACCCACTTCCCTTTGCTTTCCCGCATCCCTTCTTACCCCCTCTTGCCTTCATTCCTCTCTTCTCACTTCTTGTCTTTTTTGTTCTTCTTCTCTCCTCCTCTGTAACCTTCTGTCCTTCACACTTTGTGCTTCTTCCTCCTATCTCTTTCTTTCCTTCCTATCCCTTTCGTCTATCTCTCTTTTTCTATTGTCATACTTAATTTGTAACTCTGCCCGTTTTTCATCCTTTTCCTGTTCTTCTCTATATATCTGCTCCCATCTATCCCTGCTTTTTCTTTCTTGCTCATCCTTCCTCAACCTCTTCTCTTGTTCCCTTTCCTTCTTTTTTTGCTCGTCATTATTTTCTCTCTGCCTAACCTCCTCAATGCTTTTGCCATCTAACTTGAGCAGTATCTGTCCTCCTATCCATTTGTTTTGTACGAGCGTTACCTCGCCAGCCTTATCCTTTTCTCCTTTATATTGCTTACTTTCTCTGTCTATATCTGTCGATGTCTTCAATCTCTCACCTTTTTCTTCCTTATCTTGTATAGACTTACAGGCATCTTCCTTTCTTTTGATCTCTTCTGGACTGTTGTCACTACTGTAAGCGAGGGGCTCATATATTGGGTTATTATACCACACCGCTGCTTTCTGTTCCTTTAAAGGATAAACTTCTATCTCTTCTGTAGTTACACTCTTCATCCCTGACAAGGAAGGAGGAGCTGAGGGCTCAACACCCTCTCCTTATGCTGATTAAGCATCCACTCCTCTGGTGACGGGTCCTCTTTCTCCACTTGGTACATTTTCCAAAGTTCTAAAATTGCCAGCCTTTTCTCTAATTTCTTTCCTGTGTACGCAGCATGTAAGCATGTGGTCATTTGCTGCAATACCGCTTTTGACAATGATCCCCCTTGTGGCCATGGGATGAACCTTTTATCAGCTGTACCCTTTCCCCATTCTGCACTGTACTGTTTGAACTTGGGCGCATGTTTTGGTAGTGTTTTACAAAGATGCATAAGGAGAGTGTCTTCCACAATGACTAGTTGCAATTGACTGTCGATACTTACCAGATTGTTAATAAAATCTCACCAGCCACCACCTTTAATCTTTAAAAACAACAAATGTGAGCCAGCACCATGAATCGCCATCAATCCTCTTTTGTTTTAACCTATCTATGTTTTGATTGGCACCAATCGTTTACCACACCTTACTTCAAACAACGTCACCTTTAAGCTTTACAGTTTGGTTTTTCTTAACACTTCAAACAACAAATAATACTTACAATATTAACATACTAGACATTAATAACCCCGTGATCACCCCTCTTTTATTTATAACCTTTTATAATAAGGAGCATACTTCCCACACCTCTACGTATTTTGCCCTATACAGGGTTTAAGACATGAACTTTCACAGTCCTGACTATGTGTATTCCCTTTCTTAATACTCTTGTTGGAGTTTGAGGTGTCTTCTTCTTCTATCACCCTTGAAATAGGATTACTTAGGCGTTCCTTTATCTACACAAAATGTCCCGTTACTCAAAATATCACAATCCTGCCCCTTTATATTGCCATTTCCCTTAGTCTACTTACATCCGTTAATCAAATTGAGGCCTTCGGTATCAACTCCTCCTTCAATTCGACCACTTTATCTTCCATCTGTAGAGCACCCTTGGAAACCGAGCAGGGATTTCTTCAAAGAGGGACTTGCCCACATCTCGAGTCTTCTTGCAAGTTTATTTCTAATGGCCGCTCTCCACAGGACCCTCTATGATCTTCCAGCTAATGGCAGAGGATGGACGATCGTCCTAAACTCTGGAGCCAAACTCGTTTGGATCTGAAACATCCGCACTGCTATTACGTGAGCTTCTGGTCCTTAGGAACGTGCATATGAAATGGATGGGATTATACTAGAGTAATTCTGAGTCCAAATAACCGAATCAACTCAGGAAGATGTCAAAGTACTGTTTTATTAACAATTATCTAAAACAGGGAGGTTACAATGAACATCAATGTGCGTACGCTCAGTCTCTCAATGATCACCACACAAAATATGGTTCTTATACTAAATAATGTGTCAGAGTGATGTCATACAACATGTCAATAGTGAAAAGCCAATCAAGAGTCTGGATTGGTTAAGGGAAACATCTACGTGTACATTTCTATAGGAGCTATGATTGTTATTGGCTGCTCGTAAGCAGGTGGATAACTTATGCCTACCTCTAAAAACATGTAATTTCAGAAATATTAGATGCACAATTTCTCATTGGTCTTCAAACTACAAGGTTCTTCATTATGTGGACTAATACAATTGGTTGGCATGCTTGTGCCACGTCTGGAACATTTGGTTAATTCAGCAGCACATAAACCCAGAACCAGGTGCAGGGAGATGGGACATGAAGCTACCTCACCACCCATTTAGCCCAGCATCTCTCATCACCCATGCATTCTGCCATGAAATTATCTTTGTACTTGGCCTTGCAGTCTATCACTGTCTTAGAGAAAGCACAGGAGTGAGGGCACTTGCTATCGTGTCTGGAACTCCAATGTCAAACTCTATTTCCATCCTTGGCTCACGTGAGAGGACACCACGATTTGGTCCATTTTGCAGATTTGAAATGCTCTAAATGAATTACAGCTTGGCATCCTTTGTGTTCTTTCTTGCACCTTAACGTGAGAAGGTTCATCCTCCGTATACTCGTCCTTCTGCAGAGGAGATCACTGACCGCGCCTTTGAGAATCTTGACTTTAGGACAAGCAGCCTTGCCACGCAGCTCCATGAGTCTATTTTTCTTGCTGGAACAGAGTTTCCCATTCCCGCTTCATTGTTCCTGGCTTACTTAATTAATGATACCAATGTCCAGTTTATGAACAATGGTGGCTTCCCCTGCATTCTGTTCACTACTTTTAGCCAGCTTCTATGATGACTTTCAGAATCTCTACATTCATTGAACGTTTGTTTTCTGCAGCAATCTTCTTCTTTTACATTTGAGAGTTCACTTGATCCTTACTTCACCATTAGCCCTCTCGGATCCATACATCATCTTAAGCCAGTGTCTTGAGACGTTGTGCAGACTTTCTTATGATGTCACTAGCTCATCTTTGCTCCTTTTCATATTCCTTCATGGAGTTCCTCCTGCAAGTTGTCGTCACTTCGGGGGTACATTCAATAAGGTTCTCTTAATGGATATCTTCTTCCAAACTCTCGCTGCGGTATTGACACAACGGCCGGTGTCAATCACGGCACAGTCTCATGTCTCCAATACAGGGGAGGTATGGGGGCGGGATCTCCTGCAGATGTATACAGCTGCTCCTCTACAATGTCCTAACTGTATGCACCTTTCTCCAAACAAAGGGGTTAGGCTGTCAGTTCCCATAAAATGGAACCTGGAACAGTAGGAACTGGCATCCAGATGGACAAGCCTGACAAAAGGCAGTCTGTAACTCACAGAGTTCAATGTACAAACACAAACACCACATTATCCTTTTTTGAACAATGACATTGCTTGCATCTTCAGCTCTGTAACCCCCCAGCTGCCCCTGGGCTTACAGCCTTGATTTACAACGAACTGATTTTGGGGGCTCCCCTCCCGGTAAAGCATACACCTAGGGGTCAGCTAGGTGTCACTACATCAAATCATGCAGTATCAAACTACTTTTGCCTTGCACTCATCAACATCTCAGAATTCACACCTGACTCCCCTTTTAGCCCACTATCAACCCAATCTCACCTCTCTTTTTTGCCAGTGCCATGCACAATAATGCCATCAAAACTGCTTTGGTGCGCTACACAACACGACTTTGCATTACATTGTCGAAGAGTGCTATTGGATTGTGTGGTGGCGCTGTGGTACGGTGTGGTGTGATGAATTTCTTTCCCGCGTTAAACAGCTTCCTTGGGCTGTTCATGGCACAATAATTAAACCAGAAAAGGAATATTTTTTGGCATTAGAGATATCTTCGTTGTATGTTAATCTGGTGTGTTTGAGTTGAGGACGCGTCTGACAGCTTATTTCCAGCCTGAAGGCTCTTTGGTCAGTTTCTTAAGCCTTAATCAGAATCGGGAGGTTTTGTCGATGGCTATTGCCCTCTAAAGTCTTGCACTGGGTTCTACAATTTGGAATATGCTGTGAGGCAGGGCTGTGAGGCATGAGTCTGTCTTGGAATCTGTGTTGGGTTGTGCTAGGCTATCTTTTCGGGAATCCAGGCGTGAGATAGATTGGACATTTGTGTTGTATCAGAACCAGGTGTGTTCTTCCTGGTTCCAAGTCATTTGAAATAGGATAATCCTCTGGTCCAACCAGATGATGTGGAGTGAGAAAAATTTGCCTATTTGCAGATCATGTTAGATGGAAGGGCACACATTGTTTTGGGAAAGGGGTCCTTGGATAAAATTCCCAAGTGCAGGTAATTGCACACATCAAGGAAATATTTAGCTGAGTTGAGGGAATTATCTGCAAGTCATGAATTGAAATCCCCAGGGAGGAAGCAGTGTTTATCAGAGAAGAAGGCTTAGTCCATGGTGGCTGTGAATTATTCAGAAATGTATTTTCAAGGGTCCGGCCTCTGAAAGCAGGTGAGGATTCGGTAGCAGGTGGGGAGTGACCCCTCTGCCTGGATGCCAATCCATTCACAGCTGGTGTTTGGTGCACTTGTAGAGGGTAGTCTTGTCTTGATTCACTTTGGATCAGGTTTAACTCTCTTTCTCACTTGATGCTTATGGCGGCGTGGCAGAGGAAGTAGCTATTACAGGCCATGTTGTCAAAGGTGGGTATGGATGAATTCTGGAACCAAGTCTCTGTAATTGGACGTATGTCCAGTTCTGAAGCGGTGATGAGACCTTAGACGGGCATGTTTGGTGATGCAGCAGAGCAATGAACTTGTCCCATTGTCTCTTCTGGATCAGTGGTTGGTGGTCTCTTAGTGGATGAGGATAGAGAGACTAGTCCAATGTGCACATGGCAGAGTATGCTCTCAGTGGCGATGATTAAAATGGTGGTCTTGTTGATGGGGACATTTGTCTTACAGGGGCTACAGTGCTCTTGCTGTATGTAGTGATTTGTTGGAGGCATGGTGGAGGTTTACTTGTGGAGAAGTTATGGTCCTGGCTCCTTTCAGCTCCTTGCCCCCCTCCACTGGAACTCCTCCTTTCATGTCTCCTTAAAATCTCTTCTTCTCCACTCCCCTCCCTGATATTCTAATTCCCTGCTCCACCTTCCCCTATCCCCCTTTTTTACCCCCCTCTTCTCACCACTCTCTCCCTCCTAAGTTTCCTCTGAAGTCCCCTCTCCTCCTCTCTCGCCCTCAGCTTATTCCACTTCCTGTTCCCCACTTCATTCCCCTTTTCACCCCCTCTTCCCTAGTTTATCTCCACTGGCAAATTGTTCTACTTGCTGTATTACTGGTCTGAATCATATTTTGTAATTGCTTCTACTCTTATTGTATCCTTGTTATTATAATGTAAAGCGCTTTGGCGTCAAGCGCTATATAAACACAATAAACATAAACATAAAAGGGCTAAACCAGGTTTCAATAGACTGTACCCTTATCTTTGACCTGCTTTTGCTGGAAGACCTGTGGACGGTTCTATGTAATTTCATCGACACCCGTTTTTACGTCGGGTGTTTTTACCAAGAGTTTTTGCTGAAAAAACAAATCGGAACTTGTTTAAAATTATTTCTGGTGGGGTTCCCCCCAGGCCACCCATCCGCTACCTATTTTTGTTATATTCCTGACCCTACCCAACCCTTTATATACTTTTTCCGACCCCCCAAACTTTGAAGAGTTTTTTCAGCAAAAACTCTTTTTAAATACACCCGTCGTAAAAACAGGTGTCGCTGAAAGGACTTTGTACCTTGTGGACTGTGGGAGGGGGTTGGTGAGATGGGGTGGAAGGGAAGATGGGGGCAAGGCATATTTTCACATTTCAGGGTTTGGGATGTGCGCATGCTGGGTCTCCCGCTGAGGCTTCTTCTTCCCTTGATCTTGAGGTCTGTCTTTCTCTACGTATTGTTATCTGTTGACTTTTCTTGCTCTGTTCACCCCCTCCCATATCTGTCTCAGTGTATCTGTTTTTCTATATGTCGGGTTCTTTGTCTATATCTGTTTTCTGTTGTATATCTCTTTTTGACTGTTTCCCTTGTTTCTCTAGCTCCTCTTCCCTATCCAATTCTGTTGTCCTTCTTCATCGATCTAGATTGCAGAGCCTGTTTCCTATCCATTTATCAATCACCTGATAAGGCCCTCCCTTCTCAACCACCTTCTCTGATGGTACATCTGTTCACCACCATCTGAATCCCCAACAGTGAGGAGATGAGAATGAGATGAACCTCAACCATGTCCAACATGGATCCTCTAGCCATCAATGGCCTCCTGTGGCCTGTCATATCATATTCAGGCCACTTTGCTAAGTGCATACGGTCTTTCTTGGCATTGGTTCTACCATTCTCTACTGCACATTGGTCAAAATATGCCCCTACCCCCAAAGTCTCATTTCTGTGAAGGATTTACTCCTTTTCCCAATGGTTGTTCATAACAGGTTGGGGTGCCCATATTATTAATATCTGGATGCCCTGCACCAAGATACAGATCTTGTCACCACTAATGATACCTTTCATAAACCATTTAAACCATTCAAGCCCAGTTGGATAGGGTCATCGAATCTAGTAGATGTCTTTAATGCTGAAAGCAAAGATGCATTTTCACACAGAAAGTTATGCTTGCAAAATGAAATGACATGTTTTCATTAAACCACCATTCCAGAGTCTAACCCCCACCGCAGCGGCAGCCTGGTAACTGTGACACTGGCAGGTTCGACGGCAGAGAATAATGCTGTACCCAACGAAGGGCTTAAGAAAGACATATTCTTGGCAAGCAAACTCTCTACCCATGGGCACTTGTCAGATTTGCTATTAGTCAGCACACTTTTCGTAAGCACAGCACCAGAGCGCTTGAGAATGTACTCTTGTTAGCCTTGTGTTAATGCCTAATATTTAAGAGTCAATCAATGTTCCTCCAAAGTTTACTCACCAAAACAACACGCATTTTCACTTGCAACATGGTGCCTTTAACAGGCATAAGGCAGGGGCACACAGACATTTCTATCGCGGTTCGGTTTACCATTTATGAATGCTTATTGTGATGTATCCAATGTTGTCATCAATCCCTTCCCAGGAGTATCCTCGCCTCGTGTGGCCAGGGAATGGCAGCCGCTACCTGATCCTAACCCTGAGGGCGGGTATTTGAAGGAGGACAACATGAGGGGAGGCAACCGGTATGGGGGGAGGTTGGTGTCATCGGATGAGACATGGTATTCCCCCTTTCCCCTTTAGGGAGACCCCACCCATTCCTCAGGCCTTAATGGCATATTGTAGTAACGCCTCCCCTAACATCCCACAAGACTTGCTGATGACCTCCAACAATATCCTGTAATGACAAAGACTGAATGTACATCTCATAGGTATGAGTCCTTGAAGGATATTGTGATGAGAAGGAATCGGGGTATGAAGATCACTAAAACACGGAAGCCCACTCTATTCTCTAGTTGTTGGAAGGAGTGGCACTGTGGCTGGAGCTTTAAATCTCCACCAGCTGACGAGGTCGAGAGAGAAGCTGGCAGAAGCAGGCAGCTCCCATTGGATGGAGAAATGGCCCGGCAAGAACCCAGCTGCTTGCAAGGTCTGCAGAGGAGAGAGGATTAGCCCGAGAGCTGTGCAACATGGAAGGTCTGCCGGTCCCGCCAAGAAGGAAAAGTGGGAGAACTGGAGTCCTCGTGTTTCCTGCGCAGTGACAGCAGAATGCTAGCTCCAGTCTGTGGAAGCCAAACCAAGAGCGGGGAAGGGACGAGATGCTCGCCACAGCTACCAGAATGCTGCAGCAACCACAGAAGAATGCGAAGGACACCGGAGCAGCCGCACATAACCGGTGAGTCCAGCTGGAAAAGGTGGGATGTGGGGCGCTTTGTGCCAAATACTGCACACTGTGGGAAAGGGCTGCAGACATAGTAAACATGATTAAGAAAGAGTTGATGACTAACTGGATATCAGAAGCATGGCAACGTTTGAAGCTTGCAATTAAATATAAGTCTAAGCCCCACAATTGTGAATGAAGTGAACTGTGTAAAAAAGTCCTGGCAGGGGAGTATACCAGACAAAGTCAATTGTGTGAAACAAGTCTTAAGGAAGACCCATACCCTTAGGTTTGTGCAAGTCTGAGAAGTGAACTGCAAATATCAGGAAGAGGAAGTTATCTTCTTGCGTTATAAAACATTTCATTACATTTTGGAACTTTTATTTTTGCTGTAAAGAAACCTGGGAGGGGAGATATTTACAGGACTTGTGAACACCATCTAAATGCAAGCCTTTTTGTTGGAATCTTATATTTTGTTGAACCTGAACATTTGTGCACTTTTCAAGTTAAAGCTCTTACCCATAGCACCTTAGAGTTACCTTTAGAATGTGAGGACCAGAACAAGAGTCTGGACACAGGGCATTTTGCATTGGACATCTTGACATCAGATAGACCCTCAGTTTTGTTTGAGGTAGGAAATACCTCTTAGAGCAGGGGCAGCAAGGACCCTTTCCAAACCTCTTATTATTTGAATAAAAGTCTATAACATTCAACACGACTCCTCCGTGTCCGTGTCCCATTCCTTGTCCATCACATTATTTGTATGTAAAGATACTGCATGAACATTGAAAATAATCAAACAATAAGCAAATTACATATCAAGAAAAAGCACACTTCAAAGCAGTCCTCGGATCCTTATTTTTGCAGTTACACTTCTACAATTCTAAGGTGTGCCAGTGGTTAGTGGTTATGCAATGTGCACTCAGGGACTGCAAACCTATCAAAAATGCAAAGCTAAAACCCATGGCTACTAAAAAGTGGAATCATGGATACTAAAAAGTCTGGCTACTAAAAAGTGGAATCATGGATACTAAAAAGTCTGGCTACTAAAAAGTGGAATCATGGCTACTAAAAAGTGGAATCCAAAAGGCTATATAAATCCATGGTTGACAAATACAGGTAAAACTGTGGCAATCCACCAGCAGGAACCCTCTCTCCTATCAACTAAATGCACACATTAGACTAAATGTTCCGTCTAGAAATAGCAGCTGGTGAACCGAGGCTTTCCTGTGTGCTAGGATCAAACATGTACCACAACTTAACTTAAACACTGTGCTTCTGTTTTCTGGCTCCTTGCATCTCAGCTCGGCCCCAATGTAGTCCTCCTTGATTAGTGTCCAAGATCATCTACATTGCCCCCTCCCCTGCCCCCCACTACCCCACATCCAGTTAATTTCATGGTTTTTCGATCAGGCCTTAACACACTGCATGACATTTTTTCAGACTTCATTGAATGCTGTCTTTTAAAGTGCCAGGGTTTCTTGTCAACTCTCTCCCCACATAGAGCAATGCTCCCATTTAGGTCTATTCATTTCCATGACCTAACTATTCCCTATGGGAGCAGCTCGAAGCAAAATGCTAGTCTGGCCTGTTCGATTCATTGCAACGGCGCAATTATTTATTTATGTATTTATTTATTTATTTTTTGCATTTGTAGCGCGCACTACAGCCCACAGGCATAGAGGCGCTGTGAGAAGACGTAAGAAAACTTGATTATGGGTTACAGAGACGCGGCCCAACAGAATATTGCTTAGTACAAAAAGTTACGTTACAAGATGCTCATGATACAGTGTTACTTAGATGCAGACAAAGCTGCAGTGTATCTCTCCACGTAAGAAATAATAGCGCAACGTTAAACATATAACAGCACTGTATGTCTCCTCATCAGATATAATAGTTGTATTGCTTTCTTTGAGAGAATACAAAATGTGAGAAGTTTTCTTTGTTTTAGCTTTCAACGGATTAGACTCTGTTGTTCACCGTGACTTTGTTTATTTCCGTAAAGGAATGTTGAAAATGATCAAGCCCCTGCTAGGCTCTTAGCATTTCTTGAATCCTATTTCTGGAGGGTTTTAAATGAGCGTTTGTACAATGAATTCTTGCTTGCTAGCTGAATGTTGCTGTTTAAAAGCAAGGCCACACTAGCACCAGGCCATTGATACATTAGTGCTACTTTGCAAAATCAATAGCACTGTTAGAGCAATCCACACATGTGTTGAAACAACTGTAACGCAGCATGAACATAGCACTTTAACCAATCACTCACTGTTCTCAAAATCACTCCTTGGAAATCTCAACAAATACCATGCCAACCCCTCCACTGCCATTTCCTGGCAATTGCACGACCCCTTGCCCAGTTTCACCTTTACGATGGTAGAACCCTCTCGAGCCCAAAAACTACCGCCCAATCTCAAACACCAGGTGCCTCGCCAAACTCATTGACCAAACCGCCTACTCTCAACTAAATGCCTTTGTCGAAGCCAACAACCTCCTTGACCCCGCCCAATCAGGTTTCAGATCACGTCACAGAACTGAAACCACCTCGATCTGGGATGACCTTAAAATGACAGCGGACTCGGCGGGATGCGCTGCGCTCATCCTTCTCGACCTATCGGCCGCTTTTGACACGATCAATCACTCAATCCTCCTAGACCGCCTCCACGCCCTTGGAATTCGTGGGACCGCCCTTAAATGGATAGCTTCATTCCTCAAAGACAGGCACCAAATAACGACACTCTCCAGCTTTACCTCACAAGCCCAACCAGTCGACACAGGAATCCCTCAAGGAGCATGTCTATCCGCCCTCCTGTTCAATCTCTACCTGATCACCCTCCCACCAATAATTCGCTCACACAACATCTTGTGTTACAACTACTCCGACGACACCCAACTAATTCTAAAATTCCTGAACTCGAAACCCAACTCCCGTCCTGACCTGGCATCCTGCCTCCTTAACATAGAACGCTGGATGACTCAAAGCCACCTCCTATTAAACCCCTCCAAAACTGAAATCATTGTCTGCGGCAACTCCGATCTCCTTCCGCACCCACTACCCTGGCCACCCGCCATGGGCATCTTACCAACCCCCTCCAACACAGTGAAAAATCTTGGATGCACCCTAGACTCCGACCTAACACTCTCGCGCCAAGTCAACAATGTCTCAAAATCCTGCCACTACCACCTCAAAAACCTTAGGCGCATGTTTCCATTCCTCTCATTTCCCAACAGAGTCTCCGTGGTCCAATCAATCGTCATATCAAGACTAGACTACGGAAACCCCCTATACCTCGGAATTAATGCCTACCAACTGAATAAACTCCAAAGTGCACAAAACGCGGCAGCCAAAATGCTACTTGCGCTCGGTCCAAGAGACCACGTATCCCCAGCCCTCAAGACACTGCACTGGCTTCCAGTAGCCCGTAGGGTGGTTTTCAAAACCTTATGCCTCACCCATCGAGCACTACATAAAACTGGACTGCAATATCTTCAAGATAAGCTAATACCTTATCACCCCTCTCGCACCCTTAGATCAAGCTCAGCCGGCCTCCTAGTAATTCCTAAGACAAACTCAGTCAGGTTAGGCGGAGCATCATTCTCAGCCCTGGCCCCAACCCTGTGGAACTCGTTCCCAACCCACATCCGCCTAACTGAGGACTTAACGGCCTTCCGCAAACTACTGAAACCCTGACTCTTTCCCTAAAACCAACCGGTTCCAAATCAACATCATCACAATAACACCGACCCAGCAAACCACTTGAAGCAAAAAAGTTCACAGCTTAACCAACCAGATTGTATCCTACAAAGACAAACAAAACTAAACGAATAATATAGACCTAAACAATGAAGTGGATAATAGGAATAAATCACTGGGAATGTAGAGAGCGTGGAAAGCGGATGAGCGTGGAGAGCAGATGAGTGTGGAGGGCGTGAGCGGATGAGTGGGGAGAGCGAACGAGTATCGATGAGTGTGGATGAGTATAGATGAGTATGGAGGAGGAATTGCTATTGTCGGATGAGTGTGGAGGACGGTTGAGTATGGAAGGATGAATGTTAAGAGCAGTTGAGTGTAGAGAGCGGTTGAATGTGAAGAGCGGCCGATTGTGTGTAGAGAGCGGAGGAACGTGAAGAGCGGAGGAACGTACATAGCGGAAGAGCGTACAGAGCGGAGGAGCGTGTGGAGCGTGGAGAGCGAAGGAGTATGGAGAGCGGAGGCATGTGGGAACGACTGAGTGTCGGGAGAAAATGAGTGTCAGGAGCAACTGAGTGTTGGGAGCGGATGAGTGTCGAGAGCGGACGAGTGTGGAGAGTGGACGAGTGTGGAGAGCGGATGAGTGTGGAGAGCCAATGGGAGTGGAGAGCGGATGGGAGTGGAGAGCCGATGGGAGTGGAGAGCGGATGGGAGGGGAGAGCGGGTGGGAGTAGAGAGCGGATGGGAGTGGAGAGCGGATGGAAGTGGAGAGCGGATGAGTGTGGAGAGCGGATGAGTGTGGAGAGCGGATGAGTGTGGAGAGCGGATGAGTGTGGAGAGCTGACGAGTGTGGAGAGCGGACGAGTGTGGAGAGCGGACGAGTGTGGAGAGCAGACGGGAGTGAAGAGCGGACGGGAGTGGAGAGCGGACGGGAGTGGAGAGCGGACGGGAGTGGAGAGCGGACGAGTGTGGAGAGCGGACGAGCGTTGAGAGCGGACGAGCGTGGAGAGCGGACGGGAGTGGAGAGCGGACGAGTGTGGAGAGCGGATGAGTGTGGAGAGCGGATGAGTGTGGAGAGCGGACGAGTGTGGAGAGCGGACGAGTGTGGAGAGCGGACGAGTGTGGAGAGCGGACGAGTGTGGAGAGCAGACGGGAGTGAAGAGCGGACGGGAGTGGAGAGCGGACGGGAGTGGAGAGCGGACGGGAGTGGAGAGCGGACGAGTGTGGAGAGCGGACGAGCGTTGAGAGCGGACGAGCGTGGAGAGCGGACGGGAGTGGAGAGCGGACGGGAGGGGAGAGCGGACGGGAGAGGAGAGCGGACGGGAGAGGAGAGCGGATGAGTGTGGAGAGCGGATGAGTGTGGAGAGCGGATGAGTGTGGAGAGGGGAGAGCAGATGAGTGTGGAGAGGGGAGAGCAGATGAGTGTGGAGAGGGGAGAGCGGATGAGTGTGGAGAGGGGAGAGCGGAGAGTGGACGAGTGGGGAGAGGGGAGAGCGGACGAGTGGGGAGAGGGGAGAGCGGATGAGTGGGGAGAGGGGAGAGGGGAAAGCGGATGAGTGGGGAGAGGGGAGAGCGGACGAGTGGGGAGAGCAGATGGGAGTAGAGAGCGGATGGGAGTGGAGAGCAGATGGAAGTGGAGAGCGGATGGGAGTGGAGAGCGGATGAGTGTGGAGAGCGAACGAGTGTGGAGAGCGGACGAGTGTGGAGAGCGGACGAGTGTGGAGAGCGGACGAGTGTGGAGAGCGGACGAGTGTGGAAAGCGGACGAGCGTGGAGAGCGGACGGGAGTGGAGAGCGGACGGGAGGGGAGAGCGGACGGGAGAGGAGAGCGGATGAGTGTGGAGAGCGGATGAGTGTGGAGAGCGGATGAGTGTGGAGAGGGGAGAGCAGATGAGTGTGGAGAGGGGAGAGCGGATGAGTGTGGAGAGGGGAGAGCGGAGAGTGGACGAGTGGGGAGAGGGGAGAGCGGAGAGCGGACGAGTGGGGAGAGGGGAGAGCGGATGAGTGGGGAGAGGGGAGAGCGGACGAGTGGGGAGAGCAGATGGGAGTAGAGAGCGGATGGGAGTGGAGAGCAGATGGAAGTGGAGAGCAGATGGAAGTGGAGAGCGGATGGGAGTGGAGAGCGGATGAGTGTGGAGAGCGGATGAGTGTGGAGAGCGGACGAGTGTGGAGAGCGGACGAGTGTGGAGAGCGGACGAGTGTGGAGAGCGGACGGGTGTGGAGAGCGGACGGGTGTGGAGAGCGGACGGGAGTGAAGAGCGGACGGGAGTGGAGAGCAGACGGGAGTGGAGAGCAGACGGGAGGGGAGAGCGGATGCGTGTGGAGAGCGGATGCGTGTGGAGAGCGGATGAGTGTGGAGAGGGGAGAGTGGATGAGTGTGGAGAGCGGATGAGTGTGGAGAGGGGAGAGCGGATGAGTGTGGAGAGGGGAGAGCGGAGAGCGGACGAGTGGGGAGAGGGGAGAGCAGAGAGCGGACGAGTGGGGAGAGGGGAGAGCGAAGAGCGGACGAGTGGGGAGAGGGGAGAGCGGATGAGTGGGGAGAGGGGAGAGCGGACGTGTGGGGAGAGCGGAGAGCGGATGAGTGGGGAGAGCGGAGAGCGGACGAGTGGGGAGAGCGGAGAGCGGACGAGTAGGGAGACCGGATGACGTACGTAATTATCCTATGGAATGCATGGAATACACCATACCACACCCCATGCTTACTCTCTCCCTTACACCACCACTGAAATAGAACACAGAGATACTATGACACCATTCGGTATAACTGTTCTCATATCAACATATCCCACTTATTCGGATCACTCTAAGTAATCATTGCTGGTTTCGCACCCCCAGCCAGGCGTTCTCCTCAGGCCTAATGCAGCCATACTCGATCTGGATAAAGCCGGCCAGAGCGTACACATACTCCTGACCTCTCGGCCACCACATCTACCGCTAAGAAGCAGCTACCACTTGAATTCCGCACCAGCTGCACACATACCTGGTGCGCACACGCACTTTTTGGACTCTCTCTACTGACCCAAACTTCGGTTCCCAAGGGCGTTCAACCTACCAGCGCCTTCAGACCATACCAATGGTATATAAGGCGCTATATAAATGCAAAATAACATAACATAACATATACTTCCAAATACCCTTTCATTCACGTTCCCAGTCCCCCACCCCTCCCCCCACCCCCGATCTGCCAAATCAGGGCCGCTCAAGCCATTGGAGGAGCTTGGAACATGATCCCTATTCTAGCTATTTTATTTTTATTTACTTTATTAGGCATTTAGTTTATTTAAACCTTTGCCAGTTCCATCATAAAATCCAACAAAAACATCAACATCAATCCGGAGCTGCCGGTTTAAAACATATAACTCACAATAACCCATTTGAAAATGGAATCCCTTCACACAGGACAAGCCTTTTTAAAATAGAGAACTAAGGTAGAGAAGATGAAGAAAAAAAAAGACACACACCACAGACAATTAGAAGACACATTAATACTTCAGGCGGAGTGAAGTGGGGACGAAGTGGTCTGTCGTGGTCCACTATCCAAGTCTTTTTGCTGTTTCCATTGCAAGGAGGAGCTGCAGCAACGGATACTACAAAACAGCTTTTGCCGCGCGGAGCGCGCGCGGAGCGCGCGCGGAGCGCGCGCGGAGTGAAGTGGGGACGAAGTGGTCTGTCGTGTTCCACTATCCAAGTCTTTTTGCTGTTTCCATTGCAAGGAGGAGCTGCAGCAACGGATACTACAAAACAGCTTTTTCCGCGCGGAGCACGCGCGGAGTGAAGTGGGGACGAAGTGGTCTGTCGTGGTCCAATATCCAAGTCTTTTTGCTGTTTCCATTGCAAGGAGGAGCTGCAGCAACAGATACTACAAAACAGCTTTTGCCGCGCGGAGCGTGCGTGGAGTGAAGTGGGGACAAAGTGGTCTGTCGTGGTCCGGCGGGAGCCGTGGACGACAATCATTCAACAGACACATGCGGTAAGCAAACACGCTGTAAAAAGTACATTGTAATCTAGAAGTTGAGTATAACATCCCACGCCGCATTCCGTCACCCTCATATGGAGGAAGACATGCGCCTACGAAGTTCGAAGCAAAGGGATGGGAGCGCATACAATGAGGACATGGGACCCGCTACAAAGCGCACCCCATGCACCCCACGCCCCCGCATCCTACACCCGCCTAGACCATAGGCCGCAGAGAGCGATGGAGGGCGATCCCCCCCCGCAAAAAAATTACAATTCGGCTTCCCTTCCCAACACCTCAACAAACTTACCGGCATCAGAGGCAGCAAACACAGAAGAGGTGGAGCACCTGTTGCCAGGGAACTTATCGAATATAGCGCTCACTGTAGCGAGGCTCGGCGCTGATGCATTAGCTCAGCCGCGGTCCCCCGGAGGGGAGACCGGACAAAGCAATAGCTGCGCCCCTAAGCCTGCTAAGGTGCAAGACGCCCTTGAACACAACACAGACATTAACGTAGCACCATGTGCGAACAATGATGCTCGCCTGCAGTCGGACAGGTTAATAGTCCACACGCGGCAGGAGACGGTCCAGACTCAGAGTCAAGAACACGGCCGAACAACCGCGCAACAGACCTCGACATCAGTGCTGAGCCCAAGGAGGCTAAATGGAATGACAAAACTAGATCTGCCTCCCCACAAATACAAGAAACGACGGCACAAGTTCATGCTTCCAGTGAAGCAGACAAATCCCAAGACATGGCAGAGCGGTCACTGCTACCGCCAGAACAACAAATAGACACCTGTCCAGAAAGCACCTCAACAACTACTCAAAACTGTAAGAAGAGAGCAAGAGCCAAATACACAAAAACCATCACGAACGATCTGCCACATGTCAAAAAGCAACAAATCAGGAAGCAAACTGAACAGACAACAAACAAAGCAAATAGATACAAAAAAAAGACTCAACCATCCACGAGTGGCAACATGGCCAAAAACCAAAATTACACAAAGCTACGGAAAAACCGCACACAAAATTCAGCCACAAACAAAATCTAACCTTTTCACTGAAGTCTCCGACGCTGAAATGCTTGCCGCAGAGATGGAGCAAATGCCTCTGGCAAAACAAAGAAAACTTGGCCGTACAAAGAAAATAGAGTCAGAAAAGGCAGAAGAATCCAACTCTCAGTCTGTAGAAGCCCCCAAACAACCAACTTCACCCAACTCAGACACATCAAAAGATAAGGCTGCATCACGCAACCATCAATCTCAAACGCAACTCCCGGGTATAGATCAGGAACAGCCCACTATGGGAGAACAAAACAAAGCTGAGAACCAGATGGCAAAGAGGCCGGAACTGTGCGAAAACCCCACAGTGCGAATCACTGAAACATCAACAAGGGTCAGCCCGAACGAAATTCCCTTGACAAGGGAACAAATCCTAACCAGCCAGCAGTCAGCACAGAGCGACTGTGTGCCAAAGAAACTAAATATATTGCATCACCCTGTTGACACCAACATCGAAGAATCCAACGATGAAATTAACGTAGAGATACAACGCTCTGTAACCCCTATCATTACTACAGAGGCATCGTCCCACACCGTGAAACAAATGAGCTAAACGGTGCACAGGAGCATGAGGAAGTAATTGTTGAATCTCCACCTCAAGTCCAACACTGGCTTCCAGAGTCACCAATGCTAGATGCCTTCACAGGACAAGACCATTCATCCGTGCATTCCAATCCTCGCGTAATAAAAACTATGATGCCCAACGATAGTTTGATAACAGCAGCAAAGGAAGCCGTATCCAATTCGCAAAGGCCACATGCATATCGATTATCGGCAAGAAATATCATGTTGCCACTGCAAACGGGAAGAGTCACACATCTGACACAAACACTGATCAAAAGGCACTCTGCCCCTGGACACATGTACAATGAAAAAATGGCCCACCAATCACCAACTGTAACACAAGACTCAGCGGCAAAGAAAACAGACCTGCAAGGCATAATGTCAGTCATAACCATCGCCATGAACCCTTTCTGCAAACTGTATGAAACGATGAACGAGTCTGTCAAAGATCAACAGGTTGTCTTAGCCATGATTTTGACTAAGGTCCTGCACCTGGAGGGCTATATAACAGCAAAAGAAAATGCTGCAAGCATCAATGATAGGATGGATCAGCAAGTCACAAACATAACAAATAAAGCCACATCCTCTGATGATGAAGTACCAACGTCCAAAGCCAAAGAACACACTACAGATGAAGTTGGAACACAAACCAATATAGTTATTGACCTCACAGCAGAAAAGAGTGCAAATGGCACCGCGACAGCTCAGAAAAAGGCTCAAGATCAAACTGACAAATGTAACTACAAGGTGAGGTCACCACTGAAGCCACAAAACCAGGCAGCCAAAGTGCTGCTAGTTCTAAACAAGGCAACCGTAAACACCCACATGGAGGAGGACATAAGTGAACCAACATATGCAATCTTTGAACCTACCAACCGCAAAGACAAATTGGGTGCGGGATCTGCCTCAGCAACCTCAGACAATAACTCCATCTCTCAAAAAAACAATAATCCACCCCAAAAAAGTAACTCCATCAGCTATACCTCACGTAAAGGGCAAACAACGGGAAGAACATCTGCACGAGTAGAAATAAGCCAAAAAGCTCTAACTAGCAACGCAGCGTGTTCCAGAGGGAACGAGGCAAATGAAAGACACAAAGTTAGAAGGAATTCAGCGGCAAGAAACTTTTCAGAAGGTTCAGACACAGTAGACGCACTACTGAATATTAGCGTCTACTCCGAAGATGATCTAAATACAACTGTAACATCAGAACGAATCAGCAAAGTCAAGGAAAATGGGCATTCAACAAATCAAGAAGTAACCACATTCATAGGCGGAAATAATAAAGATCAAAAAGAACGGGACTTTGAAACCCTGGAAGAAAAACGCAACCGCTTGGAATATCCCTTCAAAACCAGAGGCCGATAAGCGTCACAGAAAAGCAAACAATATGACGAAGACGCCTGACAAAGAAACTAACCCCAAGAAACCAAAGAGTAACAACACTAACTTTGACCCGGACAGGAAAACAAGGAGGGAGAGAGATGTGTCTGACTGGCAACCAAGTGACAACCCTGCAAAACAAAAGAAACCACAAACATCACGTCAACGCTCACGTCTCACTACTCATGGTGACCAAAATGAGAAACACGATAGAAATACAACGGAAAATCATCATGATAGAGATGAATACACACGTACAGACGAAAAAGCAAAAAACAGATCAAGCCAGAGAAATAACGAGGACTACAGGGTCAGAGGACTAACATCAAAAGACCCGCACCACAAACCGAACAGACAAACGAGCCACAGGTGGCTCATACGGATGACGCAAAGAAGGTGCAACACTGACGATATCATCCTAAATGGGAGATCTGTCATGGCCACATTCAGCCTAATTGAGAAACTGCAAGATATCCACTCGGCAGACATAAAAATTGTGGAGCCATGGCATAATCGATCTGGTGCAGCTACTCTACTCCATCTGAATTCCCACACGGTATACACAAAGATACTAAAGCACAAACATGATATCCACAGTTATGGATTTCACATCGAAGATCAATCAGCTCATCAGGCTCATAAAAGTCTGGATGCCTCAGTACGCAGACGGCAAAGTGGTTCCAGAGCCAGACATGAAAACTCTACACACCGGCTTCCCCTGTATAAAAAGGCATAAGTGAACCATCAGAAAAACCCAAACTTCAAAAAAGTGGACAACCCAGACTTACAACATCACGACACTCATAAGAGAGAGCCGCAAATACCTGCACACAAACAAATATCTTCCAAACCAAGGGAGAGAAGCCGAGACACAAAAGAGCAAAGATCCGACAACAGTCGAAAACTAAGCAAAAAAATGAATTTACAAACAAAAGAGGAATCTAAGAGTGCACAAAAAAAGAAAGACATATCTTCAAGTAACAAAACAGGGCTATGGGCTTGGCTACCAAAGGTACTTACCACACATCGTACGAAATAGCCATTCCTGAAGGGTGGCCCTGCGACAAGTGACACGTCAAAAGAAGGGCCAACCCAACTCACCCTCTGCTCCTGCAATACACGTGGCCACTCCCATCTGACGATGCCAGGTGGGCACAACCTAGGGGAATTTGATATCATATGTCTCCAGGAAACCTGGCTCCAACAAACACCAACGATGGAAGGATATCAGACCATCCTAGCACCAGCTGCCAGAGGAAGCAAAGGTCAACCAACATCAGGTTTACTGACAGCCTGCCGTGACGGATCCGGAGTTCAAGTAAAGAAAACGCTTATGGCAAACCAATCGCTGCTAGCAGTACTAGTCTCTTTGCAAGACACATCTAACTCAAATCCAGGACCAAGACATGTCATCATAGTCAATTTATATTGGAACCCAGCAACAATTATCGCAAAAAGATTCATCGATCTGTGTGAAAATCTGATTGTTGCAGCCACGACCGAACATCCTGCCACCGCCGTCTTAATGTGTGGAGACCTAAATGCCATCTGCAAAGAGTCAAAGAAAGCATCGGTAGCCTATCAGGCATCTGCACAACGAGGCAAAGAATGGCTAAAGTTCAGTAAATCGCAAGGGCTTCATAACCTAGATGACGCATTTCCAGCATCAGACAGAATACCGATGTGGGAGCGCCCACCCGCAGCCACAACATTGATTATATCTTCGTTTCATAGCCATTACTCCTTATTACCAAATCTTTCATGTTGCGTCGTACATCAACGAGCGACCACAACCTGCTCGAAACCGCTTGGAATTTAAAAAGTAATAAGAATCTGAAATTCACCACCCAAGTCGCGCCTAATGCGCAAGGCACAAGGCTAAGAATAAATGCTTCAGATATCACCAAAGTGACAAACAAGTACAATGAAAACAGATACTCAGCAGGCACTGATGGTATCGACTATCAACCATTATTGATCCCGTACATCCGCCAAAAAAGGGGAAATGGGTTTGCATCTAATCAAAGCACTAAACACGTCTACAACAAAGAACTTATCGAGAAAAGGCGCGAATACAGAAGAGCGCTAAGAGCAGCTTGTAAATCCGCTAGCACAGACGTGTTAAATGACATCAAAGATATAAAGAAAAGGTATAAGGACTGGGTAAGATTTCAAAGGCACAAATTACATCAGGCAGATGCCGAGCACATAGCCAAAACTCTCGTCACCAACAACAGTAGAGATTTCTGGACGCTAATACGTGACGCAGGTAAAACGCTAGACAACCATATTCTAAACATTTGTCAAGCTACTTGGGAAAAGCACTTTACCAAAGTATTTCAATCAGCTGCAAGTCCTCCGTCGCAAGAGCAACAAGAAAATGGTGTAACGTGGATTCATTTAGAAAAAGAAGAAGATATTCTTGACACCATCAAAAAGCTAAAAAACTCCAGAGCTCCAGGTCCGGACGGCATTTCAAATGCAGAGCTAAAAAACCATCCCATAGAATGGGCAAGCTTAATGAGCGCTATCTTCCGCCGGTGTACTGAAACACAATCTATTCCACAATCATGGACCAAAGCCATAATCATTCCAATCTACAAGAAAGGAAATTTAACAAATCCCGAGAGCTTTCGACCAATTGCCTTACTGGATGTAATGGGCAAGGTATATGCCTCATTACTCATGACCAAATTTAAAAAATGGGCAGCCGGAGCCAAATGCAATGATCCTTTTCAGGCCGGTTTCAAGAAAAATGCAGGTACGACCAGTAACATCTTAGCATGCAGCACGTTAAAAGCTAAGACTCTACAACACAAACGCCATCTGTTTGTTGTATACATCAAATTCACTCAAGCCTTTGATCAGGTCGAGAGACAGGTATTATGGGACAAACTAAAAGCCTGGCAGTGTCCTAAATCCATACTCGCCCCCATTCAAGCATTACACCACCACACCTCACTGAGAGTACGTCTGAATCGTGAAGGCGTGCTATCAGACGAAATTCACAGTGAACGAGGTGTAAAACAAGGGTGCCCGCTGGCATCAGCACTCTTTCTCAATTATATCGGCGACATCAAATGCATAGAAGACTCAACCAGGGCCTTTCCACCAAAATTAGGTCCACGACAGATCGGTCATCTCTTGTATGCAGATGACCTGACAATCTTTGATCAGACAGAAATAGGGCTCCAGCGGAAAATCAGTTCTCTTCAAGTGTATGCTACAAAAAATCACCTTGAAATCAACAGGAGCAAAACGAAGGTCATGATTCTCCAAAACTGTGAGAAAAAACAAAAAAACAACTTCAAATGGCACCTGGGAGAAACCAGCATTGAGACCGTTGCCCAATTCAAATACCTAGGAGTGATCATGGACAGCTCAGAAAAAGAAACAGCCATGCAGGCAGAACTTTATTCAAAGATCAAAAAACTAGCTGCCCAGGCTAAAGTCATCGATGGCAAATTCGGAAAATGTTCCTTGGTTCCAACGATCAATTTCTATAAAATGAAGGTGGTGCCGACAGTGACATATGGCGTTGAAGCAATGCCCACGATACCAACACAATTATGGCCCAAGTTAGAGGCACTGATTTGGCGCACAGTACTGCATCTACCAAATTCAACACCAGGGCCAGCCATCAGACGAGAACTAAGTCTGTTATCACTAGAATGCACAGTGCTCTGCAATTCCATTATGCTGTACAGAAAATGTCGAATGGACAACGGCAATGACGTTTTTAGGTTGTTAAAATTGGAAATGGACAGCAGAAACTGTAACATGCTAAATACCTGGCAAGATCAAAATCAAGCGGTTCTAAATAAAATGATGTCAAATGATGAAGAACTCATAACCAACCCATGCAAAATTTTAAGGAAAATAAAAGACAATGATTGGGCCTCCACGATAGACAATGCCGCAAAACTAAAACTCACTCTTCATCTACCTAGCAACACATGAAAAAGAAATGAGCTTCAAAACTATGTAAATCAATGTCCAAGCAGACAGGCACGCAACTTAATCTTACGAGCACGGCTGAATCTATCCAAAACAAATGAGATTCTGCATATTCGAGGTCAGACATCAACTAATGGCTGTCGCTTCTGTAAACATGATCCTTATCCATCAAAAGAAACTTTAAGGCACCTGATCGTGATTTGTCCAGCCACAACTGCCATTAGGCAACAATATCTATCACGAATGGCAGGCTTTGACATCTTGGCCGAAGAAGACACATGGTGGTGCCGATTAATAGGAGGTGAGAAAACTACATGTCAAATTGCATTGGCTAAAATGATCGAACACATTGAGACCAATCTACTAAATGACAAAGGCGGTCACCAAGCAGGTAAATAGTCTCTTATCCAATGCATTTAGCTGAACTGAAATACAACGTCGAAGCCTGTTACGGCCTCAACAAAACTGTGCAAAAGTATCAAAGTCTTGTTCTGCGATGATCGTCTGATGAAATGCTCAAAGAAATAATGTATTGTAAAATCTTATTTTGATAAAACAATAAAACAAAAAAAACAAAAAAAAAAATACTTCAGCTTTCCAATTTGCTTAATCTTTCCAATATGGTTTCCAAAAATGTTACAAGTGCATAGTTAAGTTTGGTGTCCGTCCCCCGTACAGAGCCTCCCACGAAGATGCTGTATGAACACCAAATTGTCCTTTCATTTTCTCAAGAAAGACAAGCGTTCTTGATGTTTTCAGTTCTGGGCAAAAAAGATCAAATGTTTAAAAGTTTCTTGAGCCTTGTTGTACAGGCGGCAACGGTCATCCAAATCTCTATTGCCATATCTGTGTAGAGTTTCCTTTGTGCACTAGATGTTCAATCGAAACCTAAGAAATAGGTCTCTTTGTCTCACATTAGGGTACTTCCTCAGGTACAGTGGGGTCACAGCCAGGGAGCCTGTCAGGAATCTAGAGAGTGTTTGTACTTTCGATTTTGATCTCTTAGATTCGGTTGCACTCCAATCATCTCCCTTTAAAATCTTCTTTACCAACAGAGGGTTTTCACACAGAACTTCTATGGACATTCCAGCTATGCACCTTACGGATGAATGGCACACTTAGATGTACGCTGGATAAGGCAGGGCCCTGTGGGCACACGATCATCTTGTCTATTTCCCTTACCCATCACAGCCAGTCTGAGTAAACATTATATTAAGTGCCCACCAAACATGATACAGACTACACACTAAAGTGTAAGTGCTTATTATTAATTAAACATGTTTAATTGGCATGTCTTGGCCATGAAGAACTATTCTTTATTTATTTCTTCATCATCTATTCAATGCAGTAACCTAACCTTTTGAAATATATACGTTTTTGGGTGCCTTTTGTGCAGGTATTTTCCTGAGGTTTTGCCTGACACGCCGTGATACCTCATGCTTGTGGTAAGGACATGTGCATCACATGAGCATCAACACAGTGTAGTATTTACGATTCCTTGGCTGACATCTGGGGAATATGTGCATGCGTTTTATGCATTCTGACCCGTCCGTCTGTCTGTCTGTCTATCTATCAATCTATCTATCTGTCTGTCTATCTATCTATCTATCTATCTATCTATCTATCTATCTATCTATCTATCTATCTATCTATCTATATCTACCTACCCGTATATCTATCTATCTATCTATCTATCTATCTATCTATCTATAGATCTACCTACCTGTCTGTCTGTCTATCTATCTATCTATCTATCTATCTATCTATCTATCTATCTATCTATCTATCTCTCTGTCTGTCTAACTATCTGCCCACTGTAATGGTTTATTAAGAGGCCACCCTCAACATAGGGAGTTCCTTCCCTCTCCTCTCAAGGGGTCACACAACAAACTGTTTAATGGATTCTTTTTTTTCAGCCCTATTTCAGATTCATATCATACCCCTTGGATCCCTCCCACTGAGCTACCAATGAGCCAAGAACCAGGCCGGTTATATTTATTTGAATTAGATGTTATAAAACTCGCACTAAAATGGCAACAACCATGTTATCCGTGGCTCAACAAAATAAACTTCTCTCAACATAAATAAATCACACAATTGAGTTGAAAAGAACACAAATGACAATTCTTTACTTTTTACAAATTTAACTTCAAGAAATAATTGAACTGATCAATAACCAAAAACAATTATAAATGTAGTGCTGTGCAATTCCGATTTTCCTGCATGCTTAAAAGGCTAGAAGTAGGATTTCTAGATTGGTACAAATGCATATGGCAATTATGATTTCACCCACACTTTTGGTTTAAAATAAACACCAGGTGATTTAGTGGTTTGTTTTTTAGACACCCCTCCACCCTTACTTTGGTCTGTGTTGGGGAAGTCGGACAGAAAACATTGGAATTTCAGACCCCCCTGCACTTAAAGGCATGTGTTGGCGAAGCTGGATGGTTGAGGGTTTTTTTTAGTTTAGGGACCAAGACACCCCTCTGGGAAGTGAGCTTTGTTAATTTTGAATTTTAACAAAAATCACCCCATTGTGTTCTGCCAAAGGGAATTAATTAAATTAATATTATTAGTTAATTAGGCTGAGAATCTACACAGTTTTGCCGTGTGCCCACTATAAAGGGAAAGGATTTAAGGCAAGCAGACTCCATCATCTTTTGGTTTCCCAGAGCTCAATTCTACTTACATAGAAAGCCTCTGTTTAAAGTTCAGGAAAGCCAGATGCATGTCAGGACCCTCTGGAAGGATAGGGCAGGGGTCTGGTCACTCCACTCTCAAGGATGGCCTCCCGCTCTCCACCATTGGACCCATTCAGCTTGTATCCTTCCCAGAAATAGACAGCTCCACCTAGAGGCACTCTCAGCAATCTCCTCTGATGTTTCCTTGAAGCTGTCGGATGGTAAGTTTCAGCAGTTCTCCCCGATGGTAAATTTCAGCAGCTCTGCCCCCTCCTCATGGTGAATTCCCCCTTATATAGCAGTGATAACACCATCAAGTTTAGAATCTCAGGGGAGCACTCTGCAAGAGTTCTCACAACTAGGATTGGACAGTTACCCTTCTCTCTACTCCCAAATCCAGCCCAGCTCTATACAGATTGGTTCAAGAGTCTGGAGCAGACATATGGCAGCTCCATTTGAAATCCACATTTGTTCTCATGTAACATTTTTGCCAAAAACGAGTTATGCAGCCAAACGTCATCATTTTACTAGCAACTGCCATAATAGATATATTTTCCTTTTCAGCTAATCATGGGGAATTGAATAAAACGACAGCCAGGACCACACCATGTTGCATGGCTGTGTGGCAATATTCAGCCATTTTGACCAAAAGCATAATAGTTAGGACCTTTTAATGTATTTCCCATATTCCTAATTGTACGATCCACCCGTTCACCAACTCACTTCATTTGGAACTTTTTCAGATCAGCCAGAAACACATTTTAGATGGCCATTACAGTTCCCTGAGTCGCAGGTGGATGAATTTTATATCACCAAAATCGTCTGGAAATTATCTAAAATGACACATAAATAAAGAAAATTCAATTTATGGTTGCTGAGAAAAAGGGCCACATGATAATAGTCCTTTTAAACAAAGGGAGTATTCATTTGTGCCCATGTGAACTTTTCTGCCTCCAGGCCACTTGTCTCTCTTGGCCAGTGTTCTTATTAGTCTCTTTGAAGTTGGTTGTTTGAAGTTGGTTACAGCTCCTAAATTGGGGATGCATTTGCTACACCGAGATCCCCCACTGTAGATAATGAGCTGGGCCGGCCCCTGTGATGTCTAGAGACCTGTCCTCTTATCTGGAGAGGAACACTATTTCAATCTGATAGGCATCCATTTCTTGTATTTCTTTCAAAGTTTAGCTCCTCTTAATTGTAGCCCCTGTTTTCTACATCTACTCTCTACATTCTGGTCATGCTCCAGCAAAGGGAAATTGCCCTGCAGAGACAGCAAGTCTAAAGGACACTTTGTTTTCCACACCTTTCAAGCAAGCCACATTTGATTGCGGTTGTACAATAGCTTGGGGGATGTAAACCAGGCTTTCTGTGGGGTGAGTTATTTGTGACATTTGTCCCACAGCAAGCAAAGGTTTGCCTCAAGCCCACAGAAACAATAGTGGGCTTTTCTTTTCAAATGTCTGCTGGTATTTTGCATGCAAAACATAATATACATTACTTTTGGTCAACATGCGCCGTGTCTTTTTCCCTGACTTTTTTATGATAGCAGGGTACATTTTTCACATTCAAACTGCAAACCCACATGCAAAGCCATTTTTTTGTGTCAGTGTCTAAAAATCCTTTTTTTCATGTGAACGGGACCCTGGAATTTCTTCTTCCGTTGTGAATAAAAAATGTTGCTTTTCCTTTGGTAATGACAGGTAGGTTTTTGCCACCTGGCCCTTTAGTTCTGTTAGTTTTAGGCCTTTGGTTACACCCCACAGTGCCCATCTACCATCTACTTCTGTCTCTCTGTCTGTCTCCCTTGCTAACAGCCTATTGATCTGTCAAACGATTCCTCCATGTAGGTATCATCTATCTCTCCATCTTTCTCGCACCTCTCACCCACTCTCTCCCTCTCTCTCTCTCTCTCTCTCTCTCTCTCTCTCTCTCTCTCTCTCTCTCTCTCTCTCTCTCTCTCTCTATCCACTGTGACGATGTTCCCTGCTCTAGGGTCTGGCAGGGAAGTGCCACCCCAAGCCAGTGGATAATGGGTGTCATGGAGAGGATAGATGGGTTACTTTCCCTCGCACCTCGTTAACCAGCACAAGATGGTGACATTGCCATCAACGTCTCACCTCTGTCCTTAAAGGGCCCCAAGAGTGTGGCAGACAGAATCTCAATGAGCTTGCGGTTCCACAAATCTGATTCAAGCAAATGTTGTGTGGTTTGCACAGACCCTTCCACGAGTCAGCGACACCCACTCTCATCCACCAACCCAGCCGCAAAGTCTGTGAGTGCACATATTCACCAAACAAGCACAGACATTGCTAGGAACCTGAGAAATAGGGTTCAAACTGTCCCCAAACCTCACCAACTGCACTAACCTGCACTATGGCCCCATGCAGGCTTGTTTCTCTCCCAGGCTGCTCTTCCTGGCTTAGACTGGACAAACAGGAAATCCAAGATGGCCGCCATGGTTCAACGAGCTTGATGATTGCCCCCTAATCCTCAGTCTGACCCTGATGAAGTTAAGGGCCCAAACCAATCCCAGCTCTCTGATCCTGTGGTACCACTGTTGCAGGCCATCTACCGAATTCCACCCTGCGGAGGGGGAATCACCTTACATAAACCAGCCAGCTCAGCCGGAGTATGTGAGTTATTGGAGCAGGTTGTGGTTGACAGTTGAAGGACTTTGAAGAACATCGCAAGAACAGTTGAGGAGTGGAGGCTGCTGGAGTCAAGAGGGGGACAAGGGGCCAGGAGGAGGATGTGAAGAACTAAGGGTGATGGTACTATTAGAAAATAATATCAGGATGATATTTAGAGTTTGGAGAAAGAGAAGGTAACACCCAGAAGAATTTGTAAGAGTTTGGCAGAGGAGGAAATAACATCAAGAGAAGGTAGTGAGGGGTTGGAAGAGGAGGTGATAACATCAGAAGATCTGTTGAGAGTTTTGGAAGAGGATGACATTTGGAAGGAGGTGGCAGCATCTGAAAGAGAAGTAGGAGAGCTGAAGGTGGTGGACACATGTGAGGGAGGCAATAACTAGAGCAAGAACAGAACTCCAATGCCTCAAGTAGCTAGAGAAATACTCAAAGTTGACAGAGGCAACACAAAGGTACATCAAATAGGGGTCCCAAGGAGATGGCCTGAACCTAGACTTGGTGGAGAGTCTATTTTTAGCTAGCCATGGGTAAGGGACCCAGGTAGTTGGAAAGGAGTGATGATCACCCCAGGATAAGAGAGTGTGAGACTGGTTTGTTTTGGCTGTCTAAAGAAATTATCTCACTGCTGTATTTCTTTTTGTTTTTATACACTGTGTGAATAGAAGACTGGATCCATAATCTCAGAGTCCTGTCGTGTGTCTTTTCCACGCACCTTCCTTGACACTATGTATCTGCCTCTGTTTGTAGGTCTATCTAATCCACTATCTATCTATCTAGCTACCTATATATCATTATTGCAGGGCTTCTTTTCTTTTTTCTTAATTTATAGCCAAAGAATCTTTAGCCATCTGTCTATTTCTCTATATCTATATCCATCAACGTATCAGTCTATCTATAGGTATGTGTCTGCCTAGCTACCTATATGTGTAGCTATCTATCAATTTCTCTATATATTCCAACCATCCAATAACCTATCACTTGATATCCATATCAATTGCTTCTGCTCTATTTCTCTCACTATATATATGTCTGCATCAAGCTGTTTCCCTCTTTATTTGGATGTACCTCTCTATATGCCAATCTCTCTCTGACTCTACATGTGTGATCCTTCAATGTATTTGCATTGACCTTGGTCCCGTTCAATGCCCTCGACCCGGGTCTATGCTGGTCCATCAGATTTGTTTCTTTTGTTCCATATGTTCTTTGAATGGAGAGTACCATACTCATACCCCATGAACTTCAGCTGATATTAGGAAGTTTGCTAAAGTGAGCATCCTGAAGGGAAGGAGATGCTGTTGCATCCATTGTACCTCTCAGCACCCATAACTATCCCCCGCACAGCCTCACCGAAGCGCAGTGCATGCGCGAGGTAGCAAAGCTTGAGCGACTGAAATGGGGGTTGGGGCAGCAGACAGCATACAGAAAAGGGGAGAAAGAGAGAGGGAGTGAGAGAGAGGAAGAGAGAAAGCGAGAAAGGGAGAGAACCGAGTCACTGCAGCCAGTGCCATGTTCACATGAGCATAGTATATGTTATTGTTTAAAATTGTATTAGAATTTTCCAACAACATATAGTACAAAACTAAACAATTCCATATGTACGCAGCATGTTACACCCAATTATTATGTCTTTCTAGAATATTTGTCACAGTATCTTCAGATTGTGAGTGCCTGCATCGCCATCAGTACAGTGTACCCCCTCCCCCATCCCTCTCAAATTCCCAACTAGCCTCCCTTAGTCTAGTTCATCCATTCTCCACGTTGAATAATTACCCACGGTTTGTAACCCAAGGAGTAGATTGTTTCATGTCAAATAGAATCGTGGCATACCGAATCTAAACTCATGGGTGCAAACAAGGACTGCGTTAACTCATTCCATGACACAATATCATCACTAAGTTTGTTTGAGTCCTGGTAGGCTGCTTTTTGCCACACTGGCATTTCTGCAAGTGTCCATCTCTGTAAGTCTCTCCAGCACATCTCAATCGATGGGCTGCTCAGGGCCTTCCAATTTATTGCTATCCTACGCTTTGCTAGCACATAGGCAAGGTCTTTCATCCTACACATGTATCATCTGTTCTTTATGTCTGGGAAAATGCCCAAGAGACAGGCCGCAGGAGATTGTGCATCCAATATCACATCCCCCCTAGACATTCTGTTCGCAATTTCCTTCCAATATTGTTGTATTTTCAAGCAGGCCCTAAACATATGTACCATCCCTGCATTCCCCTTGTTACATCTAGGGCAGTATTGTTTTCCTGTGGCCTTAAATGTGGAGATCTTGTTTGGCATTATATAAGCTCTATGCGTTTTATACAGTTGTATCAATTTCACTTTGGCATTCCTAGATACTTGTTTATGGTACCTCATTATTTTCTGCCATTCTGCATCTGTGAAGGGCTTCCCCAAGTATATTTCCCATGTCTGTCGTATTTTCAATGCGTTTGGGAAACAAGTAGAGAGGAGTAGTTCATATAGTCTGGAATCTCTGTGCCCCCCTTCCGAAATGTCAAACACTGCTTCTATTGCATCGTCTGTGGCTTCTTATCGGCAGAATGTTGGCCATCATCTCTTTAACGTGTGTACTATAGTGCAGTGTAGTAAGTGCTGTCCCCCATGTATGCCTGTGCATTCCTGCAGGTCTTGGTTTACGTATACCAGCTCGTAATTGACATCTGATAGCACCGCGACCAGGGGAATCTGTGCAGAAACGGGGTCCTTGATCCCTAGTATTTTACATGCTCTATGCTACAGCTGTATGCCCAGTGTCACTAGTTTTGATTGTTGTCCCAAATGTGGGGTCGGTACCCAAAGAATCTCTTTTAAATAAAATCGTTTCACTGCTGGTTGTAGTAGTAATGTGTCTATTGTAGGTTCATCTGCTAACCAGTCTGCTGCGAATTGTAGCTGTCCTGCCAGAAAGTATCATTCGAATTGGGGAACTTTAATCCCTCCTTCTTCATGGGCTCTTTGGAGTGTATTCAAGGCCACCCGACATCGTCCGTTCTGCCTTACAAATCGTCTACACTCCATGTCTAGTATACCGAAAAAGTGCTTGGGTATATTATACAGGATATTCACAAAGTAGTGTAACAGTCTGGGTAATACTACCATTTTCCACAGTGCTGCCCTGCCCATTAGTGATAGGGGCAATCGTCCCCAGAAATTCATGGATCTAGTGATACCCTCTAGTGCTTTTTGTGTGTTGTATTTATGCTCAATGGCAGGATTATGATATATGTCTATCCCCAAGTAACGGAACGTGTCTATTTGCCATTTTAGTGCTAGGGTAGGTAACTGATTCTTATTTACTTTTGACAGTTCTGCTAATGGGAGCAAACAAGAAGTTTCACAATTAATGTCATGCCCGATAGTTCAATAAAGCTATCGAGTATATCTAGTATGTATTGCAGGTTCTCTTCAGGTTGCTGTATATAAAGTAGCATGCTGTCTGCATATAAGGACAGTAGATGTATGCTGTCTATGCATATACCCGCCTCTTGATACTCCTTCCTAAGGTACACCGCAATCGGTTCAATAGCAAGGATGAATAACATTGGAGATAATGGGCACCCCTGTCATGTACCTTTTTCAAGTACCCATTGTTCTGAGAAGGGTTGCCCCATTCTGACCCTGGCCATCAGTTTGTTATAAAGCAGTTGTACCCACTGGATAGAACTGTGCCCAATTCCGAATTTGTGTAGTACAGCATACAACCAATCCCATTTGATGGAGTCAAAGGCTCTCACTGCGTCTAAGAAGGCAGCCACCCAGTGATGGTCGTGTGTTAGGGCGCTCTCTATTACATAATGCAAGTGCCTTAAGTTGCATGATATGTTCCTGCCTGGCACATAACCTGATTGATGTGAGTGTATTAAATGTGCTATCACGTCTTTCAATGGATTTGCTAATAATGCAGTAAGTATCTTACTGTCTTGGTTTAGTAAAGGCAAGGGCCTACATGAGCCACAGTCCATTGCAGGTTTGTTGGGTTTGGGCAAGGGTATTATTACTGCTTCTCTTAGACTCAGCGGGAGAGAGCATTTCTTGTAAGCTTCCCTTAGCATATTTAACATTACTGGTGCGGGGTCTTCTGCGAATTCCTTGTAGAACTCACTTGGCAAGCCATCCAAGCCAGGGGCTTTCCCGCTGGGTAAGGACCTGATCGTGACTAGTATTTCTTCTAAAGTTATAAGGGCATCAAGTGATTCCATAGCTTCTTCCTTCAGCCTCGGGGGGTCAATCAAATCTAAGGCTTTTTGGAGGTCTGTACTCTGCAGCATGGCTCCTGCTTTGTAGAAGGATCTGTAATACTCATAAAGGGTGTGATTCATATCAGCTTCTGTGTTACAAGGGAGGCCCTGGTCATTTTTTAAGGAGCAGATAATCTCCTGTTTACTATCACTCTTATACAACCATGCCAAGGGTTGTAGGTTAAAGATTCGAAAACAAAAGGATCAAATGCAATACATTTGAGTCAAAAGGACCGATAAAAATAGAGCGAATGCCTTTTTTTTGTTGTTGGGGGGTTGGGGGGCCAACCCAACCCCCGTTTTTTGGCCTAAAATCATTCATTTTACCTATACCAAAACCCCCCAAAAAAAAGACATAAAACAAAAATAATCTGTATTTTTTTTCGGTCCTTTTGACTCGATTGTATTGCATTTGATCCTTTTGTTTTCGAGTTAATGACTGGACACCATGCCAAGAGCCTTCCGGGTTTGTCCCCTCAGCATGTTGTTTCTCAATGTATTTAGTGTAGTTAAATCTTCCCAGTCTTTCCCAATGTGCTAAGCATTTCTGCCTCAACTCTGTCTCTTTATGGGGTCTATTGTTTGGCATGGTGTTGTTTTTATCTATATCTTCTAATTCTGTTCGGCCTTGGCCAAATCTCTTGTGATTTCCGCTTGTATACTGCCTGCCTTGCCTATCGCCTCTCCCCGAATAACCACCTTAAATGCTTCCCAAAATAAACTGGTCGATACCATGTTGTTCGTGTTTAGTGTTAAATATTCTCAAATGCTCCGTTTTACGTGGTCTCTGAAGATAACATCTTAGTGGTTTCACTTCGTAATCTCCATGTTGGTATTGCTGGCCTAGTGGGAGCCATTTGCCACTTAAGGAACAACGGTGCGTGGTCCGACAAGACGCAAGCTTTATATTCTACTTCTATAAACTCCCCCACTGACTCAGTACCCACAATGAAATAGTCCAATCTGGTATATGCTGCATGTGGGGCAGAATAGTGCGAGTAGCCCCAGGAAGTATTGTATTGTATTGTTTAGTTGTAAAGCGCTTATACACAAGTGAAGTGCTTCAAAGCGCTTCAAAGTGGGAGGGGAACGAGGGAATACAGTAGTCATTCTTAGTCCTTGAAGTTTCTGAATGATCTAACACAAAAAATAACTAGCATACTAGGCCTTACGGCATTTCTACTAGTGCAAGTGCATGCCGAGAAGGGGAGGATACAAGGGGGGGGGGGGGGACAACAAACAATCAATAAACATATCATACTAGGCATAACGATATTTCAGAAACTGCAAGTGCATGACAGAGAGTGCGGAGAGAAACAAAAGGTGAGGGGGAAGAAGAACATACAGGGAAGACATGACAAACGATATTACTAGGCCTAGTACGTACAGGTCATGCAGGTGCGCAGACGAAAATTTGTGAAGGAGGGGGAGGCAGGAAAATGTGCACCCATTCCAGTAGTGTCCTGGGTTAAATGCAGAGAGGTTACCCCTCTCATGGAACGTATACCGGAAGTGCGGTGGTGCTGAGCAAAGTGCAGACGCCCAGAGGCAAGTGCAAAGACTGGCGGGGGAGCCTGGGGCCTGTGAAGCTCTGGAGGTGCACAGGTGACCAGTCAGCAAAACTGAGCAGAAATAGGGAAGAGAAGAAGGAGGGAAGCGGGAGAGAAAAGAAAGGAAGTTAGCAGGGGAGAGAGAAAGAGGAAGAGAAGAGGAAGGTCTTGAGTTTCCGGAACTTAAAGAGCTCCTGCTCAAGATGGAGGGAGGCAGAGAAGCTGTTCCAGAGGGAGGCACCTGCGGAGGATAAGGATCTACCCCCAAGTATCTGTTTGGAAAAACGGCTAACCCGCATTTGGAGGAGGCCAAGTGGAGGGCTCTAGCAGGGGAGTATTTAGGGAGAGAACGTTGTAGGTAGTGTGAGCCACGTCCTCAGAAAGCCTTGTGGACTATACAGAGGGTCTTGAACTTGATCCTTGCAGCCACGGGGAGCCAGTGGAGGAATTTCATCACCAGAGAGATGCGGTCCCTGGGCTTGAGGCCAAGTATAAGTCTTGTGGTTCTGTTCTGAATGAGTTGTAGAGGGCGGAGAGTGGTAGTGGGTAGATGGAGAAAGATGCTGTTGCAGTAGTCCAGCTTGGAGAGAACCAGGGCTCTCGAGGTGATGAGCCTTTGGGGGAAAGTGATAAAAGGTAGAATACCTCTGAGGAGGTGCATCTTGTAGTGGGACATTTTGGAGTTGTCCGAGATGTAATAAGAGAAGGAGAGAGTGAAGTCAAAGATGACCCCCAGATTGTGTGCCTCATTGGCAGGTGGGGGTGCAGGGCCAAGGGAGGACGGCCAGAGTGGAAGTGGGAAAGCGAGAGCAGGGGCCCCAATGCGGACGATCTCTGTCTTACTAGCATTGAGGCAAGGATCATTAGCATCACACCAGGACTGGATTGCCATCAGACAATAAGGAATGAACAAGTAGGAGGAAGCGGCCTAGGGTAGCCTGAATGAGTGCTGCGTGTCATCCGCATTACACTGAAATTTAGAGATGAAGGTAGAGATCCTGTGGGCCAGAGGTTGTTGGGTGTAGGGCCCTCCAACTATAAGTTAGCTCGAAAAAATTCAAAAGGGTGTTTAGGGTTTTTGCTGGTGGGGCGCGTTTCTTGAATTTATTATAAGACGAGTCTACAACTGGGTTTAGCATGCAGTTGAGGTCCAATCTTCATATTATCAATCTGCTCCTATAGGGGCTGAGTCTGGAATATTATGATATAAACAAGGAGGTGGCATCGTGATTGGGGGCATATGTGTTTATCATGCATATTTCTTTATTCTCTAGGAATCCATACGTAAGGGCCATCCTTCTTTCCACGTCTGTCTTCGTCTGGAGAATTCTCAAGGGAACCGTTGGTGAAACCCATTTGAGGACCGCTCTAGATTAAGCCGAAAATGCTGAGCTGACCATTCATCCTCCCCCTTTCTTTGCCAGTGTGTCTTGTCTACTTTTAATAAGACGTGTCTCCTGTAGTAGTGCAATGTCTATTTTGTGTCTGCGCAGGAATGTTAGCACTCTGTTCCTTTTAATGTAACTGTTCAGACCTCTGACAATCCAGGTCACCAACTTGATGTTCCTAGCCATGGTGTATGAACTTGGAGGGATGATTATGTCTCACTGGCCTATCAACCAGAGTCACAGTGTCAACATTCTCTATTATCACTATGGGTAAACTTAGACACCTCATTGAGCTTGTACGTCTGGGGCCTGGACAGCACTGTGTGCACACTTGGAACCATCTGACCTTAACAGAGGCTTAACAAACAAACTTTTCAAATCCCTCCACCCACGCCCTTTTTCCAACCTCCCAACCATTGCCCAGCTGCATATAGCATGCTCAGGCGTGCCCACTTCCCATGTCCTATCCCCTGATTTAACCACTAGGGGACTGGTACACAGCGGTTGGATACTTACAACTTGTATCCTACAACACAACTGTGGAGGGGTAGCAGCAGAAAGGGGTATAGGCACCACCTGAGTGTTACAGCTACCCTCCAGGCTTCTCCTGCGTTCTGATGCATTTTCACCCTAAAGCAGCAAATAGCAAAAAACCAACTTGCATCTGCCGATAATGTTCAACGAGGAGTAAACCAGAGTGATGCAAGGCCGGTGTTCCATTATCCCAGCTGCATGTGGATTTTTCACAACAGAGCAGGACTCCCACAACAGAGCAGGACTCCTAAAGGATGGTGAGCACTTATGTCCCTGCATTCATTTATGGTCGCAGCAATTCCCTCATTGTCCATCCATTCTTAAGCTTCTTCTCGGCTGTCAAAAAATAGTGTTCGGCCATTTTGCAGCCTTTTCAAATGGACTGGGTAGACTAGCATATATCTAAGGCCAGCCTTGTGGAGTCTTTATTTTGTGGGGGCAAAATTGGGCTCTGCGTCTTTGCATTTGGAGCGTACAATCTGGCTAGACTGACAATTTGGCTGATGCTCTTTGTATAGTGCCCCCAGATCTTGTGAATGCTAGAATTCTTTCCCTGTCCTTATAGTTCATTAGTCTGTCAATGATTGGCCAGGGGGTCGCACCCGGCGGAGGTTTCTTGGACAGGGACCAGCGTGCACGTTCAACCATGAAGCCTTGTGCAAGGTTGCTTGGGCCCACCGCTTGCAGGAGTAAATTCTCCACATATGTTGTAGGATCTGTGCATTCCATTCTTTCTGGAAGGCCCATGATACTGATTTTGTTTCTACAGGCTCTGCCTTTGACGTCTTCAGTCCTGCCTTGCAGCCTTTTCACTTTCAGTTCCAGTGTTTTGAGGTCCGTCTGTGCTTTTTGCACACCCGCATTATTGTCCTTAACTTGTGCTTTGATTTTGCCTGTATGGTCTGCTAACGTACTGACATCCTGTCACAGGAGTCCCACGTCGATCATCACAGCATCTATTTTGGATTACAATACGGCTTGTAGGGCAGCAATGGCTGATAGGATCTGTTGTTCTCCTCCAATTTGTTTTCATCTCCTGTCTGGGGTAGACGCATCATTGACTTCCTCTTGTGTGTTGGCTGGACCTTTGGCGTATGATTCCATTGTGTTCTGTTTCACCTTCACTTTGTTGGATTTAGTAGACATCTGGTGCGTAGTGCGTTGTTTCCTTGGTATAGTCCTGGTTTAATTTTATGAACTCTACTTTAGGCAAGCGCTCTCAGAATCCGTGCAGTAAAGATTGGATTGGGCCTCATGTAGCCTTTGAGTTCCCTGCTAGGTTTTATGGGAGTATTTCCAGCTCAAGCGATCCCGGCTTGCGCACATGTGGTATCTCTGGTGCAGTTGTTGAGATTAACTCACTTTGTTTCCGGGTTCAGAGCCCACCCTTAGACTATGTGAGTATTCTATTCATCTACTAGTCCAGTGTCCCACCCGGAATGGTGCATCTGACCTCCACAACAGCAAGTACGGTTTGTGTTTCTTGGTGCTACATGAAGCGCAAGGTGGCCCTGCAGTACTCAAGTTGGGCTAACATCTTACCCCCACTACAAACTACCGTCCCCTCTCAGAGACTGCCCAGGCTGCAGTGTGGGCTAGCATCAGGCATGCTTACTATGACAGGCTGTGCTGTTGGGCTCTCGGTCATAAATCTCTGTAGCGCAGTAGGAATTTAAATGACCAGCTCCAAGAATTATGCCTTGTTGCTTCACACAAGATCACTCAGTTGTTCTGAGGTTTTATGTTGTCAACCTTTGTTAACACTAATTTCACCATCTCTTTATAATCATGCAATTTGGACTCTCACTCAGCGTTGCAATCCCAAAGTAAACCTTGTCACTCTTGGGGTATCTTAGAATTAAGAGTCCTAGCCTTGCAAGTGTTCAATACTGTAGCGGGTCTCACCTGCACACTTGCGGGAGTTCTGCCGGTCTTGTATGCAGCTATACTCTTATGCCACCTGTGACTTCAGGTGGCGGCCCTTTTCCTTTTGTTGCATGCAAGAGAGTTGGGCACTAGGCCCGCCCGCTCCGGAGCACGTATTTCTGCAAGGTGTAGCTTGGCTCAAGCTGCCGCTGCACATCTTCCCCTCCTTGCTCCGCTCCACCCGGGACACGGACTCCGCTCCCACCACTGGGGGTGCGTTCGCCGGCAGTCCAGGGAGTCCATTCCGGCACACAGTGCTCAGTGGTGGGGTTAAGGGGGTGAGAAGCCGCACATTCATGGGCAGAGGTGCCTGAGTCCCCAGGATCTTCGGTGCATACCCGAACCGTATCACTGCAATATCCGCCTGCCGTTCGCCATTTTGTGTTTTCTGCTTTTGCTTCTGACTGTTTGTGTCAGTGGAGAATTACCAGCTGTGCTGCGTTCTGTTTCGAATTTCAGTCTCCTTTAGGTGCTCCCAGCGTGTTCCCCCAATTAGATCTTTGTCTGCGTCTCATCCAGTGCAGTTTAGCTGCTTTTACTGGCAGATTTCTTTTGGATCTAGCAGGAGCTGCCAGAGGAGCTACTCTACCACATGGCTGCTAGCCCCGCCTCCGGTATGCTATGTTATGCTGATTTATACCGTGCACCGCTACCACCCAAGGGCAGTCTCCAGGTACTCACGTTGTTCTGCAAGAGAAGAGGGAGAGGTGTGTTAGTGAGGATAGGGTGAAAGGATAGCTTCAGAACCTGAAGGATCTCGTGCCTGTGAACGTTGTCTTGTGTGTGGGAGTTGGATTCATATGTGATTAAGTTGTGTTTGGTCCTTCCTTCTGCGTGGGCCTGACTTTCTTTACAGCAGTTTTACAGAAGTGATTTAACAACCTTTCAAAACTCCATGGCCCTCTTCTTAGTTTCCATGTCAATCTTACCGCTCAGAGGAGAATGACTGAATAAGTGAATCTTTTTAAGACACAATTTTCAAGGTGGCTGCTTGACCCTCTGGGAAGGAGGGTGCATTTGCATTGTGTCGTCCATTAACTCCACGTCCACTCTCCCTCGTCACAGTACTTACCTCATGAGGCCCGTGCCTTCCCGACACAGGACCTTCTTTTATTTCTTTTACTCCCTATAACTCCTCTCCTTAACCCACGTCACCCAGTTTACATAACCAAGCCTAGAACATGGGACCTTCCCCGCAGGGAGGGAGAGGAGGGTCGTCAGTACTATGACGAGGACAAGTAGGACTAGGAGTAAAGAATATTACAGGTAAGTATTCGGAGCATTAACAACATTTTCTGCTATTTAAGATTCAAATCCCTGTTCCAAGTTAGCAACTACCCTCAAAACGGTGTGCACAATTCGTTACCATCACAGAAGTATTACATTGAATAATTGAGCGTTCTAATTAATTTATCTTGTGGACACGGAATGAGGCTGTGATTATACACCTGCCTCCGGTTACCATCTTAAGTCACATTAAATAGTTCCCCTTGTTTGACATAATGGGCTCTGTTTATCCTAATTCCCAGAGTATGAATAAAGGTGTCAAAATCCGTTGTATAAGTGTTGTACCAGGTTTAACGCCTGGGCATTTTCTTGCCTTTTGGAGCTTGAGTAGAGGGGCCCGGAATTGGTATCCCATCCCTGCAGTGCATACACTACACGCTACGGCTTCAAAAACTACTTAGCGTTACAACCTCCATTTTCGTGATGGTGCAACACCTATGGGTCCCTATGGGGATTGCCTGTTTCTAGCACTTTTTAAAAGCAGATGGGTTCCATAGGTATTTTTTGCGATGATTAAAGATTAAACTGCGGGCAGTCTTTACACTTTTTGCAGTTCAAAGTGCAAAAATAAAGTGTAGATGCAATGTTCCCTGTTTTTACATCTCGTGCACAGCATTGGCGTAACACAAAATGTGGGAGCCCCCCTGCAAGCTATGCTGCGGGCCCCCCCCCCAACTCAGCAACAAATCACGGGTCGCGCCACACACTGGGCCGGCCTAGATTATCACACTTGCGCAATAAGCATGAATGTGCTGTTGAAGGGGTATGCCATACACTGCACCAGGAGAAAGATATAAATATGTGTTTTACTGAAATATGCAGCACACTTTCTGAGAAAAATTGGCTAAAAAGCCAGAGTGTTTACAATGGTTGTGTAGGGTAACACCAATCCAATACGTGCAAGTCACCAACAGTGCACGGGAACATTAATGCTTTGCTATTAAAAATGCCATGCCGCAATGAAAACATGTCCAACTGGTTACACAATGTAGACCAGTGTAGACACGTAATAACATTACAGTAAAGCATGGCAGGCCACATTTAGACATACCTAGCCTAGTTGCACCGAAATGCCAGTTGAAGCAATAACACTGATCAAGAAGAGAACACGCATTCAAGCCCACGTCACTGTGGCCTCCACCAACATGGCCAGACTCTTTAAAATCTGTAAGTAACTGGTCAATCCTGTTGCAGTCTTTACCTCTCCTGTTCCCTCGCAGGCCCTCTGTATGGCTCTGTTCTCTCACTTCTCCGCTAAAACTCAGGACATCCTGCCCCCCATTTCCTCTTCCTTTCTTGGCCCCCCTTTGGCCAGCTCTACTTCTCTTCCTCCTTTCTCCTCTTTCTCTCTGACAATACCTGATGAGGTTTCTAGACAAGCCCGATCTATATAAGTGTAGTCCAAGCAGGTGCTCCCCTGCTCCTCTAGAACCATCAAGGACCATATTGACACCCTCGCTCCAGCCTTGGCCGATAATCACTCTTTCATCACTGGAATGTTCGTTTTCCCCCTTAAGCACTCCCTTGTGCATTCACTCCTCAAGAAGCCATCTGCCTTCCTGGCCTGCCTCGCAAAATATCGCCCTATCTCCATCACCCCTTTCCTTGGCAAATTGTTGGAAAAAACTGCCCATCTTCCAGCTCACTCTCCACACTGAATCTGTTGGTTGTCTCCATGACCATCAGTCTGGCTTCAGAGCTGCCACGGGCACGTAAACTGTTCTCCTGAACTGTTCTCCTAAACACCTGTGAAGATATGCTCTCTAACCTTAATTACAGCATTCCTTCTGTCCTCATCCTCCTTAATATTTCCTCTGCTTTCGACACAGTCAACCACGCCATCCTGATCAATCGACTCCAAGAGAAACACCTGTGAAGATATGCTCTCTAACCTTAATTACAGCATTCCTTCTGTCCTCATCCTCCTTAATATTTCCTCTGCTTTCGACACAGTCAACCACGCCATCCTGATCAATCGACTCCAAGAGAAACACCTGTGAAGATATGCTCTCTAACCTTAATTACAGCATTCCTTCTGTCCTCATCCTCCTTAATATTTCCTCTGCTTTCGACACAGTCAACCACGCCATCCTGATCAATCGACTCCAAGAGAACCTGGGCATCACGGATCAGGCCTTGAGTGGCTGACCTCGTTCCTCTTGGACTGCCCCTCGCAGGTGCAACTTGGTCCCTTTCTCTCCTCCACATCTCTCTATATCTGTGGCGTTCCCCAGGGCTCCATCCTGTCACCCTGGTTTTTCAACCTCTTCTTGGCCCCCTTGGCCCACCTGATCTCTACATTCTCCTATTATGCAGATGACACTCAGCTTTCCTTCAGGCTCCCTCAGACTACTCTCCTCTCTCTCTCATTCCTGATTGTCTATTCGCGATTCGGGATTGGTGGGAATCCACCGATCTCTCCCTTAATGCCAGTAAAATGGAGATCCTTCTCATTGGGGCCCCTGCCCCTGCTTTCCCTCTCGCACTCTGGCCACCCACCTTGGGCCCTCTTCCTTCACCTTCCTGCGAGGCAAAAAACGTTCTTGTCATCTTTGTCTCCACTCTCTCTTTCTCTCCTCACATCTAGGTCATTGCCAATAATTCCCACTTCCAGCTGCTCCTCCTCAAAGGGACTCTTTCCTTTCTCACTTTCCCCCAGAAGCTCACTGTCTCCGGAGCCCTGGTACTCTCTAGGCTGGACTACTGCAACAGACTTGTTCTCAACCTGTTTCCTCTACTCTCTGCCCTCTGCAACTAATCCAGAACAGGACTGCGAGACTTATCCTTGGCCTCAACCCCAGGGATCATAGCTCTCCAGCCCTGAAATCTCCCTACTGGCTTCCGGTTGCTGCAAGGATCAAGTTCAAGACCCTTTGCATTGTCCACAAAGCTTTCTGGGACTGGGCCCACACTACATCCAACGGTCTCTTCCAAAATACCTTCCTTCTCAAGCCCTTCGCTCAGCTACCTCGAACTCTCTAAGGGTTAAACGCTTCCCCAGGTAGAGAGTGGGGGGTGGGGTGTAGATCTCAGGCGCCTCCCTCTGGAAAGTCGTCCCTGCTTCTCTCAAACTTGAGCCGGACCACCTGAAGATCCAGAAGCAACTAAAAAGTTCCTCTTCTCCTCTGCTTTCTCTCTCTCCCTCCCCTGCTGGCCTACCTGGCCTACACAGTGCAAATGTCTAACATTGTGCAAATGTAGTGGGTACCCTGCCTGCAGATTGCTCGTTTTTTTTATTTTAAATGAGTCCCTCTATGTTTCAACAAAAGTGGACATTACATATATGTTGCCCTTATGTGCTGCCACTCTGTGTTAGATGCAATGATCGCTTTAGACTAGAGTGAACATAGGGCTCAATTGTATGTTTGTTCAGGATGACCCAAGGTGACCCACGATGACCCAGGTCAACGATGCCCCATGCTGATTGCCTCTAATTTGTTAATTGCGCCCCTATAATCAGTCTCCACCAGATAACTTGCCAACACCCTCAGCCTGTTCAAGAACAATGCCTTTGATACCTTTGCATCATCCTCCAGCCTTGTGGAGGTTGCACTGGTTGCTGGTGAAAAAACGTATTCAATGCAATACCTTATGTTTGGTAGCAAATTCCATTACCTACAGTCTCCCTGTTACTTAAGCACCAGATTTGAGCGCTACAAACCAAAGCGCACTGTAAGAGCAGCTTCTTCAGGACTGCTCTTGCAACCACAATACAAAGTGGGGCCGCACTTTTTCACCGTCCAGGCTGATAACCCCTGGAACTCTTTACCCTCGCATGTAGGGCAGACTTGTAGTCATCTGGAGTTCAGATGTAAACTGAAGACTCGTCTTTTGCCTCATTAATCCTACTTAGATCCACTTTCAGCCTGTCTAGTGTCTAGATGCCCTTGGGTGGTTTGTAGCGCTTTACAAGTTCTCTGTCCAATTACCTACATACAAGCGACGATTACATCATACGGTCTACCGCACATTATAGTGACTAAGGGATTGTCAGAAATAGTATATCATTAACAACCTCTATATCGTCCCCTTGGTCTTCGCTCCCTGAAGCGCTTGCTTTTAACAGAGCGCTGTGCTACATCAGAAACTTCCATGTTTTATAAAAGAGGAAGATAGTCTGAATATAATCCAGCGGGTAAAGCGCTTTGATACCCACCAGGGTTTATTAATGCACTGTAGAAAGTAAACGGTAATACACTATTGTGTGCTTGCCAGTGATGGAAATGGAAACAAATTGGTGGGGGATCCTACAAGGTCCGGGGCTGTGGCGGAGTTTGGGGTGGGCGGTGCCCGAGGTGGCAGGGTTTGGGGGGGGGACGTAGCTGGCAGTTGACCTCCAATCAAAGGAAATGTCCAAAATAATAGTTTAAAAGGGCGCTATTTCTTTTATGCTGCTTCTTTTACAAACTATCAATTCCACTGCCACTGGTGATGGGTTACTTGACTGTGCGGATAATAGTTTTGACCAGTGTTGCTGAGTAAATATGTTTTTAAATGCACAATGTGCATCCCATTTTATAAAAATAAAAGAAAAATCCCCCCTGGGTACTATTCAAAAAGGGTAATTTCTGTTCGCCAGGAGCAATGTTTTCTTTTACTTGAACCATACCCTGCACAGCTCCTGCCGCTCCCCTCTGAAAGCAGTTGGGTGGCTGCATCGTGTGTGATAGTTTCAATGTTAATAGGGGTATTTATTTATTCATGCAATGTTTGTCGGATACCTGTATATTTATTTATTTATGCAATGTTTGCTGGATACAGGTATCCAACAAATATTGCATGAATAAATAAATAATCTGGGGCCATGTGTCAGACAAACATTGCATAAATAAATAAATAAACCGGGTCGTGGCTGAGGACTGTAACCTCCTCTGGTGACCCCTTACACAGGGTCACCAGAGGAAGTTACAGTTTGACCAAAGGAGCTTTCGTGTTTTTTTTCTCCTTTTTCCGCAGCATGGGTTTGGGGCAGCTGACTCTAGCTGGATTCCGAGATCCGGCTACACATCTGTTGCGGGATCTCGGATCCCGCGTGAGCCGGCCCAATCGCCAGCGCTGGTGCTTGCTGCATCGCTTGCTGCCTGTAACCTTGACCCTGTACGCCAGCCATCGCTGCCCTTCCCATAGGCTTCAATGCCCTGCGTTTTGGACTTGATTTGCGCTTTACCGGGTTGAGCAGCTGTGGATTGTACACTCTCATTCTTTCACTTAGCTTTCAGACTGAGCCCACGTGCTGCCCCTGTCACTTGCCATATCTCACACTTCCAGATCAGGGGCTTTTAATATCCCCTTGAAGCTCCCCGCTTCCCAGCTTCCAAGATGGCCGCCGCCGCGCACTTTTCAAGAGGCGACGTCCTTGCCGTGTCTGCTCTTGCTGTCTGTGAACATAGCTAGTTTCACTTGACCCCCAGATCTCACCCCTGCGCTACGCCACCGTACATCACGCCAATTAGACACTGTGCTCTTGGGTGTGACTGCTTGCTCCTTGGGCCGGAGAGGCCCCTGGACTGTTTCATTATTAATAACGATTTTCTTGCAGCTTCTGCGCAAGAACATGAAGCGTCCCTGTAGCACGGGTATGGGAACAAATACACAGGGGAGGCAGCGGCCATTCTGCCTGGTCGTGCGTGCTGAAGATTCGTTAGTGCTGTGTTTACCCATACACCGTTGAATTGGAAGCGTGACTATCTCTTTAGTCCATGCTGTCCTATCATTTCCCATTCCCCCCTCTCCTTTCTTTCTTTCTTTCTTTCTTTCTTTCTTTCTTTCTTTCTTTCTTTCTTTCTTTCTTTCTTTCTTTCTTTCTTTCTTTCTTTCTTTCTCTCTTTCTTTCTTTCTTTCTTTCTTCCCTCTCCTATAATTGTGCCCCATTCAAGCTAAAGTCACTGTCAAGCTTTGGGGTTTAAGTGCCCCCCTTCTCCCCTCTTCTTTCTTGGCTCCATGTGGTGTCGTTCCTGCCCATTGTGGCATTGGAGAAGGCGTTGCTCTGTTATTCTTCCAGGAAACCTTGCACCACCATCCCGGTGCCTTGAGTCGTCTCACTGTGGGTCGGGCATCAGATGCTTATGCTGATGTTAGACTCCTGGCGTTGAATAAAAAGGTTTTTAACACCTTTCTAAAGGCGAGATGACCCGCGATGGACCATAGCGAGAAAGGAACTGAGTTCCGCAACAGGGAAGCGGCCACTGATTCTAGCCTCCACTGGAAGACAGTGGAGGCTCAGAAGCACCGGTGTTACATGGGAGGATTTTGAAAGGCTGGTGGCCAAGCGTGCTGCAAAATTCTGCAGTACTTGAAGGCGCTGGATCATGAATTTAGGTTGGGAAAGCAGTGTTGAATTGCAGTAGTGCAGGGTCCCTGAGATGGTAGTCGAGAGAGCTAGATTGCGCAAATTCACTGGACTAAACAGACTGATTATTTGCAAGATCTTTAGTTTAAGGCGGCCTGAGCTACAGCTGGCACCAACTTGTGGCAGCGCCGAAGGAGAGGATGCAATCTTAATAACCAAGTTCTTAATGACTGGCACAGGTAAAGGGCAGAGAGAGGAGGGCCAGACGTTGGTAGTCCACAATGCCTGAGCAGCCGATGACAGCCCAAGGACCATGAACATAGTCTTTACATCATTGATTCTGAGTCAGTTGGTATTCATCCACCTGCCTATATCATTTTGGCAGTTCCTCAGTCTCAAAGCCGGAAAGTCCTGCTCACGATCAATTCTCAGGATCAGCTCCGATTCATCCACACAGGCATACAAATGACACCCATGCAAGTGAATACGTTTGGCACCTTATGCAGTCTTTTCACTGAAAAATGTTTCATTGAAAGATGTTTCATCGAAATAATCTTTAATTGAATTGTTTTCTTATCTAAAATATATGTATGTATGTTTGGGTGGGGTAAAGGGATACATTTGGAAAAACAGGGGCTTGGGGGGGACTCCCCAATAAAAAAAAAACAATTGGGAATGTTTGGGGTGTTTTAAAGGGCAGAAAACCGGGGTTTATGGAGGAACCCCAATTAAAAAATAAAAAATAAGTACATTCGGTATAAACATTTTCGGTGAAAAGTGTCATTAATCTACATTAGGTGAAAATGTTTTCAATGATTTTTTTTTCGATGAAGCATCTTTCAATTAAACTTTTTTCAGTGAAAAGACGTAACCGTTTGGCACGCAGAAGCACATCATGACAAATCAACATCCGGGGCACCAGTGGTCCAGGGATGAATATCGGTTTCTAAACCATCAATCAGCCCCACACCTCTAGTACACCAGAAGGGATCCAAACCGATTGGAAACACATGTCAATTATAAACCCCCTTGTCCAATTTTCGGTAACATAGGCTGAACGTCAGGCTTATCTGTGCATGGTCGTTTATTAGTTGCAACACAGCGAACAAGCAATTGTCACCCAATGCTAAAAGGGACTGTCCAGTCAAGGGTTGTACACAAATATCTACTTTATTATTATCACAACAGACAGTTCTAGCAACACTACAAAATACAACCCACCCTGTAAAGGAATGCAGAGGACAGACAGTTTCAAAGAATGAAAAGGGATGCACTCTGGATACTGACAGGGGGTAGTTGGTATAGTAATTTATTGCAATAGTTCAAGGATACATGGTTTCAACACAAAAGCAGCAATGGTTCGTAAAATGTCAATAGGGGCCTTCAGAGAAGGACCAGGGGGACGGAACTACAATGTACCTTTTGCTTGTAGAAATTCTTGGTGCTTGACAGTGTAGAGCCGGTTTCAAGGCGCTTTGCAGCTTTTGTGACAGAGTTCAAGACGATAGACAGCTGAGGGTATCAGATGACAGGCAGTTCGGTGAGCGAGGCTGGACGGATGACTGCAGGCTGGCCTACATGGTGGATCAGAGTCAGAAATACTTGTCTCAGTGCTGGTTGGTGGTTATGAAGCATTGGTCGAGGCGTCTCGCGCAGCTTTAGCAACTGCAGCATAACAACAGTCAGCAGAGCAGTCAATTGCAGCCCGAGGAGCTCGACTGGCTCAAAAATGTACTTTAAAGTGGAAGTTGGGAGATGCATGTTAATGCACCCCTCCTATCTTCTTCACTGGCTTATGTCATCCTTTAAGGAGGACAGCCCAATGCTGATGAGTGTTGGCAGGCAGTTGCCTTGTCCTTGGTTTGGTTCACAGGCTCTCTGTCACTTCCCACCTATGAAGCTTGCTGCAGAGCGTAGCAGGGCATGCTGAGTGCTGGCTGGCTACCAGTTCTGGAGCTGTCTGAGGGTCCTCTAGATTCAGTATCTCCCCCTGTTCCCTGGGAGATGTTTAGGGGAAGGGTCTTGCTTCCCTCTTGGAGGGTCTGGCCTTCTTTCACTGGCAGAAGATGAAAGGCAGACTGTATCTTCAGGCAGGGTCCAATTCTAAGTCCTTCTTGTTACTCCTTACAAAGTCTTAAAATGATCTGCAGAAAGAGGGGCTCAGTCTTCTTTTAAAGCCAAATGGGCCACAGTGATTGGCGTAGGCTAAGCCTACCTTAATGAACCAATCATGGCCCCCACCAACAATCTCCTGTATGCTTGAGGTCATAATCAGAGTGCTTTGCAACAGAAAATGTAAAGGGCTAAAAACATGTAATATTAAGTCCTACCCATCTTCCTGTCTCTTGTGGATCAAAGGGTCACTCTGGTTAAACAAGCTCTCTGTGGTTCCCGAGTTAAGCGGCAGTTCTCCCTTGAGGCTGTGGAGCGACCAGAGTTTCTGGTGACGTCAATGCCCCTACTCGTACCTACTGACTGGGGTCACCCTGCGGGGATGACTACTGTAATATATGCAATCCAGACATGATATCTCTCTGTCAAAGCGATACTGAGGGCGGCAGCTGGCTTCAGGTTGGCACAGTGCATCTGAAAGGTTCTTGGGGTTTCCTATCTCCTTTGTTAGCCTCTGCAGCCAGGCCCCATATGGGCCTGTTTGAAGTACACTCTATTAGTGTGTTAATTATGTTAATTGCTGCCACCATCTACATAGCTAAACAAAAAAACAGGGTAGATCCATTGAGCCTTTGTGAGGTAATTAGGCTAGCCATGGCAGGAGGAAGGTTTTGCCCTCCCCTTCTGGGATGACATGGTGTATTCCTGGCTGTCATATCCCAACTAAATATGAAAAGGGACTGCACCTATGGGCCTTGTTCACCCAGAATACATGGGTCTATGTGTATGTCGTGCTGTAAGCATAGGAAAATGTGTGCGGATCAGCCCCACTCATTTTCTGGAGGTTGATCTACAATTATTCAATTTCCTTTAACATTTTAAAATAGCCAAAGCGAGTGCACACCCACTGTGCATATGGTCGAATTCCTCACATGCCCCCCAGCCGCAACATGTGAACCACCACCTTACAGAGGGTCTGGTTCACCATCAAGGCAAAAGTACAGACAGAGATTGTCTGCATTTCCATGCTTGGAGCCTGGCTTGTGATGGATGTCCATATCTAATCCCTGTAGGGATATGGCCCAATGCAAAAGCTTATGGTTCTCCCCTTGCATGGCCATTATCCATCAAAGAGGCCGGTGGTCTGTCTGGATCATAAAGTGTGACCCAAAGTTGTATGGTTTCAGCTTCTTTACTGCCCACACAACTGTGTAAGACTTTTTTCAATGTTGCCCAGTTCCTTTTTCTTTTTGTTAACCGCCTGCTAATGTAAGCAACAGGTTGCTCTACCCATTGAGAGTTCAGCTGCGCCAAAACTGCTCCAATCCCAAATTCACAGGCGTGAATAATTAACTCCTGACCATAGTCTGCCACTTTCAGAACTCGGGCCCTGCACAATCCATCCTTTAAATCCTGAAAGGAGGTTTGACAGGCGGGGGTCCAAGTGACCTTCTTTGGCATCTTCTTGGAAGTTGCATCATTCAGGGGATGGCAATGGTCCAATGCCCCCTGAGGAATGACCGGTAGTACCCGGTGAGACCTAGAAAGGCTCTCTCCTGCATCTGTGTTGTGGAGATGTCCCAATCCTTTACAGCATGTACCTTCGCTTCAAATGGTTGTTTTTAACCTGCACTGAAGTGGCCCTGATAGTGAGGTCTGCATTCTGCAGCGCCTGAAGTATTTGTTTTAGGTGGGATAAGTGATCCTCCCAGGTATGGCAGAACACTGCAATGTCATCTAAATAGGCAACACTGAGGTTTTCCAGACCAGACAAAACCTGGTTAACCTTCTGCTGAAAAGTGGCAGGGGCATTCTTCAATTCAAAGGGCATCAGAGTAAACTGATAATGTTCTTCTGGGTTTGAGCATGCTGACCTACCTCTCTCTCGCTCTATCTCTCAAGCCGACCTGCCAGTACCCTGTAGTCAGGTCAAAGGTACTCATCTACATGGCAGCGCCGAGCTTGTCAACAAGCTCATCTGCCCGAGGAATGAGGTGAGCATCTGTCTTCATGACAGAATTGACCCCCTGTTTTCCACACAAAAGCGAACTTCAGTCTTCCCTTCACTGATTCTATTAGGGACCAGTATCAATGGGCTAGCCCAGGGACTGCGGGATGGCTCTATCACTCCTAGGGACACCATCTTAGAAAAGTCCTCCTTCATGGTGCCCCTGACATTATTGGACATCCGGTGAATCCTACTCTTCATCGGCTTACTATCTACAGTGTCCACATCATGGGTGTGCCCATCTGCGCGACCTGGAGTCAGAGAAAACAAACCGGCAAACTGTTCCTGTAAATGGCGACAGTCTGTCAGTTGATGTTCTGACAAGTCCGTTGCAAAGTTGACACCTTTAACTTACCCATCTGAGGCTTCAGTGTTCAGGAGGTCTGGCAGGGGATCGGTCTCCTCCTTAGTCTCTCCGTCAGTCAGTAATGCTATGACCAAGTCATCCCGGCTATAATGAGGTTTTAGCTGGTTGACGAGAAAGACCCTGCACATCTGTTTAGATCTTTTCGTGTCAATCAGATTATTCACCTCACTGACTTTTTCCAGCACAAAGTAAGACCCAGTCCACTTGTCCTGAAGGGCACTGGGTTTGACAGGCTCCATAATCCACACCCATTGTCCTGAGAATAGACTGTCACTATGGCTTTCTGGTCATGCCAGTTCATCATCACCTCCTGACTGGCCTTTAGATTTGGCGTTGACCGAAAGCCAAGTATATAGTTCACCACAACTTGCATAGAAGATTAGGGGTTGTTCTCCCATCCCTCTTTCACTAGACCGAGGGGACCTTGTACAGGGTGTCCAAACAGAAGCTCAAAGGGGCTAAACCCTGCTCTGTTCTATGGCAGCTTACTGTAGGCGAACAGAAGGCATGGCAGGAGAGTATCTCATTTTATCCTCAGGTGCTCTTCCAAGTCAAACATCATGACCTTCAGGATCTTGTTGAACCGCTCAACAAGTCCATTTGTTTGTGGATGGAAGGATCTAGAGAACCAGTAGGTGACTCCACACTCTTCCCACAGAGCCTTCTCAACCACAGGGACTTTGATGCTCTTCAGAGGGACAGTGTCAGGGAAGGTTGTGGAGTGGTCTACCATCACCAAGATGTATCTGTTCCCTGAGCTGGTTTGAGGATCCAAAGGACCCACAATGTGCATGCCTACTCTCTCAAAAGACCGCCCAACCACGGGCAGTGGAATTAAGGGGACCTTTGTGGCATCACCTGACTTGTCAGAAGCAGGACAAGTCGGGCAGGACCAGACAAATTCCTTAACTTTTACGCTGAACTGCAGCCAGTTAAAGTGTACAGACAACAGGTGCGATGTCTTAGTCACTCCCAAGTGACCCACTATAGGAATTTGGTGTATGTGGAGAATCCTGCACATCCCCCACCAAAACCCTGCCTAACGTATCCTCCCAGGGGGCCAGGAGAGGCAAGACGCTTTCTGATCCCAATCCTGGGGGTGGTGTTCTGCGGGAGGACCACCTGGGTGGAGATAAGGCCTAGGGAGGAGAGGGATTCACATAGTACTTTTCATGGGGGAATACATAATTAATTAATCCCAAACTTAGAGGAGGTATTGTCATATTGCCATGTCAATAAATCTCCGCCTCCTGCTAGGGCTATAAACGTAAACTCTAGAGAAATATTTCCACCGAATGTTGAACCTAAAGAACCTATATTTTCTACCCCTAGAAATCTATTTCCTCCACATTGTCAAAGGTAAACCAACCGGAACGACAAACCCGTGACTTTTTCTGCCCTATCTGTCTCTAAAAAGTTCACCATATTTACTCCTATTATAATAACATCAAGGGAGAAAATCCTTTACTTAATCCTTTTAGTTTGATTGGCTGATCCTGAGGGATGTAAAAAAAAAGAAACTTTCTACAATGGACTGTATGTCCCAGAATCCCTCATGTACTGTGAAATAGAAGAGTGCTAAAGAGACATGCAGGAGCTCAGGTCAGGCAGACAAGCCTAATAGCTTTTGGCAGCGTCAGGCAATTCATTCTAAGGGCCTGTACCTGAAACCAATGAAACCACGTGAGCGGCAAAAACTGGGGTGGGAGCTGGAAGGTAGACCATAGCAGAAGTAGAAGCAGAAGGATCAGTTCACAAGGAAGTGTGACCACAGAAGGGACACCTGAGCAGATGAAGGGCAGATTTCACCTGCAGGCTTTGTGTTGGTCCTGCCCTCACAGGCTCTGTTTAGCTGTGGCAGTATTGGAAGAGACTGGATGAAACAGGCAGTCTTTCCAGGTATGCCCGATTGCTGTGAATGCAGAGCTGAAGTTGTGTATCCACCCAAGTCCCGTGTGCAGACGCAAGCTGAGCGGAGCTGGAGAGGAGAAGTCTCCCCCCCCTTTGATGAGGCCAGATCAGAGACACCCATGCAGAAGAGGGGTGTGGGTGCCAAGAGTGCCTGCAACAGTAGTAGTTGAAGAACCCAAGCTGGGAAATAGGGGCAGTCCGCAGTCGCAGTGATTGAGGAGTCGGGAAAGTGAAGCGACATACTCCAAATCAACTCAAATAACTTGCTGGTAACAGTAGCCAGCTTTCATAACATGTGCGTACATATTTGAGTGAGATAAACTTATTTGTACAAGTGGGAAGTTGTATTAACACGGGCAATGTAGCACGCAAATAAAGAATCAAAGTTGAAACCGCCTTGTCTTTTCCCATTGTTAAGTATAATTCAATGCCAAGCAATTGGCTCTTGTTAACACAAAGTGTGCTGCCAGTAAAGCTATTAAACCTTAATTGACTCTCACTTTTCCCATTTTAAGAAGATGCGTGTGAGACTTTGTATTCCCCGAGAACCTTGGAGGCTAGGCGCTCACCGAAAGGTGGAAATGCATAACTTTGAAGTGGGAGTTCAAAGGAAAAATGAAATTGTGTGTGCTTAATTATTTTGTTTATTGGAAAAATGATCTCTTGTTACATCTCAAAGAATTAAGAAGAAGTTGTACTACCAGTAGAAGCTGAGCAGAGGCCAATACCAGCCCAAGCCAATAGCCAAACTATATTACAACACATCCAACTCATCTGAGAACTGAACAATATTGTTTAAAAGTTGTTGAATCTGTGTTACTTGAGAAACTTCCAACACTAAGGGTGAAAAGGGTTATTTAAAGCTGGAACGAGTGGTACTATAGCCTTGGGATAGCCACTGAAGAAACACTGTCCTTGAAGCTGGGGACGGGAGCTGGGTACTTGTTAAAAATAACTGTAGTTGAAACTACAAGGCAAAAGGAAAGGCAAAGAGGCTGCCCTTTCCTATGACACAAGAGAGAAGAGTGCCTTGCCAACCTGTAGAGGTCGAAGAAGTCTTGTTGAAAGTTGCCTGAATGTTTTAAAGTTGTAGCATTTGCAGTATAGTTGAGGTTTGTAGCTAAAAGGCAGAAGGAAAGGCAAAGAGGTGCCCCTCTCTTACCAGATAAGAGAGAAGAGTGCCTAGCCAACCTGTAGAGGTCGAAGTCTTGTGGAAGATGCCTAACTTTATACATTGCAGTAGCAGTAGAGCAGCAGAACTGTGGATGCAAGTGTCAGGACTGCAGTATTTGAATGTAGCAGAAGTCAAACATCAACTGTGGGGCAAGAGAGCCTGTGCTCACAGTTTCATTAAGGGAGTTACTGCAGAGAGAGCAATTCCTAAGCACAAGCATCCAGACAAAACTGTATATAGCAGATTCTGCAGAAGTTGCAAAAAGAGAAGTTGTTAAGCAGAAGTGGTACTATATGTTAATTTTATCCAGGAACCCGATTGGTACTGTTGTTTTCTTAGAGGAACTTGGAAAGGGGAATCATTTCAGCAAGCACAGAAGAACTGCTACCAGTGGACTTTTATTTTTGTGAACTTTTGTTTCTTTGGAACTTTTCAAAACTTTTCTTTTTCTTGGAAGAATTGACTTTGGGACATTTCTGGGGGAACATGATCTTCCCAGAACTAGCAGAAGTCACCCAAGGCACTAGTTGTTTGGTATCCTTTCCTTAATATTGTTTTCATGTTTTTTTTAATGTTTATGTTTACTGTGAGGGTTAGTATTGTGAATGTGAGGATGGTTTCCCTTAAACCCTAGACTAGGTAAAGAAACCCCTGGTAGAGTAGGTTTAGTTAGGGTTTATTGTTTATTTTTGGTTTAAACGTCTTAAGTCTCGCATTTCTGACCCTTCACATGGGCCAAATCCAAAAATAACTTTCTGTGGCATTGGGGAATTATCAACCTTCTGGTGCCCTCACCCTCAAAGTCTTTTGGCTTACTGTACAGGAGTCCATCCTCTCAGTACATTTTGTTTTTTAAAAATCTTTATTTAACAATGGCATGGCAGTAACAACTGTCGGGCGGAGCACTGTAAACATTCAGAGAGTGAGAATACATTTTAAACCGCATACTTAAACATATATTATAACAGATCAGGATGGCTGCAGGTAGAGTCTGAGCGGGGCCCAAATGTCTTTAGGCCTGCAGTGAGTTTGTAGGTCCTGCGTGTAGGTCTCTTCACTTTCCTGGGTCTGAATCAGGTCACAGAGCCAGGTTTGAACCGTGGGAGGGGTTTTAGATTTCCATTTCATAAGAATGTGTCGCTTGTCCACTGCCCCAGCCACGGTGAATAATCTTCGGACTTTTATTGAGGCCTTTCCAATATCTCCCAGTAGATATTTCAGCGGGGTCGCCGGGATATGAATACTTAGCATATCACTCATTGCCTCTGCTACGTCTTCCCAGAACCATCGGATCAAAGGACATGACCAATACATATGGAGCGCGTCTGCCGCCAACGTTCTGCAGTTGGGGCAGGTCGATTACTTAGATGGGTTGAATTTGGCAATCTTTTTGGGGTGATATGTAATTGATTTAAAATTTTGAATTGGATGAGCCAAAAGTTGGCATTGAGGGAGATAGATTTAGTGAGTCTGCAGTAATGGGTCCAATGCTGCTTGTTGATTTCTATGTGAAGGCCTTTCTCCCATTTGGTGCGCATCGTGTTGGCGGACGAGGTGTGCGTCTGTACCATCCTGTATATTGCTGAGACGCCACCTTTGAGCCCTGTTGGTGTTAGGATGTCTGTAAGGAATTTATGTACAGGTGGTTCCTTGGGGAACGACGGCCATAAGGCTCTACAGGCCGCTTTCAGACGATGGTACTGTGCCGCTGTGGTCTGTAACGATAGTACAGGCCAACTTTGTCCTGTACTTCGGTGACCATGACAAAGCGACCTTCCGTGAAGAGGTCACCCAGTTTGGCTTCGTATTCTGGGTCCCAGCAATTCTGTAGAGTACGGTCCATGGTTGGTTCTAGATCTGGATATGCCCACAATGGGGCGTGTGGCAAGTATGGTGTTTCACACTGGACTCTTTTCAGGATCTGCATCTAGTGAACAACATACTCTGGATTTTACTGGGAGCTGCAGCACATTTTTCAGCGTGTATATGGGCGTATTGTTCTGTATCATTGGACAAGTATCTGGCAAATTGAGCTTGGGCCGCATAATAGTATAGGAGGAAGTCTGGCGCAGCCAGGCCTCCTGTGTCGTTGTTTTCACACATCTTGGTCCAGCTAATCCTGGGGGTGCCTCCTCCCCACACAAAGTGTGAACTCCGTTTCTGTAGGGTCTCGAAGAATTTTCGACCCTGTCAGATGGGGATGCCACTGAAGAGGTATAGCAACTTGGGGACAATCACCATTTTTAGCAGGGATAATTGGCCATACATGGATAATGGTAGTTTAGCCCAAAGGGCGAGTTTACTCTCCAGTTGTGACAGGAACGGGCCATAGTTGTTGGAGTACAGCATATTCTTGTCTTTCGCCATAATGATTCTGAGGTATCGGGATGTAGTGGGCGACCAACGGAAATGAGTAGTGGCTACAGACTGTGAGACGGAGGGGGTTAGTGATATCATTTCTGATTTGGATTGGTTAATCCTGTATCTAGAGTATTTCATAGATTCCGCAATGTCCTGCATTATCGAGGGGAAGTGTATATCTGGATCCCTGATGTACAACATGGTGTCGTCAGCATAGAGTGAGATTAATTTGCGTTTCCCCATGATACGTATTCCTCTCCATGCATGGTTGGATCATAAGAAAGCCACCATTCCCTCTATAGTGAGTGAAAATATCAATGGTGAGAGGGAACATCCTTGTCTCGTGCCCCTTTGTAGAGCAAAGCTGGCGGAGAGAGTCGAGTTGGTCCTGACTTTAGCCGTGGAGTTGTGGTATAGTAACTTGATGGTCTGGAGGAATCATGGGACGAAACCCATCTTCTGGAGGATGGCGTACATGAATCTTCAGGAGGTGGAGTGAAAAGCCTTTTCCACATCTAGTGTTATTGCGACAGACTTCTAACTGTGTCTAACTGTGAGGAAATTGCAAAAAATCTTTGAAGATTTAGGGCTGTAGAACGGGAGGGTATGAAGCCAAATTGATCTCGATGTACCAGTTTGTTCATGTATTTATTCATTGTGTTGGCTATGGCTCTGGCCAAGATTTTAGCGTCCACATTGATTAGAGATAAGGGCCTGTATGAAGATGGATCTTAAGGAGGCATATGTGGTTTCATTAGGACAGTCATTATGGACTTGTGTAGAGACGGTGGTAGGGATCCTCCCTCCAGGGATTCCTACCAGACTCTCAGGAGAAGGCGGGGGGGGCAGCTCCATGATGAGTGCTTTGTAGAGATCAGACGTAATGCTACCCTGGCCACCTTGAGGTCTTTAATTGCTTGGGTTATGTCCTCCAAAGTCAAAGGGGTGTCCAGAATTATCTGTTCGTCTTCGGTTTGCTTCGGAAGTGGGAAGGAGTCTAAGTGTTGTTGAAGGTCTTCAGACAACTTCTGATCCATGTTCTTGTACAGCTTAGTGTAAAAGTGAAGGAAGACCTCATTAATCTCATTCAAGTCTGTATGCGTTACCCCTTTCTCATCGGTGATGCTTGTAATTTGTCTATAGCCTTGTTCCAATCTAATAAGATTGGCCAGCATTCTGCCATATTTGTTTCCCTCTCCGAACCTGCGGGCTCGTATGGGTTGTGTCATATAGAGGACTTCCTGGTCTGCCAGCGTTTTAAATGTTGCAATGGCCTCCTGTAGGGGGGCCAGAGTGTCTTGCCCAGGAGACCTGGTGTATGCCTCTTCTGATTCTTCTATACGTATTTCGGTCTGGGTCAGGATTGAAGGAATCTCTTGGAGTTTACCATGCACCCTGTCGATCAAGTGTACTCTCAGCCAGACCTTGAAAGTTTCCCATACTGTGTTGAATGACTTTACCGGGCCCTCATTGCGATCAAAAAAGTCAGTCACTTCTATGCGGAGTGACTCCACCAGCGTTTCGTCTCTCAGGAGATGGGGGCATTTTCCACATCCGTGGGCCCCGGGTCATTGATCCAAGTCGGATTTCTAATACAATCGGGGAGTGATCGCAGAGGGTACGGGACAGTATAGTGCAGTCTTTGACCTCCTGGATACACTCAGTGGAACACAGCCAGAAATCAATATGGGAACTCGAACTTTGAACATAAGAGTGGTACGTGAATTCTCTGCAGAAAGGAAGTAATTCCCTCCATGCGTCAGAGAGCGGGATTAGGGACATTGCCTGTTTAATGGTTGATGCTGCCTTCGTCTCTTTTCTGCCGCCTGTAGTTGTTCTATCCATCTCGGGGTCAAGGATGGTATTGAAATCCCCTCCCCATATAACATTCACTTGTCCCAGTGGCAGTACCATCGTCAGCATCAGCTGGTAGAACTCTGGGGTATCCAGATTGTGGCCATATGTGTAAAGGATGATTACATCTTGTCCTTGCAGCGCACCCCATATTATTATGTATCTTCCTTCAGGATTGCATGTAGTCTTGGTTATAACGAAGCCTAATCTGCAGTGGATAATTGGTGCAACCCCTCTGGATTGCGTCAAATAAGCTGTGGTGATTATTTGTTAAACCCAGGAGCGGCACAAAGATTTAACTGTCTTTTCGGTAGCATGGGTCTCTTGCATGAGAAGTATGCCAATTTTATGTCTAGCAGCATATGCCAGTACTTTTCTGGGTTTAATTGGATTGGAGAAACCGCTGATATTCCAAGACAGGAAACTTGTGCTTTCCATCATTACTTGTATTGCCATTCTGTTTGCGGTATGATACTATTACAGCTCCATTGTCCTGGTGTGTCTTCGTCCGATTCCACCATGCCAGGTTTTCTATTTAACTTAACTCCTTTCAACAGACAACCCCAACACAGGATAAACGTCCAATACCCCACCCTCCCTCCACCCTCACCTATCCCCCAAACGGGTGGTGTATCCCTCATAACTGCATGCAATATTGCAACAACGGAGGTGGCGTGTTACGTCGCTATGTCCAGAGTGGTAGCCTTCCAGGGTGAAATCTGTTCTCTGCCACATTCCTGCCCGTGGAATGCATGTATGGGACCATCTGAAAGCATATAGCCGTCCCATGCTGGATGCTATTCAGGTGTTCTCTGTCGTAGTAGGGATATTTGCTTCAACATACGACATAGCCTCGACCGGTGTTTCAAAAAAGTGGGTTCTGCCAGCGTGTTGAATACAGAGTTTCGCCGGAAACAGCATAGCATAGACAATTTTCCTTTCTCGCAACCCTTTTTTTACTCTGTTGAAGGAGCGCCTGGCTGATTGCAATCCCGTTGAGAAATCTAGATCTATGTGCACTCGATTGGAGTCATACGATAGAGGAGCTTTCTCGCATGCAAGTTTCAGGATGAGGTCATGATCTCTATAGTTAAGTAGTCGTGCAATGATTGTCCGAGGAGGGGCCCCTGGTTTTGGGGCAGGGGGCAGCGCTCTATGCGCCCTTTCGACCAGAAATTGGCTGGAGAACTAGTTGTCAGGGAACAGTGTACGGAGTAACTCCTCGAGGAACTGTTCCATGGGTATATTGAGTTTAGATTCTGCAATTCCGATGACGTGTATATTGTTGCATTGGGATTGGGATTCTAGATCCTCACATTTTGCCTTGAGGGTAGTGATGTCCTTATGGATGTCTTGTATGCTCTTGCTCTGTGAGGTGGTCACGTCTTCTAGGGTATTCACCCTCTCCTCCACCTCTGAGACCCTGAAATTGACCTTCCGTACGCCTGAGAGTATGGATGCTATGTTCTCGCCAATGTCATCCAGCTTATTGTTAATAGCGGCTAACTCCTTCTCCGTCGCAGCCATGTAAGGGGCCATACATTGCTCGGATGGTTCTGTCGAGGAGTTTGCTGGGGATGACAGCTGGGTGGGATCCAGATCCACATTGGAAGCTGAGGCAAATGCATCCATGGGCCCTTTCTTTTTTTTCTTTGAGCCACCTCCCATCATGGGCAGAGGAGTGGTAAGCGATCTTTCGTAGAGGAAGGATTTCCTGGAGCAATTGTGTGTAAAGACTACAGCTCACCACACGATGGAAGCCTTGGATGGAGCTATAGGCTGCTCTGGTGGTATAGGCTGAGGGTCAGTCGGCTCTAAGCATAGGAACTACACGTGGTATCCGGCAGCGGGTGCCCCGTGCATACCTCCCCAGTGGGAGCGACTCCGTATGAATGGATACACAGGTGGCACATGCAACTCCAGCACGGACCAAGGGATGATAAGTGAGGTCAGTGCGCAACGTCGGGGGCCAGCGCAGCTCGTCTATCAAATGCTATGTAGGGTGATGCACGGCTTGCGGGGTGTGGTATCCGTGTCACTGTCTGAATGAATCCACCACAAGGGGTGTGTTGCCGTAGGCCGCGGGTTAAGTAGTTATCCCCAGGTTATGAGGATTTGAAGATGGCCTGGGCACCATACACAAGTGGAAGTTCGCCGGAGAGGGAGTAGTGCTGGCACATACCTTAGAAATGTCGCAGCTGTGCCCCAGTGGATCGTCAGGAGGATGCATCCGGGCACCGGTGGGAGATCAGTGCCGGAGAGGAGGAGGGCCAACCGGTGTGCTGGCGTCTGGGAGGCACGTGATTCGGTCGTCATCGGGGAGCGGATGGCCGTACACTTCTACCTGCAGTGGTGTTCAGCGGCTCCAAGGGGGTTGCCGCCCCGCCCCTGTGGATGCAGTCACTGGGGCTCCGATCCAGAGTGTCGCAGGCAGGAGGGCCGGTGTCAAGCACGGACTGGCATCAGGAGCAGGATGTTGGCCGCCGGATTAGCGTCCCAGGGGGAGAGAGGATCAGTGCAAAGCCCCACAGCCTTTGGCACTCCCCACCCCTGAACGAGCAGCCGTTTCGCATGGAACGGGGCCGCGCTGCAGCCTGAGAGTCGGTCAGTGTGGTTACGAAGGTATCTGCTATTCGTTTCCAAGGAGTAGTTATCAATTTGCAGAGGTTGTTGCAGGATTGATGTCACAGGGGATTGTAGGCTGTAGGACTCACGGATCAGGTGGCCATTTTCTTCAGCGTGCAACAGCGCCCCTCTCTCAGTACATTTTGAACAGTCCAGGGGCCTCGCCCTTAGCCTGCTCCTCTGCCTGCTTCCACAGACCCGCCAGAGTGGGACACTCTTTCTGAGCTTTGAAAAAGTCAGTCTGATCTGGGCCCCCAGCTGATGCAAACTCATCCAGCTTGGGAGGGCCCTTCACATCTGCACTCACGTGGTCCTCCACCTCAAGTTCCTGCGCTGCGCCAGGCAACTCTGAAGTCACAGAGTCCCCTGCTACCAAAGTAGGGTCCTCAGTGGCTACTGGCCCCTCTCCCACAGGAGTAGGCAACTCAGCAGTCTGTGGAACTGGACTAGGCGCTACCGGCCACGCCGGTCCTTCCAACAAGCCCTGTGGAAGCACTCCATATAGCTAAGGCTCTAAGAGTCTTCAATCTGGTGGCCTCTTGGGCTCCCAATCTCGCTGCCGCTGCAACTATCTCAGGATCAGGAAGATCATTACCCAACAGACATGGGACAGAGATGGAGTATTTCACCGCTACACAGCGCTGGGTCATTTCACCTCACCAGCTAAACTCTACTATCGCCAAGGGGCACTTACTCTTTCTGTCAAACCCACTGATGCTACAATCATTCACATCAATATACTGGCATAGCTGTACCCACTGTCGGGTGACAGCAGTGATGCTAGCCGTGGTGTCTCGGACAGCAGGAGTCCTGTGTCCATTGATATACACATGTTCTAGATAGAGTTGATTATTATTGGGACCTGGTACCGTTCCCAATCAGTGTAACCAATCCACATTTGCCCACTACTTGGCCTAATGGGAAGTCCTCCTCTAGGAGGCCCACACTAATGATGGCCTCTTCCACGAGTCCAACATTCACTATGGCTTGCTTGTGTAAACACTTGCAAGCAGGATCCCCTTTCTTATGGCCCAGTTCCTTACACACAAAGCAACGTTTGTGTGCTGAGAATGTAGGTATCCCAGTGTAAGGGGTGCTTGCACTCTTCTTTTCAGTGAGTACAGCTGAACGAAAGTTCGGGGATTGTTCTTCATTCTTTTGGGGATCTGACTGCAAAGTGGATTGGGTTGGATCTTTGTCCTTCCCGTCCTTGTTAACTTGTTTGTCTTACGATTTCTCTTCCCGTTTGGGTGTGCTCACCTAAGCCTTTTTCTGGACTCGAGTACTAAAAAAAAAAAACTGTTGCCAGCCTTTGCAATTTCGCTAGGATATGTGATAGTCTTGTCCACAAGATGCTGGTGAGCCCCGGGACCTGGGGCCCTTTAAGACGAGGTAGCAATAATTAGAGATGGATGGGGATGCAGAAATTACTGATACATCAATAATCAAAATGACTCAGGAAGTTGGCAAAACTCGATACTGTTATTTTTGCAATTATCTAAAACAGGGAGTACAATGGACATCATCCGACGTCGCACAGCAATTTCACTCAACGTGTTGCATGAAAAACATTACTTTTATAGCAAAAATTCATCATCATTGACGTCACACTACGTGGCAAACTACAAAAACCTACTTGGCGATGTGATTTGCTTACAGGCAACATCGACGTATACGTTCCATACTAACCTAACGGGGACTGTGATTGGGTCTCTAACATCAGGTGGACAACTAAGCTCTCCTCTAGTGCAAGTCATCTTCATCATCACAAAATACATGACGATTCATCAGTTACACAAAATATAGGGCTCTCTGATACGTGGCGCTCTACAATTGGTTGGCACTCTTGTACCCTTCTGGAATATAACACTCACTAGCAGCACGCAAGCTGATACCCCAGGTGCTAGGAGGGTTGGCCTGATCATGCCTCCCCATCCAATTAGCCCAACATCCATCATCACTCCTAATGTCTACCATTCAGTTAAGGCTTTGGACTTGGCCTTGCAGAAGCTCTCTGTGCCTGAGAAATAGAAGGGAATGTGGCATAATCTTATCTTCTTGTCTTGGTGTAGCTCGACCCAGAGTCTATTTCAATCTGACCATGTGACTGGAGACCATGTGTTCAAGCTTTTCGTTGCATAAAATACTATTAAATGATGAACTCTTGATGCCTTCAATGTTTTTCATTCCACTTCAAAAAAAAGTTTGTTTGTTTCTCATGTTCATATAGCTTCTTAACAGACAACCAGGCTCACGGGGGCCTCGACCCTTGGTGCTGGGCCAGCCAGCCTTTCTTGAATTTCTCCTTTGCCATCAACTATTTTCCAACTGCGCCCTTTTCATTCTCGTGGATCCAGGTTTGCTAAAGTGCGTTTTGGAACACCCAGACTCTATACATATACATTGGCACATTGCCGCAATCTATTCATTACATATCCAGCCTCAAGATTACTTCGTCTGCTTGCGTTACTGCATCTGTACAATTGTAAAATGACTGCATTTTCATTGGTACTTCTTCGAACAAGCATCTTCATTTTGATACCAAAATGTTGCTTAACTTCGATACTTCATCTTCAGATCATATAGAATGTCTATGTTCTTTCTTCATTGACATCTCTTCTGGGTACGTCAGTACTTTGCATGATGTCACCAGTCTTCTTTCCCATTCATTTTCACACTTCGTCCGGGACTTTTTCCAGAGACCGTTATTTCTTCGTGCATGCCTACAGGGTTTTCTCAATGGATACCTTGTCTCAAGAATTGCTTGCAGTATTGGCATCCTCAATGGCACTGCTTGTGTCGCAATTTTCAGCTCCCAATATGTAGGCAACATGGGGGCGGAGTTCTGGTAGGGGTACTTGGCTCCTGCTCTACACTGGTGTAGGTCAACCTCACAATTCTTCATTTCGACTCACACGCAATCAAATTGTACATCCCTTTAAATGTGTCAACTTTGTTACCAGCCATGAACCTCCTCAGATATTTCAATGACAAGGGTGTGAATGCTTCAAATGTCTGCCCACTTTTCTTTCCAAGCTCTATGAAGCTCTTGAGATACTGTTCAGTGGTTTTACAGAACTTCATGACGAGGGCCGCTTTCATCTTCTCATAAACGGGCCTTTCCTGAGGAATTTGCTGAAGAATTGCATCAGTCCCTAGTGTCGGTAAGCGACTTATCAGGGATTTACCCCACAATACCTCCTCCACCTCCTGTAGCTGAAAAGCAAGCTCAAGCACTTCAAACCAGTCAAAAATATCTTTCCCCAGTTTGTCAGCCTGCACTAAGTCTTTGGGGATGTAGCGCCAGGGCTTATCCTGGGCACTCTGGTTTGAGCCACTACCACTGCTTTCCCTAGAGGTGGATCTGTTGGCTTCCTTCTTCTCTCCGAGCACCAGCTTGCATAGCTCTATGGTGACCTTGTCCCACTGTTTCTGTTTCTCTAGCGCTAGTCTCCTTTTCTGTAACAGGAGCGTTCCAGCCGCCACCTCGTTAAGAGCCGTAAAGAATTACAGGGCCACTTAGAGACTTTGACCAGGCCTGGGACCTGTGGGATGCTTCACTAGCTCCTATCCTCACTGACACTCTTGAGTGTTGTGAAACCATGTTTTCCCCCCGGAGGGATGGTTTGCGAGAAGGACTGCTCATGCTGTCTCCCTAGTCATCTTCCACTTCCCCTACCGGAAGGTCTTTTTCATTCAGATACACAGGGCCCAGCCCGTCCCCTGGGGTCTTCTCCCCAACCACCCTTGCTTCTACCCAAGCTTGGAGACTGGTCAACAACTCAGGTTTATTAACCTCAGTGCTGTGGGGAAGTCCCCTCTCTAAACATAGGACAATCAGGACATCCTTGGTTACGGCATTCAAAGTGTCTATGTCAAGATCCATGATTATTTCAAATACCTAGCAGTGTCTAAACATTGCCTGCAACAGTACTTTTATCATTGGGTAACTAAGCCGTGCACAATGCTCCAACTCTATCCAACCGCCTGCCACCAACATGACAAATCAACTTCCAGGGCACCAGTGGTTTAGGGATGAATATCGGTTTGTAAACCGACAATCAGCCACACACCTCTAGTACACCAGAAGGGATCCGAAGAGATTGGAAACACAAGTCAATTATAAACCTCCTTGTCCAATTTTGGTAATGAGGATGGAACGGCAGGCTTATCTCAAGGTCATGGATCGTTAGTTAGTTGCAACACAGTGAAAATACAATTATTACCCAATGATAAAAGGGACTGTCCAGTGAATGTTGTATACTCATATCTACATATTAATTATCACAACAGACAGTTCTAGCACAGAACAAAATATAACTCACCCTGTAAAGGAATGCAGAGGACAGACAGTTTCAAAGAAGGAAAAAGGATGCACTCTGGATACTGACGGGTGTTCAAGGATACTTGGTTTTAACACAAAGGGAGCAATGGGTTGTACATGTCACTAGGGGACTTCAGAGAAGGACCAGGAGGACAGAACCACAGTATACCTTGTGCTTGTATAAGTTCTTGGTGCTCAAAAGTGTAGAGTCTCTTTCAGGGTGCTTTGCAACTTCTGCAACAGAGTTAAAATGGGAGACATTTCCGGGTATCAGGCGGCAGGCAGGTAGTCCAGTGAGTGAGGCTGGATGGATGGCTGCTGGCTGGCCTATATGGCGGCTCAGGGTCAAGAATCTTTGTCTCAGTGCTGGCCTGCGGTTCTGAAGCACTGGTCGAGGCGTTGAGGACGGCTATAGCGACTGTGGCATAACAACAGCCAACAGGGCAGTCAGTTGCAGCTCGAGGCGCTCGACTGGCTCAAAAATATCCTTTAAGGCAGATGTCAGGATATGCTTGTCGATGCACTCCTAGCTTCTTCACTGGGCTTGTGTCAACCTTTAAGATGGATGGACCAAAGCTGAGGAGAGTGTTGCAGGCAGCTGCCTTGTCCTTGGTTTGGTTCAGAGACTCTCTGGAACTACCCACCTGGGAAGCTTACTGCAGCGCCTAGCAGGGAGCTGCTTGAAGGTCCTCTGGATTCAGTATCTCCCTCTGTTCCCTGGGAGATGTTTTGGGGAGGGATCTTGCTTCCCTCTTGGAGGTCCTGGCCTTCCTTCACTGACGGAAGATGTAAGGTAGGCTATACCTTCAGCCAGGGTCCAATGCTGAGATCTTCTTGTTACTCCTTGCCAAATGGGCCACAGTGATTGGTGTAGACTAAGCCTACCTCACTGTTAATGTTAATGTTAAAGGTTTTTATACCGTGCACAGGTGCCACTTGCATGGTCTCACAGCGCTCTGGCGGTTCTGTGAAAATAAGAGGGGGGATAAGCTTAGTGGGAGCAGCGGGAGAAAGTGCAAGGGAGCTGTGATGTGCTGTTGGCAGCTTCAGTTCAGATGCACAGTTTACTGAGCTTGGGTGCAAGATTCAGGAGGCGAATGTTGCGTGGTGTTGTGCAAGGTTGTGTGTGATATGTCTTGTTGTTGCAGTGTTGTGAAGTATGTGTGGTTTGCTGTGCTGAGGACTTCTGGTTGTTTTAAGTGCAGTATGTGAGAGGTGTACGCAGAGAGTTGATTGTTACTATTAGTTTGGGTTGTTTGTGGCTGTAGCTGATCTTCTTAACCTTTCTGGTTGATTAGTTGTGCCTTCCCTTCTTCTGTCTGCCATTCCTAGTTGTATCAGTAAGGTTGCCTCTACGGTGATGGGTTCCTATGCTATACTGCTACTCCATCAGTTGCCTGAACTCTGAGGGCGAGCCCTATTTCTGAGTAGGTGCCAGTTCCCAGCCCAGAGGGTGATCAGCAGGGGTAATTATTGGGTTCCTTTGGGAGGTTAATTTTCTAGTGGGGCATGGGTGTTGCTTAGTCCAGTTCCCTCTTGCTTGCCCTTACTCGTGGCATTCCTGGGGTGAGCTTCCCTTTCCCATTTCCCCACTGATTTTCCCTTGGCCTTCTTTCCAGCCCTAGCGTTTCTAGCTTGTCACCCTTTCTGTCCAGGGGCTCTACGTTGGGCCAGTGTGGCGGGGAGGAGGTGGGGTGCCACTCTTTCCCGTCCTATCCCTCATTCTTGTTTTTCCTGGTTACTTCTCCTTTTTTCTGTGCTTGGTTTGTCACGGTGTCTGCGGACCTCGTTCAGTCGCCTTTGTTGTGTTCAGAGTTGAAAAGGCAGGTTTTCAGCAATTTCCTGAATTGTGTATGGTCTTCCACGTTTCTCATTTCCTTAGAAGGGTTCCATAGATCTGCAGCGAGGCAGGAGAATCAGTTCTTTCTTCCGGTACCGTTTGGGTTCAAGACGGATATAGTTGCAGGATCTCAAGTTTCTGTCTGGTTTGCAGATGGAGAATTTCTTTTGGATAAAGTCTGATTCCTGGCTGTGTATTGCTCTGTGTATTATGCACAGGGTTTTGAAAAAGATTCTCTTTTTTGACCGGGAGCCAATGTAGCATCCAGAGAGCTGGAGTGATGTGATCTCTTCTGCTGAGTTTGAGGAGGAGTGTGGCTGCCGTGTTTTGTATATGTGGTAGTTTCCTCATTAGGTACTCTGGCATTCAGAGGTATGTGCTGTTAGCATAAACAATCCTGAACATAATGAGGGATATGATGGCCAGTGTTTTGTGCATGAAGGAGAGGTGGTAGGATCTTTTTTTATTATTTATAGGAGGAAGAAGCATTTCCGGATTATTGCATTGACTTGGGGTTCAAGTGTTAACTCATTGTCCATGAGGATTCCAAGGTTTTTTACAGCTTTGGATAGCGTTGGTTGTTTTCCCAGAACTATTGGCCATCGTATGTGCTGGTCGTTCCCTCTGACTTCTGGTGTAATGATGATTTTTGTTTGTCCTGATTGATTTTGAGTTCGTTAATGTTCATCCATTAGTAGAGCTCCTTGAGAAACGCTTTTAGGGGTGCCTTCTCTTCTTGTATGCCGCTGAATTTGAAGATGATTTTGTGTAACGTCTGCGTAGTTGTAGTATGTTAGTGCGTGTCTTTTGATGAGGTTAATTAGCAGTGTCATGTAGATGTTGAAGCGAAGCGGGGATAGTGACGCGACTTGTGGTACTCCACCAGAGAAGTCCTGTGGTGTGAATTTGAAAGGCTTTAACCATATCGTTTCTGTCCTTTCCATGAGGAGCGATTATATCCAGAGCAGTGCTGTGTCAGTGAGCCCTATTTCATCTAATCTTTTTATTAGGATGTTGTGATTGACAGAATCTGTATATTTGATAGAATATAAAAAAATGAATGGGAGATTTGATTGAAATTCAGGCGTATGAAAATGTCATATGACCGAAAATGTTGATCAAGTCTCCCATTCAGTGCCATTAAGTGAACAAGGGGAGCAGGGGTTCCATGGGTGTCCCCTGCACCCTTGTTCACTCTAATGGTTTCGGGGGATGCAGGCCTGTCCCCCACATCCCCAAAAATAAAGTTGAAAAAAAGAAAAGAGGTCCCTGCGGTGCTGATTCCCGATCACGGAAGTGAAGGGAACAGGCCTTGCAGAGACACATTGAGTCGGCAGCACACAGTGAAGTGTTTGACCGAAGGGTAAGTAAGGGGGTGGGTGGGAGCGGGTTATCTGAAATGACAGCGAGATGAAAAACAGAAAGTTATTTTCGAACATATAATTTTGTTTTTTTACTCCCTCAGTTCGGAATCAATTAACTCATGATAATCTGTGTTTAACTTTGTCGAAGGCAGCTGAGAGATCGAGTAATATTAGTGCTGATTTGATGTTGGAGTCTGTGTTCATCTTTAGATCATCTGATATTGAGACTAGTGCTGTTTCAGTTTCAGTTCCTCTCAAGGGTCTGAATCTTACTTACACCTGTGCCAGTAGTTGTTTATTTTCAACGTGCTCCAGTAGTTGTTCATAGGCATAGTTTTCTAGTATTTCCAAATTGTCCGTTGTGTCCTTGCATAGAAGCGTGATGTAGGCTGTTTTGAAAGTTCCTGGTACTTTCCCTGTTGAAAAGGATTGATTGAAGAGGTTTAGGTAGTATTCCGACAGTGTGTCCTGTGCGAGGATAGATTACTCAATGTCTTGAGGGCAGGGGTCCATCAGAGAACCTGCCTTGTTGCTCTCATTGACCAAACTTAGTAGTTTTCTCTAAACATCTGTTGTAAGCAGTGCGTTTTGTTAGCTGGTCCTGGGGTTGGTGGTAGCTGGTCTATTGCCTGGTCAATTGGTCTGCTTTGTATGACTCGGTCTATACTGGTGATTTTGTTCTTGAAATGGTCCGCAAGATCATTGCATAATTTTTGGGAGGGTGTTTGTGAGTTGTTGCATTCCGGTGCGTTTCTCATCTCATTTATGATGTTGAATTATTCTATTTGAGTGTTGGTGGTTTATTCAATATTTCTTTTTTGCGTTTATAATTTCGATTTGTTTTCCTTGATCATGTTCTTCCTTCATTCTTGTTCTAGTTTTCTGTTAATTCTTTTCATCGCTTTTAGGTGGGGTGTGTACCATTTTGCCACTGCTTTTATTCTTGATGGGATGACATGTTTTTTCCAGGCAGATAGCATTTATTGTTCTGCAATCCATTTCTACATTATGTTTGCTTTTTTGTCTATGTCTGTTGCGTCCAATGATGTGGTCGCGGGCTTTGCGATTTCTAGGTTTAGGTTGCTGTTCTTGATGGTTATCCAGTTTCTATTCCAGATAGGTAGGTATTTTTCAAGTTTTTTAGGTGGCTTTGATGGTATTTGGATCACGAAAGAGATAATGAGGTGGTCACTCTATAGTATTTGGATCGTTGGTGATGTATTGATCAGGTTTTTATTGGCAAAGATTGCGTCCATGGTGTGCTCTGCTCTGTGTGTCTCTCCTTTCACCATCTGTCAGAGGTTCATGATTTCAAATTGCTTGATTAACGTTTTCTGTGAATTGGGGTTCTCATCCTCGAATCATATGTTGAAGTCTCCGAGAATGATCAGATGTTGATGCTTCATAGCTAGATTTGTGACTGCTTCTATGTAGGTGTCTGCAGAGGTTGCGTTGTAGGTTGGTGGCCTATAGATTAGAATGAATGTAACGTTTGATTGTGGGTCTGTGGTAAGTTGACAGATGAGGGATGTAAAAAGTTAGGGATTTTTAGAGGGTCGTCTGTTTTTATTATTGGAGGTTCTTTGCAGACTACCACGAGTCCATCTCCTCTTTTCCCTTTTCTGTTCACTTGTTTGCATTTGAAGTTCTTTGATAGGCAGCTGTGTAGGATCACTTTGTAGTTTTCAACTAGCCAGGTTTCTGTGATGAAAAGGATGTCTATTCCCCCATAGGTCTGTCATAGTTCCCTTGTGGTTGTCCATTAGTCTTGCATCATCTGGTTCTTAGACGTGGCATAGTCGGTTCTTCAGGTCTCTATCAGATTGTTTCACATTTGCAAGTGGCTTCCTGTGATTTGTGGTTTTTGCCTCATGGTTGTGAATGGTTTCCAGTGGTTGGTGGTTGTTTGCCTCACAGTTGAGAGTGGTTCCAATGATTAGTGGTTGTTTTCCTCACGGTTGTGAATGCCTTACTGTGGTTGGTGGTTGTGGGGGTTGCAGGAGCATTTGCCCTCCTGTGTTGTTTTGTGTTTCTGTCTGCTCTGTGGCTGTTCTCCTCTTTGGCTTGGAGTTAGGTTCCTTTGACTCATTGTTTCCTTGTGTGTTTTCTTCTATTGGTCATATCATGGGTTATCAGGCTATTCTTAGTCCTCTCATCGATTGGTGGAAGTCTCAGTATTTGTTAGGGATCTAGGTGATCTGGGTCTGGTGGTTCGCTGGGGGGGTGATGGCAGGTGGGTGAAACTGGGTGGGGGTAGAGTCTTGGTTCTTTCGTTGGGGTGGCTGTCCGTTAGACTATATGTGGGTTCTATCTTATTGGTTATTCAGTTGGATAGGCGTGGGGGTGTGAGAAACAGCAAGGCACAACAGTTTGCCCAACTGTGAGAGTAGGCTGAGTGGCACAGTACGTCTAGGTGTGGTGAATGGCTAAGCAACACAGTTCACCTAGATGTGAGAGTGGCTAAACAACACAGTTCATCTGGATGTGAGAGTGGTTTAAGCAACACAATTCGCCTAGATGTGAGAAGTGGCTAAGCGATACAGTTCACCTAGATGTGAGAAATGGATAAGCAATACAATTCTCCTAGATGTGTGAAATGGCTGAGCAACACAGTTCACCTAGGTGTGAGAAATGGCTATGCAACACAATTTGCATAGATGTGAGAAATGGCTAAGCAACACAATTTGCCTAGATGTGAGAAGTTGCTAAGCAATACAGTTCACTTAGGTGTGAGAAATCGCTAAGCAATATAATTTACCTAGATGTGAGAAGTGACTAAGCAATACAATTCATATAGGTGTGAGAAATGGCTACACAGCACAATTCACCTTGATGTGAGAAATGGCCAAGCGATACAATTCTTCTAGAGCTGAGAGTAGTCTAAGCCACAGAGTTCTCCAAGATGTGAGAAATGGCTAAGCAACACAATTCGCCTAGATGTGAAATGTGGCTAAGCAATACAGTTCGCCTAGATGTGAGAAACAGCTAAGCAATACAATTTGCCTAGATGTGAGAAGTTGATAAGCAATACAATTCACCTACATGTGATAGTTGTCTAAGCCACGGAATTCACTGAGATGTGAGACATAGATAAGCAATACAATTTGCCTAGATGTGAGTAATGGCAGAGCAACACAGTTCACCTAGATGTGAGAAATGGCTAAGCAATATAATTCACCTAGTTGTGAGAGATGTCTAAGCAATACAATTAGCCTAGGTGTGGGAAGCTAACACATTGGTTCTGGGGGAGAGGTGTGGTTGTCATTTGTTTGTGAGTGCATGCATTGGATTGTATGCTTATGGGTGGTGAGGTAAGAGAGATAAGAGTAATAATGGAGGTTGGCCAGTTTAGTGGGGTGCAGTGATTGCTGCTCCCCTTGTCTGCACCACACTTACTCTGTCAGTTGAAGCAGGTTGACAGCTGCAGGCTTTCTGCTTCTCTGGCTGACACCGGCAGAAAACGATCTGGAGCTACTTCTGGAGGAGCTGCCCTTTGCCTTGAGGCCCTTTGCTGAGCGGGCTTCTGGGGCAGAGGGACTGCCCGGGCAAAGGGACTGCCCTGGGAGTGTCGGTAATAAGGTGTTCTAGCACCAGATGATGTGGAGAAAAGCACCAATCAGCAGTTGGAGGGCGGGTAGGGAGGCAGGCTGCGGGAGGAGGGGAATCAAAGAACAGGGGAAGTGGGAGCAAGGGACATGCCAAGGGTGGGAAAATGCGGATTCAAAGGGTTGCACCACAGTTAATTCTAAATTAATTTAGTTTCAAAGTAAATGGAAAAAGGAGTGTGGTGCTCAATGTATGCCGCAATCCTGGGAGGTTGAGTGTCCCATGGGATTCAGCTGCAGAGAATGTGCCCTGTCAACGCCTTCAGTGCAGACGCAGTACAGAAGTGCCAATCAGCAGTTGGAGGATGGGCAGGGAGGTGGGCTTTGGGAGGAGGGGACGCAAAGAGGAGGGGAAGCAGGAGACAATCCTGGACCCCCACCAACAATCTCCTGTATGTGTGAGGTCATAAACTCAGTGCTTTGCAACATAAAAGGTAAAGGGGGAAAACATGTAATACTAAGTCCCACCCATCTTCCTGTCTGTTGTGGATCAAAGGGTCTCTCTGGTTAAAGGAGCTCCCTGGTTCCTGATTAAAGCAGCAGGTTCCCCTTGAAGCTGCACTGCGACCAGACTTTCTGGCACTGTCAATCCACATACTCGTACCTTCTGAATGGGTATCCCCCTGCAGGGATGACTACTGTAATACACACAGTCCAAATTGATCAGGGCAGACCTAAATACATTAAGACTCCAGACTCCAGAAGAAGAATTTTGAATGAATTTAACTAGTAGATTAGTTAGACAGCAGACATCAAAATTCCATATGAAGTGATAGTGTAAGACACAAACTAACAATGCTGTAAACCAAATGTGTCACAGGACAGAGAAAATTATTAATAAAAACAAAAATACAATGTGAACATAGTACAATTAGACATGAAAAGGAAAGATTGGAAGCATAGATTATTGCAAACGTGGGAGGGTCCCATTGCATTTGTTGGGAGCAACAGGTCATTCTATTTGCTGAAAAAACAGCTTAATAAACAGTATGGTATGCACACTCAATACTGTGTAGGAATGTCAACACAGTTGTTTTTCGGCCACAAGAAGCAGTTGGAAGATGCTGTTATTGGATCAGCCTTCATCAGGACAGGTACAAATTGATAGATGTTCAATAAATGCGAATTCCTGTGTATGTCTGCAAATAATCATAAATAGTTCTGTGAGTGCCAAAGAGGAGTATGTATTGGAGTATGTTGAGTAACATGATATCTATGAAGCTTTTACTGCTTTTGATATTTCTAAATAAAACCCAGTTAGGGCTTACCGTGCACGTACATCTGGGCATGGCTGTCTGGGGACTGCTACTGCTTGTTTGTAGGAGACCTGTAAATATGTATGAATAAATAAATGAATAAACCACCAAGTATGTGTCAGTACACAACTCAGTGTCTGTGTCTCTACCTTTGGTGTGGGCAATAGACAAAACAGAAATGCCACTGTTTCACTGTTTGCTGCTTTGCTGTGTGCCTGGTCCTGGGAGCGCCCCCTCTCCAAAAAATATACTCCGGAACACTGTAAGACTGATGTCAGGTTATGGTGGAAAATTGTGGGGGGGGGGCGTGGTCTGCACGCATGCTGTAAAGTCAAGCTCCCGTGGAGCTCCGTCCGAGATCCTTCTAAACGGAATTTATATCGCCTGAATTGCTCTGCGAACCAAGAATTGACTGCATATTATCGAAGGGGAACCACTTTCCAACACTCAACCCGACCCTTGGGTCGAATCGGAGCTGAGAAGGCAGAAAACGCAAAGCCTGAAGTTGGGCACATGGGACCCGCAAGATGGCGACGCCCGCTGCGCGCTAAGACCAATGCTGCGGCTGTCCCAGGTCACCCTGTGAAGTACTACGGCAGGGGACGCGCTCCTGCACCACGGCTGGTGAAATGGACCGTTCGATCCCTGGTTCCACCAAGGCTCCGGTGGTTGCGCGGAGAGGCCGCGGGGTCTGCGACTGATTCCCCGTGTCTGCAGAACAGAAAACAGCATGAAACACTGTGAATGCCGGCGAACCCCGCAAGACGGACGAGAGGGACGGCACAGCCCCTGCGAGGCAGGAGCAGGCCGAGAACGCTTGAAACCTGCAGAGCGGAGAAGGAGGCCGTGGAAGCCTTGGGGGCGGTTGGCGGACAGGCACCACAACAGGTGAGGCGGAGTAGTACCGGAGTGGCCCCCCGTATCACCTGGCATCGCTCAAACTGAGGACATGAAAGAGAAGGCGACCCCGCCATCCCAAATCAACTCCCGAGTGAGGGTGCCCTCCCAGACCTGCGGCCCCTGTCGCCCTCGGATTGGGGATCGAGGGAAGAGACAGCCCGAAAGACGCAGGAGACCCACACGAAGCAGGGAATCCCCCCAAGGAACCGCCCACAACCCTACAACCAAAGCCGCGGGGGAAATCCTTCGAAGGGAACAGAAAACCCTGGAAGCCCAATTCATAGGCGGGGGGACAACACCAACCTGCCGGCAGCCCAACGACAGTGCAGGCTGGAGCCAGAAGCTACCTGATCATAACCTACAGACCCAGACAAGTCCATGGGAAAACGCCTCTCTGACCGGAGCCTTTAAAATAACCCATGACCATAGTCACTGGTAAAAAGATCGAAGATTGACCCGTGAGGTGATCATTGCTGGATATAGCAGCAGTGCTGGGGTTGGATCCCTGAGACTAACGATCTTCTGAAGCCCACACGGAAGCGCGTAACAGGGGTCGAAGGACAGATCCGCATTCCACGGGGAACCAAACCTACAGTTTTAAAACAGGGGATGTCTCCCCCCAAGAGCAAACCAAAATTGGTCACAATGGACTCCTTCACGACAGTCAGACCCCAAAGACAGTCACAACAAGATCGGGAACCCTCTGAAGAATTGCCCCAACAGGGGGAGGACCTCAAACATACACAAGTCCTACAAGCAATAGCTGCCCTCCACACATCACTTGAAGGAAGGCTGGAAGAGGTGAAATCGGACATACAGCTCATGCGCCAGGACGCCCACAACCTAACAGAAAGGGTCACGGCGACCGAAACTGCCCTGGAAGAAAACGTAGAGGACACCCGAGACCTAAAGATAACGGTCCAAGATCTGGAACAGAAAGTGGCAAGACTGGAGGCGTGCTCCGAAGATGCCGAAGGACGAGCCCGCCGTAATAACATTCCAATACTGGGGGTCCCTGAAGACCTGGAAGGCCCAGACCTGACAGTCTTTATTGAAACACTGCTGCAACAGGAAATTGGGCCGGGGAATCTCTCTCAGGGGTTCTCTGTGGAAAGGGCCCACAGATCCCTCCAGAAACGTCCTCCGCCCGGATCTCATCCACGCCCAATCATAGCCAAAATTCTAAACTTTCGAGACCGGCAAACTATACTACGGTACTCCAGAGAAGGAGGTGAGATAAAAAGGAAAGATTTGCCAATAGTTATATACCCTGATTATACCCCTGCAGTGCAACGAGTGAGAAACTCCTTTATCCCAATAAAAGCTCGGCTAAGGAAACTCAACTTAAAGTACATGCTGCTCTATCCCTCACGCCTCAAGATTCTCTATAAAGGAAAGGCGATATTCCTGGAGACCCCAGCCGCAGCCAACATGTGGCTTGAACATAATAATCTGGCCGACGACAAGGAGGAACCACCGAATTCAGACCGGGGTTGACCATGCACCTGCCGAGGAGCGAAAGAAGTGGGCTGTCCCCTAAAAAAAAAAAAAACATAAGGCAAACGCACCATAACGAAGTCCTACTGTAAAGCAAGCTACATCGGACGAGAGCTCGGAGGAACACATGAGCGATAGTAAAGCAACCCACCCCACCAGAAACTGTGTAAGCAGTTTGCTCACACACAACCTGATCCGGAAGACTAGGAGTGGCCTGGAAGGCTCGGGACCCCCTGAGCACTGCAAGTTAAAAGCAACTGCTAGGGACAGTTTGAGTTGTTTTGTTTGTTTTCCCCATTCAATACAATGGGAGTTACTCAAGTTAAAAAATCTCCAACAAGTGATAAGATAGATGCCGAGAAAAGCGGACAGGAGGGGAAAAGGCTAAGATCTGATGAGCGAGCAGAAGACACTAGTAGGTGCCGGACGAAAGCGGAAGAAATCCTATTGATCCGTTATGGCATCCAACGTTAAAATAAAGATAATGACCTGGAATGTGAGGGGCCTGGGATCTTACTTATGTCGGAACAGGATCAAGTCCGACCTGAACAGAAAGAGAGTGCAAATAGCACTGTTGCAGGAGACACACTGCACAGCGGATTACCTGGCGAGATTGGGAGAACACTGGGGAGGGCAAGGCGTTGGTACTATGTACTCCAGATATGCAAGAGGGGTATATACTTGGATCCACCCCCAACTCCCATTCCACTTAATCAGGTCCGAGACGGACCCCGAAGGCAGGTTTGTAATACTCTGGGGCTGGTTGGAAAAGGAAGAGATATGCATAGTAAACTCCTACCTCCCCAATACCAACATTCCAACACACTTAAACTCCATGTATGCCAAAATTGCACCATACAGACATGGCATCTTTCTCTGGGGGGGGAGATTTTAACTGTGTCCACGACCCGAAACTTGACAGGTCCTTCCCACACCCAAAAGGTCCCTCGGCAGCAACAATAGCCCTGTCCCTATTAATAGACAGAATGTACCTGGCCGACACCTGGAGAGAGCATCATCCTGACGCCCGGGGTTACTCATATTTCTCCTCTCCACACAATCTCCACATGAGACTGGACTATGTCTTCATAGGCAAAGAACATCTGTCACAAATAGAAGAGGCACAATACCTGGGAAGAACCGTCTCTGACCACTCCCCACTCCTAATAGAATGGAACCATGCCGGCCCTAAACCCCCTATTCTGATGTGGAGAATGCCGATAGACGCCCTAAGCGACCTGGCGTTCAGGGAAGAGCTACACAAATTTTTAGACAGCTTCATTGAGAGAAACACTGGAAGGGTTGACCATTTGAGCACGATGTGGGACGCCCTAAAAGTAGTGACGAGAGGGGAAATCATAACGAAGGCAGGGGGCATTAGGAAACAACTGAGGGGTGAACTGGACCAGTGGGAGCAACAGATTGAGCAACTTGAGGCTGCCCCGGTGAACACTCACCAAAGGGAGGACAACCTCAAAGAACTTAGAACTAAATGTGCCTCGGCATGGGATAGGCTTGCTAGATTTGACTATGCCACCAAAACTAATAGAATACACACAGAGGCAGACAAACCAAGCAGAATGCTGGCCTGGCTCTGCAAGAAAGAGCACCCCAGGCACACAATCACCGGGATACAGACTGAAGACGGTGAGGTAGTGCAAACACAGCAAGGCATAAACGAAACAAACCTTCAAGGGCTTTTAAGAACACCTTTACTCTCACAGTGACCAGGTTCCCCTAGAACAAATCACAGACACCCTGGAGGAAATAGGGCTCCCCAAGATGACCCCTGAACAGTCTGAGGCCCTAGACGCAGAGATCACAACTGAGGATATAACAGAGGAAATTAAGTCACTGGCCACTGGTAAAACCCCAGGGAGCAATGGACTACCCACTGAGTTCTATAAAGCATACGAGACCATCTTAACACCCCTATTACACAAGGTTTTTCAAGAAGCTCACGAGAGAGGGATATTACCTGACAGTATGAGGGAGACCCTTTTGATCCCGATCATCAAGCCCAACAAACAAATGCGACTCTTATCGACCAATAGCTATGCTCAATTATGATGTGAAAATATTGACAAAGGTATTAGCGACCAGATTGGCCAGAATCATAGGGGATGTAGTGCACGAAGATCAGTGTGGCTTCATACCGGGCCGGAACACGACCATGAATTTATGCAGAGTGCAACATGTTATTACTCAAACTGAGGCCACCACGGAGGCATACGCACTGCTGTCTCTAGATGCCATTAAGGCGTTTGATTCGATATTTTGGGAGTGGCTAGTGGCGGTTTTAGAGGGGTTCGGCTTCGTCCCTGGGTTCATTAGGTGGCTCAAGATACTATACACCAAACTTAGGGCCAGAGTAAAAACTGGAAAATACATATCCGAGGCCTGGGACATATGTAGGGGCACCAGACAGGGATGTCCACTCTCCCCCATGCTCTATGTACTAGGACTGGAACCTATTGCTATCTACCTTTGAAAACAATTTTTTGACGCGGGGATCCGGCTGGGAGGAATAGACCACATTATCTCTCTCTATACAGACGATGTACTACTGAACGTCAGGGACCCACACCACAACGTGCCCACGATACTTGACTTCTTAGACAATTTCGCAAGGGTTTCAGGCATAAAATTTAGCAGGGCAAAGTCCTGCCTATTCCCTCTGGCAGGCCTCGGTGGGAATACAGTGGGAGCGGACCTCATTTAAATACTTAGGGATACACATAATGCACTCCCCTGGACTAATGCACAAGCACAACACCAAAGCAGCACTTCCTGCCTTAAGAAAATCCATGAACTTCTGGGCGAAACTTCCCCTATCCATGATGGGCATTAAATGAAAATTAATTAAAATGATTGTCCTTCCCAGATTCTTGTATGGGTTCCAAAATGTACACTTCCACATCAAAGCGCCTTTTTTCCGCCTATTAGAAAGGATACTTAGGGACTTCCTTTGGGGGAAAGGAATACGCAAAATAGCACTCACCACCTTGGCGCTACCGTACACCCAGGGGGGAACCCAACTCCCAAACTTTGAAAAATATTATTTGGCAGCACAGCTTTGCTTTATCACCAAGTGGCTAGCAGACGATACCAAATCGGCGACGCCACTCTTGCAGCCCCTGGCCCCTGATCTCCCCATTGTGTATGAGAGAAATTACCTGGGCCCCCACCCACCTGATACGGGATGCCCCCCTCATGGCCACCCTAGGATGAAAAGTTTGGCACAGGACCGAAACCCTCGCCCATGCAAAGCACCAGTACTCCTTGAAAATACCACTGATCTCGGACCTATGCAGATCCCGCGAAGATCTACAACACCTCAGATACTGGGAAGAGAAAGGGATATACTCATGGGGGGACCTATATACAGAAGGGGCGTTTAAAGAATTTGAAATGCTTCAGGAGCAAAACGGTGTCCGTACAGGCCAGTTCCTGTAGTATCAAAGGGTAAGAACTAAAGCACGAACCAAGTGGACCACATGGCCGGAGGAACCAGAATCAAACCCCCTGATTACATTACTGTATGCCTTGGGAGAAGGATGGAGGCCGGTGTCTCAGATCTACAGCCACCTAAGTGACACCCCCAACCCACGAAGTGCTGATTTGAAAATCAGATGGGAATCAGATATGGGCCGGGAAATGGCGGATGGAGAATGGGAAAGGGCTCCGACATATCCCAAAACAGTCTCCAGAAACCACAGATTTAGACAAATACAACTAAACCTGCTACACCGGACATACGTAACTCCATCCAAGCTAGCAAAATTCAATAAAACACTGCACTCCAACTTTACATGGTGTGAAATGGATAATGCAGACTTGATCCACATGTTCTGGGTGTGTGCCAAGACACAGTCCCTGTGGACCGCCATACAACAGACAAGCGACAATCTGGGGTTGACCAGATACAAATGGACTCCTGAGGAGTGCCTACTGACCGGCCAAACTTAAACACCTCGCCAGACTAATCGATATATAAAAGGACTATTGCAATGTCCTGAAAGAAACCAGCTGGGCCTCAACAGAAAATTTGGCACAGTGAACTGAAACGCTGGGTACAAGCGGAAACGAAGGCCTGGGAAGAGAGTGTGGCCAGATCTACGGACGCCTAGAGTATGACCCTAGAGGCCTGGAAAGAACTCACAGGGGCCCTGTTCTACCCCTCTGACGACAAGCCGCCATGAACTAGAACAAACCCACTGAAGGCGGCCTAAGAACCAAATCGGAAGCTCCTGAGACAAACCAACCACAACCCCATTGGGCCCTTACAGGCACGAGCCCCCTCCCCCCCTCCTCCCGATCAGCCTAACCCCTCCTGAGCTGCCAAACAACACTGGCTTACCGGAAAACGCTTGGAGATAGTTAGTGTTGTAATGTTAAGCTGTTAAAGTTTTAAGTTGCAACGTGCTTTGTCCTCTAATTACAGACATATTTATTGCCTTGTAATTGTAACAAATAACAAATGCCAATAAACAAATTTGAAAATAAAAAAATGGTGGAAAATTGTGGTGAGACCCCAGCTAAAGCTGCAGGACTCCACAGGCACTGGTAGCAAAAGGCAGAGTGCAGCCTGTGGGTCAGAAGGGTCAGAGTCGAGTGCAAGGCTCCCCCATTCCAGCCGGCAAAACTCAGCAGGACTCGCAAGGAGGTGAAAGCAGCCACTCGTGGCAGAACAGCAGCCAAGGTAAAGGACCTTAGTGCCGATTTTAAGGGTCCGTCGGATCACGACTCCAAACACTGCCGGCGCAATAACAGCCAATAACAGCCGGCGCAAGGACAGCCGGCTGTACAAGCGCCGGCCATAACAGTGCCAGGAACCCTTAGCGCTAAAACATCATCAATCACGAGTCCGGCGTAAGCGCTATTAGCGCCAGAAAAGCAGCGGATAATCCACCGAAAATACCTCCAGAAAAAAGCTGGAGGTAACAGAACACAGGCCACAGCAATAAGGGCCCAGGTGGAGGCAATGCAAATCAGAGGCCTACAAAGGACCCACCCATGCACAACACACCCTCCCCAACCCCATTACACCAGCAGGAGCAGGGAGGAGACAGCAATGAGGGCACAGGTGGAGGCAATGCAAATCAGAGGCCTACAAAGGACCCACCCATGCACAACACACCCTCCCCAACCCCATTACACCAGCAGGAGCAGGGAGGAGCCAGCAATGAGGGCCCAGGTGGAGGCAATGCAAATCAGAGGCCTACAAAGGACCCACCCATGCACAACACACCCTCCCAACCCCATTACACCAGCAGGAGCAGGGAGGAGACAGCAATGAGGGCCCAGGTGGAGGCAATGCAAATCAGAGGCCTATAAAGGACGCACCCATGCACAACACACCCTCCCCAACACCATGCTGCCATTTGGAGCCGGGAGCCTTGATGTTGACTTCTACCTGCTGCGCCTGGAGCTACAGAGGCCAGCCAACCAGGCCATGGCCCGGGGGGTGCAGGGGGCAGTGGGGACGAGGAGAAGGAGGAGGAGAGCAGCACCAGCAAGACGGCCAGCCATCCCCAGGGTCAGGCCAACACCCTGGGCCCTAACTGATGGTCAGTTGGTGACAGAATATCGGCTGGACAGGGCAACCATCACCCAGTTGCTGGACACAATCCAGGGTGACGTATGCAGCTGCATAGCCACCAGCACGGCAGTACCTCCCCTAGTGAAGCTCGTGTCTGTGCTTCAATTTCTTGGGACTGGCAGCTACCAACATACCGTTGCCATGATGCATGGAATGGCCCAGTCCACATTCAGTGCCATGCTGGGACAGGTGCTTGATGCACTGTTGAATCATGTGAACGAACACATTGCATTGCCAGCCACACAGGCACAGGTGCACCAGCTTAAGGGTCAATTCTATGCCAGTGCCCAAGTCCCGAATGTAATAGCAGCCCTGGACTGCACACATGTGGCACTTGTACCACCCCAGGCACATGAGGCTGCCTACAGAAACCGGAAACAGTACCATTCCCTCAACGTGCAGATGACATGTGGCCCTGACCTCACCTTCAGCCACTGCTGTGCCCGCTACCCAGGATCCACCCACGACTCCATGGTCCTGCGCAACAGTACCCTGCCAGCGTACATGGAAAGGCATCGAGGCCAAAACACATGGCTACTGGGTGAGTACAAACATATACCATAAAGCATGTCAATCCACAACAGATGGGGCCTGTCACAGAATACATCATTCCCAATAGTCAGCAGCATCACAGCAGCATACACATTCAAGCACCTTGCACGATAAACCTTGGACATGTCCAACACAGCAGAACACACCCATGCAGGATGTCAAGACATGTGGCGGCACAGTGACATATGGAAGTCCAACCACAACAAGGCCTCCTGTGTGAGTAGCGCCATGGCTCCCAACACTGACACAGTACAGATATCCCACCCTGGCCATCCGACAGTAATGAAAATCCAATCCATGAGCTGGCACATCCACGAATGCTCCACACATAAGTAGGCCGAGTAATGACAATGCACATCCCACAAACACTGTCCCCAAAATGGCCATGGAAATGCATGGAGAACAGTACAGAATAGTGAAGAGCAGCAAATGCAACTGTAGCCAAATGGATTTGCAATGACACATGAGGCAGCCACTTCTGTCAAGCAGAAGTAGATGGAAGGGCCCCCTCTTCCTGCGACAAGTGAATGAGTACTGTTACATACAGAAACATAGGTGTACCAAGTGGAGAGTACCCCATTGATTCAATCGTGCCCGTAGGACAGCACACTCCACAATGTTATAGGCCAAATGACAAATATGGCAAAATCACACTGATGACAGGGCTCTGTACACCCACTCGACTTACCTTGTCCCCATACCGGCTTTCTCTCCCCTGCAAGTGATTCGGGATATCCCCAGTACACGTGGCTCATGACCCCTATGCGTCACCCACACACGGCGGCGGAGCGGGCATACAACCTTGGCCATGCCCGTACACGGATCTGCGTTGAGAGGGCATTTGGCCTGCTGAAGGCACGCTTCCGTTGCCTCGACCGCACGGGATGGGCAATGATGTATGCACCAGAACAAGTTGGAAAAATTGTACTGACATGTGCCATGCTGCACAACATCTGTTGTCGCAGAAATGTGCCACTGCCCCCAGATGCTCATGTGCAGCCACCTGAGGATGGTGGTGAGGGCGATGAAGTGTCAGAAGGTGTTGCACATGCAGGAAGGGTTGGGCTGAGGGAAGCGAGGTTGGCCAGACAGGGATTGATTGATGGATTCTTTTAGAAATGGGTAATAGGTAAATTGTACATATGTCACTTCAACATTAAATTGCATTTGTAACAATCATACTGTCCATGCATTGTGATTTTTTTAACGTGATTTATTTTCCGTCCAACAATCCCCCCTGCCCCCAGTGAACACCCAACAATCCCCCCTCCCCCCAGTGAACACCCAACAATCCCTCCTCCCCCCAGTGTACAACCCCAAACTGTACAGTTGCCTCATCAGGCCAACAACAATGATGCCATGCACCACTAGGATGGGCGCGGCCGCTTGCCTCTCCCAGGAGCCTCCAGTGTGCGTGCCCTCAGGTGGCGCAAGGACCGGCACCTTGGAGATGGGTCTAGTGAACCCTCTTTGGGTGTGGTGGAAGTTGAGGGTATGGAAGCACTGCCCATCATGTGCTGGCGCAAGAGGTTATTGGCCTTGCGTTGCTGTTCTGCAAGTGCAGACACTGCCTCTGTGAATTCGTGGACTCATTGCCCAAAGCCTGTCAGGGCAGCGGTGCATTGTTGCACAACTTGTCGTGTGCGGGCATTGTCCCGCGCAATGTACCGGCACCCATGCCGGATGGAAGTGCTCACGGCCTTAATGTGCCGGCTCTGGACCTTTGCCATTGCTTCCACCTTGGCCTGTTTTGCCTCAATGACATCCAGTTGGCCCATGACTGCTGCCCCTGTGACAAAGGCCTCTACTGGTGCGTCAGGTGGTGGACCGCGAATTGGGCGCTGTCGGGGGGGGGCTGCATGGCGACATGCCACCAGACTGGACTTGGCTGCCTGGCTCCGATTGATGGCCCTCTGGCCTCCTATTGGACAGAGTGCCCACATCGGGCTGTGGTGTGCTGCAGCCACGCACAGGCACATGGGGCCTCCCTGCCTGCTCTCTGCCTGGGCTTGGGCTTCCATGGGGTGTTGACACCCCTTCCCCATCACTACTGCTGTGGGAGTGTTGTGCGGTGGCATGATGCACACGTTGAGGTGTTGCTCCCACGTTGGGCTCCCATTCCGGCCTCTCTCTCTCGGCATCGGGGCTGTGGATGTTGGGTTCTGGTGAGCTGACGGTCGCCTCCCTGTGGCCATGTGGCTGCCGCTGCTGTCTGGCGGGGCTGCGTCGGGGTGAGGTGGGTGTTCCCCGGTGTTGTCTCCCATGGGTGTGGCCTTTTTTGGGGGTGCTGGTGCTGGTGGAGGCACAATGTTGTCGCCGCATTGTCTGTGTGGCCTCATCGCCATCATCACCGGGCTGTTGGGATCGATGTGTGCCTGTGAGGTACATAGGGGGTGGTTTGAGTACAATGCTACTTACATTTGTGTGATGCAGGTCATGCCAACAAGTGTGAATGAAGACAGTAACAATGACGCATTCAACTTGCATTCTGTTCAGTCACCATGTGGTGCTTGTTGTGGATGTGCATAGAGGTACACTGCATGGGAACGCGTGGTTGTGGTGGACTGCGCTCAGGCTTTTGTGGTTGTGTTGATGCACAGTACCACTCTACGTAGCTGTCCTATGGCTATGGGAGTCTATCCCCTGCCCCGGTCATTCATGCACTGCACGTACAGGGTCGTCTAGGCAGCACTACCATTCTAGGGATGTGGCCCTCACTTACGGGTGTATGCAGAGCCTCAGACACATGTCTTCACTCTCATTGAGATGCATGTATTCGGGGATGGGACTCACCTGCTGTTGGATTGATGCCAGTCCCTGCCTTCGCTTCACCAATGCCCTCAATGGTTCCAACGTCGATGACACCCGTCATTTTCTCCTCCCATGGTGTGAGGTCGGGCGGGGGTGGTGGCCCTCCTCCTGTGCCCCTGCTTGCACTCCTATGCTGGGACAGGATGCCTCGCATGCGCAGGTCATTCAGCCGCTTGCGGCAGTCCTCCCCATCCCGGGGCACGCGCCCCACTGCACTGACCCTTTCTGCGACAGATCGCCATATATGGCCTTGGCGCTGGGCGCTGGTTTTGCGCTGCTGCAGCTCATGGTGGTATGTCAGTGCCTCATCCACAAGCACCTCAAGCTCCTGATCACTGAACTTGGGTTTTCGGACCCAGTCCAGTGCAGACTTGCCCCTAGTGCGCTCCTGACTCATTATTAGGCTTTAGATTGCGTGGATGGCTTCCAGTGGCTCTGATATCCGACGGATTGTGATTTCCAAGATGGCCGCCGCTTTATTTCCCGTCCCGGTGGTGACGCGTTTCCCGCGTGCTATGAGCGCGCGCTATGAGCGCGAAGTGGCGGTAGCGCACGGTGCGCCGGCTTTAAGGGGTTGTGCTAATTGCGCTAACGCCTTGGACCGGGGCGCGTGCACGATAACTCGTGATCTGGCGGAGTATCCGCCGGGTGCCTTGGCATTAGCGCTATTTAGGTCCGGCGATAATCCGCCACATTTACCGCCCAAGTCGTGAAGAGGCCCACTATCACTAAACAACTAAGTTGAGCAATTAGCCTGGAAACTTTTAAGTTTAATTTAAGTGGAGTGCCTATTAGGAGGGGCCTGGGAATTGCCTGACTCGGGGCCAAATGGGAAGCACAAGTGAGGAGTGCCGCAGAATCCCTAGAAATGGCAGCCATGTGTGCAATATTTCCAGTGATTGAAATATGTAAAGATGTAAAGAAACATTGTCACATGAAAACCTATTACAACCCATCCCAGAAGCACAAGACGCATTCATGCAAAAGTCAAAAACTGTGTCTGTAGACATGGACGATGAGGTCCAGAAAACTCAATCTGTAATACCTCGACTCTGAATGGTAGCCTTATAGGGGACAAGGTACCGGAGGGCGATCAGTTGCCAGGAAACGAGGGTGGTTGTAGCCAGAACTCGCCTCATTGCAAACAGACTATCCCTCCCGCTACATCAAGGGAATTGCCACTTGTGGAGGGTGGCGGATTGCTGCTACTGCCACAACTGCCACAAGAGGGGGTGGAGAGCGGCAGCCAAGACGATGAACCACCACCAATGGATCCATTTATATTTGGACTTGCCCCGCAGTACAATCAAAAAGAATCCCACTCTTACACAACTGACAAAGGTTGGAAGATTGGAAGCCATTGGGCATCACATCTACTCTAGGTTGTCATTCAGAAATCTTTTGTTACAACACAAGTACGAAAAATGCAAAAGTAGTCACTAAAGAAAAAGGCACCACAGGCGTCCACCCCGCCTCAGCTACGTTCCGGACTCCATTCAATGGTGTGCGGGTTGGTCAAGACTCGAAACCAAATGGTGTGGGGGAGTCCCACACCCAAAGTTCCAACCACACAGGAACGGGGGGAACTCTAGTAGGACTGTAACAGAAGAAACTCAACAACAGGACCCCTTTTCAAGTAAACGGCAAAGTGGGCCAGCACCCTTGTCTGATGAAGATCTTCTAATGCATTTAGAAGTGGCACAGGTTGAAGAAAAGTCCCTAGGAAACCCGGAAATTGATGCAAAAATGATCTCAGCATTTGCAATCACAATGTCACTGTTTATGAAATTAATCGAGACCCAGAACAAGCAACTACGGGATCAGACAACAGTGATTGCCATGATGCACTCAAAGTTAATCTTTGTGGAAGGCTTCATTACAGTCCTTCAGACTAATCTGGACAAAAACACAGATAAAATCATGCACATTTTAAAGAGTATACTTGACCCAATGATCCTGCAAAATGAAAAACGGAGAGCTGACAGGTTAAGCTGCAACTTGCTGACAGTAGGAGCCCAAATAGACCTCACGCAAAATGAGGATCTAGCTCCACCTGTTATACTGGCCTCACCTCCCCGTATAGTTTCAACAGTGGAGGAACCCACAGTCCCCACAACAAAAGACGTAACAACATCCATCGAAAAACATTCTGAGAATACATCAAATGCGGTGACAGTGGGTTCGGACTCCAGTAAAGCAAAGGGAGGAAGGGTCACCCCGCCAGCCAGAAAACAGCTAGAAAGTTACAAGTAAAATGGGGACTGGTCCCTCAAATCCTCAAACTAAAATGTACGAAATGTTCAGGGTTCCCCAAAAAGGACCCAAGGTGATCCAAAGTGTATAGTTGGCGCTTAACAAAAAGGGCTCCACTACCTACTTGAAGAAACAAAAGTCTCCTTTGGGAAACAACAACTCAGAAGGCGGACCAAGTAAAGACACTGTCAAAAAGGGTGTGAGCCTGAAGTGTAAAGAAAGCAATTTTGGCCTACCAAGAAATGTACAAACACCAGGAAATCAGGCAGTCTTTTCAAGGCAAACGCCGAACCATAGGGGCTCGCTAACCCCGACAGGGATCGACTTAGAATACTGAGTGAAGAGGAACCGGAGTGTGCCATGACCTACGAGGAAACAGAAAATAACTTGATTAACTTGTCCTTCTATTCGGATGACACAGACTCAAAGGGAACTGAGGGAGCTAAACACTATCAAGAGGAGTCAAGCAGATCAGCCCCCAAGGCCCATGACGTTCCACTTTGCCCAGCAAAGGCAGTCAACAGTGCATCAGAGTTAAATGTGAAGGGCGACCCGAACAGGTTCACGGTACGAATGGACACTGGTCCGCCTCGAAAAAAAGACATCAGAGGTCCAAAATGGAGGTCGAGAGTACATCAAAATGTGGAAAGTTCAGACGAGTCATCAGAGTTGGACGAGCAAAATTCTTCACTCCATTCGGAGCAAGATTTTATTACGATGGAACAAAGAAGAAAAGTTTCTGAACAGAGGAAAGCAGCAGAAGTCGAGGGGCAATGTCCAGACAAGATGCCAAGAGGTGTACCAGCAAGGGACTCTAGAAGATCTGTCACATGGGCAGAAAATAGTACAGTGGCGAGCGTAGACTTGGGAGATAATCGAGTTAATTCACAGAAACCCAACAATGTGTCACCAAATGAGGAGTTCAAATTAACCCTAGAAAGAACTTTGGGATTTGCAGACAACCTCGTGATGAAGAGAACAAATGTAATGAGGCTGCTGCGTTGTGTCCCAACTCTGGATCAAGTTAGCTCCAGGGATATTGACTTGACTGAATTCCCTAGTGAAGCAAGTTCCGACAGTGTGATTCTACACATAGAATCTCAGAACATCAAGAACCTCCTTATGAAAGAAGGGACCAAGCTGAATGCACATGGGTTCACCATGAACAATCAAGCAAAGAGCTTGGGCAAACCCCACGTTGGGGACAGGGGAAAGGTGAAAGTGGTTCCTCACAAGACCGGCCCGGTGACCTCAGTACCCATGGTAGATGTCACAAAGAGGGTACAGAAGACTTCACAATCGGCATTCACAAGGGCAGAAGATCGGTCGTCCTGAAGAAAAGTGAAGACCAGGGGGTCGGCCACTGTGAAGGCTGGAGTTGGCTAGCAGGAACGCTGGCAGGAAGATCATAACGCCAGCTAAGGAGTCAATTAGACTCATCTAGGGGCAGGTTAATTGCAAGTTGGAACACAAGGGGATTTTTGCACCTATTTGGCAAAAGTAAGATAAATCTGACAAAATATGACCTTATTTGCCTCCAGGAGACTTGGTTAGGGGAAACACCGGTCAGGGATGTCTTCGAAGTCCATATAAACCCCACAATAAAGGGGGTTAAAGGCCGACCAATGGTAGGTCTTCTAACGTCCATCAAACATTCGAGTGGTCTAACTGTAATTACTTCTACAAATATAAATTCCTGGATTCAACTTACACTAGTAACAACAAACTAGCCCCAAAGGGAACCAGAGAAATGGACGCTGCTAATTTGTAACGTTTACTGGAGAAGAAGCTTGGGGCGTGAGCTAAGAACCAAAAACACCCTACTAAGAGCAATCGATGATGCGAGGACAACTTGACCAAATTTGGCTGTTCTACTCTGTGGAGACTTAAATATGGAATGCTTTAAGGCCACCAGGGGGTGCAGGCGAGATGGCTGTCTGAGCTACGATCTCCATACCCAGCCACAGGTAATCTGCGGAGACGGGACAGAGCAAGGGTCCCATCAGGCACACGACCTCCAGTTAATGCCGTGGGAGCTTGTGGACCCCCCACTGGGTCCAACTCCAGAGCCTCACCGAAACACCTGTGCCGAGTTCAGCCGCCCGAAAGTTTTCACGGCCCCTCCCCCACAACCTCGAGCGACGCGCCCGAGGAAGCCGTGCCATACTCGGGCATCAGGGAAAACACCGCTACAATAACGTGGAAACCTGCCCTAAGTGAGGAGGAGGCCATGGCAGAGAAGCGTGGAGGGAAAGCAGACGGCTTGGAGGACACCGAAGCCCCGCACCCCAGACTTCCGGGCAGGCCACGTGAGACCGTGGCCGTGAAGGCCTAGCGGGATGGCAGTCCAGCGCATCCACCCGCCTTGCTGGCTCATCGGCTGTGACACAGTGGCCAACATCGAGTGGTGCCCACCCGATCCTTGCCATTAGGGCGAGAGGAACGCCGGGGGGCCGACGCAGGAGCGCTCACCCCACCCTCCGCCCCTGTGGTGAACATTAAAAGGGGGCACCTGGGGCATCAAACACAGACCCTCCACCACCTTGGGTGGGCCCCTTGGACCGTGGCATTTGATTAGTGCGCAGCCGACCCTTGCTCCCAGGTGTATAGGAGTGCCAGGGGCCGACGCGGGAGCGCGCCCCCCACCTCCCCTCTGCTGTGAACACTGCGAGAGGGCATCTGTAGCACCGAACACAGACCCCCACCATCTCCGGAAGGCCGGAGGCACCTCGCCACATACCCACTCACAGGCAGGGCCATCCCGGACCCCTAAGGCTGCGGCAACACCGCATTACAGGAAGCCAAGGAGGCCTCACCCTTCCCCGGTTCGGGCCGTCGCGAGAGCGCACCCTCGATCCATCAGACTGGGGGACACAGGAGGCTACACGCAACAGGTGAGGGCCCCCCTGGGCCAATACCCCCTTAGTCACCCCTCAGGACTTGAGTGCTACTCAGAGAGGCTTGGCTGCGAGGTGTACCATAGAGGACACTATTCATACTTGACCCTCGGACAGCCACCCAGGGCGTGCCTCACCCCCAAGGCCGCTGAGTCACACCACTGCCACCACCTCGAACCCAGAACCCCACCGCCGTGGAACCCAGCGAGCAACACCACAGGGGCACCTGTCCACTCCAAGCAAATCTGACTCACCCCCGGTGCCATCAACAAGGAACAACACACTTCCACCCTCCCCCCGTCCTGGTGGGCCCCAACACGACTGCAGGCTAAACAGCGACCACCAATAACAGCCCACTAGAACGGGTGCCCCATGAGCTGGAAAGAGACCCTTTCTCAATATAAATTTGTGGCCAACGAGGGCAACATGGCGGCCGGGTATCTATCCACCCTGCCCCCCGACCTGGGCGCCATCCATAACAATATTCAGATGATCCTCGAAGAGATCCGTGGGATAAGGACCGACATGGGTGCCAAGCTGGCTGACCTCACAACCAAAGTCACCACCTTAGAGGACCGAATGGAGGGAGTTGAAAACAACCAGCTTTCCACAGCACTCTTGGAGACTCAAATGGAAGCCAGATTCCAAGAAATGCAACGGCATGAAGTGGAACTCTGGCTTAAGGTGGATGACATGGAAAACAGGGAGAGGAGAAACAACCTGCGTATTTTTGGACTGGCAGAAGCCGAGGGTGAAAGCACACAAGGACTGGGGGGCTAGGTACATGACATCATAAAGATTGTTATGGGGGCGGAGGCCGACGGCGAGATCAAATTCGACAGGGTTCACTGCGCGGGCGGAGGGGGCAGTGGCCCACGTTCGGTGTTGGCTCGGCTGCACTACTACAAAAATAAAGCCAAGATCATCGAGAAAGCGAGGAACCTCGGCAACATTCAATATGGAGAATCCAAGGTGGCCATCTTTCAGGACCTTTCAGCCCTCACCCTGTTAATGAGAAAGAAATGTGGCAACCTTACTAGATGGCTCCAGGGAAAAGGGGTCAGATATCGCTGGGGCCACCCCTTCTACCTGGCATTCGAATGGTCGGGGGAGAGACACCACTTGGTGACGCAGGAGGACATCCAACCGGTCACGGATGACCTAGTGGGCGACCGCGCCGGCTACTCCGGTGGCCGTGAAGGAGAAGCCCGGGACCCCCCATGGGGCCCTGATAGACTGGAGAAGCACAGGGGCAAGGCTACGGTTAAGGGGGGCCGCAAGTTTAAAAAAAACAGACACCTGTCAACGACCTTCGAGGGCCACCTGAAGAGACAACAACACCACTCGTTCGGATGTGGAGGAAACTCTCCTATGTTCAACGACACCAGGCGGTGTCACCGGTGGAGCTGAGGGCCGTAGCCCGGAGGCATTACGGTTATGTGTCACGTTGGCGCAATGTTTGGCCCACAAGGTTACAGGGTTGTTTGATGTTTTCTAAATGTTAACAATATTGTTAAATGGATCCACACATAGGGTCCGAATTTGAGGTCACAGGCAGAGGTGGAGGATCACGGTTCCGATATCCCACATCGGACACTGGAGCCAAGGTTGGCGTGGGTTCATCCCACATAAAATGAAGGAAATGGGATTCCCAAACATTTGAAATACCCGGGGCTGGGGTTAGAGTCCTTGGTGGTTCGTTGACCAATCCTGTCGTCCCGTTGGGGGACGTGGACGAACGCCTTGAAATGCAGGGGAATGGGTGGGGGAGGGCATGGGAGGGGGAGAGGGACCGGGTCAGGGGGGGAGGGTGGGGAAGGACCAATCAGAAGGGTATGATGGAGACACTAAGAGGGGACAAAAGGGGGGGGAACTAGCCTGATCGATTCGGAGTCCTACGCTTTGCAATGGGCCCCACAGCTGAACTACATCAAGGAGCAAAAAGTAGAAGACTCTAAAGACGACCATGGTTGAAGGCAAGATAGGCACACTAAATGTCAAGGGTTTGAACTCCCAAAATAAAAGATCACTGACTAGCAACATGTTCCGCAAACAACAGTTAATGGTGCTCTTCCTACAGGAAACCCATTATAAACAGGGAAAAGAATCGCCCATCAGAGGAAAGGAAATCGGGTCCAACTTCTGGGCCTCCCATAGAAGCTCAAAGAAGGAAGGGGTGGGGATTCTCCTGAATAAAACATTCCATCTCTCAAACATAGAAACCAAGAGAGGCTTCGTGGGGAGGTTCCTGGGGCTCAAGGGCACCTGTGAAGGCGAACATGTCACTTTGGCCACCCTATATGCACCCAACTCAGGCCAGATACGGTTTTTGACTTAGATCCTAGGGGTAATGGATGAGTGGGCAGAGGGAGCCATGATACTGGGAGGCGACTTTAATCTCATCAAGGACCCCAAACTAGACTGGTGGACAGCAAGAGGGGTGGAGCAAAAGGGGATCACTAAAGACAACCTAGCACTGCAGACCCTCCTAAATGAACACTACCGGCTAGATGTCTGCCGTTCGGCGCACCCGGGCCCAGGGGGATACACCTTCTCCCCCCCCCACTACACTTACACAAGAATTGACCTGCTCTTGACCTCAGATGAGGGGGGTGGGGCGGCCACAGCCCTAAGGGTTGAAGCAATAACTTGGTCCGACCACGAGTTACTAGTGGCAAGCTGGTCCCTGCCCCTGTCTCCCAGATCGTCACGCTTGCGCTGCAACGACACACTCCTGAGGGACCCAGTGTTCAAGGATTTCTTAAGAAATTAAATGGAGGCATACTTCGAAACAAACGATAACGGAGAAACGGATATGGTGACAGTGTGGGAGGCAGCAAAGACCACCTTCCGTGGCCTTCTCATGACTGAGGGCGCTAGACGTAAAAGGGAGATAGGACTCATTGAACACAAGATATGAGCAGAGTTGAAGGCCCAACGGGCTAGGCTCAACCTGGATGGGTATCATTGGAGGAGATGCGGGCATACTAGAGGGAGCACCCACTACCCTGTTTGTCCGAGGTGGAATTACAGGAGCTGGAGGGGGACATAACAGTGTAGTAGGTCGAAGCAGCCATCAAAAGATTAAAAGTGGGAAAGGCCCCGGGGATCGATGGGTACACGGCTGAATTCTACAAACAGTTTCAGCCCACATTAATGGAGCCTCTAGCCAAATTATTCAACCAAATTAGAAATCAGGACACGATTCCGCCCACTTTCCTGCAGGCCCTCATCACAGTAATTCCTAAGCCGGGTAGAGACCTGGCAGAGTGTGGCTCATACAGACCCATTTCACTCCTAAACCTTGATGCCAAAATGTTCGCAAGGGTTCTGGCAACCCGCTTAAAGAAATGCCTCCCTCATCTGGTCCACCCGGATCAGGCGGGCTTCATACTAAACAGGCGAGCCTCTGACAGCATGCGCAAAATGCTCCACGTGTTCAACTCCAGGATGACCCGAGAAGAGGGAGCCCTAATGCTGGCTTTGGACACAGAAAAGGCCTTCGAGAGGGTTAGCTGGGCATTCCTGGGGGAGGTCCTCCCGGCGGTAGGGATGGGCTGGAGATGTTTGGGATGGATGTCGGCACTGTATTCAGCCCCCACGGCCAAGGTGGTCACCAACGGGATGGAGTCGGAAGCCTTCCCTCTGGGGAAGGGTACAAGACAGGGCTGCCCACTGTACCCCCTGATATACACTCTGGTTATGGAGCCCTGGGCTGTTTCCGCGAGAAACGATGAAGCGATTAATGGAGTGCAGATAGGCGACTCTCACTGTAAAATCAGCCTATTCGCCAATGACGCTCTCTTATATGTCACCAAACCCTCAGAAACAGTCCCACACGTACTGCGGGGTCTGGTGCACTATGGGGATCTCTCGGGGTTCAAGGTCAACCTGGGCAAATCCGCGGCATTCATAGGGGGTCATCTGTTGGAAACCGAGACAAAATATGTGGAGGAGCTCTCCTTCCGGCTTCAGAGGGATAGCTTCCAATACCTGGGGATCCAGATCAGAGCCAACTCGACTGACCTTTTCCCTAGTAACTTCTTCCCACTATGGACAGATGTCAAGAGAGACATAGAGAGGTGGGCGGGCTCAGGGTTTTCATGGATGGCACGCCTTAATCTGATCAAAATGGTGGTGCTCCCCAAATTCCTGTTTCTCTTCCAGATGCTCCCCATCCAGGTGCCGAAGACCTTCTTAAACTCAATAAAACGCACTCTTCTCAGGTTTCTCTGGACGGGCAAGAAACATAGGATCTCCTATGATGTACTAACGAGGCCCAAGGAGGACGGTGGGGTGGGGTTCCCAGATTTTGACACATACTACAAGGCGGCCCAGTTGAGAATCCTCGTAGACCATTTTGGCCCTGGACAACAAGCTACTCGCCCGGTTACGCTTGATGAGTGGCTATGGGTCCCAAGATCACGGGTCCCCAGAAGGGTCATAGACCATCCAGTATTGAGAGTCCTGTGGGCTATCTGGAAGGAGGGAGGTTACTACAGATGGCTCACAACTTGGCCCTCACCACTGAGCTACATTTGGGCCCCTCCGTTCATAAATAAAGTGGCTGAACCAGCCGCATACCAGCAATGGTATGAGGCAGGTTTTACCAGGACAGGCCACCTGTGGGTTGGGGGGTCGTTTATGCCCCTACTGGATCTTGAGGAAGCCTTGGGGTTGGGAAAACTGTCACCATTCCGCTACCTCCAATTTAAGGGAGTACTCACTGAGCCCTCATGGGGGGACACCCTCAGGAGGGACCCAACAGACTTTGAGAAAATGATGATTTCCACCCGGGGCTTTAAGGGGGTCATATCCCGTCTGTACAAACTCCTCCTGTTCTCGGTCCCGAGGGACCCCCCACCAGTACGGACGCAATGGTAAAAAGATCTGGGGGAGGTGATTGATGACAAAAGGTGGACAAAGATGAGCGGTGAGCTCGGATGCACAACAACCTCTCCTCAGTATCGACACCAAGCCTCAAAAGTTCTACACAGGTGGCATTATCCCCCACAGAGGATCTCCAGAATGAACCCGGACTACGACCCCCACTGCTGGAAATGTCGTAAAACGAAAGGTGACTACTTTCACATGTGGTGGACATGCCCCAGGGTACAGTCATATTGGGTAGAGGTCCTGTCCAGGATCAGGGGTGTTGACGGAATCAGCAGACCTCTGTGCCCGTGGTTGCTTCTCTTTGGGATTGAGGTAGGGGACGACCATGAGGACACTCAGAGCCACATGCTACAGGTCATGCTGGTGGCGGCCAGATGTTGCCTGGCCCAAAGATGGAAGAACCCACATATGTCTGAGGAGGAGTGGGTCTCTAAGGTTCGGGCCATATATGACATGGAGTTCCTAACGCACGTCCTTGATGAGTCCAGGACCAATATTGAAGAACTTTGGCTCCCCTTCTTTGATAAATACGAATGCCCGACTTGAAGGGAGAAGTCTAAACCCAGAGACATGTTCTGTCACCAGGGTACAACGAGAACGATGCCCCATAGACATGAATCAATTCACAGGTTATCCCTCCAAGGGGGTACCAACAAACCGAACCCAGGACACGTGTGCACAAGATCGTCTGACAGTCCAAGTCTGTGTACGATCTTTATGGGCCCGATGGACAAACTAGAAATCAACACTCGAGCATCGGCTGGGGGGTGTGGGGGGAGGGGGGATAAGGGTTATTGTTAAAATGTTTTATGGAAATGCACATGGTTGAAACGGCAGACATGATGTAATAACCTAAAAATGTTAATAAAACTTTATTTTCAAAAAATATGGAATGCTTTGATAAAAAAAAGGCTCCAAAACAGAAGTCTTACCAGTTAGAGCCACAGAGAATGCCAGAAGGGGATTCGACTTCGAAAGGGAGTTACTAGAGAGGAACATCCACATGGCAAATAGGTGATCAACCGCCGGCCGCAACTTGGAAACGGGGGGGTGGGGGGCAATCAAGTACAATCAATTCCATTTTTGCTACAGAAGAGCTGTTAGTGAAATTTACCTCTCTACAAGTTATATCTGCAGACCTGAGCAACCATAACCCCCTGGAGCTCGAATGCCTAGACTGGGCGTCAAAGACTCACCAACTGGTTACCACCAACAAGGTCATCATTATAAGGTGCCCCCGGGAGGAAACCGCTTACGGATTAATAGAAGAGACATGTTGTCTATAACATCTTCTTTGACGGCCTTAAGCTCAGAATCACCACGCTCCAGAGGGGGCATATATGCATATCCAGAGTTCCTACTGGGTTTCAGAGAGAAGATCCTGAGCTTCAAGAGGCCTGTTTTTACACCAAGGTATGCATTTGACGCGCAAATCGGCCAAAAAAAAAGACGGGTTAATATTTGACTAAGCAAAAAGTGAGCTCCTACAAATCGTTTGTAGAAGAACCAAATGACCACAACAAAAGAGGAACAGTTCTGACGTACCTTGAGAGATTTCCTTCGCAGTTTGAGAGGTAAAACTTTCTAAGACTTCATTTGAACCTCTATCCCACGCGGGAGGTCACAGAAAGGAGAATAAAGGCCCGGGAAGAGAGAACTCTGAATTGTCGGATTTGTGGCAACAGTATTGAAACTTTGAAGCACTTAGTACTGCTGTGCAAGCTCCTAACTTCCACAAGAGATAGGCTCTTGGGAAGATTCCTTGGGGAATCAATTACAGAAATGCAGGAGGAGTGGTGGGGTACTGCAAGAGGGAGGGTTTCAATGACATTTGCATTGTTACAGTTTATGAGGGAGATTTTCGCTACCTTGGACGAAAAGGACAATCCATGACTTTAACTGAATTCAATCTATGAACTCAGGCCTTTGGATTGAGGGGTCTTTTGTATTTTTGTTTGGGAGAAATTCATGTGTTGTATTAAGTTATCTTTCATCTAAGGTTTAAATTTAAACCAAGTGATGTGTAATAAATAAAAAGAAAATAAAAAAAAAAGGAAATGCCACAATACCTGGCTGGGAGAGTCTTGATATTCATGATCTACACCGCTGAGCTTGTCGCGGTCTACCAAAAAAGAACACACTAAAAACTCTATACCCCTCTTATGATCCTTTACTAGCGGTGGGCCTTGTTGCTCTTGAGACTCTGCCTTCATCTTAATTGATGCACTCTTGCACTCATTTGTAGGGAGCTAGGCCCACCCCCCCTCTTCCGTGCATATGCGATGCAAGTGGGTGGGACCATGAGGACTCTTCAGTGCTCTGGCAGTTGGTCAGAGCTCTTCACCCAGGCCATAAGGACCCAGCGGTCCAGGACATGGATTCTTCAGTGCCTCCTCCATCTATCATCGTGCAGGGCCAGTGGTCCAAGTGTAAAAAAGAAAGTAGTGGAAGCATGGCATTTGATGGAAAAATGTTTGAAGGGGTGTGGTCCGAGGCGGGCTCATTGAAAGAGTGTAAAAGTGGGTGGAGCTAGGAAAAAGCATAAATATTCTGATTGACTATTTTAAATTGGAGAGACTAGCTATTAAATGTCGCTACTCACAGAACAAAAGGATGGCTTCCAAAATATATATATTTTTTAAATGAAATAATTTTACCACTTTGGGGCTTGTTTAGGCCTGCTCCTGGATAAGAGGTGATGGGAAAAATATAGAGAAGTGTAAATGATGTGGAGAAAGAAGTGTGTGTGTATATTTGTGTGATCAAGAACCTAGTGTGAGTGTGAAATATGCTGCCTTTTTTCCTTTCTCACAGCATATGTTTTTTTTGGTCAAACTTTGTGTTGGACTGTGATTGTCTAGTCAGGTCTTATTTTTGCAGTGCAGCCAAGTGTGAGCCAAGCACTTTGTGTGCAGTTTGGTGGCACAATTCCAGTAGCCTACTAGAAGTAGAGTGACCAGATTTAAAACCAAAAAAAAAGAGACAGGTCATAGACATAGAAGTACGACTAAAGACAACACAAATACATCTGTAGTCCTACTTCTATGTTTCTGGCCTGTTGCAGGGCCGGGGAGGGTGTGTGCTCACAAGCATACTCCTCTCATTGGAGGAGAGCGGCCGGGGAGGGAGAGATAATGGGGCCCTAATAAAGCATTCACGCCCCCATTCGCGCAGGAAGAGTCACGCCAGGCCCAATTTCGAAATTGGGTCCCGGCAAAAAACGGGACCGTAGCCACCCACCCTTGGAAACCCGGGACGGGGTACATAAAGTTAAAAAACTCCTGGGATCCCAGGACAGAGGGCGATTTCCCAGACCTGTCCTGGGAAAGCTGAGACGTCTAGTCACCCTCACAGACTCATGTGAGAGAACTATGAGTAATCAGGACGGAACTATGAAAAATATGAAACAAAAACAAGAGTATCAACCTATGTTCTATGTCTAAATACAAAAAAACATATGTGCAACACAGGATATATAGGAACAACTATTAGTTGTGCATCAGCACTAATAATATTCCGGTCAGATATACATTACAACACAGAGCCACTGACACGGTAGCAATATGAGCAATAGAAAGAGTATGTCTGGTAATTGGCCGTATATATATACCGATACATCCAAGATGGCAGCCGCTAAACAGTCTCGATCGCATGAGGACGTGAATAAGCAAACTTTGCCGAATTCAGAGATAAGAACTTGGATTGCCAATAGTACGGGGCAATATGGTTTTGAAGCCCACTGGGAATCGATGATAGGCCGCAGGAGCATAAACATAGTGGTGATTTAGTATTTAGAATCACAAAACAGTCACGAGACAGGAAATGGGTTGTGGGATATATTGAGTCACTCAACAGTATTTCCCCACATCACCAATCTGCATGCGTGCAGAAACAGCAAAATGGCTGTGCTGTCGCCTGTGAGCGCTATGGCCTCAAAACTGCATTTTTGCAGCAACAAAATGATGGCTGCACCTTCTTGCCAAGCACACAGGGGCAGGATTGAACAAGAGGACACACTAAGGGAACGTGCCAGTGTGTTCTTACCTGTACAAAAGAAATGGAGTGAAAAGTCAGCACTGCTTTGCTGAAAGCCTAAGATCTCCATTATAAAGGACACTTTTCACCTTTAAAATAATGCTGCTGATGCTATTTCCAAGGTAACATGCATTCATTTCTTTACAAATGTATCAAAGCTCAGTAGTTCAAAAGAGATTCCAGCTATCTGAGCCATGTCAGTTTCAATGCATCTGTGCTTCAAATAAACTACTGCCTAGAAGAAAATAACTATGGCTGCGAGGCAATATTGGGAAGTCAGATGGCAACATCGAATTTGAAAGGAAATGCTAGCAGTTTTCAACACATGTGTAAAAATGGGCTTTTGCAAAACTAAAGGAGAAAAATGCCTGTTCAAAAAGTAAACTGTTGAAGGAAAGCCTGCCATTACCTGGCAATGTGAAGGGGTTTGTGGCTTGTGAAAATACATGCATGGGCTATTTTATTCCACACGTTTGTTTCAATTCAGGACCAAATATCAGAAAATAAAGGTTTTAAACCGCCTTGGCTGGATTTGCAAGCTGTCAAAAACAGGTTATTGTGGTTGGCAGAGTTAAAGCTTCCCCCTAGGAGGAGAGCCACACCATAAAGTTCCAGGACACGAAAGTGATAATTGCTAGCTTGAAAAACTTTGAATGGACCAAGACAAAGAAAGTTCACACACTCGTCAGACATTTGTCTGTGCTCCAGGCTGGAACAATAGAAGTCCTGGGACACTAACCTGTCAAGTGAAGGGGTCCATAAAACCTTTAATCAAACTGGGAACCCCCACGCCACACAGGGCTGAAGTGACAGTTGGTGGCAGCTGAAAAAGGAAAACAATGGGCCAGTGACAGACAAAGGACTGCCATTTGCTTCCAAAGACTATTTAAAAAATAACATTTAAAAACTTTTATCTCTGCAGCAAGAATTAGTAAAAATATGAAAATGTTATAGTTCAACTATAATTTTATGGGTAGAATTCACTGATACTTTGGGGACAGAACTGGCAAAGTATTGCAGATCACGAGAAAAGCATGCATGTTGCAAATGCAAAGTTTTGCACATACATCCCTTATGATCATCCACACCCATGTATAACGTTATGGAATTTTAGGTCAAATATTTCACTCTGAAAATGACCAAAAAAGTTTAAAAGGACAACACAATGTCTCACAGATTGCAGGATTGGACGACTGTGCTCTGCATAAAATATGTAACCCGGTTATGTCATTTATTAAGGTGCCACAACTGTACAAATGTGTAAATTCTGGTAGGACGGATTTTTGGAAAAAAGGTCTGTGGGAAGTCTTTTTACATCATAAAGTGCAACCTCCTGAACTGAGTTACATTCCAGGGGAGGCAGTTGTTTGGAGGCGGGCTAGCTAAGCCGGCCCAGAAATATAGTCTATGATGTCATTATGCATTATAAATAACAAGACTCCAGAAACACACTCTTCCTGATGTTCCTGCACTGCGTTCCTGTTCCATCCATCCAGATTCCAGATCCCAACTACAAGGCCAATACATTGCTGACCCTACTCCAGGGCCCACTGCAAAACCCAAGCATTGCTGATCCTGCTCCAGCCATTAGTCCTATTTCGAGTGATCGGACTGGTTTCCGCCATGGTTGGGAGCTGGGGTGACGGGGTTGAAGTTTCGAATCAACCCTGGCTCTTACTGTGTCCATCTTTGGTGGCCTAACCTGAATACTCTAGTGTAGAGTAAAACTATTCTTGTCACAACTGATTTCCATTCCTATTTCACATCTCCATTTTACTCAAAGTGCACCTTTTTATATCTTGCATAATTCACCCAATTCACCAGCTAGAGACCTAGTTTCCCTTCTAGAATACCCCTGGGATACACCGCTACACCCCCCAAAAACGCACCCCAAATCAGTGTAGTTCACCCGTTTTTATTAAAACCCGTTTGGGTAATTTCAGGCGGGAATTGAAAAAATTTACAAAGTTTACAATGTGTCATTTTGCTGCAATCTGTTTTAAACTTTCCACTCATTTTTGAGCTGTATGCTTTTGGTAATCCATTCTTTGTGATTGTTAGTGTCTTTGCATTGTTGCTTTAGTGAGGAATTATATTTGCTTCAAGGTTTTCAACACACATTCATTATTTATTTGTCCATTTCCGAGTGTAATTTCATAACATTGCAAGGGGTTTAAAATCCGTTTTTCTCCCTTATTTGGGGAGTCAAGTTCAGATTTGGATTCTGTTTCCTGTTTCTTCTGTTTATCCACTCAGAATTGATTATTTGTGGGTTGAGTGAACATTACAGGGGGAAATTCTAACTTGGGTGCTATCTTTCCTAAATCAAAAAGTGTTCCTATTCCGCTGTGTTGTGTACATGTTCCAGTAGAAGGTTAAACCCTGTGAATTGCTCACATTCTCATTGTAATTATCACCCCATTGGTGATTGCTGCCCCATATTAAAAGTGTATGATTTCTTTTAAATTTAAAAAAAACAAAAATATTGTATTTTACCAACCAGCCTGGTTCATGGACCATTGTGACCCGGGTATTTGAAAAGGGCGTGTGATATGAGTAGTGTACCATCTAAATATTGAATCTATAGAATATCAAACAAATAAGCATTTCAGTCGTGCGCTGCATACTAGGTCGAGACCAAGGTGTGTGTCGCCTGATTGAAATTCTTAACAGGGTGTACGCTACATAAATAAGTCAGGAGACAACAAAGGACGTGTAATCATATTGACTCCTAGACATTGGCGTTTCTTTGGGAATCTTTAAACACTGCCGATAGACGAACAGAACAACTAACGCTAGCGTGGCAGAGAAAAGAGAGCTAACAAAGAAACCCCTCAGGGTTTGTAGGGAACGGCCTAGCTGCAAGGGTACTGGGCCGTAAGATAAACGTGAAAGAAAATGAGTGTACCCTTGCTACCTCTCATCACAAGGGAGGTATAGTTTAAGACAGATCCTATAGGTTTGTCTACCAGTTCTACAAGTTAGGTCTCTAAGTTGGAGATCCTGAGAATCAATTAGAACATGATAAAATCCACCCACTGTATCATTATGCTCAGTGTTGGTAAACATATATTTATTACATTCAACACAAATCATAAACAAATGTTTCTATAGACAGTTGTGACATAAATAATATCTGAACCAACAGTTATGACAAATTACAATAGTTTTTCTTTTTTTTTAAAGGAACAACAAAGCAGTGCATGATGTACATAATGGTGTGCCAGTGTCACTTGTACTGCATTGACAAAATGGTAACATATTAATTCAAAAGAAGAGAAAAAAGTGCTAATTAATACAACACAATGCTAAATATTCTGGTTCAGGTGTAGACTAATTATTCAATGAGTCCACTACTCTATTGTGCCTAAGGGAATTCAGAGTTGCCCTTAGATTAGATATAGTTTCAAATCGACAATGAATGTTTCAGGGTCTTGAGATCAAAGATAGAGAAAAGAGGGGTAGCAATTATGAGGAGAACGAGCACAGTGCATCAATAATATATGTCACCTAAGAAAACTCTTGTCACTGATAAAGCAAGGGGGTATACTAGATTTTGAGTAACCCCACACTCCCCTCATTTCCCCCTAATCTGGATGCAGGGCACGCACCTATAGAAAATGAACCAGAAAACGCTGGAAGACAGAATATGCAGTGTCTGGACCTATTAACTTGCAGAAGAAGGACCAGTCCCATCTTGACTCGAGAATAAGGAAATAAGGAGTAAGTGAGATAGCATGACCCCTCTGTGTCAACCATAGACGCGGTAGATTTATAAACGCTGACAAACTGACATGACATTTCATTGATGGCAGTATGATACACATACTGGGAATATCTATAGATATAGAGATGGGTTCCTGATACGTGTATTTTTCTCTCTCCTTGCCCCAATTATAGTGTTGGGAGTAATTGGTTTAGACGTCCCATGAGAAGTCGATGATGCCCTTTCCAGTCAAGGAATTTGGAAATCAAAACCAGACAACACTGCAACTGTCTATTTAATGTATTGTGTCATATTTAGTCACATTGTCCAGTCCTGAAGAAAGAGGTATACATAATTGTAATCCCACGGAAACCGGTTGACAGAACAAATAGCCAGGGTGATATCCTGGCTTACACGATTCACTGAACAACAAGTGAACGTGGCTGATAGTCCATCATTTTAAAACACCAGCAGAAAGGGTGCTGAGACAGTGGTTGTCACACCCCCCCTGCTTTATTCATTTTTGTATGTATGATAAGTCACACTAGGTGGAAGCAGCAGGAATAAAATAGCAAGTTTGACTTCCACACTGTGTGCTCCTACCTTTTAGCAATTCAGGAAAGTAGTGAGAGAGATTAGGGCAAGTTGTCTCTGCTACCCCCTTCCACATCAGCGCCCCACTAGGGACAGTACATACCGTAAGGGCTAGCGAGATTTTCCTGTACATAGATGTAGGGAACAGAGTTTGAGGAATAACTTTTCTAATTAAGTAAAATCTGTCTGTGATGTGTGAAAAATATATGGGTAGAGACAGGATTGTGATACCCTGTAACTTCAGTTGTACTGAACCACCCTTACTAGAAGGCATTCTTTACATTAACGCTTTAAGTGCCATCAATCCACTCACCTAATCACTACATCTTCCGGCCAAAGCTGCCTCGAATAAGCACAGTCAGGGAACAGCAGTCGCAGATTGTGCGTGTTTGTGTAGCAAAAAATAAAGGCGCGCCAGTAAGCAGGCTCAGGGCCTGGTTTACAAAAGCGTTTCTGAATGTGTAACCCCCATTGAAAAGCGCCTTGTAAAACAGGCCATTGGGGTGGAACAGAGGCTAGACCCTTTGAAAAGGCCTGCTTTTCAACAGAGGCGGTGTTCAGATATTATGTTTTTTAAATGGCCGACAGCTTCGTGGGCAATAGTGGGGAGACTCACTTTAAATCCCGACCCCATCTCCAGTCTCAACCTCTCTGCTTCCCAGCCAAGAATCACAAAGGGAATCCTCCCATCACACGCACCTGCAGCAATGCAGAAAAGGAACGAAAAAGACTGCTGCTGAACTCTGGGCACCGTCCAGGAACTATGTGACCAAGTAAAAAAAGTAAGGGAACAATGTCTACTTTCTTTAAAGTAGAGGAACGTCGTACCCTATAGTTCCCGCCCACTTTGACCTCTGTGCAGAGTAGACTTTATTCACCACGACACACTCATCCTCCTTCCTCCCCATCTGGCATACTCGGACATGAAGGGGTTCTCTTCTGTGCCAACCCCATCTGGTCTGGGGGCGAGCTTGCTGGGCAGCCCAATCTTCTCCCCAGGCCACTGTACATGCATGACCCGGGGTTTTAATTGTTGGGCCTGCTCGGTGTGGCCCATGGGAGGGCTGTCTGCTCCCCAGGCCCTGTAATTCCTAGACTGCACTATGCATGCCCACAGTAGATGCCACCCCACACCTGGCATACACAGCCCAGTTGGAGCAGTTTTCCTGACTTTGGGGGGCTACTTGAGCCTGTGGCGCCCCATGGAGATGCTAGTCTCCTCCTCTTGCTTACTCGCTTGCCTCCATCTGTCCTTCTCAAATGTCAATATTTTTCGAAGTTCTCTCCCCTGCATGGTCCACTCCTGGGCTACCACCTTCTATTGCAACATGTGTGTGCTTTGCAAGTGGGTCACTTTTGACATATTGGCGGACCATGCCTAGACTGCTCAAATGTGCTGTTTCCTTTGTGAGGGCGGTGACTGCATCTGAGATGTGTCACGTGTGGCTATTTTATGGCTCCTTGAAGTCGTGATGAACTCTCCCAAGATGTCAGGCTCAACACCTGTGATAGTGACTGTACCAGCTATAGCTGGAGAAAGACTTGTTGCACCCCTTTGGTTCTGCCGGTAGAGCACTGTGGCTACCCTGCCCTGCACATGTTTTGTGGCCTCTGGACACTGCATCAAATAAACAAGTAAAAATGTGTGAATACCCTATTTGGTGAGGCAAGTTTGACATACTGGTGGCCTAGTCGCCTTCTCTCTTCAACAGACGGCCTGTGGTCCTCCCTTGATTGCTCCAGCATGGTCATGAGTGCTGCCATGGGATGGTAGAGGGACTCCTTGATTAAGGCATGGATCTCACCCTGCCTACTGAGTGGCTGAGTCTGCTCCTCAAGCTGTTGGAGAATGGTGTCCTGCAACTGCACCTATGTTCGGCTGCCTTTGTTTAATTTGATGCTTCAAGTATGAGGTCACATTAACCCTCTACCTGCAGTGCGGCTTGGTCAGGGATGCCACTGTCATCAGGTGGGTGTGGCGTGTTCAGGGGTTTGGGCATTGGTGCCAGGATAATAGGCCACGTATGATCTGGGCCATGTAAATACTGGTTCCATATGTAGGATTGTCTGTGGTGGCATGTCCTCCTTTCCCTGCAATGCATTGCGGGCTGCGCTTTCTCTTGGTTTAGTTACCAGCACTAGCCCCCCCTTCAGTGGTCCCTGGTGCCTGGTCTAAGCCCCCCCCTCCCTAGGCATGGACCCGACTCATCTCTTCACCAGGGCCTTTTTTGGCAGTTTCCTGGGTATGGTGTGTGGCAGTGAAGGTGACGGTTGTGTCCTTGGCACGCTTCGTCTTGGCAACCTTCCACCCCGGATGTCTCCATTGCTTCGCTGCACTGCTGTGTCAGATGATTCCCGCGAGGTTGCACCTGCTAGGATGGAGATGGAGACAGGGTTGTCATTAATTGGCAGCCATTTCTGTGGGTGTCCATCTGCATCCATTGCTACCAAACAATGGCGTGGGTGGTACAGCATGCAATGCACTGCCATGTGTGGGACCATCTTGCTGCATGTGACTGCTTCGCCATGTGTGTGCAAGTGTGGGGTGCACAGCTACAGGGCTCTGAGTCTTTTGCATGCGAGGCTTATTGATGCTGTGTCCATCCGCCATTTTGTAAATGAGGTCCAGAATGTTCACTATGCCTAAAGACAACACGCAGGCAACAGCCAATAGAACTACATTCAGCGCCAGACCAAAGGCTCCCTCTGCCCTTTGCCTTTCCATGTAGTCAAGAGATGTGTCGCACAAAGGTTACTGATCCCGCAGGACCAGATGAAGTCTACCTGTTTGACACATGCAAACCCAGTGTCCTTTTGGGGGAGATGTTTGGCACCTGCGGGTGACAGCAAGAGAAAGGCAATGTGACTGGCCCTTTTAGCAGGAGAGTGGCGGCTGACAAGCTCGGCCCATTTTGCCTTGCCAGTGCTGAGCTAATAATTACAGCAAGCACTCTCAGGATATCTAATAACGTCATGATCTGAGCAGATGTGGGGGGGACGGGGGGAGGGGTGCAGACGGACATTGGGAATTTGACTCACGCAGAAGCGCTACTCCTCATAATCTGATTCTCATATGAACAGACACGCGTTATGAGCAGGGGCGCCACAAGGGCACGAGTGCGTGATTTCCTGAAGGTGGAAATGAAGGGTGCAGTTTCTGGTTCATGTTTTTCAGATGGGGTCCCAAAGATCACCTGTTCCCCGATTGCCGGTGTGAATGGCAGTCCTTCGTCACAGCGGTTCATTTAAGCATCCAGTGACGTGAAGGAGATGTGTCACAAATCTTGTCCCTTATGAGAGTGAGTTATAAACTTTACTCAACATTTGCCATAATATGAAACAAACATTAACATTCAAAAGGCACTGCCTTGCATGAATCATGTCAAATCCTTCATCTGAAATCAATCCTCTCCATGTAAAGTCAATGGATCATCCTTTGCGTCTGTTGGCTTTTCCCAATAGCAGACCTGTTGGCAATGGATCATCCTTTGCGTCTGTTGGCTTTTCCCAATAGCAGACCTGTTGGCAATGGATCATCCTTTGCGTCTGTTGGCTTTTCACAATAGCAGACCTGTTGGCTATGGATCATCCTTTGCGTCTCTTGGCTTTTCACAATAGCAGACCTGTTGGCAATGGATCATCCTTTGCGTCTGTTGGCTTTTCCCAATAGCAGACCTGTTGGCTATGGATCATCCTTTGCGTCTCTTGGCTTTTCCCAATAGCAGACCTGTTGGCAATGGATCATCCTTTGCGTCTGTTGGCTTTTCCCAATAGCAGACCTGTTGGCAATGGATCATCCTTTGCGTCTGTTGGCTTTTCCCAATAGCAGACCTGTTGGCAATGGATCATCCTTTGCGTCTGTTGGATTTTCCCAATAGCAGACCTGTTGGCAATGGATCATCCTTTGCGTCTGTTGGCTTTTCCCAATAGCAGACCTGTTGGCAATGGATCATCCTTTGCGTCTGTTGGCTTTTCACAATAGCAGACCTGTTGGCTATGGATCATCCTTTGCGTCTCTTGGCTTTTCCCAATAGCAGACCTGTTGGCAATGGATCATCCTTTGCGTCTGTTGGCTTTTCCCAATAGCAGACCTGTTGGCTATGGATCATCCTTTGCGTCTCTTGGCTTTTCCCAATAGCAGACCTGTTGGCAATGGATCATCCTTTGCGTCTGTTGGCTTTTCCCAATAGCAGACCTGTTGGCAATGGATCATCCTTTGCGTCTGTTGGCTTTTCCCAATAGCAGACCTGTTGGCTATGGATCATCCTTTGCGTCTGTTGGCTTTTCCCAATAGCAGACCTGTTGGCAATGGATCATCCTTTGCGTCTGTTGGCTTTTCCCAATAGCAGACCTGTTGGCAATGGATCATCCTTTGCGTCTGTTGGCTTTTCCCAATAGCAGACCTGTTGGCTAGTAGCCGTATCCCAAAGTGAAAAGCGTGCAATGCCCGGGTGCCCTCTTTTTTGTCTTGGGGGGTAATCCGCTGGTAGGAGCAGGCCCTTGACTGCGTCCTTAGTTCCCACTCCTTCCAACGAATTTACATCATTTTTGACACAAGTTTGAGGGGACACCCTGAAAGCTGAGACGAGCGGCTGGCATTTTGGAGAAAAGAGTGGACCCCTGTGCCTGAACCCCACTCCCATGCGCCTTACCTGCACTTGAGGTGCACCATGCAGTGGACTGCAATGGTAGCAAAGGATTTACTGGTGGTGGTGGGGGCCTAGGAATCCTGTTATGCCATTGTGATCCGCTCCCTTGGGATAGATGGTTGTGAGTCAGACTGACAAAGGGGGACAGGCATCATGGGGACGGTACAGCCATTGTGCCAATTCAGGCCGTTACTTTGGGAGATGCCTTGGTGAGCAAGGGGGCTGGGTCCATCCGCCTTCAAAAAGACAGTCCCACAGATTGGACTTCTAGCTCATGGAACAGTAGCCTTCTGGAAAATCATATGGAGATGTTGGGTTTAGTGGGCCAAACCAGTCCCCCAATTTAGACCTCCTGCGGGAAGTGCCCATGAGCCACAGTAGGACGTGTGGGGGTAACCAGAGGAGAACCCGAGCCTGAAAGAGGAAGATGTTGTGAGAGAATGAGGCGAACTGGTGATTAGGATAGGAGAGGGTGGCCCAACAGAGGAGTGTAGACAGAAGGAGACTAGGAATGAAAGCTAAGGAGCAGAAGGGGAGACCAAGGAAGGATGTTTAAGGAGTGGATGGGAGAATAACTGGGAAAGACAGAACACAAGTGGAATGGAGTGCCCCACTGACCTTCAGACAATTAGACCTGCACGAGAAGGAGATAAGCCAAAGGGTCAAACGAGGGTTGAAGAGGACCCAGGAAGTAAAGAGGGGGAAGAGAAAGACAGTGAAAGGGGGGCAGGTCTTGCAAGGAAATAGAAATATGGGGGAGGACGAGCTAGAGTGAGGAGGACCTGCAAGAGAGTGGCGAGGCGGGGAAGGATTCCCAAGAGAGGAGAGAATAAGTTAACTTCAGTGGAAGGAGAGAAGAGCAGGCTATGAGAGAGAGTGGATACACGATCATAGAAGAGGGGAAGGAAGGGAACAAAAACGTGTTCTCCGATACTCAGAAGAAGGAGGGATTGGTTCCCTAAAAGGGGAGACAAAAGGAAAGAGCAATTAAGAAGAGGAAAACAAGTGATGAGAGGGTAGAGAGAGAGGAATTGGAGAGAGGGGAAAAGGTGAGAGGAAGAGTGTCACAGAAAGATGAAGAGAGTAGATATAGAGAGGCCGGCAAGGAGGAAAATAGGAAATAAAGGTCAGGGGATAAGAAGGAAGTCAGTGTTGTAAGACTGTGAAGACTGAGCGACAAACATCCTAAGAAGGAAAGTAGAAGAAAGAAAACAACACACTAATCTTGCTCAGACAGTGCAGAGACTCACAGAAGGAGGGAGACCACGTAGAGGAAAAGAGAAGAGGGAGCGAAAGAGAAGATCAAAAAGGAATATGGTGGAACCACCAGGAGACGAAAGGGTGAGGGATGGGGAAGGAGACACGTGGTGAACCCAAAGAGAGGCGGTGAACTTGGCAAAGTAGGAGACCCACAGTATAGAGACTTTGGGAGAATGGAATAAGAAGGAAGCCCCCCAATGGGGGAAACACGAGGAAGGGCAAATGAAGGGCTGGAGACAGAAGAAGAAGCTTTCAGGAGAGGAGAAGGTGGGGTGAGAAGGAGAAAGTAAGTGCTGTCCCAGCTATAGGACAAAGGAAATGCAGGCAAAGAAAGGGAGTGAAAGAAATCCCATATGCTGAGAAGGCGTTTGAGCCGGGAAGAGGCCAACCAGAGTCACAAAGGCGAGAAGATTCCAGAGTGGAAGCAATCCCATGAAATAAGCTGATCACAAAAGAAGACCCTGGATCCCCATGCACACAGAAAGCAGACAAAGGGAAATCATTGAAGGCCAAGGCCCTGACAGAGGAAGAGGCAGAGAAAGAGGAGGCCGAAGCCCTGACCAAGAAGTAAAGAGAGGAAGAAAAGGTGGAGGCCCTGACCAAGGAGAAAGGAGAGAAAGAAAAACTGGGGAACCTGACCAAGGTAGCGTCAGTAAGTTGGAAGAGTGGCCTGGGAACTAACCTATGGCGAGGGTAAGCTGGAAGAGTAGCCTGGGTACTAACCTATGGGGAAGGTAAGCTGGAAGAGTGGCCTGGGAACTAACCTATGGCAAGGGTAAAGCTGGAAGAGGGGCTTGGGTACTAACCTATGCTGAAGGTAAGCTGGAAGAGTGGCCTGGGTACTAACCTATGGGGAAGGTAACCTGGAAGAGTGGCCTGGGTACTAACCTATGGCGAGGGTAAGCTGGAAGAGTGGCCTGGGTACTAACTTATGGCGAGGGTAAGCTGGAAGAGTGGCCTGGGTACTAACCTATGGCGAGGGTAAGCTGGAAGAGTGGCTTGGGTACTAACCTATGCTGAAGGTAAGCTGGAAGAGGGGCTTGGGTACTAACCTATGCTGAAGGTAAGCTGGAAGAGTGGCCTGGGTACTAACCTATGGGGAAGGTAACCTGGAAGACCGGCCTGGGTACTAACCTATGGCGAGGGTAAGCTGGAAGAGTGGCCTGGGTACTAACTTATGGCGAGGGTAAGCTGGAAGAGGGGCTTGGGTACTAACCTATGCTGAAGGTAAGCTGGAAGAGTGGCCTGGGTACTAACCTATGGGGAAGGTAACCTGGAAGACCGGCCTGGGTACTAACCTATGGCGAGGGAAGCTGGAAGAGTGGCCTGGGTACTAACTTATGGCGAGGCTAAGCTGGAAGAGTGGCCTGGGTACTAACCTATGGCGAGGGTAAGCTGGAAGAGTGGCTTGGGTACTAACCTATGCTGAAGGTAAGCTGGAAGAGGGGCTTGGGTACTAACCTATGCTGAAGGTAAGCTGGAAGAGTGGCCTGGGTACTAACCTATGGGGAAGGTAACCTGGAAGAGTGGCCTGGGTACTAACCTATGGCGAGGGTAAGCTGGAAGAGTGGCCTGGGTACTAACCTATGGCGAGGGAAGCTGGAAGAGTGGCTTGGGTACTAACCTATGGTGAAGGTAAGCTGGAAGAGGGGCTTGGGTACTAACCTATGCTGAAGGTAAGCTGGAAGAGTGGCCTGGGTACTAACCTATGGGGAAGGTAACCTGGAAGAGTGGCCTCCTATGGCGAGGGTAAGCTGGAAGAGTGGCCTGGGTACTAAGCTACGGTGAGGGTAAGCTGCAAGAGTGGCCTCGGTACTAAGCTATGCTGAAGATAAGCTGGAAGAGTGGCTTGGGTACTAACCTATGCTGAAGGTAAACTGGAAGAATAGCCTGGGTACTAACCTATGGTGAATGTAAGTTGGAAGAGTGGCTTGGGTACTAAGCTATGGCGAGGGTAAGCTGGAAGAGTGGCCTGGGTACTAACCTATGGTGAGGGTAAGCTGGAAGAGTGGCCTGGGTACTAACCTATGCTGAAGGTAAGCTGGAAGAGTGGCTTGGGTACTAACCTATGCTGAAGGTAAACTGGAAGAATAGCCTGGGTACTAACCTATACTGAATGTAAACTGGAAGAGTGGCCTGGGTACTAACCTATGGTGAATGTAAGTTGGAAGAGTGGCCTGGGTACTAAGCTATGGCGAGGGTAAGCTGCAAGAGTGGCCTGGGTACTAAGGTATGCTGAAGGTAAGCTGGAAGAGTGGCTTGGGTACTAACCTATGCTGAAGGTAAACTGGAAGAATAGCCTGGGTACTAACCTATGCTGAAGGTAAGCTGGAAGAATAGCCTGGGTACTAACCTATGGTGAATGTAAGTTGGAAGAGTGGCTTGGGTACTAAGCTATGGCAAGGGTAAGCTGGAAGAGTAGCCTGGGTACTAACCTATGGCGAGGGTAAGCTGGAAGAGTGGCCTGGGTACTAACCTATGCTGAAGGTAAGCTGGAAGAGTGGCTTGGGTACTAACCTATGCTGAAGGTAAACTGGAAGAATAGCCTGGGTACTAACCTATGCTGAAGGTAAGCTGGAAGAATAGCCTGGGTACTAACCTATGGTGAATGTAAGTTGGAAGAGTGGCTTGGGTACTAAGCTATGGCAAGGGTAAACTGGAAGAGTGGCCTGGGTACTAACCTATGGCGAGGGTAAGCTGGAAGAGTGGCCTGGGTACTAACCTATGCTGAAGGTAAACTGGAAGAGTGGCTTGGGTACTAACCTATGCTGAAGGTAAACTGGAAGAATAGCCTGGGTACTAACCTATGCTGAAGGTAAGCTGGAAGAGTGGCCTGGGTACTAACCTATACTGAATGTAAGCTGGAAGAGTGGCCTGGGTACTAACCTATGGTGAATGTAAATTGGAAGAGTGGCCTGGGTACTAAGCTATGGTGAGGGTAAGCTGGAAGAGTCGCCTGGGCACTAACCTATGCTGAATGTAAGCTGGAAGAGTGGCCTGGGTACCTACCGATACTGAAGGTAAGCTGGAAGAGTGGCCTGGGTACCTACCGATACTGAAGGTAAACTGAAGAGTGGCCTGGGTACCTACCTATACTGAAGGTAAGCTGGAAGAGTGGCCTGGGTACCTACCGATACTGAAGGTAAGCTGAAGAGTGGCCTGGGTACTAACCTATGCTGAATGTAAGCTGGAAGAGTGGCCTGGGCACTAACCTATGCTGAAGGTAAGCTGGAAGAGTGGCCTGGGTACCTACCGATACTGAAGGTAAGCTGAAGAGTGGCCTGGGTACTAACCTATGCTGAATGTAAACTGGAAGAGTGGCCTGGGTACTAACCTATACTGAAGGTAAGCTGGAAGAGTCACCTGGGCACTAACCTATGCTGAAGGTAAGCTGGAAGAGTGGCCTGGGTACCTACCGATACTGAAGGTAAGCTGAAGAGTGGCCTGGGTACTAACCTATGCTGAATGTAAGCTGGAAGAGTGGCCTGGGTACTAACCTATACTGAAGGTAAGCTGGAAGAGTCGCCTGGGCACTAACCTATGCTGAAGGTAAGCTGGAAGAGTCACCTGGGCACTAACCTATGCTGAAGGTAAGCTGAAAGAGTGGCCTGGGTACCTACCGATACGGAAGGTAAGCTGAAGAGTGGCCTGGGTACCTACCGATACTGAAGGTAAGCTGAAGAGTGGCCTGGGTACTAACCTATGGTGAAGGTAAGCTGAAGTGTGGTCTGGGTACTAACCTATGGTGAAGGTAAGCTGGAAGAGTGGCCTGGGTACTAACCTATGCTGAATGTAAGCTGGAAGAGTGGCCTGGGTACTAACCTATGCTGAATGTAAGCTGGAAGAGTCGCCTGGGCACTAACCTATGCTGAAGGTAAGCTGGAAGAGTGGCCTGGGTACCTACCGATACTGAAGGTAAGCTGAAGAGTGGCCTGGGTACCTACCTATACTGAAGGTAAGCTGAAGAGTGGCCTGGGTACTAACCTATGCTGAATGTAAGCTGGAAGAGTGGCCTGGGTACTAACCTATGCTGAATGTAAGCTGGAAGAGTGGCCTGGGTACTAACCTATACTGAAGGTAAGCCGGAAGAGTCGCCTGGGCACTAACCTATGCTGAAGGTAAGCTGGAAGAGTGGCCTGGGTACCTACCGATACTGAAGGTAAGCTGAAGAGTGGCCTGGGTACCTACCTATACTGAAGGTTGCTGAAGAGTGGCCTGGGTACTAACCTATGCTGAATGTAAGCTGGAAGTGTGGCCTGGGTACTAACCTATGCTGAATGTAAGCTGGAAGAGTGGCCTGGGTACTAACCTATGGTGAAGGTAAACTGGAAGAGTAGCTTGGGTACTAACCTATGGTGAAGATAAACTGGAAGAGTGGCCTGGGTACTAACCTATACTGAAGGTAAGCTAAAGAGTAGTCTGGGTACTAACCTATGCTGAAGGTAAGCTGGAAGAGTGGCCTGGGTACTAACCTATACTGAAGGTAAGCTGAAGAGTGGCCTGGGTACTAACCTATGCTGAAGGTAAGCTGGAAGAGTGGCCTGGGTACTAACCTATAATGAAGGTAAACTGAAGAGTGGCCTGGGTACCTACCTATACTGAAGGTAAGCTGAAGAGTGGCCTGGGTACCTACCTATACTGAAGGTAAGCTGAAGAGTGGTCTGGGTACTAACCTATGCTGAATATAAGCTGGAAGAGTGGCCTGGGTACTAACCTATGCTGAATGTAAGCTGGAAGAGTGGCCTGGGTACTAACCTATGGTGAAGGTAAGCTGGAAGAGTGGCCTGGGTACTAACCTATGCTGAAGGTAAGCTGGAAGAGTGGCCTGGGTACCTACCTATACTGAAGGTAAGCTGAAGAGTGGCCTGGGTACTAACCTATGGGGAAGGTAAACTGGAAGTGTGGCCTGGGTACTAACCTATGTTGAAAGTAAGCTGGAAGAGTGGCTTGGGTGCTAACTTATGGGGAAGGTAAGCTGGAAGAGTGGCCTGGGTACTAACCTATGGTGAAGGTAAGCTGAAGAGTGGCCTGGGTACTAACCTATGGTGAAAGTAAGCTGGAGGAGTGGCTTGGGTACTAACCTATGGGGAAGGTAAGCTGGAAGAGTGGCCTGGGTACTAACCTATGGTGAAGGTAAGCTGAAGAGTGGCCTGGGTACTAACCTATGGTGAAGGTAAACTGGAAGAGTGGCCTGGGTACTAACCTATGGTGAAGGTAAGCTGGAAGAGTGGCCTGGGTACTAACCTATGGTGAAGATAAACTGGAAGAGTAGCCTGGGTACTAACCTATGCTGAAAGTAAGCTGGAACAGTGGCTTGGGTACTAACCTATGGTGAAGGTAAGCTGGAAGAGTGGCTTGGGTACTAACCTATGGGGAAGGTAAACTGGAAGTGTGGCCTGGGTACTAACCTATGTTGAAAGTAAGCTGGAAGAGTGGCTTGGGTGCTAACTTATGGGGAAGGTAAGCTGGAAGAGTGGCCTGGGTACTAACCTATGGTGAAGGTAAGCTGAAGAGTGGCCTGGGTACTAACCTATGGTGAAAGTAAGCTGGAGGAGTGGCTTGGGTACTAACCTATGGGGAAGGTAAGCTGGAAGAGTGGCCTGGGTACTAACCTATGGTGAAGGTAAGCTGAAGAGTGGCCTGGGTACTAACCTATGATGAAGGTAAGCTGAAGAGTGGCCTGGGTACTAACCTATGCTGAATGTAAGCTGGAAGAGTGGCCTGGGTACTAACCTATGCTGAAGGTAAGCTGGAAGAGTGGCCTGGGTACCTACCTATGCTGAAGGTAAGCTGGAAGAGTGGCCTGGGTACTACCCTATGGTGAAGGTAAACTGGAAGAGTAGCTTGGGTACTAACCTATGGTGAAGATAAACTGGAAGAGTAGCCTGGGTACTAACCTATGGTGAAGGTAAACTGGAAGAGTAGCTTGGGTACTAACCTATGGTGAAGATAAACTGGAAGAGTAGCCTGGGTACTAACATTTGCTGAAAGTAAGCTGAAAGAGTGGCTTGGGTACTAACCTATGGTGAAGGTAAGCTGGAAGAGTTGCCTGGCTACTTACCTATGGTGAAGTTAAGCTGAAGTGTGGCCTGGGTACTAACCTATGGTGAAGGTAAGCTGGAAGAGTGGCCTGGGTACTACCCTATGGTGAAGGTAAGCTGGAAGAGTGGCCTGGGTACTAACCTATGGTGAAGGTAAACTGGAAGAGTGGCCTGGGTACTAACCTATGGTGAAGGTAAACTGGAAGAGTAGCCTGGGTACTAACCTATGGTGAAGGTAAACTGGAAGCGTGGCCTGGGTACTAACCTATGCTGAAGGTAAGCTGGAAGAGTGGCTTGGGTACTAACCTATGGTGTGGGTAAACTGGACGAGTGGCTTGGGTACTAACCTATGGTGAGGGTAAGCTGGAAGAGTGGCCTGGGTACTAACCTACGGTGAAGGTAAGCTGGAAGAGTGGCCTGGGTACCTACCTATACTGAAGGTAAGCTGAAGAGTGGCCTGGGTACTAACCTATGGTGAAGGTAAGCTGGAAGAGTGGCCTGGGTACTATCGTATGGTGAGGGTAAACTAGAAGAGTGGCCTGGGCACTACCCCAGGAAAAATAACAGAATTCTCTAGAGTATTCTATTGTTTGTGGAACACATTTAAGTCCCCGGGGAAACAGGTGACCATCCTGATGGAGCAAATAGAACATGTTACATGAGAGTCAAGATAATAGTTTGGTGGATTTGATTAAAGGATAGTTCCGGGACTTTTTTTTTATTGTCCCTACGGTTCGGCCATGTGTTTTTAAGCATAAATCGGTAGATCGTAGAAAACTTTCCTATGGACCTTACCCGACTTTTCGTCCATTAACGCACTCGAAATCAGCCGCCATTTTCTGATTATCCTATCATTTCCCCCCATCGCCCTGGCTCACCTGCTTTTGCGGCACTAAATCAAATCCCCCGCCCCTGAGCCTGACATCAGCAGACGCGTACCGCCCATTTCCCAACGCCAAAGCACGTTTCGTGTCAACAATCGCTGCGCCTCAGCTAATGACGTGTCGCCATGGAAATGGCAGGACGCCTCTTTCCTCAATAAGTATAAACACACCGTTTCACAACACACAGCAGCAGATTTTCGATTCCATTTTTCTCTCTGTGTTACTTTGAGTATTCTGTGACTCGTTTCTGTGCTCTGGTCAGCTACCTTCGCCGCTTCTAGGCCTTGTGAACACCTGTACCATCTCTGTAAATTATATTACTTTCTTTACCACACAATGGCTACAATAATGCCGTATATGTACGAGCCCGAGTACACCGAGGAAGAACTACTGGAAAGGCAAGCACGCGGAAACGATGGGGATTCGGACGGCAGTTGGGAGGACCAGTCAACGGATGAAGAGCCTGGACCATGTCGCATGGACGGCGTCTCCACCTGGTGCACGTGCAATCGGTGCGAGCTAATGCCAACTGAGGAGGAGAACTGCTGCTGCCGTGAAAATTCCGGGTGCTTGGCCTACATTTCGGAAGGCGAGCCAAGTCCGCAATGCATCACCGAGCTGCCAGAGTTCAGGGAAGCCTGCCTCTCACGGACCGTGTTGAGGATGATGATGGTGCTTATGCACGAACTTCGCGGCACTGTTCGTCCGCGTAATCCGAGTAAGTGTCACGGCTCGCTCCCTTCGCTCCCGTTCCCGCCACTTGGGGGCATGTTTTGGGGTTTCTTCCCTACTGGACATTTCCTCCGAACCTTATGCTACAGTGTCCCGATGAATTGGGAGCGCTAAAACCTTATTTCCCAAATTACTTCCCTTCCGGATCCATTCCAGGTTTTTGGCAGCCAGCATGCTACTGCTACTTTAATCAAATGACTATGCTTCCCAGAATGCCTGGCTCACTGCCTCACCTCCTCCCTTGCAGGACAAGGCTGGGTGGAGGATAGGCAACACCTGTGGCTGCAGGTGCAGCAGGCGACACGCCTGAGGGGTGTGCTCGTTAAGCAGCTTTAAAAGCCTCAGTTTGCTTCAGTCCAGCGCTGGTCATTGTTGCAGCGTTCCTGTCCTGACTGGTCCCTTGTTCCTGGTTCCTAGTTTTTGTGCCCAGTTTCTAGTTAGTGTTTCTTGTTCCTTGTCCTGGAATTTGTATTTGTATGCCTAATTGATTTCTGCCTTTTGGAAATCCCTTTCTCCCTTTCTCTGTCTGCAGGCAGCCTTTCTCTGAGCTTTCCTTTTGCTGTAGCCCAATTGCCTGTGTTCACTGTTTCCTAGAAATTGTCCTTTGCTACTGAAAGACTTGTTGCATTAATCTTTCCTTTACAGGTTTAGTTTCCTGCCTTTTCAACTTGGATGGGTGGGAAAGTTTCCCTTTTGATATCGTTTTCACTGCTCCTGATCCTTGCCTTCTATTGGGATCCATGCCATGTTTTCCTTTACACTTTTACATTTATTTCCTATTTTATTATTAGGTGTGGGAAGCTGTTGTAACTAGCTCCTGTGTGATTATCTTTTGTTTTCCACGCTGTACTATTCCTTCTTGCCTTTTGACTTGGGTTTAGGTATTTAGTAATCCTCACTCTTTGCCTTTACTGCCTTCTGGGTTCTTGTTTGATTTACAGGGTTGTGGGTTAGTACTGACTTTTGAGTGGTCTTTCCGGGCCTCGTGAATACGGACATCCAAGTGGTCTTTCCGGTCTTCGTGAGTACTGGCATTCATGTGGTCATTCCGGTCCTTGTGAGTACTGTTTCCAAATTCTTTATTCAGTACCGTCTAGAGTGTCAGCTTACAGATTCTGTCCCTGCTTGCCCTCTACGTGGGCTTAGCGCTGTCAGTATCTGTAATAGCATAGTGGGTAAGGAGTTTGCCGACTTTCCTTTCAGTCATAAGGAGGTTCTAAGTGCTTGCCCTACATTCCTTTTCATATAGTGGTATACACGAGTCTTGGGTATTGAATGCACGTTGTTATATTCAAGGTTGTTTACTGTGTATTTTGTGTACAAGGCAGACATTCTGGTGATCCCCCTGAAGCATAAGAAGGGCAAGATGGACGTTCATCAGTAAATGGTTGGGATTCAGGAGGAATCTCTGGAGCAGAAGAATATGCAGCAGGATCCGACAGTGTAGACAGGTACACCTCCGATATTGGCAGCGAGGCTGAGCAGGATACAGGTCTCTCATGAACTGAAGCCAAACTAGCAGTAGGCTCTGGGACCGAAGACATGCACTTAGAATGTACTACCGGAGGCTCCATGGCTGAAGGATAATCTGCTGGATGAGTCACTGTAGCCGAAGACAAACATGCCAGAGGAAATTCTGAGGCTGAGGGCATGCAAGCTGGAGCCGTCTTGTTAGCTGAAGACAAACTTGTCAAGGTCTTTGGCTCTGACTGCGTACATGGTGAAGGCTCTTGGGTGACTGGCAGACATAGCACTTTTTTGTTGATCGAAGATACGTGTGCCAACGATGACTGCAGAGCTGTGGACAGGATTATTGAAGAGTCAATGGTAGTAGGAGGACAGTCTGAAGTCCCAGAAGTCGACAGACACACTTGTGGTTCAGGAATGGAAAGCCCCTTTAAGGTAGTTGACCCCTTGGCACCAGTAACCAAAGTCTGAGCTGTACCCCTGCCGTCCCTCTCCTTAGTGGATGACACAGAGTCTCTTCCTTTGTAGAAGTCAAAATCAACCAGAGGAATCACCATAGTAAAGTCTCTGTTAATCAGGATTTCGTCAATTGACCATTCCTCTGTCTTAGCTTCTGAAAGTGGCTGATTAACAATCAACAGTTCAGGGATCGCCTGCCGGGTTTTTGGTTCAGTAATCTGTGGAATGAGTCCATCAAAACATGAATGCTGCACTGTCTTTGACTGCTCGTAGTGACCGAAATTGGCAGAAGGAAGAGCGAACACAGAGGTAGCATCGTTTTCCACATCATCTTGAATGTCTACTTCAGTCTCAGCAGCTAGATCAAGGGCAGAACCTAAGCCTACTGTTGTGACTGATTCTGTGTATGCCACCATTGTGGATTGTGTTTGGAAATCAGAAGCATGTATGTGTTCAAGCTCAGAGTTATGACAAACTGCTACACAGGAAGCCTCAGGTAAAGGAGTGGCTTGTGAATCTTCAGCTAACACCAATTCCTGACAAACGGTAGGACAGTTGTCAGAACCTGTGCCCTGAATAAGCGCTGTGCTTGAAAAAAGACTTTCACTCCCAATAGATCTTACATATTGACAAGTAACATGATTTACGAAAGTCTCCGCACTCAGGGACTGAACAGTATTCACTTCATCAACGGATAAAGTTGGAGGTGTATTCAGAAAAGACTGTAACATCTTATTCTCCTCTTTTAAGGAAATGTATTCTTGTTTTAACTCCTCAAATTCTGCTTTTAGCATGTCCCGCATTAACTGTACATCCCTATCAGTAGGCACAGGGGAAGGCATGGTGGCATCAGGGCTGGATCCTGCCCTAGCCATCTGGAAGTGCACTGATTGTATATTGTCATCTACTGCTTGCAGGTCTTGTGATCTATACTCTCTCTTACCGACGTGATCTGTGTTTCTTTTAAGCAGACTATTGGCATCAGACCCCTTGGCATTAGAGACCACAGTAAGAACCTGTGCAGAGGAGTAAGCTGTAGACTGAGGGCAGAAAACAGAAGATATGCAAGGAACCCCTCCATTCTTCATGCTTGAATCATGAAACTGTTCAATCTGAGGTAAAGCACAACCGGAGTCATGGGGTTCAATAACAGAGGTACTTGTGTGTATAAATTCTAGCAGTGTGTTGTTTTCCACTGCTAAGGCTTGTGCGGACATAGACTCTGGATCAAAATTAAAGACAGAGCTAGGATCAGGCAATGTAGGATGGGCCTCCCAGTGGGTAAAATACTTTGCACGTAAATACCCATTCGTGTCAAGGAGTTCATTTAAGTCAGGAGCAGAGATTCGATTTTCACGGGTAATTGTAAGGGAAGCTTTCTGTATAAGCTTGTTAGAGGCCTTGCTGCCTTTCCTTCGTAATCTGGCCATGTTCAAACGGGAACAACGGCTGGTCATTCTGTCAGGAAAGGAAGAAGGCGATGGATATGGCAGGGGAAATGTGCACAAAATACACAGTAAACAACCTTGAATATAACAACGTGCATTCAATACCCAAGACTCGTGTATACCACTATATGAAAAGGAATGTAGGGTAAGCACTTAGAACCTCCTTATGACTGAAAGGAAAGTCGGCAAACTCCTTACCCACTATGCTATTACAGATACTGACAGCGCTAAGCCCACGTAGAGGGCAAGCAGGGACAGAATCTGTAAGCTGACACTCTAGACGGTACTGAATAAAGAATTTGGAAACAGTACTCACAAGGACCGGAATGACCACATGAATGCCAGTACTCACGAAGACCGGAAAGACCACTTGGATGTCCGTATTCACGAGGCCCGGAAAGACCACTCAAAAGTCAGTACTAACCCACAACCCTGTAAATCAAACAAGAACCCAGAAGGCAGTAAAGGCAAAGAGTGAGGATTACTAAATACCTAAACCCAAGTCAAAAGGCAAGAAGGAATAGTACAGCGTGGAAAACAAAAGATAATCACACAGGAGCTAGTTACAACAGCTTCCCACACCTAATAATAAAATAGGAAATAAATGTAAAAGTGTAAAGGAAAACATGGCATGGATCCCAATAGAAGGCAAGGATCAGGAGCAGTGAAAACGATATCAAAAGGGAAACTTTCCCACCCATCCAAGTTGAAAAGGCAGGAAACTAAACCTGTAAAGGAAAGATTAATGCAACAAGTCTTTCAGTAGCAAAGGACAATTTCTAGGAAACAGTGAACACAGGCAATTGGGCTACAGCAAAAGGAAAGCTCAGAGAAAGGCTGCCTGCAGACAGAGAAAGGGAGAAAGGGATTTCCAAAAGGCAGAAATCAATTAGGCATACAAATACAAATTCCAGGACAAGGAACAAGAAACACTAACTAGAAACTGGGCACAAAAACTAGGAACCAGGAACAAGGGACCAGTCAGGACAGGAACGCTGCAACAATGACCAGCGCTGGACTGAAGCAAACTGAGGCTTTTAAAGCTGCTTAACGAGCACACCCCTCAGGCGTGTCGCCTGCTGCACCTGCAGCCACAGGTGTTGCCTATCCTCCACCCAGCCTTGTCCTGCAAGGGAGGAGGTGAGGCAGTGAGCCAGGCATTCTGGGAAGCATAGTCATTTGATTAAAGTAGCAGTAGCATGCTGGCTGCCAAAAACCTGGAATGGATCCGGAAGGGAAGTAATTTGGGAAATAAGGTTTTAGCGCTCCCAATTCATCGGGACACTGTAGCATAAGGTTCAGAGGAAATGTCCAGTAGGGAAGAAACCCCAAAACATGCCCCCAAGTGGCGGGAACGGGAGCGAAGGGAGCGAGCCGTGACAGTAACGAGTAAGTATACTCTGGTTGTGATGTCAGTGATGCAACTACTATTTCATGGTCGTCTCCCACATATAAAATTACATCTACATATCATTCGAATGCATGTAAATTGGTTCCATATTGTGCACTTTCTAGATAGAATTTTTTTCAAAGCAGAATGACATTTTTTACCTGAATCGACAGTGATAAGAAAGTTTTGTCATTTTAATACAGTTTGCATCTTTCATTTTCACAGGTGGTACAGGCTGGTGGCCTATCGTTGCTTCACTTGGTGGCTTCACGGGAGGCTCGGACACCGCGTTCGGAGAGTAATACCTGCCTGTGCGGTACTTGCCATTAGACAACATTTCCCCAGCGACAGTGGACAATACCGCGGATTTTCCCTGGATGTGCTGCAACCGGAACTTTACAATGTGTAATGTTTATTATTTATGTTCAATTGAAATTAAGATCTAAAATAAAACCCAACATATATTTTAACAATGGTTGTTTTGATTTTTTAAATGAATCTAGTGTGTCTCCATTGAATAGTCTTCCTGTGCCTTGTCTTGTCACACCACATGTCTCCGGCCAGCATCCTCCCTCACGCTGGCCGCCCACCTTCAATCCACATAACCGTTTAACCCATATGCAGCAGACATACATATGTTATTTTGCGGGTTGGCATCAAGCCTCCCGGCCTTGCCTCCTCCCCCAAAAATACTTACCACACCACTTTGTTCAAGCGTTGGCAATAAAAGGCCGTTGGATTTTATTGATACAAAACATGGTTGTAGGTAAATAATCAATATGGTTGATCATAATAAATCATCCTTTTGGGCACTGGTACAGAGATGACCCCCTCTGGCCCGTGCCGCCTTGCCACCACAGGCCAGCCTGCTGCTGACTAACTGCCTAGGCATCCAGGGTCTCCAGGGTGAACTGCACCCATATATTCTCCTGGGAGGCTGAGGTATTTATGAACTCACCCCCCTGCCTTCCATGTACTAGATCCTGCAGCCTGCCTCTTACATGCAGTTAGATGGCCTCTCCTTGGTGAGGCCCTGCGGCAAACGAGTCTTGTCTGCACGACCACCGCCCCAATCCACCCCCCGCCCTATCAAAGGCAGTTCGCACCGGGGTACTTGTGCTGGCAAGTGGAGCTGTCAGGGAGCGATAAAGGCCAAGAGGTGCCAAATAGCATGTACACTTCAAAGTGGTCTATAGAGCATGGGTTGTTGTTCCCATGTCTACCTCCAGACCCCGTGTCTCCTGCCAAGCATCCCCCTCACGCTGAACGCCCCCCTGCAATCCACATAAGTGTGTCTCCATTCACAAGTCTTCCTGTGTCTTGTCTGCACGACCACCGCCCCAATCCACCCCCCGCCCTATCAAAGGCAGTTCGCACTGGGGTACTTGTGCTGGCAAGTGGAGCTGTCAGGGAGCGAAAAAGGCCAAGAGGTGCCAAATAGCATGTACACTTCAAAGTGGTCTATAGAGCATGGGTTGTTGTTTCCATGTCTACCTCCAGACCCCGTGTCTCCTGCCAAGCATCCCCCCTCACGCTGAACGCCCCCCTGCAATCCACATAAGTGTGTCTCCATTCACGAGTCTTCCTGTGTCTTGTCTGCACGACCACCGCCCCAATCCACCGCCCGCCCTATCAAAGGCAGTTCGCACCGGGGTACTTGTGCTGGCAAGTGGAGCTGTCAGGGAGCGATAAAGGCCAAGAGGTGCCAAATAGCATGTACACTTCAAAGTGGTCTATAGAGCATGGGTTGTTGTTCCCATGTCTACCTCCAGACCCCGTGTCTCCTGCCAAGCATCCCCCCTCACGCTGGACGCCCCCCTGCAAACCGCATAATGCCACGACATATACACGTCATTCACAAACACACCCCTGTTTCGAATTCTTTATAACCCACTTCATATTTCTAATGAGAACTTCTTTGCGCTTTGCTAGTCAACCCGTGAAGGTGCTGGTTATCTGCTCTTCGTCTCTGTGAACTTCCGTGACCACTTCGAGGAAACTCGTCAGTTTGCAACCTGTGAACTGCTCCCTGTGCTACGACAAGAAACTACTCTGATCCCTGCATCTAACTGTTTGTTCGTCAAGGTAAGGCCATGTACCATAATCATTTTGCGTCCAATTTCTTTTCGTTCAAGACAGTACATGCAAGGAACTAGTCACATGTTCTGAGTTTAGTGAAATTATTTTTCTATTTTTTTAAAGTTATTCAAATACTTATCCGCATGTGAATAACGTGTATAGTTCCAAGAACCAAAACGAACCTTGCATTGAACCTTTTATGTGTCATTTTGTTTTTTAACACATTGGTATTCATAGAGAATTGTTGATCTTTACTTTTCAGAACTTTCCACAATGCCTGCCTGTTCCATTGGCGGTTGCCCTTCGAAGACTCATAGTAAATCTGAAGGTACTATAATGCATGTTTTCCCTAAGACAATAGATCAGATAAGAGAATGGGTCCGATATTGCGGATATCCACCGTCTGAGCTTGAAAGTAGAGTCCTAGAAGTCTTTGCGGACAAGAGGGGTGATCGATACCGCATCTGCAGCAGGCACTTTACCTCTGACATGTACTCCACATCATTGCTAATAAAGAAGAACACACCGCGAGCGAAGCCAAAATTGCTCTCAACCACTATTCCCACTCTATTCGTCCACATCCCTCCACTGGTGAGTCAAGTTTACGTATTTATCTCTCGGCCTTGCGGTAGTGTGTAGCATTAGCTAACAATAATTTCCCCATGTATGTATCCACTCAATATGAAGGCGGAAGATTCTCCATCCGTGTCGTTATTGCAGTCATCAGCCACTTCAAGCGCCTATCGGGTAATCTTACTTAGCTATTCTGCCACTGACTTGTTTTAGGCATGTAAATCAATAGTTTTAATTTATCGTGTGATTATTTTACCTAATGGTACACCCTTGTACTCGTCCTCTAGTCTTTGTTTTCAGTTATAATTATTGTTATCCAAAATAATGCAAGTACTGTCTTTCAGGGAGATGCTGAGGAGTCCAACGCATTGACGACAACCGTTGATGTCACTCAGATGCTCGAGGTACGTTTCCGGACAGTTCCATCGATGGAGATCATCAGATCTTGCATTCTTGTAGCGTGATTGTTACTCACAATGTTTCTTTCGTTTTTAGCCATTGATATGTCCTTCTGTCGTCGCCCTCCCATGTGTCTTCTTTTTTCAATATTGTGTTCATTACTAATGAAAGTCCTATGTTTCAGGGAGTCGATGGAGCATTAGTCCAAGAAGAAGGGGGAGCATGCAGTTACGGGTCGGCGCAACAGCTTGCAGAAGTGTGCACCGCAGTTACATCGTCCCTTGATGTTCTTATGCATTTCGAGGTATGGATACTGACAGTTCGATCAAGCGAAATCATATGACGTGATTACATCCGCTATACTTCCTTCTTTATTAACGCAAGTACTATGTTTCAGGGAGATGACGGAGCTTCTTTTACAAGAACATCACCCCTAGTAGTTGATGCAGATCTCTGGGTGGTGACACTTCCAACGATCAAGCAAATCGAATCATATTTAAATATCCATTATTTATTTTAGACAACTGATCATTTGTGCAGGTCTATTTAGAGGAGCCGTTGACGCCTGCACAAAGTGTATGTTCTTTTTAACAAAATAGAAAACCATACTAATGCAATTACTGTGTTTCAGGGAGTTACTGAAGCATCATCTTCAATAATATCATCAATGGAAGTCTATGAGGAGCCCGAGGTATGGATCTTGACAGTTGTAACACTCACCTGATTCCCGTAGAGGCGCCGGTCTTGACTGGGCGTATACCGTATCTTCAAAGGTGATGTGTAACACACGGCTGGCTCTTTGGGCTGGACCTCTGTGCACTGTATGTCTGACTCGAAGGGTAAGATGTCTGCAGATAGAAAATATGGGATTAAGGAACTGGGTTATTGAATGTCTCTCTCTTCTTCCCTTTCTCTTCTCCTGTAGAACCCCAAAGGTTAACGCTCTCACCTTAGGTAAGTGAACGCTGTGCTCTCCATCTGCCTCGGGGCAGGGTGCTGTAACCAGTTTCTTCACTGGATAAGGGGAGCAGGCCTCTTGACTTCAGAGGACTGCTGTCCGTCGTTTACTGCACGAACGGTAAGTTTCGAGTAATTCGAATGTCTTTAAAGTCTTTAGTAATGATGTTTCTTGTTTTGCAGGGTTCCGGCGATGGCGGATGACGGGCTGAAGTGAGTTGAAGATGGAGCCCGTGTGATGAATAGAAGCGCCTGGAAGCACGTAAGTAAGCGCTTGTTGCCTGCTTCACGATGCGCTCTAACTGTCTTTTTATTTTGCAGGTACAAGTTCGGAGCGGCTGCAGGGTGCCGGAATACCCACTGGGTTAGATGTGGAAAGGAGTAATGGCACGTGAGTATTAAAGTTCCCCAATGTCTTTAAACGCACCTTGTTTTGTCTTTCAGATGCGGGATGCTGCGCCGAAGGCCTCCGGAGCGTGCGAAGAGTTGGTAAGCTTTTGTCTTTCAGATGCCGGAATGCAGTGTGAAGACCTCCGGAGCGCACGAAGAGTAGGTAAGCCTTTGTCTTTCAGATGCCGGAATGCAGCGCGAGGCGTTGGTGACAGCCGATGGACCAGGTAAGTGAAGAGCTGTCACTGAAGACCGTAATGCTAACCTGTTCTTTCTTGTCTTTATAGGTGTTGCTGAAGACTGGATTCAGGATGGTAAGCCTTTTTCCTTAGGCCCAGGATCAGATGCAGAAGACACGATGAGCGTTCTGCTGCAGAGGATGCAGAATAACGCAAAGCAAGATTCATCCATCGGGTGTGGTTTAAATAGCCTCCTGTAGTGCTTAGGTGTCTCCTTCCACAGCCACGCCTAGGTAAGAAAAGAGTTCCTGCTTTCCAGAAGAGTTCCAGTGTTCTGAATCTAGGGAGTGGCTCCTGCCCCACCCAACAGGAAAAGTAGTTCCAAACAGAAGAGGATCAGAGGCTCAACTGGCAGGCAAGTAAGCAGCATGGTCTGCTGCAGGTAAGTCCACCCAAGCATTATGAGCCCGGCGCTTCCAGCGCTGGGACTGGGCATATTTATGAGCCTGGTGCCACTGGCGCCAGGACTGGGTCCAAAAGGTCCCAATTGGGACTGGTTGGCACTCGGAACCTGGGTTATGGATCTGCTTCCAAGGGAGTTGGGAAAACCCTGACCTTTTGGAAGCAGAGATCATGACAACAGTTCCATCTAACTAGATCAACAATGCGTGAATAATTGTCGTTTGAATGTTCTACACAAAGCGTTCATTCGTGTTTTGCTATTGAGATGTACGTGGGTATTGGTCCCCAAGTACATTTTGTGTTTTCAATATTATTATACATACTAATGAAAGTTCTATGTTTCAGGGAGTCGATGGAGCGTCAGTGCGTGATGGATGTGCTTATCATGAAAATATTGTCGTTGCAGCGCAAGAGGAAGTGGAGACATGCACACACGAGTCGGAGCAACAGCGTCCCGATGTTGAAGTTCGAGGCAAGAAAGTTTCAAAGAAAAGAAAGCAAAAGAAGGTTAGTGTCCTGGTCACTATATTATGTTGTTTTTCACTGTTAATAGTTCAATACTGTAAGTTGTGTTTAAACTGAACATCCCTTTTCCAATCTGTCCTCTAGTTGCGAGTGGGTGTACGAACTAGATCTACACAGACAGTGAAGCGAACGAGAGATGTTGCTTGTCAAACCTTTTGGCAGGGACTTGAGACTGGAGATGCATCGTGCCAATGGGAAGAATATGAAGTTATTGACAACGGAGCTATACCACATCCAGCCATTGACAGTGAATGTCCTCCTGGTAGTTCGGATGCAGTCGCAGATCAATTCACAGAATCCACACCCGCAAAAACTAAGACTGCGAGAAAGTTGAAGAAATTGTTTTATTCACCCATCGCCAGAGAAGGAACAGATGTTGCAATGGAAGAGAATGAAGTGGACGACAATGAAACACCATCAATATCACTGAACATAGCGGAAGACGATATCAGAGATTCTACCTTTCATGTGAGTGACATGTCCTCAACGTTACAGGCCGAACCAGCTGGGATGCAGAGTGACAGTATAAGGAAAGAGGCCAAATTCATTGTATTCGATAGTTGTTTGATTGATATTATTATTCGGATGAAATGTGGGCATTCGGTTGGTGGGGAAGTATGTGGGGAGCCATTGATTAATGTGACTCGTGCAATTCGAGGCACTAACCTTAAAATACATGCAACCTGTACAAAATATCATCCTTTCTCATGGTCTGCACAACCCATGCTGGGGCAACTGCCAGCAGGCAATCTACTTTGTGCAGCGGCTGCACTTTTTAGTGGTTCAAGTTTTAAAAAGTTAGAGTCTTTCTTTCAGTTTGTGGGAATCCATTTCATTGCGAAAACTCAGTTCTACAAATACCAAACCGATTATCTATTTCCAGCCATTAGCGAAGCTTGGAGAATGGAAAAAATGTCTATTGATAGTACATTCGCGGGCAAACGGTTCAGGCTAGCCGGTGATGGACAGTGCGACAGCCCAGGATTTTCAGCCAAGTACTGCACCTACCACTTTCAGGACATGGAAAGTAAGAAAATTGTGAGTTCGGTGGTCGTGCAGGTGTCACAAAGTACATCCTCAGTGGCCATGGAGAAAGTTGGCTTTGTAGCATCATTGCAAGAACTACAATCGCGGGGAATGGTGATCGACCTGATAGCCACGGACAGACACGTTTCAATTGCCAAGACAATGAGAGAAGAGTACAAAAATATAAATCACCAATTTGACGTTTGGCATCTTGCAAAAACAATCAATAAAAAAATGTCGGCTGCAGGTAAAAAAAAAGATATGCAAGGTATTTCACAGTGGTCCAAGTCAATCAGCAACCATCTTTGGTGGAGCTCAAAAACATGTGGAGGGTCGTTGGAAATTCTACTGGAAAAATGGCGGTCAGTAATGCTACACTGTAGCAACGTTCACCGCTGGACCACAAACCAACATTTCCACAATTGTAAACATGGCCATTTGTCCACAGAGGAGGCACGGAAGAAGAAGTGGTTGATTCCTTCATCACCCACTCACAAAGCCATTGAAAAGATTGTATTTGATAAAACTATAACAAGAGATTTGAGGGGACTCACGGAATTCTGCCACACAGGAGATTTGGAGGTGTTCCACAATATGTGCCTAAAGTACAGGCCAAAACGATTGCATTTTGGCATGGAGGGCATGATAAATCGGACTCTTCTAGCGGTCTTGGCACATAACCATAATGTTGGCCGTCAACAAAGTAGGACGACCGGAACTTTAGGGACGCTTCGCTACAATAAGGCCTTCACTAAAAGAAGTAAACAATGGGTGATCAAACCAGTGTTTCAGGATATGCAATATGAGTTTATTGAGAGACTTATTGTTGATGTCCTAGATAGGCACATACATGGAGTTGTGAACGAACCTGTGCAGGGGACAACTGCATTGCCACCCAACATTGCCTCTGTTCCATGTCCACCTAAAGAAGAGCTCATTGAGAAATACACATCACGGTTTAAATGATTGTAATTTGATTGTCTGTTCTCTCGAGTCTCCTCATGTCGCAGGCCCATTGAATATGTGTAGCTATGTATTGTGTAAATAAAAGTGATTGCTCAGTGTACATGCAATGTGTCTATCCAACCTTGTTCATTTGCGCATTAAATTAAACCAAACAGTAATATAAATCATTTTTCAAAAAATATAGAATGTCTCCGTATTTATGGTTCTCTGGGGCTGCAAATGCACGCAGACAAAATGCAAAGATGGAGTGTAAATTTCAAGTCCTGTGAGATGGCCTTACACTGAATGTAGCTAACTAGGAATGTGTGCTCGTTCAAAGTGAAGGTCAGCTGCTTTGATTTTTTGCTCGGGTGCCGGAAGGGCCCACGACTCAGTATAAGGTTCTATTGTTATTTGACCTTGACAGGCCGGGACCATCCCGAAAGACTTCTTTTTGGGGGTGTGGGGCAATAACGTAAGAAACGATAATGAATATAATTTCAGAAACGAAAGCCATTTAATGTTCGTTCATTAGAAGAAATAACGTCGGCATGGTATTTCGAGTGGTAGGTATTTCGGGGCTGCCTTACGCACAGACACAATGGAAAATGCAAATATAATGTAAGTAACTCTTTAGATGAGTTTATACCGCAATTTAATTACTATACAATAGCTTTAAAGACGGGTTAAATTGTACTTGTTCGTTCTATGTGGCATATTGTTTTGTACCGCGCACTATCTTGAGGAGAACCATCTCCTTTTACGGAAGCACCTCAAAACCTTCCTCTTTGCTTCTGCTTTCTCTCTCCCTCTCCCCTGCTACAATTGGTCCACTGTCTGCGACCTCGGTCCTGGGCCCTTCCACTCTCCACCTGCACTGCCTCCCTGTCAACCCCTGCACTGGGGGACTGTCTCAGTATCCTACAGCCCCCCCTTGACGTATAATACCCAGTTGCACTGTCCTAGCTATGAAATAATTTCCCGACCTAATATATTAAATGAATAATTTTAATAAAGATCTGATGGTGAGACTACTTTCATTTTTTATGTTTTTAAAACAGGTACATCCTTCATTATTGTATGTGTCACGAGTACCAAACACCGGCGGATGGCTTTTATAACCGCCAGTTGCTTCTCCGCGTGAACAACGTTACCACCCTGACCATTTTATGGGACGATCACCAAGTACAAGTATGCCCTTACGCGGTACCAACGGCTAGATGCAACATACAGACCGTTGTGGTGGCCTAGTGCCTCGTTGTTGGAACAGCCATGCGATTATCAGTGCGACCGAAGAGCTTATTTTATCGTAAACCAACACCCTGTGTACTGCACACGAACATCGCTTGCCTCAAGACGAACTATTTTGGATCGAGAGCAAAGAAAAATGCAAATCGCAGAATATTCTCTAAACATTTGATGTCCAATAAATCTACTTTGCCAAATGGACAATCTTGCCGTTTGCTTTTAAACCACAGTTTCATATTCCGAATTGTGGCGCTGTATTGTGAGATGATCTAAGACCCTGTGTACAGCAAAGGAACATCGCGTGCCTCAAAACGAACTTTTTGGAACGTGAGCAAATAAAAATGCAAATCGCTGAATATTCTCTAAACATTTGATGTCAAATAAATGTACTTTACCAAATTTACAATCTTGCGGTTTGATTTAAAAGTACAGTTTCATATTCCGAATTGTGGCGCGCTGTGTTGTGAGCTAATCTGTGTTGGTTTCCGGGTTCTGTGTGTAGTCGCGTAGAAGACGCCTGGGCGCGTTTGCCTACGCAGCACAGTCACGTCACGGATAGAGGCGGGGAATATGAATGTTTTGATAAAGTCTGTTTCAGGGGCGGGGGATTTGATTTAGTGCCGCAAAAGCAGGTGAGCCAGGGCGATGGGGGGAAATGATAGGATTATCAGAAAATGGCGGCTGATTTCGAGTGCGTTAATGGACGAAAAGTTGGGTAAGGTCCATAGGAAAGTTTTCTACGATCTACCGATTTATGCTTAAAAACACATGGCCGAACCGTAGGGACAATAAAAAAAAAATCCGGAACTATCGTTTAAAGGAACCGGTGCGCTATTAATCACTCATCAATTTGAGAAGGAGATTCAATTAATAACCAGAAATGATGGCAGCGACCACACAATACCCTCCAGCCCATCCACCATGGTTGGGTGATTATGAACTGAGAAATGAGTGTGTGGGATGGTGAGTCACGCTCAATCACTGTTAATTGGTAGGAGAAAAAGCAAACACGAGTACAGATATCATTCAGTGATTATAAATCCTTGTGTGGGTGTGCAGTCAAAATACCGAGAAAAAAAATGTCGAAAGACAAAAAAATTGAAAACATAACGCCGAAAAAAGTTGAATATTTTTTTATTTATTTATTTATTTATGTATTGATTTTTTTTGGCTCTCACATGTAAAAAAAAAGGTAAAAGCAACTAAAAAACATTTAAAAAAGGGGGGTTTTATTTTTGAATAAAAAACGTAATAAAAAAGAAATATTTTCAATATTTTGACTTTCGACCTTTTTGTTTTGGATTTTTTGACTATAAACCCCTTGTGTGTATCTCAAAGGCTGATTTAATTTAAGTAATGTACAGCCGACACGTGTTTCGACACACCGGTCGTTTTAAAGGCTGTGAACATATTGATGAATACATTGAAACAATCATGGTCATAGATGACATAAACAGACATACAAAAAAATTGTCAACTCCATATTGTAAAGGAAAACAATCATCAAATACAAATGCCACACATGGTTTGGAAAAGAAAATTAAATCATGCACATTGTAATCAAGAATTGATGAAACGTAATAAATGCATAAATGCAACAGTCCAAACACCAAAACCAAAAAACCGTACCAAAGATCCGGGTTGAGGTCATGTGATTGAGGAGTCAGTATATGTTCAGTTCAGGAGAATAATGCAAGAAAAATGACAATTAATAGTAGGAATGGGTGCTGATTTGAATATCCTGAATATATAATCATATGCTGCAAACAAATGGATATGTTAGTTGAAACAGAATATGGCCAGCCCGTTCCCAAAGAAACACCAAGAGACTGCCATTAGGGAATACTAATTGTGACTGAGAACTGATGAATGAACCACCTTGTGATGGTTCAATGCATTATCATTCAACCATTGTCAACCCATAAAAGAGTCAGCTAAAATGGAGACGATACATTTTATCTGTGTTATCTATCAAGAAGAAAATGTATATGGGAGCCATCCTTATCGTGGCTTGCAATCCCAGTAGAATTGGATTAGTCTGAAATGAATATTGGAAGTGGAAGTAAATCACGAGGTCTGATAATGATCACGTGCTACTATCTTCTATGAAAAAGAATTCCAAAAAGCAAATGTGTACCTGGGTGTCCTAAGTTTCCTGTGCAAAGATTAGATGTTTGAGAACAAGAATCCAGGAGGCGATACTCGCAGATTGCAAAATGTAGTCGAAAATCGAAATCAAATGCGTACGGTCAATGGACCATTCAAATACTAAAGCAAAATAAGCAAATTAATAAGGTTAAGAGATGTGAGTGGTACCTTCAACCTTGCGGTGTGAAATGTTCTGGTCACTGGAAGATGTGGATGCCAATAGAATCCTGTGATAGGGCAAAGTTGTAACAGTTTAAAGAACTGGTGTTTAGCCTGCAACAATTTTGGGAGAATAATAGTCAGCAAGTTCCAAGGAGCTTCTGACTGATGAACATCTTGGTTAAAAATATTGGTCTTATCCACAGTGGGCAGCATAAACTTGTCCTGGGATAGATCCCGAGCAGCAGTACGGCATTGCCGTATGTGATACCCTAGGACAATATCATGCTGTCCTTAGCGTCATGGAAGTGACGACAGCGGCATGATGAGGTCAAACGCAAATTCGTGTGACATCCGTTGTAAACAATGCGGCGCTAACGTCACAACTGGTGTATCAGTAAGCATGCTGTAAGCATGCGGTGCTAACGTCACAGCAGGCGTATCAGCAAGCATGCTGTAATCACATTGTGTTATGCGCAAAATTCATTTTAACTGGGGTCACAGCAGACGTATCATCAAACATGCTGTAATCATATTGTGTTATGCACAAGAATAATGTTGACATATTGACAAATGATGCATTAGCATATATAGGTCTACTTTGTGTCAAATGTTTAAAACGATAATGAAGTTAAGAGTTGCCCTACCCGTGGGTGGATGCCAAAGGGTTAGGAAACAGTGAAAAAGACTGAGTTTTTGCAATTGTAAGGGCCGATAGCCATAGTTGCTCATGAATCCCGCATTGGGCAAATAAATAAAACTGATAAGTTAGCCGAGTGCCATGATGAGGGTCATATAAATGGGCCATGTTGAGTTAATTGCAAATAAACGGATACCTTAAGAGTATCATGACGCGAGCCTCAAAATGGAAAATGATTGGACAATGTTTGTGGAGAGTCAAGAACACTAAAACGAATATAACTGGAAAAGCCAGAAATGTAATGGGCCTGGTGAGACAATGAGTCTTAGAGATATTAGGTGCATATCATGTAATGAATGAAGAATTTATGAGAAATATAGAAAATTAAAGTTCATTCATGAGCAAGAAATAGTAATAGAGATTCAGAAGAAGCTCCAAGATATAGTGTGTCTCTCGGAGAGAAAAATGCGGACCGGGTGGACAGGTCCCAATATTCTGATGTTAATATTACACACATGCATTTCATGATCTGTGTTTAGACCCCGAGTAGTACATCTAAGGACGCATGTGAGCTTGGCTTCCATTTGTCTAAGTTTCAATTGTATATTACCTCCTCTTGTCCCTCTTGAGGCTTTCATGAGTCCAATGAATCTCAGATCTGATTTGTTGTCTAGTTGGTGTTCTAGTTGCCAAGTAGGGCCAATGGTAATTTGGGCTCAATCATTCTGAGACTGGCTAAATGTTCCCTGATCCTAAACCTCAATTGACGAATGGTACTCCCAACATATAGTTTTCCACAAGTACATATTACAGCATATGCAACATAACATGTCTTACAATTGATAAAGTCGTGAATATCCATTAGAGTGCCAAATGGATCAGTAAAAGAAGAACAATTATCATGAGCATATTGGCAAAAATTACAATTACCAAATTGGAAAAACAACCTTTTGTTTTTTAAGCCAAGTGGTGTTACTGCTCCTGTCTTCAGTCTCTAACAGAGATGGGCTAACCCTCTGTTTGATGGATGGTGCTTTGGTGAAGGTAAACTTGGGCTTTATTGACAAATACGGTAAAAGATCTCTATCCAGCCTCAAAAGGTATCAATGGTTCTGAACAAATCTATATAGGATTGAGGAATTTTTAGAGAACTCAGTAATTATTGACATGCACTGGGGTGGATCCCTTAACTTAGTTTGGTCAACTAGGAGATCAGTTTGCGATTTATCAGCAAATTTAGTGCAAGCTTTGTTGATGATGTCTGATTGATAGCCTCTGTTCTGAAACCTTTGTGTTTTAAAATACTACATTCTTTGGTAAAGTCGATGGTACGACTACAATTCCTTCTTGCCCTGTGGAATTCACCAGCTGGTATATTATTGATGGTGGCATGTTGGTGACTACTCTGTGCTGAGAAGACCGAATTAACCTCTGTGGGTTTACGATATGTTCTGGTGTGTATGGAGCCTTTTTCAATGAAGATATGTAGGTCCAAGAAATCAATCTCAAAGGGATTTGAGTTGCCGGTTAATTGAATGCCAAAGTGGTTGTGGTTAATATGATCCAAAAACGTAGAAAATTAATCATGTGTGCCTTTCCAAATGATAAGAACATCATCAATACAGAGTCGCCAAGCTATTAGATGCATTGCAAATAGTTCATGAGGCATGACATGCGTTTCCTCATACTGTGCCATAAAGAGGTTAGCCAATGCAGGGGCAAATTTTGCCCACATGACTACCTCTTTCAATTGAAGATAGTATTCACCATTGAAAATACAGACATTGTTAGAAAGAGCAAATCTTAAGAAACTTTTCAACATTTCCACATGTTGTAAATATTAAGCCGACATATTATGAAAAGTGTAGTCGATAGTTTGTACTGCAAGATCATGGTCAATGCTGGTATATAGTGATACCACATCAATATTGGCCTATGAGTAATCTGATTGCCACGTAATAGTTTGACTGCAATACGTGTGTATTGTCTCTTATGTAGGATTTCATTTCCAGGACAAATGGTTTAAGGGCCTCATCCAAATATTTGGACATGCCCTCAATGGCCCAATTAATTCCACTCATGATGGGTCTAATGTCAGGTAGTAGTGTGTATTGCTTGTGTACTTTTGGTAAAAAGTACAAGGTAGGCATCGTCGGTTCAGTTATGAGTAGGAATCTTTTCTCATCATCAGTCAAATAGCCTTTAAGGTACCATTCATTGACCAAAATGGGCAAATCTGCCACCACACGGTTGGTGGGATTGGTTTTCAGTACCATGTAGCATTCAGGAGTATTAAGATGTTTCAAACCCATGTTGATGTAATCATGTGTGTTAAGGATCACAATATTTCCCCCCTTGTCAGCTTCCTTAATGATGATATTACCATCATTAGCTAGATCTTCCAAGGCAAGGTATTCCTTCTTGGTGATGTTATATCTCTTGGGGCCCTTATTATTACTGTCAAGATAGGCATGAATATCATCCAGCCTGGTGGACTCACTGCAGAGTGGGGGAACAGATCAATCCGATGTCTCTCTCTGTATATTGCTTGGTTGCCAATATAATATAGTGTCTTCATTGGAAATGCACTGATTAATGCACTAGTGATTAATTTGCTGTACAACAAGGACAGGACGGCTTCTAAATATTGCAGACTTTGAAGGGGTTGTCAGTTCCACACAGAGCTTTAAAAAAAGACAAGCTGCCAATATCCTACACTGTCAGATTGATTTTGGGCAATTTCATTCAGAGATTATTATTTTATTTAAATAATACTTTGTAGTTTTGTCCTGGAGGGAAATTATTAAAGCAGGGGAATTATTTATGCTGGTAGAAAATGATTTACACTGGGGGATATGACTTACACTTGGGGAAATTACTTACAATGGGAGAAATGATTTAAGTTGGGGTGGAAATGATTTACGCGGGGGAATAATTTACGCGTCCGGGAAATGATTTACGCGGGGGAAATGATTTACGCTGGGGGGAAATGATTTACACGGGGGAAAGATTTACACTGGGGAAATGATTTACACTGGGGGAAATGATTTATGCTGGGTGCAAAGCAAAAGGCACACAACACCTAATGACACCACTGAAGACTGCCAACTCTTTTTTAGACAAGGAGAACATGAATTCAGTGGTGAAGTCATGGGTGGCGACCATGGAGGAGTGGAAGAGTTGAGACACACTTGCATCCTGTCCCTTGCTGCTTATACGTATACAGGCCAGCCATATACTGAATGAGACAAATGCAACATCCAGCCACAATTGAATGGGGAGAATTGAATAGAATACCCTGTTTGAATCATCAAAGAGTGTAATCATAAGGTTAAAGTTGGCAGACATCGAAACAAAGAAAAGTGTCCTCACCTTGACGCCACCGTTAGCCAAACCCCAGCCTCCTGCATGCCCATTGCATCACTAAGAAATGGTGCACGCACAAGAAACTGATGCATCCCCTGCCTAAAAAAAACATTGCATGCTTGGAAATCGGCTCTCCAAGATCCAAAATGACCCGAAGAGCATTCTTTCACAGGAATGGTTTTGTGATGGGAGAATACAAGTCAATCTCCTCTGGAACTGGAAAACGCTCATTGCGTCTCAAAGGGGACAACTCAACAACCACCACGACTTTCCTGATGAAAGTCTTTCTGCTTTCTTTAAATATCTACCTCTCCATATATAATAGGACACATATCTCTCTAAGAAATCACCCAGAATCTATTTCCTTCGTCCTGAAGTCTCTCATATGTGGTGTCCGAAGTGGGATGCAGCCGGACCTGACACAGTCCCACCTACCGAAGTGAGGCGACAGCCTCTCTACAACAAGAGACTCCAGAAAGACCAAACATGGTACACGTTCAAGTAGAAGCTGCAAGCATCAAAGTCCTCCCACCCCTGCTACCATGAGCTCACATGTGGAACTAAGATGAAGATTTGGCAAATTTCAAGCTGAGTTATATCACCCTATGAAATGCTTTGACCAAGCAAGTGAGTAGCTGTCTATGTTTAGTCAGTTTGTTCCTATTCCCCTGTTCTCGGCCTGCTCACTGGATCCCAGACTCCTGCTCCTTGACTGTCTGCTGAAAGGGTTTGCACTGCTTACCTGGTACTCGATCATTGCCTGTCCCTGGAACCTCTGTTTGGATTAGCCTTGTCTGACCCTCTGACTTCGGATGCCGGTGCGCCCACCGTATCTTGGAACTATTTTTCTACCTTTTTCTTGGATTTGTTTTTTTCTGGATTTTCTTTGGATTTGTTTTTTTTTCACTTCCTGGAACTCTCCTGCCTCGTTACTTTGGAAACGTTTTAACTCATCAGAACTGTGCACCCTTAGCTACGCCCTTGTTCCGCCTGGGTTACTCCTTCACTCAACTTCTTTCCTTCCCTTCCCTCCAACCTGGAATCCTATTTCTTCCTTTGGCCTTCTTCTCTGCTCCATCAGACTCTTTGGTTTCTCTGGAGACCAGATAAGATAGGTACGATATCCTCAACATTACAGTGTGGAAGAGTGTCCTATTTCTTGAACCTGGTCTAACATATTCCCTTCTCCTTTACCCGCAGCTGAGAGAGAGAACCCATTGGCGCTCCTCCTGCCCTTTCATCTGAGCGTTGGGTATTCTGCGCGGCTATCAGATCACAGATACTGAGTTCTCACGGGGAAGGTTAGTTACCTTCGGAATCCTACAAAGGACCATAAACTACGTTCTAACAGCAACCCAGAGTACTGCGCTACTATTGAAAGATGCCAGTCCATAGGCTGCCTACTCACACCCTGTACAGCTCTCTGTTGCTCTCGAGATAAGGCTGTACTTTAAACATTAAAATCAAAATAAAAAAGAGGAGGAAAATCGGAGGAAAGAGAAAGAGGAGAGGGAGAGTGCTAGGAGGAAGCAGAGGAAGAAAGGGGGCTGGAATAATCAGAGCTAGAGATAGGTAGAGAGAGAGAGAAGAACCAAGATCAGGATGAGGGAGGTAAAGCACTCAGAGGAGAGAGAGAGAATGGGTACATCCCGGGAGGAAGGCAAAGACCGAAAGGTCCATTGCACCTTGACTAAAGGTGTAGAAGGAAAGTTCAAATTAATGTTCAGAGCTTAGAGCCAAAGGACGTAGCACAGGCCATAGTGAGAGGCTAGTTCATTTAGTCTGACCACAAGAGATACACTGATGGCAACAGGGGTCTAAATAGCTGTATATTGCCTGGTGCACTCCACCTGTCTGAACAAAGGCTTAAGGGTACCCGGTGCGGGCACATCAATTAGGGTATAATACTGGTGAAATAGGTATGAAGTTGTCTGCAGCCATGAGTAGTGTCTGTCTTGTGTTGAAGCAGCTATCTACCTACAACACTGGCACTGCCCTTTAAGACAAAGACCATTTTCTGGGGCTATGGGCTTGCATTTGGTCTAATAATTTGCATACCCAAAATGCTTAACTCATGTGGCTGTGAACTGGATATATATATATATATATATATATATATATATATATATATATATATATATATATATATATATATATATATTCACAATTGTTTTGATTGCAGGGCCGGTTTTAGCCCAATGACATTGCATGGCACCTTCTTGGCATGTTTCATCAAAGCAGTACAGGATGACTTACAAGTAAGCTCTACCCTGATTTCTACCCAGAACATATGCTGGTTGGTGCCAGTTTGCATTAATAATGTACTTAGTTGTGATTAGGAAGTTCCTGTATTTGTTGGGTTTGCCAGGCCTGTATACACTTCAAATAAGAAACAAGTTGGGCCCAAGTGTTGCAGAGGTATCTTTTTTGGTGTAAATCTATACTTTTTAAATCATTTGATGGAGAAAGGCGTGCCTCTAGACCCAAAAAACATTCCCATATCTTCCGCTGTGCATTGCAGCAAATGAGACTTTTTAGAAATTAGCTCTTTGTGCAATAGTTTCCCAGTTACTGTGCAGCCATTCTGCAGAAAGGTTACTTGAGAACAAGGACACGTGCCAAGAAACTATTTACAAAATGTATGTTAAAATTCCAAGTGGATCCTTTTACAAAAAATGTTAACTCCATGTAGGAAAAAACACATATCGATACTTATGTGCTGTTGAGTCCCCTGCTTGCAATTGTACTGTGCTCTAGCACCTTGAAGCATCTTTTGTGCTTAATGGAATTACATTAATGGTCTCAGAGCAAATAACCAGACAGACTCAAGGAATATGGCAAAGTACTACTTTATTGTCATTTATTAAAGTAGGGAGACCTCACAGACATCGGACTGATGCATGCAGCGTGATTACATGGAGGTCTTATACCCGAATATGTATCCTCTATGATGTCATTCTACGTGGCAAAATACAAAACCTATCAAGGGAAGGGATTGGGTAAGGGGGCATATCTACTTATAGAACATATAAGGATTAGTACATTATTGCCTATCCCTTATCTGTAGGGCACGCCTCAAACTACCTATAAATACGTATAGTACTGATTATAGCGGACAAAACAAAAGTGGATTGGTCTATGCTACATTGCACGTTAGGTTGTCCCTCAACCCCACCATTGGTTGTTATGCTATCCCAACCTTAGACTTTTAGCTCCTTAGCAGCACGTACGTGAAACAAAACGTAGGTGTTTGAATCCCGTCAGACTACTCCCCGTTTTCCCAATTAGTCCATCATTTCTCATCGGTAAGCTAAAAGCCAAAGTCATCCATTTGTAGTTGACCTTGTTTCTGCTCATTGTGCTGGAACATTCAAGGGTGTGAGCACATCACTATCTCAGCTTGAAGCTCTAATGAATAGTCTTTGTTGTTACCTTCTGAGTCACATGTGGAGAGACCACGAATTTGTCAATTTCAGCTTTCTATTTACTGCTATTTGATTTAATTATGCAGGGTGCTGTTGCTCCTCTTGGCACCTAGAGACTTGCTCACTTTATCTCATATGAACTTTACATACTTTTAACTGAACAGACGTTTCTCTCTCACAGATGTGTTCTTATTTCATCTATGAAAAAATGTCCCACATTCAGAGCTTATCCAGGTACTCCCTTTGTGATCTGTGCCTGTCCCTTAAAATAGCATCCTTAACTCTGGGCCAACCTTGGTTCATCATCGGGTCCACTCAAGGGGCTGTTTTTCTGCGTCTCCTGATACTTACAGCCTCGGCCTGTCTCTGAGGTAGATTGGTTAAGTTCAACGTGAGCCAGCATCCATTTTCCTATAATGCCTTTCCTTGACACATTATATTTTCCTCTAAAGCAAGCTTCTATATGTTTTCTTTCTTCCTTGCGTTACTGCATATTTACAGATATTGATCAGTAAGTTACTTCATCTTCTTTGTTTCCATGATTACTTTTGCTTTAGGTGTATGTTTCTCTTAGTGCTTCACTTAACATCCTTATTCTTAAGTATTTTCATATCATTTTGACATAGGTTCATATATCTTCTTTATGCCACAACTCTGTCCTTGTCAGATTTCATTTTAACATTCGTCCATAATATTCATATATGCAATCTGACATCTTGGCTGGCGACATCCTTCCATGTAGCATTCTTCCATGCAAGAAATATAGATAAGGTAGTTGGATATTGCAACAGTTCGACCAACGATTCAGTGAATTTAAGAAAATATTTCTAATTTTTTTCAAACTTCATTTATAAAAACAATACTACAATGTAAAGTGCATACATATTTAAAAAACTATTAGAAAAAACAATAGTCTTGTAATGATTTTTCCTTAGCAATGGGGATATGAGTAGTCATTAAGTTCAGTTTATTATGAAACAGCATCAGAGTGCATATATTCATTCCACTGGTGACAATCTCAGTTTTGTTCTAATAGGTTTCAAGTTACACATATACTAGAACTTTAGACTCAACATGTTTCTGTTCTCTAGTTGGGTAATGGACATTCTTCAGGAGATCAGTCACATTGACTATGTATGAGTAGTGCTCAGTCTTCCCTCTGTGAAGGCTTTTATGATTTTCAATTGGTGGAACTGTTGTTAAAACATAAAAATAGGATCAGCTACCAATGCTAAAATTCCTAATGACAGGATTTTACTGTCTAACAAGATGCAGGTGGAGTAATTTTACCTGCTCCAGTCTGTGGAGGTGGTCCTTGGAAACCATCCATAGGGTTAGGCTTAGTTCCTATCCAATAGTGAAACTTGGGATTCCCCAGTATATTTGAGCATCCTTCCATGCGACATCCTTCCACACTTTCAGTGCCAGGATACATTTTGTATGGCTGTCTGAGTGCATAACGTCTCTCATACACTCAATGAGCTATGGGAACAATACAGGGAGTCCCATGTACTGCTCTTCTTCGACTATTCCAATATGACGGTGGTGAGGGGGCAGGAACTAGTGAGATAGCGTCTACCTGCTCCTCTACAGTACACATTTCTTAAACAGTTTAAAAGTGAAGAGTAAAACCAGGTGAATTTGTGTTAACGCTTCATTTTTACTCTTTGTTTTTTAAATGTAAATGCTGCCTGCAGTTCATGAGTTCCAGGCATGTTTTAAAGTGGATTTCTGTGGAATCTGCATGCTTGGATCGGGTGTTAAAAACAGGCAAATTCCATAAGAGTTTGGATGAAATTTTCCCATTACAAAACCTTTTCCCAGCCCCCAAAATGGAAATTCTGCGCAGAATTTGCTAAAAGCTGGAAATGTTATTAACAAAACCCCAAACCCTGTTTTCAGCCTTGTCCCAATTAATTTTCTCATCGAAAAACAGTGCTTCCATTGAACACCCGCAGCATGTAGACCACTGGATGGATTTGCACCAAATAAGGAACACGTTGGGCACAACACGTCACAGGTGTGCCTTTTGTTGGTTTTGTTTAAATCTGTCCAGTAGTTTTTCAATTACGTGACAGAGAAGGGGGTGCCCTCTGCTCCAAAATAACTTTTATATATATCCCATGGTGCTTTGCGGCAGAGAGGGTTTTCAGAAAAGAAAGCCACCATTTATTTTTGTTCGGCTTAGCGATTCGCCTGATAATCCTGAGCAAAGCCAAAACAGGAAAGTGTTCAGAATTAAATTTAGAGGGGGAAAAGGGGTCGATTGCGGCTTGGAGTGGGGAGCGGTAAAAAGGACACATATGCAGTGGGGGGTTTAGAGGTTGGCTGGGGAGCCTGGTTGAGTTGAAAGTTTTCATTTTATCTGGGGAAAGGCTACAGGATTCTCACAAGATTCCACTGGTAATGTCAAATGCTGTACTTGGAAAACAAAATGTGTCCCACAAATCGGAGAGTGGAAGGAGGAAACGGGGGAGGATCTGGGAGGAAATACAGAAGGAAGGGAGACAGATTCTGAGTGCCCGTGAGAATATGGAAGACTTTTTCAGTTAGTGAGGCGTTTTCTTGTTAGTGAGGAAAATGGCAGACATGGTGTCAGTGCAGGAATCGGCACAAGCAGCGATACCACGGGAATGAGTACCGGGAATGATTTCTGTGGGAATAGAGGATGGCCACAAAGGAGCTATTCCTTATTAGCGCTGTAAATTATTGTAGGAAGAAAAATGAGGAAAAAAGGAATACCCAATAGCCTATGGATCTGTGGGGCGTGGCAGAAGTATTTTAAATCTGCACAGAGGTGGTATCTGATCTGCCGGGCAGGGGATGTGTGTCTTGTTTGCATTATTTTCAGCAGACGCGGGCAATGGTCGAAGGCCAAGGGACCCTGAGGCATCTGGTCATGGCTGTAGTCCATGGCTGGTGGCATCTGGTTAGGTACTAGGCAGTGGAGTACGGGGCTCGGTTGGTTTGCCCTAATGCAAAAAAAACATTTGGGCCATATTGGAAACCCCTGGTACTATTCCAAATACAATTTTGACCAGTATTAGTGCTTGAGCAAAGTTTGCCCTTGGACAAAAGCCTCTTCTTTCAAAGCATTTTTAGACCATTTCAAAGTGTGCCCTAGTGCTGATATGGAATGGCATTTGCACAAGGGTGAAATTTGTCCTCGTGCAAAAAAGCATTGAAATATATATATGCTTTTTGCACTACCTCCGTTTTTTTTCCCTAGTATAAATGCTGTGCAAAAGTGCACGTGTACCAGTGCAAAGTTTCTGCAATTTGGTCCTTGATGGTCACTCTTTCTTCGCAATGTGAAACGTGAAAAACCTAGGAATCGGGCTACATGAACAAATATCTTCCTACCCTCAGAGAAGCCCAGTTTCTCTGAAATCCAGGGGTGGACTGGCCTATAGGGAGCTCTGGAGATTTCCTGGTGTGTCTCTGCACCCTGGACAGGGGTGGACTGGTCTATAGGGATCTCTAGATTTCCTGGTAGGCCTCTGCACCGTGGGCAGGGCTGGACTGACCTATAGGGAGCTCTGTAGATTTCCTGGCTGGCCTCTGCACCCTGGGCAGGGGTGGACTGGCATATGAGGAACTCTGGAGATTTCCCAGTAGGGCTCTGCACCCTGTGCCGCTTTTCTGTGGTATTTCCACATTTTCCTATAGGAAAAGAGGTGGGCTTTCTGAAAACGTGTAATATGGAGCCACTTTGAACATTATTCCCAGGGCCTCTTTTAGTTACCAGTCTACCCCTACTGAAATCTCATTTCCAAAGTCATCTTGCAAAACAAATTGGCCCTAGCCTTGAAATGCTTCAAATGACTGATGTTTCTAGGACCTTAATATTACGTTACATTAATATGCTTTATACTGTGCTATATTAACACAGTAGTAGTCTCAGACTTCCTAGGCTTGTCTGTGGTCACGGTTGCAGTACTGTAATAGCCTCTATTGTCTCTTGCGCAACAACCTAACCAACCAATTACAGTGTATCCAATAAAACACGGCAAGTCTGATACTAGGCCCTAAACCAATCGTCCATGTCCTCAAAGTAGTCCATTGGCTTCCCATAGCCAATCACATCTTAACCCAAACCCTCCGTATTTTACATCAGAACTTTGGCCAAATAGGCATCAGGTGCTTAGAACACTTGAGAACACTTGAGATTAGTAAAAACCCAACTATAGCCGGTCAGATAGCACAGTTAGCTAAGTGCTCGCCCCTGATATCTGCATGCAGCCTGGTGGGGCAGTTTTGAATCCCGACAGGGTCAACTCAGCCGTTCATCCTGTTTTTGCAAATGGGTATCTGATTACCTGTTTCCTACTCTAATATGTTGTTACTTGTTCCTATTCTACCTCACCCACCGACAGGTGTTGGGTAACACAGCCCCGGCCCACTTAAAGCTCTGGTTGTTCCCTTTCTACCTCACCCACCAACGGGTGTTGGGTGATGTGTCGTTTCACCTTCTTGCGCCTACAGAAGGAACGGGCTGTACCACCCTCCCTGTTTCTGCAGTCCCATGTCTTGTGTGATTGTATTGTTGACATACATACATGTCATGTTTTTATGTGCTTCCTGCCCTATGAAGCAGCACCATACAAACCAATCCATTCCGTGCCATCAGCAGGACACAAGCTGCATTAGATGGATGCTTCTCATACTATTTCTGTTTTTTTGCTCCACGTTTTGCCAAATATTCCCTATCGGAGTTTAAATGGGAAGTATTGTACTTGGGCCCCCTTTACAACATTGCCCCACCTGCACATGACCTCCCAAAACGTTCCAAATAATGTCAGAAGAGGGTGTCTATTTATTTCGAGCATTTTTTGCACTATTCCGTACCGCTGTCTCGTAATAGAAAGTGTAACTTGATCATCATGACATCAGGAGCAGTAGCTCCGCCTCTTCAATAGATATTTATTCATTTATTTAAGGGCCTGATTACAAGTTTGGCGGTAGTGGTAATGGATCCAGTAATTACCGCACGTGGTAACAGTAACCGTGTTTGGAGTTACTAGCAGAGGTAACCTCGACCCCCGTGAGCCCCCCACTGCACAGACACGCACAGGACGCGTGTATTCAGTTTGGGCTCCACGGTCACTCTGCCGCAGCCGTGAACGCCCCCTTTATTTAAAGCACACGCAGCAGAGTTGCATCCATCCGCCGCATGTGTATGCCCTTAAAGGGGCAGCCACCACACTGATAGCTTGGCGTGCTTTATTTTAGGTGGCACAAGGTTATACATGAGTGGAGATAAACCCCATAAGACACATATTGACTGGGGAGGGGTAAGGGCTAAGTGGGTGACTTCTGATCCATTGGTACTGGCAGAGCTGCAATCAGGGGTCCAAGGGAGGGTCATGCACATAGTTGGTGAGAAGATGCAGAGGTGAGCAATTTGGATGCATCCAAAGGATCAGAGGAGCAGTGCTTTAAATGGGCAGGTACTTTCCGGCCCCGAGTACCTGCACTTCTTTTATTTACACGGCATAGTATCGGCACGTCTCAGCAGGAAGCCAATGCTTTAAATGGAGGAGTACCGGCACTTCTTTTATTTACACGGCATAGTATCGGCACGTCTCAGCAGGAAGCCAATGCTTTAAATGGAGGAGTACCGGCACTTCTCAACTGTAAGCAGGTACTCTGCCATGGGTGTAATTTTAGGGTGGGACAGGGGTGTTTGTCCACCCCCCCAACTTTCATGGCACACCATTTTGTCCCCATTCATTTGGCTGGGACACCTTTTCTTCAAATGTCATGCCCCCCCCCCCAACATTTTCAGAAAAGTTACTCTACTGTACTATGCTATAGTGCTACAGTGAGTACCTGCCACAGGTACACACTATAGTGAGTACCTGCACTTCTGAGCTTTCATTTAAAGCACTCAGAGGGGGCAAGGAAGAAAATCCGTGGCCAGTCTTTTGAAGGTGACGAAGGGGAGCGCAGCGAGTGGAGGAGGCACCCCGATAACCGGGGCAGGGGCCTTCCTCCTTTTCGCGCTCTTGCCCCTCCCCCCCCATTAGGGGAGGAGAGAGGAGGGCGAAAGAGCAGAGGAAAGGGCGCCAAGAGCCCCGGAAAGCCCGCGAAGGGCAACAAAGGAAGAGGGCGGGGCTTGGCGCATAAGTACAGCGGGCGCCCGGCTTGGGAGCACTTGCAGCTCTTCCAGCAGCCGGGCGCCCGCCAAGAGAGGAGGACTTCGTTTCGACGGCGTTGGATTTCGTGGAATCGACTTCGTTTGGACTGCGTTTCGTTGTGCGGCGTTCATCGTTGAGGCAGAGCGGTGTGCATCGAGCGGACGGCATCCGGAGGCGGCTGCGACGGAGAGCGAAGGTCCCGAGGCAGGTTTCTACCGGGACTGCAACTCTTGGCGAGGAAGCAGCGACGCGGACGAAGGTGGGAGCGGTCGACATCCAGAGGCGCTGTCGGCGGTGAAAGAAGGTCCGGAAGCAGGCGGGGCCATCCAGTGAGCGGAGAGGCAGCAGGGAGCTACACGCTCGCAGCCGGCAGGAGGCGAGGGACGTTGCGGGGAAAAGAGGAGCCAGGCAGCTGAGCGGCTCGTGGAGGCGGAAGCGGAAGCGGAAAGCGGACATACCCAGGTTGGGTAGCAGCCCGTTTCGTGCGCGGAGAACCCGTGGTGCAAGTAATAGGAGCTTGCACTTCCAAGGCAGGCGACCGGAGTTCTAATCCCACAGTAGGGAGACATTCCGGTAGTACGGCTTTCGGCGGGGAACAATTTTAAGCAGTCACGTGCTGAGAGTCCGTGGCACAAGTGATAAGTGCTTGGCCTTGCAAGACAGGCGACCTGAGTTCTAATCCCACAATAGGTGTGTCATTCTTGATTTGGGAGTAACGAGCTATTGCAAGGCAACAGCAAGAGAAAGGACACCAAGTTAAACAGAATTTTCGCTGGGCTACAAGGGCTGTGAAGGAAAGCGGACATTGTTTGCAAGGACGGTGCTTAAAGAAAATGATGCAGAGGCAAGGAAAAAGCCAAGAGGACCAGCAGAAAGAAGACCTGGAGGCATTTTTGATGATGGCAAGAAGGGCAGGGGACAAATACGGCACCAACTGGATGCAGTTAATGGCAGCACAGGTGGGAGCTGAGGTTGCGGGGCGCAATCAGAGGGCGGAGTCACCACTCTTGTTCCCACCTACACCCATCGAGGAGGCATGGGTGGAAGTGCACTCGCAGGAAGAGAAAGATTTGGACATCGAGGAGCTCGAGGAGGAGGAGGAGCCGGTCACCAAAAGGAAAAGAGTGATGACCAAGAAAGCGAGGGACAGCCAGCAGCAAGCGGCGGCAGCACAGAAACGAAAAACCAACCCCAAGGGGAAGGGGAGGGCGCAGGAGGTTGAGGCCATTCCGGCACCTGTCCCTGCTGAGGCTCCAAGACCAGTGGGAGGTCCTCGCAGCACACCTGTAGCCACACCGGCGGTAGCAGCGGAGGTGCCGACCACCTTGGAGATGGTGAAAGGTATGTTCAGGGAATGCATGGAAGCTTGGGTGACGGGCGCAAATTGTCAGTTGTCTGTTAATAAGAATGCTTTGAACATGGTGGGTAAAGGAATGCAAGGGGATAGTGGGATCACGGAGCAACTTGGCTCGGGGGCGAGTCAGCCAGTGGCAGGCGCAGGACAGCCAGTAATGGGAGGGAACCCGGTGCAGATGGCGACACAGGGGGCAAACACCATCTTCACGCCACAAATTGGGGGGACACCTTGGTGGGGGGCACAGGCTCCTTCACAGGTACATGGGCAGGAGCTGGCCAGTAATAACACAATATACGGGAGGCCCATGCCGGGGTTTGCACCGGCCAGAGTGGCGATCAATGCATTGGCATGGCATATCCCGCTGGCATACAAAGAGCGAGTATGGAGGAAGGAGTTCATGGATATTATGGAATTGTTGGGGATGGTCCCCGCGGGTCAAGGCTTCAGCGAACCCACTGAGAGGGAAAGGGAGAAGAAGGAGAGGGAGAGGCCAAAGTTAGAGCTCAACATACATACCTGGTTGAGGGCGTTCAGGGTTTATGCCACTATTATGTTCGAAAAATTCCCACAAGATGGCGTGGCATTGATGGCGTACGAGCAGTATATTCACGAGCAATACTTGAAGCATGGGGGGGATACATGGAGCAACTACGATAAAGGTTTTAGACTCAAAATGCAGGTATGGCCGGCAATGACATGGGATGGAGTAGACGTGGGGGGTCGCATAGATACGAAAGCGGTCCCAGCCAGGCCGGTAGATGAGAGCGTGACAAGCGAAAGAACAACACAGGGCAGGGGCAGGGGGTCCTACTCAAAAGGGAGGGGGTCCTTTCGTGGGAACTCCTCTTGGACCAGCCGGCCCAGTTACCAAGGGGAGTTGCCAGAATGTTGGTTGTTCGCCGAAGGGAGGTGCACTTATGGTAATGCGTGCAGGTTCAAACACACAAAAACAGCAAGCGCAGGGAGACACAGCACCAGCAGCCGAGAGGGCAAGTCAAGGGGCAGCGCAAAAGGCAAGGAGAAAAGCAAACATGATTGAAACACAACTGCCCACGCCAATACGTTTACAGGCCATGATGCCTTTCCTGAATGCATACAGCGAGAAGGGTGATGCAAAACTGTTATGGGAGGGTTTCAGGTGGGGTTTTAAGATTCCCTTCCAGGGGCAGTTAGGATCTAAGGAGGCATGGAATTTGAAATCGGCGCTAGCAATGCCCGAAATATTGGCGCAAAAAGTGGGGAAAGAGGTACAGTTGGGGAGGGTGGCTGGCCCCTTCCGCACTCCTCCACTGGAAAACCTGGTGGTTTCACCATTGGGCTTGGTACCTAAAAAGGATAAGGGGCAGTACAGACTGATACAGCACTTGTCCTTCCCCGAAGGGGAGTCAGTGAACGATGGCATTTCGGGGGAAGAATGCAGGGTGCACTATGCAACATTTGAAGATGCAGTGGACTTAGTAAAGGCAGCGGGTGTGGGGGCCCTCATGGGGAAGGCGGACATTGAATCAGCTTTTCGGTTGCTACCGATTCACAAGGACAGCCATCATTTGCTGGGGTTCAAGGTGTTACAGGATTACTTCTACGAAAAATGTTTACCGATGGGGTGTGCAATTTCATGTGCGTATTTTGAAAGGTTTAGCAGATTCCTCGAATTTGCAGTAAGGCAAAGAAGCAAGGTTGGGGGGATGGTGCATTACCTTGATGATTTCATGTTTGTTGGGGGCCAAGGGACACACGATTGCAAGAACCTCATGGCGGTATTTCAGGGGTTAATGGAAGAATTTGGTGTACCTCTGGCTGGGGAAAAAACGATGGGTCCGGTAACATCACTGGTGTTTTTGGGGATTGAAATTGATTCTGTAGCAGGGGTGTGCAGGCTTCCGGGAGACAAGGTACTGAAGTTGAAGGAAGTAATTACGGGATTGTTGGGCAAAGAGAAGGCCACTTTGAAAGAACTCCAGTCCTTAGCGGGCAGCTTAAATTTTGCAGGCAAAGTGATCCCCCCAGGTAAAGCATTCGCTAGAAGCATAGAGTTGAAAACAGTGGGCTTGAAGCACGCGGGCCAACACGTGCGCCTAGGGAAAGAGGTTAAGAAAGATCTAGAAATGTGGAATACCTTTCTGGACCATTTTAACGGGGTATTGGTGTGGAAGGAACCCCTGGGGAAGGGAGATGGACCGAACCTGATTACCGATTCGTCTGGGGCCCTAGGTTTTGGGGTCATCCTGGGCTCAAGGTGGTGCGGGCAAGCTTGGCCGGCTGAATGGCGGTCCAGGGGGATCTCCAGGGACATCACGGTACTGGAGTTGTTCCCGATAGTGGTGGCATTCAAGCTCTGGCCAGGGCAGATGCAAGACAAGAAGGTGCTAGTTTGGTCGGACAACCTAGCGGTGGTTCAGATTATCAACCAGGGAACGAGCAAGAATGGTAGGGCACTGGGGCTGCTCAGGGAATTGACTAAGTGCTTGCTGCAACTGAATGCAGAAGTCAGGGTACGTCATATACCCGGGGTTAAGAATGTGGCCGCTGATTCTCTTTCTCGTTTGCAGTGGGGAAGGTTCCGGGAAAACCATCCAGAGGCGAGCGCAAGGATGACACCCTTCCAGTCACAGTGGTGGGGATTGGTTGGGGAGATCTGAGCGCACTGATCGACACGGCTCTCGCACCAGGCACTATGCGGAGATACAAGGCATGCTGGGAACGATTCAGGGCCTTTCAGAGCAATATACTGCCCGAGAGCGAAAAGGGCTGGCCTGTGCGCGCCTTTGTGGGATGGTCCTGGAGCCAAGGACGGTCCAGGGAGTGGGTGGCGTATCACCTGGCGGCGATTGCTCAATTCTACAAATTAAGGGGCATGCCTGATCCCACGAGGGAGCATTACATTGTCATGGCAATGAAAGGTTGGGCCAAACAGGTGTTGGCGAAGCCCGACGAGAGACGGCCCATAGATGTGGGAAAGTTGCACAAATTGATCAGGAGCCTGGGGGTGGTGTGCAGGGACGAGTACGAAAAAAGACTGTTCGCAGCAGCCTTCTCTCTCGCATTTTTTGGGGTGTTAAGGGTAAGTGAGCTGGTGCCTGCCAACAAGAAGGGTAAAGGTTTGAGTTTCTTGAGGAGTTGTGATTTAAGGGTACAGGGGGAGCAGTTATGCATATATCTGAGGAGGTCCAAGACCGATCAGACGGGGAAAGGCAGAATGATCACATTGGGGAGGGTGCAAGACAGTCCGGTCTGCCCAGTAGGATGCGTGAGCAGGTATCTGAGCCACAGGAGCCACACAGGCGACGAGGCCCCTTTTCTGGTGCATAACGACGGAACAGCGCTAAGCCTGTTTCAGTTCAAAAGGGTGTTGGACAGGACACTGGGGGAGGCGGGGTTCTCAAGTGGGGTTTTTGGGACACATTCATTTAGGATTGGGGCCGCCACAACTGCGGCTGGGATGGGCCTGGGGGCAGAGACAATCAAACAGATTGGGGGCTGGAAGTCAGGTTGTTTTAAGCGGTATGTCAGGCCTGAGAAAATGCAAGACTAACAGTTCCTCCCTCCTGTTTTCCCGCAGTAGTACCAAGGCGGGGAAGGCGGCGGTCCGCCTGGGTGGTGGGCCATTCGTTTGTGTCAAGGGCCAAGGGAAGCTGGTCAGCCAAACAGGAGGTGTTGACCGCCGGGGAGTACCGGGTGCAGTGGCACGGAGTGCCGGGCATGAAATGGGCACAGCTGCGAGGGCACATACGCAGTCTCCTGAGGAGCCATCGGAGGCCTGACGTATTGGTGGTACACCTCGGTGGCAATGATTTGGCCGAGTTGGGGAGGGGGATCTTGCTCAGGGAAATGATGTCGTCATTGCAGGAACTAGCGGCTGAATTGGGGGACACGGAAATTGTATGGTCTGAAATCATCTCGAGGCGCGAATGGAGGGGCGCCAAGAGTCAGGCAGCCGTGGAAAACTCAAGGAGGAAGTTGAACTGGGCCATGGCTAAATTCTGCAAAGGGAGAGGCCTCCAACACATCAGACATGGTCTGATCAATCTAAAAAACACGGAGTACTACTTGAAGGACGGTGTGCATTTGTCAGAGCAGGGAATGGATCTGTTTTTCTGGAACATCTGCACAAAACTACTGGAGTTATAAGCTAGGAAAGGGGGGAGCCACGGTGGGCGATAACCCACCTTTGGCGTGGCGGGTTGTGGCAACCTAGGATAAGACTAAGACTCCGAATGAGCCATTGCTAAACCGGAAGGGGCTACGCAATTCTAGACAGCGCCTCCTGGGAGCCTAAACGGCGGGGGTGTCTGGCGGTAGCAATTGGGGCTCAACTTCCCCCCAACAAACGGCGCTCTCCCAGTCCGCAAAGACCTGCAGGGGCAGGCGGTTTCTCAGACTCGAAGGCCTTGGGGGAGTTATGCCTGCAATCAGTATGGAGGTAAAGGGGGAAGCAGGACGAGGAGCAGTCGCCACACCTATTGGAACGAAAGTTTAATACCTGTTTACAGTGGTTTTTGTGTATGTAAAAAATAAATCTGCGGCCTTGTTATGCCAAACAAAGGAAATGTCTCATGCAGCACCTTACTGGAGGGAAAACGAAAGGGGCTGACAAAATGAGTAATGTTGGAAACAAACGGCATAACTATTGGACAAATGCCCAGGTTATGAAGGTGACGAAGGGGAGCGCAGCGAGTGGAGGAGGCACCCCGATAACCGGGGCAGGGGCCTTCCTCCTTTTCGCGCTCTTGCCCCTCCCCCCCCATTAGGGGAGGAGAGAGGAGAGCGAAAGAGCAGAGGAAAGGGCGCCAAGAGCCCCGGAAAGCCCGCGAAGGGCAACAAAGGAAGAGGGCGGGGCTTGGCGCATAAGTACAGCGGGCGCCCAGCTTGGGAGCACTTGCAGCTCTTCCAGCAGCCGGGCGCCCGCCAAGAGAGGAGGACTTCGTTTCCCACCCTCCCACCCTACAGCTATGGCAGAGCCTGGACGTCGTTGTCGCAGGATGGACAGGCGGGTTGTGGCAACCTAGGATAAGACTAAGACTCCGAATGAGCCATTGCTAAACCGGAAGGGGCTTCGCCCATTCTAGACAGCGCCTCCTGGGAGCCTAAACGGCGGGGGTGTCTGGCGGTAGCAATTGGGGCTCAACTTCCCCCCAACAAACGGCGCTCTCCCAGTCCGCAAAGACCTGCAGGGGCAGGCGGTTTCTCAGACTCGAAGGCCTTGGGGGAGTTATGCCTGCAATCAGTATGGAGGTAAAGGGGGAAGCAGGACGAGGAGCAGTCGCCACACCTATTGGAACGAAAGTTTAATACCTGTTTACAGTGGTTTTTGTATATGTAAAAAATAAATCTGCGGCCTTGTTATGCCAAACAAAGGAAATGTCTCATGCAGCACCTTACTGGAGGGAAAACGAAAGGGGCTGACAAAATGAGTAATGTTGGAAACAAACGGCATAACTATTGGACAAATGCCCAGGTTATCAGTCTGCTGCTTGGAGTTTGCAGTGTGTCCCAGGAGAGTTTTACTCACACACAGCAATCGATATTCTTACAGATATTTGTAGCTGGTATTGGAGGCACTCACTCACTTGACCGTAGGCAGGGGGGGGGGGGGCGGGGAGGACACATCATTTTCATGTTTGACTGTCCAAAATTCACGGACGCTGCCAAATTGCTCTGCACAGAATGAAAGGCAGCGCCTGACCAGACTACGCTGCTGAGATGCGTCACGTGACAGTGGCGTGAGTCCATGAAAGGCAGTGCCTGACCCGAAAACGCTGTAGAGATGCGTCACGCGACGGTGGCGCGAGCCGGGACAGGAAAGGCAGCAGATAAGAGACATATCACTGAGGCACAATGCAGGCCTTTATACCGTTGTTTTTCTAAGAAACATCTTCAACTGCAAATGTTACTAATTTAAAATGAAATGAATGTGTCATTCTCACAGAGTTCCTCTCTCTGGCCCTGCCAACACTATCAACACCACCCTGTGCCAACCTTATATCAGAAGTGGAAACCGTCCCGTTCACCACATGTGCAATTTAAACACACTTGTGACCCCCATGCAGCTGTGTCGCATTCATCACAGTGATGAAATCTAAAAAAACCCATATGTGACCCCCCCATGCAGACATGTCCCCTTCACCACACGTGCAATATAAGCAATGCCACTTGTGACCCCCCCATGCAAGTGTGTTCCGGGGTGTCATTTGGGGGTCGCCAGGGGTTGCAGCAGGAGCCTCTGGATTTTCCCTTGCTACCCCTGCAATCTCCGTTGCTACCCCTGTAGCTTAAAACAGAAGCTCCTGGAGTAGCAGGAACCCCCACAGCCCCTGCAGGTCGGGGGCCCTGCCACACCACGTGCAAGGGTGCCCTGGCACAGTCTTCACCTATCAGGTTGAAGTCTGGGCGGGGCTTATAGCGCGAGAAGGACGCGCTCAGGAGGGGTTGGAGTTGATCGTGACATGTGGCATGTGTCACATGCCACGTTCAGCTCCAACCCCTTCTGCCCAGCTTCCCTGCGGCTCATATACACCTACGGCCAGTTATCGAAGTGGGCGGGAAGTGTTACTGTTCGTATTCTTTTATTTTAAACATAAACCGTCATTTAGTGGTTTGTACGGCACGTGGGAGGGAGTGTGACGATGGGGTTTGTGGGTAGCGGTGACAGCCCAGCAGGGAACATAGTTCCACTACTTCTTTTTGTACACTTCGGCCACTGCCTGCAGCTCATATAAGGAGCCAGGAAGCTCTCCCAGCTTCCTGGTTAGTGTTTGTGAGCAGCACGGAGGTGGACTGGAGTGAGAGTGACAGACTGAAGCTGCAAAACAGGTAAGAAGGCTTTTATTTTTAAATATGTGTATTTTGCATGTGTGAAGTGCGTGTCAGATGTATGTATGTGCTATTGGTCAGTGAGTGGTGGTTGAATGAGATGAAATGTGATAGTGTGTGTGTTTGAATGTTCTGGGTGGGTTGGTTGGTCTGTGTCTGTGTAGAGAAGGTGTATGAGTGAGTGACTAGTGGGTGAATGAGTATAAATGTGGCAGTGTGTGTTTGAATGTTCTGGATGGGTACCTGTCTGTGTGGAGAATGCAGTGTGAGTGGACGTGAGAGGAGGTGTATAGGTCACTGAGTGGTGGGTGAATGAGTAGGAATGTGATAGCGTGTGTTTCAATGTTCGGGCTCGGTGGGTGCGTTCCTGTGTGGAGAATGCTGTGCAAGTGGATGTGAGTGGTTTATGGGGGAGTGAGTAGGAATGTGAGTGTGTGTGTGTGTGTGTGTATGTGTGTAGATATTCTGGGTAGGTGGGTGCCAGTGTAAGTGTATGTGAGAGGAGGTGAATGGGTATGAATGTGATTGTGTGTGTGAATGTTTTGGCTGGGTGGGTGCATGCCTGTGTGGTGAATGCAGTGTGAATGAATGTGTGAGGAGATGTACGGGTGGGTAAAAGGGGTTGCAAGAGAGAGAGAGAGAGAGAAAGATAAAGAGAGAGAGAGAGAGAGTGTGTGTGTGTGTGTGTGAGTGTGTTTTTTTTCCCCTGGAAGACTGGGGATCACTACAGCATTTTAGACACATCCCTTATTGACTTTGCATGTTTTACTGGTATTTTCAGGCAAAGACAGGTTCATGTGTGTCATTACCTGGCTAGACAGCCAGTTTAGCCATTTCTTACTGTGGCATGACATGCATTACTTGTCATCTTCTATAAAGCAAGCATGATAAGTAGTATTACTTCGCAAGACTTACATTTTGGTGTAGCAGCCTGTATATTTCCTACTGTAGCATTACTTTTTATTATCTGAGCATCTATGATGAAGCAAGGATGATAAGTGCTCTTATGGGTCTAGACTCGCTTACATTGGAACCAGTTTGGACATGTATTCTTGTTGTGACATGTCACTTTTAATGGCCAAACCAACAGGAGTATTTTCGTACATAGTAGTACTGGCATATATTGACAGAGCCAGCTTTGTGCCTAGTGTCAGTAATGATACTATAAAAAACATTTAAAGCGATCATGAGTATGGTCTTATATGGGAATACTAGCAAATGTTGGTGAAGCCAGCAGGGAAAGGTATGGGCACAGACAGCATGAACATGTTTTTTTATACTGGCATGTATTGAAGGAACCAGCATGACATTGCATTGGGAATGCACGTGTGCACTTTTGGAGGACTTGCATCCATTGTACTTTTTTTTCATGAGTTACCCTAAAGCCTATAACACCGATTTCAGACTGTCTGGCCTTCTACACACATTTTCACAGAAAGTGTGCTGTGTGATGCACCATTTTAACCCATTATTCAAAACATTTTCTCATGGGAAGGGGAAGTATCCCCTTGACCCCCCAACCTGTTTTTAATAGTTGGGGCCCCCCCGCTATGCTCGGTCGCAATCACATATTTGTGACAAATATTTACACCCTCCAATAAAGCAACTCACCAGCCACCACTGGTATATTTTGGGGTCAGGCACCACCCCCTTCTTTTTACGCTAGGTGATTTAAGCTTTGATTAAAAAACATATTTACTTCTTGCACTTGGAGTAGTGATGGCCCCTGCAGCAGCATAATCATCATGGACATTGCACACTGGTGTTGGTCCGGGCTGGCCCGGGTTGTGGCATGCCCTGTGCTTTGTTAAGGAACTTGTGGCCACTGATTGCACGCTGCTCACCCTGAATGCAAGTGTGATTTGAATGGTTGAGAGGGGCCGCAAACTGGACCAGGACCCTGCTCTGGTGCAACACTGTTTAAGAAAATAAATGTTGGATAAGGGGTCTCAGAAGTGAGAGAGCCATGGAGGGACCCGCCCCTCCCCGCTCAAACTCCTTGGAAAGGGCTTTGTGGAAGCTTCATTCACGGGCCGGTTCTGGGGTGGTCATTGAATAACACACCTCGCACATAGAGCTCTGAAAATCGTAGGTTCATTGAGCCCCACTCTTGAGGGAAAAGTAGCCCTGGCTCTCCCCACATCTTACCCTGTTAAAAACGATTGAAGAACAGTCATATATCAAAGCCTAAGACAACAAGGTGTTATGTTTGGCTCTGGGTTGTGGGGGACAACATGTGGTTGCTTGATAAATGCACACCGAGACACATGGCCTCAGTTTACACCCGCACAATAGGGTTATTCTATCATAGTGATAGCCGACTCATAGATACATTTATAACCAGGGAATTTTGTTGCTACTAAATCCTGGTCAATGATTTAAACACCTTTTAACACCTCTCATGATGTCACTTGGGGGCAGGGTCAAATGCCACAACTTCCTGTGATGTCATCGGAGGCCAAGGGCTGTGTGATGTCACTTCTGCTACCACTGGCATTTTGATGAAATGATGTCTCTGGGTGTGTCCCTTTCACCACACGTCCAATCTAAACAATGCCACTCATGACCCCCATGCAGGTGTGTGCCCTTCACCACACGTGCAGTCTAAAGAATGCCACTTGCCATGCAGGTGTGTCCCCTTCACACACATGCAATCTAAATGATGCTACTTTTGAACCCCATGCAGGTGTGTCCCCTTAACTACTTGTGCAATCTAAACAATGCCACTTGTGACCCCCCTATGCAGGTGTGTCCCTTTCATCACATGTTCAATCTAAACGATGCCACTCGTGTCCCCCATGCTGGTGGTCCCCTTCTCCACTTGTGACCCCCTATGCAGGCGTGTCCCCTTCACCACATATTCAATCTAAATGAATCCACTTGTGACCACATGGCGGTGTGTCCTCTTCATCTTTTGTCCAATCTAAATGAATCCACTGGTGACCCGCATGCAGCCGTGTCCCCTGCACCACATGTGTAATCTAAGTGATGTCACTCATGACCCCCATGCAGGCGTGTCCCTTTAACGACACGTCCAATTGAAATGATGCCACTCGTGACCCCCATGCAGGCATGTCCCCTTCACCACACTTTCAATCTTGTCACCAAATGTGTAATCTAAACAACACTATTTGTGATCCCGCCCATGTAAGAATGTCCCCGTCACCAGAGATGCCATCTAAATGATATAAACTTAAGGGCTTTCCCCAACTCTGGGCAGGACTGGAGAAATATAATCAAAGCCAGCAAAGTTTCCCCGCCAGGAAATGATTTGTTTATCGAATAACATTGTTATGAAATCATTGGTGTTGGTGGTTGCAGAATGCTTGCTAAATTGGGCTACTTCCTGGCAGTCTAAATCAAAGACAGGAGAATGGCAACCTTGCAGCCCGCTGTGAAGCAGTTACTGACACAGCTGCGTGGCTGCACAATCACAATGATTAGAACCGTGCTTTATGTAGACCCCTGTGCCCATGATTCGGTCAATGTGGCCTTTTTGTTGTTGTTTGGTTACGTGTTTAGTCAGATAGCAAGGCATTTGGTGAAATCTCACAGAAGGTAATATTTGGACTCATTGTTTGTTCCCCTTTCTGCAGTCTGACTGGCATGTAACCACACTGTAAACAGGCTGGTTGCTTTGATCTATGTCCACTTTATGTCTACTATATTCATTGGTTTACACTTAGAGTATCTGTGTGTTTTTGTTTCCATTTGTTTGAAGATATGTTACACTGAGTAAGTGTGTTATATTAATAACTTGCAATATGCAAGGCATAACACTATGAGTTGCCTTCTCCAGTCTTTGATTTAGACGGCCATGAATTAGCTCAACTTACCAGGCATTCTGCAACCACTGTCAAACCGGATATTAAATTATGCCTCTTATTACAAACGTATTGTATGTAATTGGCCTAAGCCAAGTTGCTTAAAATTGTACGTGAATAACTCTCTACGGCAGGGTCTTGACCTTAGAAATTGATGTAAGCCGCCATCTTGAATCAAGCCTCCATTTTAGGTTAGAAACTGCCATTTTGGGATTTTATACAAAGTCACCCTGTAATCTAAAATGGCCGTCTCGTGTGTCCTTGTTCTTGCCTTAACCTCTCCAACCACTGTAGGGGAGTTAATGTCCAACCTGCCCTCAGGTTATATGTTAGGGTCATGTAGACCTTGTCCTTTGTTGACCTCGGGAGCAGGGGATTACTTGAATTAGCAAAGTTAAACTACAAGTATATAAGGACAGTAATGCTATCCAAATATAATAAGTGAAACATTTGTTTGGTCTGTATTGAACCAGCAGTAAAGAGTGTAAATGTGAAATTAAAAGAATAATGGAGTGTGTTAGTAAATGTATTAAAAAGTAAACCACATGCCCGAGATATGTAAATTAGGAAAGTGAACCTGGCGCAACCCTAGCCCAGTGTATGATTAACTTGTAAAAGGGCTGGACATCATTTTACGAATTGTATAAATGCGTCGATGTCCAGCTAGGAAATTCTGTCACTGCTCACGTTGAACCCTGCTTGTGGTCTCTGTGATGTATTGACGGCCAAATAGCTATTTGGGTACTTTGTTGAATACTGTTCAGTTTTGTAATAAAGATTCTGGGAATCTTTATAATCCCGTGTCGGTGTATTTTCCTTTGCTTGGTGTAACAGCCGTAATATTGTATTTTCTTTCTGATTCCACAGATGGTGCCCAAATAGGGACCCTCAAGATTGACTTCGTCTCATTGAAGGTTGGCTCGGCTATCGGACTGGGATCGGACGGTGCCAACAGAACCGGCCACTCTAGACGAGAAGTGAATTCCTCGAGGAAACTGCACGATCCGATCCCTGGACGGTGAGCTGTAGCCCGAGACGACGTCTTGACGAGGGTCCATATATTTGAGGTGGGTAAATTTGCCGAAAATCACCAGGGTCCTTTGCATTGTCCTTAGTAACCCGATCGGGCCTCCCAGTCCTTTGGTCAGGTGAATCGTGTCCTGATTCTTAATCTAACCCTGACAAATTTGAATTTGGAGCATTGTACCCGTGAGCACAATTATTTAACCAGGTAACACCAGAACTTGAATATGCCTGGGAAATTGTCTGCGTGCTTTAGGGCATTTTTCCACAGCGACAGACAATCTTTGGAAGATAGCCGTCCCGCACGACAGGAGGGGTCGCCGGCATGTACTATGTACTGTAAGAAAGGCTTTGGTAGTATAGCATTTAATGACATTTGGCACAGACAAACCAGACATAATTCTAATCTCCGGTGGCCAATCAATGGTAGTTTTGAAATTCCTCCTATAGAATATTTAGAGTCTGTATTAGTAAAGAAAAAGGCTAGGCCTGCAGCATTTGACGCGTTGCACAGTTGGAAAACAGAAGCTTTGCAGCATCAAAAGAGTAGAGATAAACACATGCGTAGACATATGACACATGTCGAAAAGGCACGGTTATATGATCAAAATAAACAATTGGAGTCAGTTAGGAACATGGACAGGGCATTTCAATTAGGCATTCAGAAAATCTACCCTTCAAAAGATTTTCATACGTCAGACGAATTGATTAATAAACTTTTGCATGAACGAAGGCCCGATGCCTCCGTGCCACCTCCATACGTCCCTCCTCCTGGCGCTTTGCCCCTTCCTGTTGTAGTTCCCTCTCCTATAGTTCCTCCGGTCCTCCCTGTTGTTCTTCCTGTTGTTCTTCCAGCCGTCGCCCCTTTGTCTGCCCCCTTGCCTTCACCTGTTGCTATTCAGAACGTGCCTACTCTTCCTCTTCCAAGTGATTCTGCATCGCTTGTAGTAGACCAGGGAGCAAGACCAAGGGTTGTGACTCGTAATACTGTGTCCCCAGACAAGAGGAGTGAATTGACTGCTTGGGCTAAACATTGTATGGAGAAGGGTGAACAAGCTGATGTTCTTTCCACACTCGAAAATGTAAAAGATATGCCTGAGAAAAATGTTTTTTATCGAAGGATTAGGGACTCATTTAAGTATAATGTGGAATAGACTAAATGATGTAGATTTCCCACAAGGTTTACGGGATTTGAACGCCTTAGCATTATCCAGAGATACTGCGGAGAAGGTATATGAGCATGTTGAGAGGATTTTTGAGTATAGGAAGGAGTTGGAAGAGTTACAGAACGAGGAAGTAGATGGTGATAGTTTAGGTATTATGAACTTACAGAAACGGTTTTCTCCTCGTCAAGAATTAAAAGGTGAGGAAGCACGAATTTGTACAAAGGACGCGATAAGATGGATTTCGGATATGTCGATAACTCCAGATGAAGTATATGACACATATAGTCAGTATACGTTAGAAATGCAAAAGAAAGTGATACAGGTGATGGTAGAGCACCTGCAGAATGAGTGTGTAAGAAGGAAGATTTGTTGTCCCGCAGAATTGTTGAGTGTTTATAAGAGAGCTTTTTCGATTGATACTTCTTCGACTGCCTTAGCGCTTGAGTTGGCTCTGTTGCTTAGTAAGCGTTCGGAGCTGCCTACTTCTCAGTTGCCTATGAGAGAGGTCCCTCCGACATTTGTCCCGAAGTTTGAGATTGCGGCTGATGCTGCACGAGGTATAGTAGCCGGAGAAATTCCTGCACATTACGTTTCACAGTTTGTTCACGTCCCGTTTTCAAGACAGGAAGTGAACACCATAAAGCAATCTATTCCTGATATAAGAAAAAATCCGACCGGATTCTATAAAGAAATAGAGTCGGTCTTACAGTCGTCGGTATTCACTTTAAGTGATATTGACCTATTATTTCCCGTACTCCTGCCAGTCGATTTGTGGAAGCAGATTAGGACTATAGATGACATACTTGGGTTGGGAGATACATGGGATAACATGACTAGGCTGGACAGAGAAAGACCAGCTTGATAACGACCGCCTCAAGTGATATCAACCTTGCCTGATAGAATTATTGTGAAATTGAAAACTATGGTTCCAGAAAAAAGAATCATTTGGGACAAGCTTATGGCCTGTGTCCAAGGAAAGTCTGAGGGTGCTACCGATTTTTTCAATCGGTTCGAGCAGGTATTCTCGGATTTCAGTGGACAAGACTTGGGAACAGAGTCAGGGAAAAGGTTGTTTGTCGACAAATTTGTACGTGGATTGCTGCCTGACATCCAGTTAGAGATGATGTCTTCTGAAAGCGCTTGGCAGGCAAAGTCCCAATCAGAAGTATTGCATATGGCTCAGTACTATGAAAATCGTGTAAATACTGAAAAAGAGAAACTTGAGAAAAAAAAGGGTGACTTGAAAACTAAAGTTTTATTGCAGCAGATTGTTAGAAACCCTAGAAGGGGTGATCAATTTAGAGGTCAGTACATTCCACAGGGAAGTGCGCCCTTGGCTCCGGTAACCATTAACCAGTGTGCCTATTGCCGGCAGGAAGGCCACTGGCGCTCACAATGTCCGACCTTACAGCAAAGGTCATTTGGGAACATGAGTAGATGATCCAGAGGTCGCCCAGGTGCAGGGGGCCCTGGCAGAGGTCAGTTTACACCAGAATCACAGCAACCTCCTTCACAAGATAAGCAAGTTTCAAATGTGGATAATAGAAACATTTTTGCTCACCCTTCTGCCGCGTACCTCTCCGAGGAGCTTCCTTTTGAAAATATCCTGTTCCGCTAGGATTGCCCGAAGCAGGATTTGGAACCTACGCCTATTCCCGTTCATCAAAAAGGCCCCTACGTTGAGATGGCAGTGGGAAATAGGAAGCATCTATTTTTAGTAGATACGGGAACACAGAAATGTTCCATTGATCATTCACGGGTTCCAAATATTCCCCTGTCAGGGCAATCCAACGTTTCCATAGGGTTTTCAGGCACACCTGTGGTTTGTCCGGTCTCTTTGCCGGTACCGATAACACTGGGTCCCTTCACGGAACAGTGTCCATTTCTACTTACCACAAACTGTGGGGAGAACTTGCTGGGGCTAAATTTGTTGAAGGCATTACACGCAGTAATTCCTTGTTCTTCGGATGGAATTCGGCTAACAATTTCACCTCAGCAATCATTCGCCTCTCAGTTTTTGACTCAACCTTTACCACCAGAATTTAGTAATGTTCCAGAATGCTTATGGGCAATTGATGATAATGATGTGGGCATTCTTCAAATTGAACCTGTTAAAATTATTTTGAAACATGGAGTAAAATTGCCTCGCATCCCGCAATATACGATCTCAGTTGAAGGCGAACAGGCTTTGAAATGTATAGTTTCTGATTTTGTACATCGTGGAGTAATTGAGGAGATTACGGGTAGCATATGTAACAGCCCTATTTTGCCAGTATACAAAAAAGGTGATAATGCGATTCCCTTTAGTTTTAGAATTGATTTACGTGCTATTAAAAAATTGTGGCTCCTCAATGTCCTATTGTACCTGATGTCACAACGATACTAACTATGATTCCGGCTTCTGCCACTCATTTTAGCGTTGTTGATCTTAAAAACGCGTTTTTCAGTATTCCCATACACAAGGATAGCAGGTATTTGTTTGCGTTTACCCTAGGTGGACGCTCGTTTACATTCACTCGTGCACCACTGGTACACTGAGAGTCCAAGTATTTATAGTAGGGCATTGAAAGAGCAGCTTGATACCCTCGAGTTGCCTACTACTTGCATGTTACTGCAGTACGTAGATGACCTCCTCTTGGCTGCTGATTCTGAGAGTGCCTGTAAAAAAGGCACCGTGTTGTTGCTTTGTCATCTAGTAAAACATGGCCACAAAGCTTCACTTAAGAAATTCCAATATTGTTGCCAGGATGTCACCTATTTAGGCTATCTCCTGTCAAAGGAGGGAAGATGGTTGACACCTGAATGAATAAAGACCATTTCTGGTATGTCTGTCCCAAATACGCAAAAGGAAGTTAGAGCCTTGATAGGTATGGCTTCTTATTGTAGATTGTGGATCCCTAATTTTTCGTTAACAATTAAACCAATGCTGGCTTTGACAAAGAAGGGCATTTCTTTGCCATTGCCATGGACCTTGGAACACCAGACAGCATTCGATTTTCTCAAATCCGCGCTGTGTTCAGTGCCGGTTTTAGGTACTCCGAATTATGATAAGGCCTTTGTATTGTTTGTGCATGAACGTGATGGATGTGCTTTGGCTGTGTTAACGCAGGAACATGGAGGGAAGAATAGGCCATGCGACTACTATTCCTCTGCCCTTGATCCTGTAGCATGCGCTTTGCCAAGATGTTTGCGCGCTGTTGCTGCTGCTGCTGCGTCCATAAAACAGAGTGAGGGAATGGTCCTGGGTCATGCGTTGACCCTAATGGTACCTCACTCTGTAGATATTTTATTGAATAGAACTCAAACGCAACACCTCACTTCTGCATGATTGACAAGATATGAACTGATCTTGTTTGCCCCCCACATTCAAATTCAGAGGTGTTGCGTATTAAATCCGGCTGAACTTTTACTTGTCTCACAAAATACTGTTGATGATGACGATACATCACACGATTGCCTTTATATGACAGAACAAGAGACTAAAGGCAAAATCGATTTGAAAGACACGCCTTTGAATAGCCCTCAAGGAGAGCTATTTTGTGATGGCTCTTGTTTTAAACTTCCAGACGGTACATCCACGGCTGCTTATGCTGTTACTACTTTAAGCACGGTTGTGGAAACTAAAAGAATTATGCATAATTCTGCGCAGGCCGCAGAAATTATAGCGTTAACTCAAGCTTGTGAGCTTTCTGAAGGGCGTACAGTGAATATATATACTGACAGTCAGTATGCATTTGGGGTGGCCCACAATTTCGGTAGACTTTGAAAAGAACGAGGTTTCTTGACCTCGCACAGAACAAAAATCCAGGACGGCACTTTAATAGTGCGATTGCTTTCAGCACTTGCACTCCCTGTTCAGTTAGCTATCATAAAATGTTCAGCACATCAAAAAGTTACAGTTGATTGAGGAAAAGGGAATGCCTTCGTCGATCAGATAGCTAAACAAACTGCCACTGATTTCAGTTCAGAAATGTACGCTGTAAAAGAAATTGTAAATGTTTGCACTTTGGGTGAAAGTATCGATGCTGTAAAAGATATTCAAGCAGATGCAGGGTGCAGGGAGATTGGATGATGATGGGTGTTGGGTAGACAATATTGAAGGGAAATGGTTACTCCCTGACGCCTACATTACAATGATGGTTATTATGACTCATGGTCCGACACATGTGTGTGCGCGGAAATTAACAAAAATGCTACACAGTGTATGGGCCAATGATAAGATTTCCAAAACTGCGGACCGTTTTATCCAGAATTGCATGGTTTGCTTGCAGCACAATGTAGGAAAAGGTACCTCGACTCCTAGAGGAAGTTTCACTCCACCTTCTGTCCCGTTTGAGGTTATTCACTTTGACTTTATTGAAATGGAACGGTGTAAAAATCTTAAATATGTATTGGTTGTTATTTGTGCCTTTAGTAAGTGGGTTGAGGCCTTCCCGGTTAGAGATGCAACGGCCATAACCACGGCAAAGACTCTGTTGAAAGAGTTTTTTCCTAGGTTCGGGCTGCCGAGAGTCATCTGGTCAGATAATGGGCCACACTTTATTGCCACTGTAATCCTACAAATTTGCAAAGGATTACAGATTGACAAGCAGTTCCATTCAGCTAGACATGCCCATAGTGCCGGATTAGTGGAAAGGCACAACGGCATTATAAAGAACAAACTCGCTAAGACGTGTGCTGTCCCCAAGCTAAAATGGCCGGACGCCTTACCGATCGTGTTACTATCGATGAGAACAACCCCTCAAACTAAGACTGGGCTCTCTCCCTTTGAGGTGGTAATGGGGAGACCTGCTAATATTTGGGGTATGCCAAAATGTCGCTCATTACGGGATATAGAAAATGTGCTTCTTTCAGATTACTGTAACAAGTTGACTAAAAATCTGTTATCAATTTATCACCAGGTGTGAGAGGCATTACCTGTGCACTACGAGGGTCCTGGTCACAGTCTACGTCCGGGGGACTGGATCCTCATGAAGGTTTTTGAGAGGTCATCTTGCCTTGCACCTCGGTGGAGTGGTCCCTACCAAGTCCTGCTGGTCACTCTGACTGCCGTACCGGTAGCGGGTCGTAAACACTGGATACATGCGACGCACACCAAGCGGAACCCACAGCCTGTGCTCCACGATACAGAAGACACAGAATGCCTTCCCACTGCTGTAACTAGCGTGCCTGAAACAGCAACAACCAACAAGGGAGAATCGGAGACCGCTTCAGAATCCGCAGTGCCGGACAAAACGGCCATCTTATCTCCACACTCCCCAACAGTGGAACTTCCGGATCAATCCTTTCTTGATCTCATTTCCGTCCGTTCGCCACTTCCAGGAGGAAGTGACGACACTTTGTTCCCACCAGAAACTGCAAAATATAATTTGCGCCCAAGGAAGTAAATGTACAGCATGGTCTGACTGTGCGATTGAGAAAATCATTTGAGGGCTTGCCTTTTTGGCCCGATTGTACGGAAAGATTCTGTTGGCTAAGGGTTGTGGGAAAGACATTAAGAAGACGCGCGACTGGAGTCGCCAGCAAACAAACAATTGGTGTTTTTCCGATTGAAGACTACGATGCCTGCACCCGCTACCGCTCGTACTGAACTCTTAGATAAAAATGTGACTAGCAGAGACAATGATCAAGTATGTAAGGGGACCCCCAAAGTGTATTGTTGCCTTCTCGTGATACTTACTGGATTTGTAATAACTTTTGGGTTTGGGTTATGGTATCTGGAAGAAGCATATCCGTTAGAGTACTTTTTACCTATTGAAAATGTATCTGTTATTCCCACTCCTTCTGTGCAATTGCATACTTTGTCGCCTAGAGATTCTTTGCATAGACGGAATTATCAGAATAATACCCTTTTGTTAATAATGAATGCCACTCATGCAACATGGGGATAAGGGGCTAGGTTGGTATATTTACCCTTTGCCTCTGACAACTGCCTGTTACGCTTCTCTTAGAGTACTATTTTTTGGTCGATGGAATGACAGCATCTCAAGGAACTTTGATGGTACAAATTTAAATAGTTTTGAAACAAATGTTTTGATGCCCCTGGGATGCTCGCATTTTGCAAATAGAACTAGGCCAAACGTTGCTTCTGTTAGGCCCTCTGATGGATTGTCTCGTCCTTTTCAGTCTTTAATCTCTTTCAAAATGGCTCCTATAGGCAATAAGGATGAGACCCCTCCATCTTATTCGGTTAATCATAGCCCCGATTCAGTACCCTTCTGCATACAGAGGAATGGAACACGGTCAATGGGTAATTTTAGAAAGTGCGCCAACGTTGCGAATTTCACTAGTGAAAACAGACCTCTGTACATAGGCGAACCAGTCTATTTTGTTTGCGGTAATGTGGCATTTCCATGGTTGCCCAGGGATTGGCAAGGAACCTGTTATTTAGGGATTCTATTACCTGGGGTATTTATTGCCAGTACTACAGAAATTTCAAAGACTCGTCCACGACGAGGTGTAAAAGGGGATACTCCAGTGCAAACTCTAGGTGATATTTTGAAATCCTTTGTGCCATTTTTTGGGTAAATTGCGAATTCAGAAGATATTAGGAGACTAGCGAGAGTATTGGAGAGTACCATCAATCGGACCACTGACATACTCTATAATATGACGCTAGAGCAGAGAGCGATAAGTTTAGTGGCTCCTCAGAACCGGATGGCATTAGATGTCATCCTGGCAGAGCGAGGAGGAGTATGTAAATTAGTGGCGTCCGCTTGCTGCGTTTATGTTCCAGGCTCCTCTCCAACAATCTTTAGGGCGATCCAAAATCTACATGTTCTTAGTTCAGAAGTACATGTTCCTGAGGGAAACTGGGAACTTGGTACATGGTTTTGGGACCTCCTACGGTCATGGGGATGGAAGTTGTTCTCCGCCCTGCTGATTATCTTGGGAAGTGTTCTGTTTCTTTGTTGTTGTATACAGTGTCTCCCTGGTATATGCTCAGTATTAGGGGGATGTTGCGCGCAAGCAACAAGTGTATTAGGTAATAAAATATACGCCCCAACGGAGCTCTCCAAAGAGTATGTGTTGAAAGAAGCTCTGGTATCGGACCTAATGGCAATAGATATGTCCGACATTGATCCGGGGTGTATGGACGATGACACATGGAGTTACTTGCAAGCAAATCAGAAGTAGTATTAGCACTTGGCATAGGCCAAAAGGAGGGTTTGTCAAACCGGATATTAAATTATGCCTCTTATTACAAATGAGTTGTATGTATATTGGCCTACGCCAAGTTGCTTAAAATTGTACGTGAATAACTCTCTACGGCAAGGTCTTGACCTTAGAAATTGATGTAAGCCGCCATCTTGAATCAAGCCTCCATTTTAGGTTAGAAACCACCATTTTGGGGTTTTATACAAAGTCACCCTGTAATCTAAAATGGCCGTCTCGTGTGTCCTTGTTCTTGCCTTAACCTCTCCAACCTCTGTAGGGGAGTTAATGTCCAACCTGCCCTCAGGCTATATGTTAGGGTCATGTAGACCTTGTCCTTTTTTGACCTCAGGAGCAGGGGATTACCTGAATTAGCAAAGTTAAACTACAAGTATATAAGGACAGTAATGCTATCCAAATATAATAAGTGAAACATTTGGTTGGTCTGTATTGAACCAGCATGTAAAGAGTGTAAATGTGAAATTAAAAGAATAATGGAGTGTGTTAGTAAATGTATTAAAAAGTAAACCGCATGCCCGAGATATGTAAATTAGGAAAGTGAACCTGGCGCAACCCTAGCCCAGTGTGTGATTAACTTGTAAAAGGGCTGGACATCATTTTACGAATTGTATAAATGCGTCGATGTCCAGCTAGGAAATTCTGTCACTGCTCACGTTGAACCCTGCTGGTGGTCTCTGTGATGTATTGACGGCCAAATAGCTATTTGGGTACTTTGTTGAATACTGTTCAGTTTTGTAATAAAGATTCTGGGAATCTTTATAAGCCCGTGTCGGTGTATTTTCCTTTGCTTGGTGTAACAGCCGTAATATTGTATTTTCTTTCTGATTCCACAGATGGTGCCCAAATAGGGACCCTCAAGATTGACTTCGTCTCATTGAAGGTTGGCTCGGCTATCGGACTGGGATCGGACGGTGCCAACAGAACCGGCCACTCTAGACGAGAAGTGAATTCCTCGAGGAAACTGCACGATCCGATCCCTGGACGGTGAGCTGTAGCCCGAGACGACGTCTTGACGAGGGTCCATATATTTGAGGTGGGTAAATTTGCCGAAAATCACCAGGGTCCTTTGCATTGTCCTTAGTAACCCGATCGGGCCTCCCAGTCCTTTGGTCAGGTGAATCGTGTCCTGATTCTTAATCTAACCCTGACAAATTTGAATTTGGAGCATTGTACCCGTGAGCACAATTATTTAACCAGGTAACACCAGAACTTGAATATGCCTGGGAAATTGTCTGCATGCTTTAGGGCATTCTTCCACAGTGACAGACAATCTTTGGAAGATAGCCGTCCCGCACGACAGGAGGGGTCGCCGGCATGTACTATGTACTGTAAGAAAGGCTTTGGTAGTATAGCATTTAATGACATTTGGCACAGACAAACCAGACATAATTCTAATCTCCGGTGGCCAACCAATGGTAGTTTTGAAATCCCTCCTATAGAATATTTAGAGTCTGTATTAGTAAAGAAAAAGGCTAGGCCTGCAGCATTTGACGCGTTGCACAGTTGGAAAACAGAAGCTTTGCAGCAACAAAAGAGTAGAGATAAACACATGCGTAGACATATGACACATGTCGAAAAGGCACGGTTATATGATCAAAATAAACAATTGGAGTCAGTTAGGAACATGGACAGGGCATTTCAATTAGGCATTCAGAAAATCTACCCTTCAAAGGATTTTCATACGTCAGACGAATTGATTAATAAACTTTTGCATGAACGAAGGCCCGATGCCTCCGTGCCACCTCCATACGTCCCTCCTCCTGGCGCTTTGCCCCTTCCTGTTGTAGTTCCCCCTCCTATAGTTCCTCCGGTCCTCCCTGTTGTTCTTCCTGTTGTTCTTCCAGCCGTCGCCCCTTTGTCTGCCCCCTTGCCTTCACCTGTTGCTATTCAGAACGTGCCTACTCTTCCTCTTCCAAGTGATTCTGCATTGCTTGTAGTAGACCAGGGAGCAAGACCAAGGGTTGTGACTCGTAATACTGTGTCCCCAGACAAGAGGAGTGAATTGACTGCTTGGGGTAAACATTGTATGGAGAAGGGTGAACAAGCTGATGTTTTTTCCACACTCGAAAATGTAAAAGATATGCCTGAGAAAAATGTTTTTTATCGAAGGATTAGGGACTCATTTAAGTATAATGTGGAATAGACTAAATGATGTAGATTTCCCACAAGGTTTACGGGATTTGAACGCCTTAGCATTATTCAGAGATACTGCGGAGAAGGTATATGAGCATGTTGAGAGGATTTTTGAGTATAGGAAGGAGTTGGAAGAGTTACAGAACGAGGAAGTAGATGGTGATAGTTTAGGTATTATGAACTTACAGAAACGGTTTTCTCCTCGTCAAGAATTAAAAGGTGAGGAAGCACGAATTTGTACAAAGGACGCGATAAGATGGATTTCGGATATGTCGATAACTCCAGATGAAGTATATGACACATATAGTCAGTATACGTTAGAAATGCAAAAGAAAGTGATACAGGTGATGGTAGAGCACCTGCAGAATGAGTGTGTAAGAAGGAAGATTTGTTGTCCCGCAGAATTGTTGAGTGTTTATAAGAGAGCTTTTTCGATTGATACTTCTTCGACTGCGTTAGCGCTTGAGTTGGCTCTGTTGCTTAGTAAGCGTTCGGAGCTGCCTATTTCTCAGTTGCCTATGAGAGAGGTCCCTCCGACATTTGTCCCGAAGTTTGAGATTGCGGCTGATGCTGCACGAGGTATAGTAGCCGGAGAAATTCCTGCACATTACGTTTCACAGTTTGTTCACGTCCCGTTTTCAAGACAGGAAGTGAACACCATAAAGCAATCTATTCCTGATATAAGAAAAAATCAGACCGGATTCTATAAAGAAATAGAGTCGGTCTTACAGTCGTCGGTATTCACTTTAAGTGATATTGACCTATTATTTCCCGTACTCCTGCCAGTCGATTTGTGGAAGCAGATTAGGACTATAGATGACATACTTGGGTTGGGAGATACATGGGATAACATGACTAGGCTGGACAGAGAAAGACCAGCTTGATAACGACCGCCTCAAGTGATATCAACCTCGCCTGATAGAATTATTGTGAAATTGAAAACTATGGTTCCAGAAAAAAGAATCATTTGGGACAAGCTTACGGCCTGTGTCCAAGGGAAGTCTGAGGGTGCTACCGATTTTTTCAATCGGTTCGAGCAGGTATTCTCGGATTTCAGTGGACAAGACTTGGGAACAGAGTCAGGGAAAAGGTTGTTCGTCGACAAATTTGTACGTGGATTGCTGCCTGACATCCAGTTACAGATGATGTCTTCTGAAAGCGCTTGGCAGGCAAAGTCCCAATCAGAAGTATTGCATATGGCTCAGTACTATGAAAATCGTGTAAATACTGAAAAAGAGAAACTTGAGAAAAAAAAGGGTGACTTGAAAACTAAAGTTTTATTGCAGCAGATTGTTAGAAACCCTAGAAGGGGTAATCAATTTAGAGGTCAGTACATTCCACAGGGAAGTGCGCCCTTGGCTCCGGTAACCATTAACCAGTGTGCCTATTGCCGGCAGGAAGGCCACTGGCGCTCACAATGTCCGACCTTACAGCAAAGGTCATTTGGGAACATGAGTAGATGATCCAGAGGTCGCCCAGGTGCAGGGGGCCCTGGCAGAGGTCAGTTTACACCAGAATCACTCAACCTCCTTCACAAGATAAGCAAGTTTCAAATGTGGATAATAGAAACATTTTTGCTCACCCTTCTGCCGCGTACCTCTCCGAGGAGCTTCCTTTTGAAAATATCCTGTTCCGCTAGGATTGCCCGAAGCAGGATTTGGAACCTACGCCTATTCCCATTCATCAAAAAGGCCCCTACGTTGAGATGGCAGTGGGAAATAGGAAGCATCTATTTTTAGTAGATACGGGAGCACAGAAATGTTCCATTGATCATTCACGGGTTCCAAATATTCCCCTGTCAGGGCAATCCAACGTTTCCATAGGGTTTTCAGGCACACCTGTGGTTTGTCCGGTCTCTTTGCCGGTACCGATAACACTGGGTCCCTTCACGGAACAGTGTCCATTTCTACTTACCACAAACTGTGGGGAGAACTTGCTGGGGCTAAATTTGTTGAAGGCATTACACGCAGTAATTCCTTGTTCTGCGGATGGAATTCGGCTAACAATTTCACCTCAGCAATCATTCGCCTCTCAGTTTTTGACTCAACCTTTACCACCAGAATTTAGTAATGTTCCAGAATGCTTATGGGCAATTGATGATAATGATGTGGGCATTCTCCAAATTGAACCTGTTAAAATTATTTTGAAACATGGAGTAAAATTGCCTCGCATCCCGCAGTATACGATCTCAGTTGAAGGCGAACAGGCTTTGCGAATGTATAGTTTCTGATTTTGTACATCGTGGAGTAATTGAGGAGATTACGGGTAGCATATGTAACAGCCCTATTTTGCCAGTATACAAAAAAGGTGATAATGCGATTCCCTTTAGTTTTAGAATTGATTTACTTGCTATTAAAAAATTGTGGCTCCTCAATTTCCTATTGTACCGGATGTCACAACGATACTAACTATGATTCCGGCTTCTGCCACTCATTTTAGCGTTGTTGATCTTAAAAACGCGTTTTTCAGTATTCCCATACACAAGGATAGCAGGTATTTCTTTGCGTTTACCCTAGGTGGACGCTCATTTACATTCACTCGTGCCCCACTGGTACACTGAGAGTCCAAGTATTTATAGTAGGGCATTGAAAGAGCAGCTTGATACCCTCAAGTTGCCTACTAATTGCATGCTACTGCAGTACGTAGATGACCTCCTCTTGGCTGCTGATTCTGAGAGTGCCTGTAAAAAAGGCACCGTGTTGTTGCTTTGTCATCTAGTAAAACATGGCCACAAAGCTTCACTTAAGAAATTCCAATATTGTTGCCAGGATGTCACCTATTTAGGCTATCTCCTGTCAAAGGAGGGAAGATGGTTGACACCTGAATGAATAAAGACCATTTCTGGTATGTCTGTCCCAAATACGCAAAAGGAAGTTAGAGCCTTGATAGGTATGGCTTCTTATTGTAGATTGTGGATCCCTAATTTTTCGTTAACAATTAAACCAATGCTGGCTTTGACAAAGAAGGGCATTTCTTTGCCATTGCCATGGACCTTGGAACACCAGACAGCATTCGATTTCCTCAAATCCGCGCTGTGTTCAGTGCCGGTTTTAGGTACTCCGAATTATGATAAGGCCTTTGTATTGTTTGTGCATGAACGTGATGGATGTGCTTTGGCTGTGTTAACGCAGGAACATGGAGGGAAGAATAGGCCATGCGACTACTATTCCTCTGCCCTTGATCCTGTAGCATGCGCTTTGCCAAGATGTTTGCGCGCTGTTGCTGCTGCTGCTGCGTCCATAAAACAGAGTGAGGGAATGGTCCTGGGTCATGTGTTAACCCTAACGGTACCTCACTCTGTAGATATTTTATTGAATAGAACTCAAACGCAACACCTCACTTCTACATGATTGACAAGATATGAACTGATCTTGTTTGCCCCCCACATTCAAATTCAGAGGTGTTGCGTATTAAATCCGGCTGAACTTTTACCTGTCTCACAAAATACTGTTGATGATAACGATACATCACACGATTGCCTTTATATGACAGAACAAGAGACTAAAGGCAGAATCGATTTGAAAGACACGCCTTTGAATAGCCCTCAAGGAGAGCTATTTTGTGATGGCTCTTGTTTTAAACTTCCAGACGGTACATCCACGGCTGCTTATGCTGTTACTACTTTAAGCACGGTTGTGGAAACTAAAAGAATTATGCATAATTCTGCGCAGGCCGCAGAAATTATAGCGTTAACTCAAGCTTGTGAGCTTTCTGAAGGGCGTACAGTGAATATATATACTGACAGTCAGTATGCATTTGGGGTGGCCCACAATTTCGGTAGACTTTGAAAAGAACGAGGTTTCTTGACCTCGCACAGAACAAAAATCCAGGACGGCACTTTAATAGTGCGATTGCTTTCAGCACTTGCACTCCCTGTTCAGTTAGCTATCATAAAATGTTCAGCACATCAAAAAGTTACAGTTGATTGAGGAAAAGGGAATGCCTTCGTCGATCAGATAGCTAAACAAACTGCCACTGATTTCAGTTCAGAAATGTACGCTGTAAAAGAAATTGTAAATGTTTGCACTTTGGGTGAAAGTATCGATGCTGTAAAAGATATTCAAGCAGATGCAGGGTGCAGGGAGATTGGATGATGATGGGTGTTGGGTAGACAATATTGAAGGGAAATGGTTACTCCCTGATGCCTACATTACAATGATGGTTATTATGGCTCATGGTCCGACACATGTGTGTGCGCGGAAATTAACAAAAATGCTACACAGTGTATGGGCCAATGATAAGATTTCCAAAACTGCGGAGCGTTTTGTCCAGAATTGCATGGTTTGCTTGCAGCACAATGTAGGAAAAGGTACCTCGACTCCTAGAGGAAGTTTCACTCCACCTTCTGTCCCGTTTGAGGTTATTCACTTTGACTTTATTGAAATGGAACGGTGTAAAAATCTTAAATATGTATTGGTTGTTATTTGTGCCTTTAGTAAGTGGGTTGAGGCCTTCCCGGTTAGAGATGCAACGGCCATAACCACGGCAAAGACTCTGTTGAAAGAGTTTTTTCCTAGGTTCGGGCTGCCGAGAGTCATCTGGTCAGATAATGGGCCACACTTTATTGCCACTGTAATCCTACAAATTTGCAAAGGATTACAGATTGACAAGCAGTTCCATTCAGCTAGACATGCCCATAGTGCCGGATTAGTGGAAAGGCACAACGGCATTATAAAGAACAAACTCGCTAAGACATGTGCTGTCCCCAAGCTAAAATGGCCGGACGCCTTACCGATCGTGTTACTATCGATGAGAACAACCCCTCAAACTAAGACTGGGCTCTCTCCCTTTGAGGTGGTAATGGGGAGACCTGCTAATATTTGGGGTATGCCAAAATGTCGCTCATTACGGGATATAGAAAATGTGCTTCTTTCAGATTACTGTAACAAGTTGACTAAAAATCTGTTATCAATTTATCACCAGGTGTGAGAGGCATTACCTGTGCACTACGAGGGTCCTGGTCACAGTCTACGTCCGGGGGACTGGATCCTCATGAAGGTTTTTGAGAGGTCATCTTGCCTTGCACCTCGGTGGAGTGGTCCCTACCAAGTCCTGCTGGTCACTCTGACTGCCGTACCGGTAGCGGGTCGTAAACACTGGATACATGCGACGCACACCAAGCGGAACCCACAGCCTGTGCTCCACGATACAGAAGACACAGAATCCCTTCCCACTGCTGTAACTAACGTGCCTGAAACAGCAACAACCAACAAGGGAGAATCGGAGACCGCTTCAGAATCCGCAGTGCCGGACAAAACGGCCATCTTATCTCCACACTCCCCAACAGTGGAACTTCCGGATCAATCCTTTCTTGATCTCATTTCCGTCCGTTCGCCACTTCCAGGAGGAAGTGACGACACTTTGTTCCCACCAGAAACTGCAAAATATAATTTGCGCCCAAGGAAGTAAATGTACAGCATGGTCTGACTGTGCGATTGAGAAAATCATTTGAGGGCTTGCCTTTTTGGCCCGATTGTACGGAAAGATTCTGTTGGCTAAGGGTTGTGGGAAAGACATTAAGAAGACGCGCGACTGGAGTCGCCAGCAAACAAACAATTGGTGTTTTTTCAATTGAAGACTACGATGCCTGCACCCGCTACCGCTCGTACTGAACTCTTAGATAAAAATGTGACTAGCAGAGACAATGATCAAGTATGTAAGGGGACCCCCAAAGTGCATTGTTGCCTTCTCGTGATACTTACTGGATTTGTAATAACTTTTGGGTTTGGGTTATGGTATCTGGAAGAAGCATATCCGTTAGAGTACTTTTTACCTATTGAAAATGTATCTGTTATTCCCACTCCTTCTGTGCAATTGCATACTTTGTCGCCTAGAGATTCTTTGCATAGACGGAATTATCAGAATAATACCCTTTTGTTAATAATGAATGCCACTCATGCAACATAGGGGTTAAGGGGCTAGGTTGGTATATTTACCCTTTGCCTCTGACAACTGCCTGTTACGCTTCTCTTAGAGTACTATTTTTTGGTCGATGGAATGACAGCATCTCAAGGAACTTTGATGGTACAAATTTAAATAGTTTTGAAACAAATGTTTTGATGCCCCTGGGATGCTCGCATTTTGCAAATAGAACTAAGCCAAACGTTGCTTCTGTTAGGCCCTCTGATGGATTGTCTCGTCCTTTTCAGTCTTTAATCTCTTTCAAAATGGCTCCTATAGGCAATAAGGATGAGACGCCTCCATCTTATTCGGTTAATCATAGCCCCGATTCAGTATCCTTCTGCATACAGAGGAATGGAACACGGTCAATGGGTAATTTTAGAAAGTGCGCCAACGTTGCGAATTTCACTAGTGAAAACAGACCTCTGTACATAGGCGAACCAGTCTATTTTGTTTGCGGTAATGTGGCATTTCCATGGTTGTCCAGGGATTGGCAAGGAACCTGTTATTTAGGGATTCTATTACCTGGGGTATTTATTGCCAGTACTACAGAAATTTCAAAGACTCGTCCACGACGAGGTGTAAAAGGGGATACTCCAGTGCAAACTCTAGGTGATATTTTGAAATCCTTTGTGCCATTTTTTGGGTAAATTGCGAATTCAGAAGATATTAGGAGACTAGCGAGAGTATTGGAGAGTACCATCAATCGGACCACTGACATACTCTATAATATGACGCTAGAGCAGAGAGCGATAAGATTAGTGGCTCCTTAGAACCGGATGGCATTAGATGTCATCCTGGCAGAGCGAGGAGGAGTATGTAAATTAGTGGGGTCCGCTTGCTGCGTTTATGTTCCAGGCTCCTCTCCAACAATCTTTAGGGCGATCCAAAATCTACATGTTCTTAGTTCAGAAGTACATGTTCCTGAGGGAAACTGGGAACTTGGTACATGGTTTTGGGACCTCCTACGGTCATGGGGATGGAAGTTGTTCTCCGCCCTGCTGATTATCTTGGGAAGTGTTCTGTTTCTTTGTTGTTGTATACAGTGTCTCCCTGGTATATGCTCAGTATTAGGGGGATGTTGCGCGCAAGCAACAAGTGTATTAGGTAATAAAATATACGCCCCAACGGAGCTCTCCAAAGAGTATGTGTTGAAAGAAGCTCTGGTATCAGACCTAATGGCAATAGATATGTCCGACATTGATCCGGGGTGTATGGACGATGAAACACAGAGTTACTTGCAAGCAAATCAGAAGTAGTATTAGCACTTGGCATAGGCCAAAAGGAGGGTTTGTCAAACCGGATATTAAATTATGCCTCTTATTACAAATGAGTTGTATGTATATTGGCCTACGCCAAGTTGCTTAAAATTGTACGTGAATAACTCTCTACGGCAAGGTCTTGACCTTAGAAATTGATGTAAGCCGCCATCTTGAATCAAGCCTCCATTTTAGGTTAGAAACCGCCATTTTGGGGTTTTATACAAAGTCACCCTGTAATCTAAAATGGCCGTCTCGTGTGTCCTTGTTCTTGCCTTCACCTCTCCAACCTCTGTAGGGGAGTTAATGTCCAACCTGCCCTCAGGCTATATGTTAGGGTCATGTAGACCTTGTCCTTTTTTGACCTCAGGAGCAGGGGATTACTTGAATTAGCAAAGTTAAACTACAAGTATATAAGGACAGTAATGCTATCCAAATATAATAAGTGAAACATTTGTTTGGTCTGTATTGAACCAGCATGTAAAGAGTGTAAATGTGAAATTAAAAGACTAATGGAGTGTGTTAGTAAATGTATTAAAAAGTAAACCGCATGCCCGAGATATGTAAATTAGGAAAGTGAACCTGGCGCAACCCTAGCCCAGTGTGTGATTAACTTGTAAAAGGGCTGGACATCATTTTACGAATTGTATAAATGCGTCGATGTCCAGCTAGGAAATTCTGTCACTGCTCACATTGAACCCTGCTGGTGGTCTCTGTGATGTATTGACGGCCAAATAGCTATTTGGGTACTTTGTTGAATACTGTTCAGTTTTGTAATAAAGATTCTGGGAATCTTTATAAGCCCGTGTCGGTGTATTTTCCTTTGCTCGGTGTAACAGCCGTAATATTGTATTTTTTTTCTGATTCCACACCACCAGCACCAAAGATTTAATATAAAATATGTTTCTATAAACAAATAATTTCCTGGCGGGGCACTTTGCTGCAATCTAAAGGATGCCACTTGTGAACCCCTGACCCCCATGCAGGCGTGTCCCCTTCACCACATGTGCAATCTAAACATCACTATTTGTGCGCTCCCCCAATGCATGTGTGACTTTGTTTGGAGTTGGCAAGTCGGTGACATGGCCGCTACTTTGCCAACCGCTGCCATCCACATGTCAGGGGCGATGGACTGGTATCAGGACTGCACCGCATCCTCAGCCTTCCATTATCTTTTCTAGCCTATCTTGTTCTTGAATTGTTTTCCATCTGTTATCATACTTTTGCTGCTCCTCTGCTCTTTCTTGCATTTTCAGCTGCTCATCTTGATACAGCTGTTCTCGCCTGTGTCTGCTCTTTCTTTTGGCCTTGTCTTCTTTCAATCGTTTCTGTCTTTCTTTATCTTTCTTATCTTGTTTATCCTGACCTTCCTTTTGCCTTACTTCCTCGATGCTCTTCCCATCAAGTTTGAACAATAGTTGACCGCCCATCCATTTGTTCTGTATGAGCGCTGCCTCCTCAGTTTTGTCTTTCTCTCCTTTCCAGCTTTTCTTTCTTTCTCTATGTCCAAAGACATACCTGGTTTATCACTTTTCTCCTTGTCCCATTTCTCCCTGTCCCATATCTCACTGTCCCATGCGACTTTAGCGATTATGTCTTTTTTAAGAGTCTTTTCCAGAGTCTCATCGCTGCTACATTTAAGTGACTTAGACATCGGGTTACTAAATCTTGTTGCTGCCTTAAGCTCTCCTAAAGGATACACTCCTTCATCTTTTGGACTAACGCCATTTGTATCAGGTGCAGGAGGCGGAGACGAAGGCTCTTCACCCCCCTCATTGCACTGGTTAAGCATCCAATCCTCAGGAGGCGGGTCTTCCCTTTCCTCCTGGTACATCTTCCAGAGCTCTAAGATTGCTAGCCTTTTTCTATATTTTTCCCCATATATGCTGAATGCAAATATGTCGTCATATGCTGCAAAACTGCTTTAGCCAGTGATCCCCCTTGTGGCCATGGCATGTACATTTTATCTGCCATACCCTTAACCCATTCTGCACTGTACTGCTTCAACTTGGGTACGTGTTTTGGCAGCTATCTGCACAAATGTACAAGTGGAGTAATGTCCTCCATCATACTTTTGATCATGATCGATTATCACAGTTTTATCATTATTTCACTCAGATAAATGTTTTCCAGAAAAATAATACAATATGAGAGTGCATCAATTGTTGCAGACCCAAGCCTTTATGTCACATTTTACTTCAATATCCTTATTCACTGAACATCATCAGTCATTAAATAAATAAATAATTAACTTTCAAATCTCAATATTTCTATCACAGCCTACTTCTTTCTTGTTTTTTCAATAATTTTCATTCCTTTACCACATGCATCATATACAATATACAGGCAACAGGACAAACTTGACAGACTGGCCGGCCCACTTGTACTTTCGTTCACACTCCTCGTGACTTTTCTGCCCCTAAAAATGACTCCAACAGAGTATGAGCTGTCCTCTTTAACAACCCCTTGGTCATTCGTAGCCTATATGTCCACTTGGACTTTAGAATAAGCTCCTTCTAAACGTCCTTGATGTAGGATTCTCCCCTCACTATACAGGATGCTCCTTGCCTATATACTTCAAATTGCGATGCTCATCATCTTGCACTTACGGCGCTCATCGTCTTATGTAAATAATAGAATACGCCAACCAATCCTCCGTTATTCTATCCCCGTTATCACTCTTCCCCGCTCAATACTCATTCAGTTTGCCATCTCACTCAGCCTACTCATCATTCGCGTTTTCAACTTCCGACCCTTGGGATCGCCTCCTCCTCAACCAGCCGTTTCAGCCTTCGGGTCATTCAACTTCTTGTAGAAATTGGGAGGGGAATTCCGTTTGAAACCGAGGGACCCGTCCCACCTGTACTTGCAAGATTTACTTTAAACTAACTGCCACTATCTACACAGAGCTTCATGTTCTTTCATCTAAATGGCGGAGGACATCCAGTATTACCGGGGACCCCAAAGCTTACTAAATCAATGGATTTTTAACCATCAGCACTGCTGCCACGTGAACTGGGTGACCGACCCAGCCCTTTAAGATGAGGTAGCAATAATTAGAGATGGTAGGCGATGCAGACTATACACAAACATCAATAATAAAACTAACTCAGGAAGTTGGCAATGTTTAGCTATTTTAATATCAATTACCTAAAACAGGGATCACAACGGACATCATCCGACGTCTCAAAGCATGATCTCAACAAACTTTAGAATAAACATGGCTCTTATAATACAAATGTGTCATCATTGATGTCTACCTACGTGGAAAACTGCAAAAACCTACTTGGAATGGTGATAGGCTTACAGGGAACATGCAGGTATACATTTCATATTAGGTGATTGGGTATCTAACATCAGGTGGGAAACTAAGCCCTCCCCTAGTGCAAGTCATTTTGAACATCATCAAATACACAACGTCCCATTGGTTACACAAACTATAAGGCTCTCAATTACGTGTCCCTCTATAATTGGTTGGCACCCTTGTATCGCTCTGTAATATTCCACATGCTTAAGCAGCAGACAGGCTGGCACCCAGGTGCTTGGTGGCCGGTCATAACCATAGCTTCCCACCAATTAGTCCATTATCCTTCATCACTTTGATGTCTGCCAGTCAATTAGCCCTTTGAAGCATGGCCTTGAGTTTGTTCTCTGTGCCTGGGAATAAGAGGGATTATAGGCATCCCTTGCTCAGCTCAGTCCTGCGTCTATTTCCATCCAACCATGTGACTGCAGACCATGATTTTAAGGCTTTTTCTGTATTAAACTCTATTAAATGAAGATCCTCTGACGGCTTTAGTGTTCTCATCTCTTACTTAGGAGAGGAGTTTTGTTCTTTCACACGTTTTTTATCCATTGCTTCGAACATTCAGATGCACGGTGGCCTTGACATCCTGGTCTTCGGCCAACCAAGCCTTTCCTTGGTTCACCCCCATAATTCAGCTTCCAATTTCTGACTGCGGCACACTGAGACAGAGACACCCCTTTTGCTCACATTTACCAGCTCTGCTAAAGTGCATTGTGGAATATCTGTAGTCCATTTATTCCTATACGTATACGCTGGTGCTTTGCCGCAATCTATTCACTACACAGCCAGCCTTAAAGAATACTTGGTCTGCTTGCATTGCTGCGACTCACATTTATAAAATGACTTGACATCGCCTTCATTATTTCTGCAGCATGAGCATCTTCATCTCAAGCCCAACATGTTTTTAACTTTGACACTTCTTCCTAGGTGCCTATAGATCATCTATGTTTCCTCGTCTCTACATCTGGCTGCGTCAGCTTTGCTCTGTATGACATCATCAATCAGCACGTTCACTTGTCTTTCCTTACTTCCTCTGGGATTTCATTCAAGTGGTCATCATATTGTTGTAAATGCATATATGGCTTTCTCAATGGGAATCCTGCTTCCATGATTCTCTTCGGTATAGGTATTCTTACTGGCACTGCACGTGTCTCACACTCTGGCTCCCAACATATAGGCAACGTGGGGGTGGAGCTTTGGGTGGGGGTACTTGGCTCCACCTACTTCCGTCCATCCTTCCCTCCTTCCTTCCCGAGTCAGCACAGAAAACAAATATTAAGGAGAGAGGACCAGGCGGAACAAACCCAGGGGAAGACAGCAGAAGGCACAAAAAGGAACACAAGTGGCTCAAGACAAAGCACAAAGCAAGGGAAGCGGTACTGAAAAACTTGCTAGCACTAGAAACTGTCAGAGCAGCAAAGCTGTGTTGCTACACGGTGCGCCCTTCAGCATACAGCAAGATATCCTCCACCGCCGGGGAACTAAAGAACCTGGCAGCCATCTTGAAATAAACTAGGTGAACACTTCACGCTTCCAAGGTAGCGTGACGGCACCGTCCAGACCTGCTGCGCTACTTCCAGCACCACCACATGGAACATCCCTGGGGAACAACCGGGTGTCTGTGACAAAAACACAGTTAAGCTGAATAAGTTCTGTGTAACAAAAACCCTTGACATTTAGTGACAAAATGCTGATTTCAGCAACCAAACCTCTGAAATGAGGCAGTTGTTGGGAGCTGCACCATCTAAACCATGAGCCCCCATTGCACATCCCCTCCCTAAGCACACTGATGACATCATCAAAGACATCACTGGTACAGCCGATCTCATGTGAAAGAGCGATGCAGCATTTACAAAGCATATTGCAAATTCTAAAATGCAAAGCTTATTTGGGGTTTACATATAACAGTGCTGTCACTTTGCTACCATGGAATTCCGACACACTGAGTCACTCAGTGTTGAATGAGTACTTACCAGGAAGAGATACACTAGTCACTTCATCGCAGTCCGCTGTGCATAGTAGATATTTGTAGAAGTACAATTATGACTTTGCACCAGATTACTAACATATAAGAAAAGGGACAGTTTTACAATCCCCTTTATTCTTCATATCACAACCAATACTCTCTGTCTAAAATAAGAAATGGTAGGCCTTGACCACGACAAATGGTAAAGTTTAGGGCCGGTGGCCTGTAAAGGTCAACCATGTGGGCAACAGTTCCATGTTGCAAGGACACAGGGGTATCAGGACAAGAGTGGATAAAGCACTGTTCTGACGGAAGCTGTCATCTTCCCAGGGCATGGCTTTCAACTTGCCTTTTGGCAATTTTTTTGAAATCTCTCTGTGCGTCCACCCCATTGACCGAGTGGCCTAGCGGTTTTGTCATTTGTAATTTAAAACATCTGGTGATCCAAAGGTTGCAGAGCCCTGCTGTATTGTATCTGGACTTTTATAAACATGTATTACTTTCTGAAGTTATTTTAGCATTATTTAACATTGCTTGGACATTTTTGGGAACATTTCAAAGCGATTGTGTATATTACAACTGAGGTAGAGTGTCCACTATCTCTCAAAATACAGTTAGAAACATGTAACCGTGACTGGTATTAGCAGTGGTGTTATTGAGGAGATCATAAGTGCTTTTTTAAAGAGTTTTTTTTCTGTGATTTCATCACTGATGTCATCGGAGGTGTCATAAGTGTGTTCTAGTTACAAGTGATACCACTGATGTCATAAGTGACATATTATGTGATGTCATCCGTCATGTCATTTATGATGTCATCAATATGCTTAGGGGATGTTGCCAAATAAGAAAAACAAGCCCTGTGCTCCAGTATCGTTGCAAGTGTCCCCGGCACCGGCTGTCCCCCACGTGCCTCAGACAAAGGATAGGTTGCAGCAACCTGCCTCCCCTCTTCCATTGCTCTCCTGCTCCCTCTGAACGTGATTGGATTTGGGAGGCAGGCAGCACCATGAAAGTGCAGGGACGCTACACTCTTATCCTTAGCAGTCTTCCTTTAGCCAAGCAGGTGCCTTTCCTGGAACATGTAACCTGGGCACTTGTCCAGTTTCTCGTTCATAACATTTACCTTCTAGGCCTCCAGTCCTATACCTTCTTTATAACCAATTACGTAGATGTCAGACCGCTTTTTTGTGGCATAAAAAGACAGCAGGTTTATTACTTTCCACAGCAATGATCTGTTTTAAATCTACTACACGATTGTCTTCACAGCAAAACATATTTTTGGCAAATTTTGTTTCTCTTGTGCGGCGGCCAGCCGACTAAATCACCAATTCCTTGCTTCCCCCTTAGCACGAGGGGGCGGCTGCGCAGCCAAAGTATTTACATTTGGAACAGCCACGACTGTTGCCTCCGACAATGTTTGTCCAGCTGGTTTGTGCCAACAAAAAGGGGACCCAACCACATGCAGGCTAGTGTTTATTTGTATTGCATTGTATTTGAAGAACATTGGTGTGAGTGTTGATGAGAAATCACTTACAATAACACATTTACAGAGGGCAGAAGCACTCCCACGAAGTGTGCCTGTACAATAGCGCAAAGATGAGACCAAGTGGTGCCAGTTTATGGTGTTGTAACCAAGTAGGACATACCCCAGGGACAAACCAACAAAAAAAAAAAACAGAACAATATCTATGTATGAAAACAGGACACATACAAGGATAACATTATCCTAAGGGGGCAAGTGCTTCAAACTAAAGATGAGGCATCATGAATTATACAAATTTACATTATTAAGCATCACTGGAGGCAGTGGTGGGGTCAGGTAGGGATAATTTGGGAGAGTGCAGGGGGTGCTAGTAAGCAAAGTTAAATCCGAACTTTGAATCTTGACCCCACCTCAAAGGAAGTTGTCCAGTCAGAAGTGCTTGTCATGGGGGGGATAGCTCAGGGGCAACGTGCTCGCATTGGAATCAAGATGAAACGGAGCAACGCAGGTTCAATCCTTGGATCCGCGCTTAGAAACCTCTGGGTATTAAGTGCGTTATAAATAACCTATCATATCATATCGTCCCCTTTGCAGAGTAGCACAGCCAACACCACATAGGGTTCATGCCAGTTAGAGTCCTCTGTGAGGTGCAGTTTCATTCCCTAGGCACAGCCAACTAAGGACTCACATCTGACCGTTAATCCCTCACAGTTGCTCATTGAAAAAAATAAAAATGGGTAGAGCCATGCATCTTTATCACTGGCATTCCTCCGGGAAGTATTCCACAATACTGTTGGATATGCCACTTTAACTCCCACAATGCACTGCTCACCCAATACCGCAAGGCATTACAGATGACATCACAAATTGAATCATCAGTGGCCTATAACATTCAAGGCCTGTGTACCTTCTCCCCACCCTCATACCTCCAATACCCCCATCGCTCGCAACCAATGTTGTTCCTGGTTGAGCCTAATTGTGTTCTTACAACTTCAGACATACTGGTGTTCCTAAAAGCAGTGCTTAATTCATGGGGGTGTTTGCTGGGGCTCAGCCCTGGTACCTATTTCTCAGCCCTGGCACTTATTGTCTCAAATTCAGATTGATTATGAAGTAATGATAGACAGAGCATCCATCAACCCCAATGAGGAGGTGCCAGCTGTAGCTTAACCCCAAACGTATCGCCACAGAGGGGTGCAGCTGTCTGTGGCGGTAGCAATGGTGGGGACCTGCCTGCACACAAAGGTACCTTTTCCAAGGCGCTATTCTTTTGTACGTGAATATTCCATGGGGTCCTCTTAGTACTGCACCTGAATCGTGAACGTTCCTCATTATTGAGGCAAGTTAAGGTTGCATTGTGACTTTCAGGTCAGCATTTCAACACCAGATGATGCTCTACACACCTTGGTATTTGGGAGACTTCCGGACTTTAACATCGGAATTTAACAAAACTGGAGACTTTTTAAAACTTTTGAAAAGTTTTTGTTATTTTTGACAATACCATATAAACGCATCTAAAGGTCAGGTCTGTATTTCACAAAGTTCTATTGTTGCTGTGAGTTTAACTTAACTTTTTTGAAAAAGGATTTGCTTCATGGAGTCTATATGTAGATATATGTGGCTAAAGGTAGTAATGTATATGTAAGCATTAGTAGGTATAGGCATGTATCAGATACATACTAGGCACATACAGACAGATAGGTAAATATCATGCCCAGATGTCTAAGCATGCTGTGAGTTATTCACATGTTATTACATTTGTTTATGTTGTCTTTGAGGAATTTAGCTGTGTTTGGATTGTCATTTCTCAATATTCCCCCTTTTAATCGTGCGTTCCAAGTCAGGAAGGTCTTTCTTGCACATTTGTGGAGACGGTGAGGCTGAATGCACCTCGCCACAGCACTTAAAGTCAGGCTGATGGCCGAGGAACTACATTAGGCCTTCAATAATTAATGGCGTGGCTACCGCTCTGCGCGGTCCACAATGGCTTCACTTCTGCTGCGGCTCTTCTCAGCGGTCCTTCCCCAAAGACAGAAGCTGCCACAGGGACAGCAGGGGCGACTAGCCCTGCGTACTGTGAGCTGCCCTCCAATTTTACTAAATTCAGGGTTATTGCCAAGACTCAGTGGCTAGGAATCCAGGCAAAGCTGCTTTTTCCGGGAAGGAACTGCAACCATGCATGTGGTGAGGTTTGGATAAGAGCATTGCCGGTTGCATACAGCCTCCCCTGTATTGGGTACCTAGGGAGGCAAGGTAGCAACCCTGCCTTAGGCCAGATCTGTTAGTTAAATGTCCATGTTTGCTGCAGTCACGAACTGGACATGCCATCGACCTACCGTCTGTGGCCGCAAGCCCCGTCAGCTGATTGCACTAGCGATCTGTGGGTTTGGATCTAATGCAATAGTGCAATGCAGGTAATTGTGTTCACTTCCTGTGTATATAATTGATACTATGAAGGTACCAGTACTCCCTTCCTACTTATTTAAAGCATAAAACGCACGCAGTTGTGCTCACTTCCGGTCTTTATAAAGCATATGATGATGGTGGCATGCTAACTTCCTGTCGATATAACTAAGCATTTAACTGTTTGTACTTCCTGTCTAAAAAAAACCATACAAAGAAAATATGGGTACTTACCGCCTGTCTATTAAAGAAGGTGTTGCATGCAACTGTGCTCACTTCCTGTTAATATAAACTATACTAGGAAGTTACGGTTACTCACTTCCTATCAATTTAAAGCATGCTTTGAATCTACCTCTGCTCACTTCCTATCTATAAAACGTGTGTAAGGATGTAGAATGTGCTCACTTCCTGTTCATGTAAATTATACTAGGACGGTACAAGTACTCACTTCCTGTGAATTTAAGGCATACTTTGAATGTAACTATGTTCATTTTCTGTCTATATGATGTGTGTAAGGTTGTGGTATGTGCTCACTTCCTGTTAATATAAACTATACTAGGAAGTTACGGTTACTCACTTCCTATCAATTTAAAGCATGCTTTGAATCTACCTCTGCTCACTTCCTATCTATAAAACGTGTGTAAGGATGTAGAATGTGCTCACTTCCTGTTCATGTAAACTATACTAGGACGGTACAAGTACTCACTTCCTGTGAATTTAAGGCATACTTTGAATATAACTATGTTCATTTTCTGTCTATATGACGTGTGTAAGGTTGTGGTATGTGCTCACTTCCTGTTAATATAAACTATACTAGGAAGTTACGGTTACTCACTTCCTATCAATTTAAAGCATGCTTTGAATGTAACTGTGCTCACTTCCTGTCTATATAACGGGAGTAAGGATGTGGAATGTGCTCACTTCCTGTTTAGATATAGTATACTAGGAAGGTACGAATACACTTTTCCTGTCAATTTAAAGCATGCTTTGAAGGTAACTGTGTTCACTTTCTGTGTATATATGATATGATATTTTATTTATATTGCGCCCATACACAAGTGTTTTAGGGCGCGATGAGGCAAGGGAGGGATACAAGGGAGGACAAAACAGCGATCCTACTAGGCCCAGTGACATTGAGAACGTGCAAGTGCAGGGAAGGGGGATGAACAAGGGGCAGGGGAGGAGTGGGAAGTGCTGAACATGAGATCAAAACAACAAGTAGTGTGGAAGAGTTAAGCGCAGACAACCGGTGTCAAATAAGTGCAGGTAAGGGGACTGTAGGGTTGCAGATACAGACCCAAGTGCAGAGGGTTGCCAGGGGGCAGTGCGGGCATGCAGCTGGGTAGGCAGGGATCTGGGCCTGAATTCAGAGGGCAGCCAGGTGCCCAGTGCAGAAACAAAAGAGATCAGCAGGGGAGAGGAAGAGAGACGGCAGAAGCAAATAGGAAGGTCTTGAGCTGCTTCCGGAACCGAAGATAGTTCCCTCAAGTTTCATAGAGGCAGGGAGGCTGTTCCAGAGGGAGGTCCCAGCCAAAGAAAGAAATCTACCACCAACTTGTTGCTTGGAGAAACGACTGACCCTGAGGGATTAGAGGTAGAGGAGCAAAGAGCTCGAGCAGGAAGTTATTTCCAAAAGGAGAGTTGTAGGTATTTCCACACCAGGCCCCAGAAGGCCTTGTGGACAATGCAGAGGGTCTTGAACTTAATCCTTGCAGCCACTGCGAACCAATGAAGAGATTTCAGGGCTGAAGAGATATGATCTGGGGCTTGAGGCCAAGAACAAGTCTTGCAGTGCTGTTCTTGATGAGTTGCAGGGGGTGAAGTGTGGTAGCAGGCAGATTTAGAAAGAAGCTGTTGCAGTAGTCCAGCCTAGAGAGAACCAGAGCTCTGGGGACAGTGAGCTTCTAGGGTAAGGTGAGGAAAGGAAGAATGCCCCTAAGGAGGTGCAGTTGGTAGTTTGACTTCTTGGAGACGTTGGAGATGTGAGGGGAGAAGTAGAGTGTGGAGTCGAAGATGACCCTGAGGTTTTTAGCCTCACATGTGGGAGCAGGAAGAAGGCGAAGGGAGGCCGGCCAGAGAGTGACAGGAAAGGAAAGTGCAGGAGTGCCGATGAGGATGCTCTCTGTCTTAATGGCATTAAGGCAGAGATCATTGACAGCACATCACTCCTGGATTGCAGACAGACAGTCAGAGATGAAAGAGGGAGCAGGGGTGGCAGAGGGGAGCCTGAAAACGAGCTGAGTGTCATCCGCATAGCACTGAAGGTTGGAGCAGATAACAGCAATGCGGTGGGCAAGTGGTGCTAGGTATTGTTTTAAGAGCCAGCGAGAGAGGTGAGACCCCTGGGGAACACCACAAGTAGAGAGTGAGATAGAGGAAAGGAAGGATCCAAGTTGGAACTGGGAGGGTCGATCAGAGAGGAAAGAAGTCAGCCAGGCCTGGGCCTCGTCAGTGATATCCAGGTTATCACGGAGTCGGTTGAGCAGCATGGCATGGTTGACCATATCAAAGGCAGAAGAAAGATTGAGTAGGATGAGGACAGAGGGGAGATTAGAATCAATATTAGATAGCAGGTCTTTGCGGATGTTCAGGAGAGCAGTTTCCATGCTTCTGGCAGCCCTGAAGCCAGACTGATGGTCATGGAGGCAGCCAACAGTATCAGTGTGGAGGTTAAGCTGGGAGATGGCCAGATTTCCAGGAGTTTTCCCAGGAAAGGAGTGTTAGAGATTGGGCGATAGTTAGCCAGGCAGGAGGGGGGTGGGGGGCTGTGGGTTTCTTGAGACAAGGGTGCACAATGGAGTGCTTTAGAGGGGAGGGGAAGGCTCCAGTGACGAAGGAGTGGTTGCAGAAGTCAGCCAGGGCAGGAGCAAAGGTGTCAATATGGTCCTTGATGGTGTTGGACGAACAGAGAAAAACCTGTTTTGATGAAACTTTCATAGATCGGACTTGTGTAGTAATCTCGTCAGGGGCGAACAGAGAAAAGGAAGAGAGAGGGGGGGAGAGGCGGCTGCAGGGGTCCAGATGTAGTGGGAAGAGAGAGACGCTGAAAGAGGAGGGGATGAAGAGAGGGTGGACAGGATGTCCTGGGTTTTAGAGATGAAATGAGAGGCCAGGGCTATGCAGAGGGCCTGGGAGGGGACAGGAGAAGTAGAGACTGCAGCAGGATTGGCCAGCTCCTTTCAGATTTTAAAAAGTTCAGCCGAGTTGTTAGATGCTGCAGAGATGTATGTGGAATGTACTTACTTCCTGTCTATATAACGCGAGTAATGCTTTGGAATGTGCCCACTTTCTGCCTAAATAACACATGTAAGGATGTGGCATGTGCTCTCTTCCTGTCTGTATAACACGAGTAAGGCTGTGGAATACAGTCACTTCCTGTTCATATAAACTATACTGGGAAGGTACAAGTACACACTTCCTATCAATTGAAAGCCTGCTTTGAATGTAATTGTGCTCACTTCCTCTCTATATAACACGTGTAAGGATTTGGAATTTGCTCACTTCCTGTTGATATAAAGCAATTAAGACTGCAATGTGCTCACTTCCTGTTCATATAAACTATACTAGGAAGGTACGAGTACTCACTATCAATTTAAAGGATGTTTTGAATGTAACTGTGTTCACTTTCTGTCTATATAACACGTGTAAGGATGTGGAATGTGCTCACTTCCTGTCTATATAAAGCGAGTAAGACTGTGCAATGTGCTCACTTCCTGTTCATATAAACTATACTAGGAAGGTACAAATGCTCACTTCCTACCAATTTAAAGCATGCGTTGAATGTAACTATGTTCATTTTCTGTCTATATGGCGTGTGTAAGGATGTGGAATGTGCTCACTTCGTGTTTATATACACTATGCTAGGAAGGTACTTCTACACACCACCTGTCAATTGGAAGCATGCTTTGAGTGTAACTGTGCTCTCTTCCTGTCTATATAACACAAGTAAGGCTGTGGAATACGCTCACGTCCTGTCTGTTTAACGCAAGACTGTGAGATGTGCTCACTTCCTGTGTATATAATGTGTGTAAGGATGTGGAATGGGCTCACTTCCTGTTCATAAAAACTATGCTAGGACGGTACAAGTAGTCACTTCCTGTCAAATTAAAACTTGCTTTGAATGCAAGTGTGTTCACTTTCTGTCTATATAATGTGTGTAAGGATGTGGAATGTGCTCACTTCCCTCTATATTACGTGAGCAAGGCTTTGGAATTTTCTCAACTGCAAGGATATGGAATGTACTCACTTCCTGTCTATATAACGCGAGTAAGGCTTGGAATGTGTTCTCTTCCTGTCTACATAACGCAAGTAAAGCTGTGGAATTCACTCACTTCTTGTCTATATCTTATGTTAGGTTACGAGGTATTTGTAAAGCGCAATGTGATGCCTGTACCTTTAAGGGCACACATGCCACAGAGTGACATAATTTCGCCGTGTGTGCGTAATAAACAGGGCGGTCCTGGGATCGCCAGTGCGACCGTGGAGCCCGGACAGAGAACACTGTGTCGCCTGTGTTCCATATGCTGTGGCGCTCACGGGGCCAGAGGGGCACACCAGCAACCATCTACATTGGCAAAGAGGTTGCGTAGTCGGTCCAACGCGTGAACCCGCACAGCTGAGGCGGTGAGATTTCTTGGCGAGTTCAAAGCGGATGGCAGCCATTTTACCTGCACGTGGTGGAGAAGGTTGTGGCTCCCGTTGGGAGTGTTTGTGCGCCTCCCACATAAATATTTGGACTCCCCTCACATAGGTGGTGACATTCTGTTGCTGGGAAACTGGATTTGAGGTGTTACTGGACATTTTCTAATGAGAGGGATGAGGCCCAGAGCCCGAGAATTAAGAACATTATTAAGTAAAATTGGCCAATGCTACAAATGGATCCACAGCTTCAACCATTATTTAGGCGACCACCAATTTTTGCATACCGAAATAGCAGAGCATTGAGGAATAGTCTTGTGAAGGCCGAAATTCAAACAGTCTCCCGTGTTTCCCGCAATCCAAGGAAATCTGCCCACACCTCGATGTGATTAAGTACAAACACACCGTTTGTGGCCCATCACATCGAGGTGTGGGCGGAAACTAAGGATCTGCGACAGATCTGAAGGCTGGCGCCCAGTTAGCCCAGTTAGCAGCATCTCCTGCACTGATGTGAAGAGTGACAGCTGTGCACACACAAAGAACAAAAAAAAAAGACTGCTCTTTTTCTTTTGTTTGCATGTTCGCGTGTCTCTCTGCCCTTTTTTTTTTAAATGGGCGAGTGGGGTGGGTGGGGTCTTGGAGAAGGGGACAGGGCATCTGTGACGTCATTCCCGGGGTTTTGCTTTTGGGAATGTAGACAGGTCTGGTGTGGTGTGTGAGTGTGGGTGTATAGTGTGTCAGAATGTGTATTTGTGTGCACGCACCTGACTGTGGGTTTTGTGCCTGTGTGTGTGTGTGTGTGTGTGTTAGCGTGTGCATGTCTGTCTGTGTGAGGCGAGGGAGGTGTGGGGGGTGTCTGTAAAAGTCTTCCCACTGCTTCAACCTTGAAAATGGAGGGTGGAACTGTTACATCAGTAAGGAGCCTATCACATAACAGAATGGTACAAACACTAGCGCATTTATTTAATTATGGTAAGTAGTCCGATATTCTGCCAAACTAAGTGGATGAACAAATGTGTTCCATTGCTATAAGCCAATCTCCAGAGAAACTGATGTCACAAATGCCATAACAGGATGTTTTGGGGGAAAACCTCCAAATATATCTCTGCGTGTTACTCTGTCCAATAACTATTTTCATGCAGAAACTTGTATTCAAAACCCCTGCATCACCACCATTTAAATGGCTCTAAAAAATTGACAAAATCTCCATTAGGATCATTAGCTGATGTAACAGGGATAATTTACATAACACACAATACAATATATGCTTGATTTTAAATAATTACATAGCAGAATAAAGAACTAAAGAACAATAGTAAATAAAATAGAGTGAAAGAACAAAACATCTCAAAAAAATTGCAAAAACGGACCAAAACAGAGAGAAAGAGATTAAATAAAGAGAAGGAATGAAGGGAAGGGAGAATGAAAGAGTGAAATATAGAATAAAGGAAATATTGAAACAAGTGATGAAAAAATACAATAGAAACCTCGAGCAAGAGAAAGAGAAAAAGAAAGACAGAGTGAAAAAAGGAGGGCAAAAGCATGAACAAACAAAGGAGCATCAGAAAGAGTGAAAGAAAAAGTCAAATAGTGAAACCGAGTTTTGAAAGAAATAGAAAGAGTGTGAAATAAAAATCAAAAGAAAGAACCAGAAACAAAAAGAGCAAAAGAAAAAGTCAGAGACTCAGAGAGAGTAAAAAATCAAGTTGCATAGAGAAAAAATGAGCAACAGCATTAGAAGGTGCATGAGAAAGAAAGACCAAAAGAAGAGGTGAAAGAGCAATTACACGCGTGAAAGAGTATTCGGGACAAAGCGCAAAAGAAAGATTGAAATACATAAGAAAATAAAGAGTAAAGGAAAAAAGCAAACAATAGAGCAAAATAACAAGCAAAAGAAACAAATTGGAAAACAAAGAGAAGGCGTAAAAGTGAAAGTGAAATAATGCAAGAAAGAGGTCATGAAAGAGTGCCGGGAAGAAAGACCCAGAAAGAGCAAGCGCTACACACAGGGAACAGACACAAGGAGATGCGAGATGGGGAAGAAGCAAGAGGCAGAGAGACTAAAAAGCAGAGTGAAAGAGCAACATGAATAAAATGAGCACACGCAGAAAAGAGAACAGAGAATGCAAATCACACCCTGTGTGTAACTTTTTTTTAGGTCTGTTCTGCAGATGAGAGAATCGTTTTCAGACAGGATGTTTAAAACAAGTCTTCGCTTGAGGTCATTAAATGTATAACCCGTGACAGGTTTCAGTATTACATAAATAATAAAAAAAAGAACTGCAAAAAATGGCTCTTTTTATTCTCCAACCTAAAAAAAATACTATTAGCATCCAGGTAAACATGCCGGGATGCTCATAGCAATACATTCCTCCGGGCGGGGCTTTACCGGCACTGGTAATGCCCGAGGCTCATGTTAAGGCCCTCACAATTTAGCCCCAAGACATTACTTGACCCCACCCCGGTGGGGTGTATTGCTTGATTAACAAATCGACCCTCAGCATCATCGCTCACCTCAACCCACCCTCTCTTCCCGCATGCATCTCCCGCTCACTGCCTCATGCCTCTTCCTCTGCATCCTCTTCAAGTCTCAGGGGTGGGCACAAACTGAAAATAGCCAGGGGGAGCCAAACAACAGGTAGCCCCCATCCAGGAATCACAGTTTGTTACTTTTCAGAGCAAACTATTTGAGAAGGAAATGACCCAAAATGTCACCCTCGCAATTGTGACGGCTGAAATGCCCGACTTTATTTTCTTTAAACACCCCCTTTACACCACATACATATGGGGGGGTGGTATGGGATATTATAGTAATATGGGGGGGATGGGGGTCTCCCCCTGCATATCCATGTGGCGTAAGTCAGCATTTTCAGCCGTCGCAATTATGTGTAGATGCATTGATCACATAGATCCATTTGAGACGTACCATTGGCAGCTTTTGGGGGAAATGTGTGGTAATTGGTCCATTTAAAAGCAGAGTGAGCCAGTAACAGTGGACGAAACTACTAGTTGCAGAGCGCACCAGGATTGCAGAAACATGATATATATCTCTACCAATTGGAAAACCATACTCACCGCACCACATAAGGGGTTAAGCCGGCCCCCACAAAAGGATCACGCTAGCATTTTGGGCAGGCACACCAGACGCTGCCTTATTAGGATATGGACCACTCATAGTCTGCAACTGGTTACCTACTCTCCACCAGCTTTCCCTGTCTTTTTGCAAACTTCTTCTTGGCCAGTCGCCTCCACCCTCCCCATTGCTTTTTGCCTGCTCGTTCATGCTGTCCTCTTTGCCGGTCTCCTTCCACTGTTTCGTGTTCAGCCCACCTTTAACAGCTTCTGTCTCCATGCATAAGATGGCAGCAAAATAGTGCAACCCTTACACTGCAATTGAGCTAGCCAGGAACACTGGCAATGATGTACTTAATGAGAATAATAGGAATGGGACATGATGCAATAGCTGGGCATTGCTGGGGCTGACAATGATGTGCTACTTGTCATAAGTGAAATGACTATGATATCCAAACAGGAATGATTGGAATCTGATAATTATGTGGTATATGGGCATAATGGATAGTGGCCTGAATGTGCCAGCTGGCCATTATGGTAGGTAACCAACCTTGATATACTACCTGCAAATACTGTAAATGGTAATGATGCTGCAAGTGGTCTGACAAATCTCTAGATGTCATCACTTCTCCCCAAGGAAGAGCCCTTCCCATAAGGCCACAGAGTAGAGGTTGCTACCCGGTAGTCCCACTTGAGATGATGCACAGCGGTAGGATCTCATGGGGAGACACTCCCACTCTGGAGATAGGGATAGGCATCTATGGAGAACGTAATATGACCCTCTCCCAATCACCCCTCTTCTGCCTACACCAATGGTACGCCCAAGTTATGCACCCAACCACCTCATGTGCCTGCATAGGGCCAGTGACATAAGATCCACTGAGACGAAGGAGAGCTCTCGCTACCCAACTGGGATGAGGAAGAGGTGCAGAACTATGAAGATCAAAACCAAAAGTAGGTGTTTGCATTCTAGTTCTCCACTTACGGCCACTACTAACACCAACATAACGACCGAAGATGGACTAGGGAGTTTGTCAAGCCAAGCCCAGAGGAGCTGAGGACCGAGTGGTGGTTCAAAACCAGATGAAGTAGGGACTGCATACTGTGACACTGTCATCAGGAAGCAGGCGTATCCACCAGGTCCAACATGGAAGGATCTATCCAGTGCCTCGAAGAAATTCCAGAATGTAGAAAGCAGAGGGGCTGTGTCGTCCAGAGTCGGCGAGAATGCTGGAGGAAGCCAGCAGCTGTGGAGTCGCTAACCAAAGGGAAAAGTACGTGGTGGCAGCATGAAGCCCATGAATAAATCCCCGGACAGACCGAGACTTTCCCTAAAGGAAGGGAAGGAACGAGGTTGGCTGGTGGGGACCAAAGAGAGTGTTGGTACTTAAGGGGAACTGTCAAAGAAACCACACATGAGAATAGAAGTAGTAAAGACCCCAGAGAAAGAGAGAAATATTGTGATAGGAAAAGGGGAGGAACTCCCAAAGACGGGACAGTACATAACCACACAACTTGAGAGAGAGAGTCAAAACGACTTTGTAAATCATCTCCTTCGTGACAGTACTTGGCGGCTATTGAACCAAGTCTGTCCAATGAGCTAAGAGTGAGTCAAGGGAACTTTTTTTAAATCATCTTCTTCATGACAGTACTTGGCAGGATAGTCAACCATGTCTATCCAACAACCTGAATAGAGATATTTGGGTCTGGGACCCAAGAATGAAGAAAGCAAGCAAAAATGACCCTCCTCCTCGTGGCAGTACTTGGCAAGTCAGAAGGCCCAGTGGGCTATAGTGAGGAAAGCTGGGTCAATAATCATATTAGTGCGTCAATTGTTGGGAAAGAAAGAAAAGTGTGAAACAAGGATCACCAGGGGAATGGAGTCATTCCCCATGTGTACTGCTGAGTGTGAAGTGACTGTGAAACCAAGAAACCAATGCAATGGAGTAATTCCCTCTGTTTTTGTGTGAGAAGCAGAAAAAGCCAGAGACCAGGCGAAGGGAGTTATTCCCCTGGGGTGAGTAAATTGAGAACCTTTGTGATACAGGGTGTTATAGGATTGACAGTCCTCTGTCTGAGAAGTCAGGAGCTGACACACAGTACCACGGACTACGTACGTGAGAAAAGAAACATATGAAGACCAAAGGCACCATGTGTGCTCATAACCATGGAAACAACAGAAAATAAGAAAAACAGAGGAAGTAGGGGAAGGAATATACCGAGTGGTGTTCATATCTACTAGGATATACTCATCCCGAATAGGGAGAAGCCATTGAAAGGAATTCCATAACTCTGTGATCAGTAGCCAATTGACCCAGCGATACAAACACAATAGGATCTGATTTGGATCTGTTGACTCAATTACTGGAAGACAAGACTAAAACTTTTTATGTTGAAGTACCTGTGAGGGATTGATCCCATTATCATCTGCATAACCTCTGTTAATGACATATGGAGATGGTGTGGCTCACTACAATCTAATAAAAGCAAGAGACAGTCAGATCTTCGCTTCACGTCCTGATGAAGGTCTAAGCAACAGATGGGTGTGACTAATAGTGCCCAGCATTTTATGACAGAAACACGTGTCGACCCAGAATACTGTTCCCAATTTAAACTGACAGATATTGACACCTGTATTAGAGAAAGGGCTAGAAATTATGTTCAAAATGTCTTTTAAACATGGTGATATTTGTGGTTTCACCTGCATAAAAAAGTCTAGAATTGTTGTGTATATGAGAGTGTGTGTTGGAATGAATGACTGGAGAATTGATTGTGAGCCATAAAACTGTTTATAAGCTGTGTAGAATGTGTTTTAATAGTGCAGAAATGTACTGTAGAATAATAGTATGAAACATAAAATAAAAATACATGAAGTAAAAAAAATAGGATTAGCTAATTGTGTCATCCTCAATCTACTGGTCCATTTTGTTTATTATATGAGGAGTATTGGGACTGGGGGAAGGGAGTCATTCTGCTTTGTTAAGAACTTGCAACCAGAACTGTGCCAGGAGTCATTCTCCTGGGCCTAGAACATTGACACAACCTTGTAGTTTTGTTATAAGTGTAAGGGGCAGAATTAGAGATTTTGACACAAGATGTGGACTCTTTAATTTACAAGGACATTCTGACAACCCCATTAGCACTCTAGTTGAGGTAGGAAAGCCCTTCATAGGAGTAGGGAAGGTTAGGTTTACTCTTTATTGACTTGGTGAATAAAAGTCTAGAGCAACCACTAAGCCACCTGTGTGTCAATCTCCTCCTTCTGCACCCATACAGTGGACAACATTGAACCCGTACATTATGGTCTAATGGCTCAATGATAGTTGGCCATATTGTGTTTACTGTAATTGACCATTAGGAAGTTTGACAATGATGTGCTAATGGGGCATACATAAAATGGACAAAGATCTGCTAACTTTGAATTATGAATCCTGGCATTGCCTCTTCTCCAATTCCCCATCCTTTGTCCCTGACTCTCCCCTACTCACCTCTTCTTAGACAGTCTTACCTCCAGCCCCATTTGACTACTCTACTCATTGCTTCCTGGGCACTCTTAGCTCTATCTGTCCCTGACCTCCACTCACCGATTCTTGGACACTCCCCCACTGCTCCTTGACTCTTTTCCAATCACTGATTCTTGGGTACTCCCCATTCTAACCTTTTGTGATTCTCCCTCACTCAATCTTCCTTAGACACTCCCCTAACCCCACTTGACACTCTTCTCCTCCCTACCCCTTTCTGATTAACCACCCTTTACTCAGCTTCTTGTGTAACCCCCAGGCACCCTTGACCATGTGTACTGAGGAGTACTTACCCCATCAAGCATTTTCTGGCTCTCCCCTACTTTCTGTTCAGTAAACACCCTTAAATTCAGCCCAGCCCCCGCCCGCTCTCCCAGATGCCTAGCTCCTTAAGCACCCTCTCCTCCAAGTCTTGCCCACCGTTCCATCCAGCGTCCCTCACGCCTTCTTCTCCCTGTGCTTCTGCTGGGTGCATTTCACTAGAAAATGCTGACAGCAAATTATTAACCAACATTATATCTAACCATCTGTATAGAATCATCATGAAAATTGTCTCGGCTGAGTTACCCTGATTTAACCCAGGGAGAAGTGTGATCCAACTTACACATCTGGCTATAACTTTCGCTCACATTCTGTCACGTGTTACTGTCCACTGGCTGTATTATATCCAGCTGCGAAGAAGGAATTTGGCCAGGTCAGATGGTTCTTCCTTTCCCGCACACAATATTCGCATTGATTTTCTTATAAGGATCTTATCAGAATCTTATAAGATCTTACTGAAATCCTACTAAATAACTCCCTTCGCCTGGTCTCTGGCTTTCACTGCTTCTCACACAAAAACAGAGGGAATTACTGAATTCCATTGGTTTCTTGGTTTCACAGTCACGTTGTGGAATCAGAAAAAATACAATATTACGGCTGTTACACCAAGCAAAGGAAATACACCGACACGGGCTTACTGAACAGTATTCAACAAAGTACACAAATAGCTATTTGGCCGTCAATACATCACAGAGACCACCAGCAGGGTTCAATGTGAGCAGTGAACAGAATTTCCTTGCTGGACATCGACATATTTATACAATTTGTAAAAATAATGTCCAGCCTCTTACAAGTTAATAATACATTGGGCTAGGGTCATGCCAGGTTCACTTTCCTAATTTACATATCTCGTGCATGCGGTTTACTTTTGAATACATTTACTAACATACTCTATTATTCTTTAATTTAACGTTACACTCTTTACATACTGTTTTAATACAGATCAAACAAATGTTTCGCATTTTATATTTGGATAGCGTTACTGTTCTTGTATACTTGTAGTTTAACATTGCTGATTCAAGTAATCCCCTGCTCCCGAGGTCAACAAAGGACAAGGTCTACATGACCCTAACATGTAGCCTGAAGGCAGGGTGGACATTAACTCTCCTACAGAGGTTGAAGAGGTTAAGGCAAGAACAAGAGCACACGAGACGGCCATTTTAGATTACAGGTTGACTTTGTACAAAACCCCCAAAATGGCGGTTCTAACCTAAAATGGAGGCTTGATTCAAAATGGCGGCTTACATCAATTTCTAAGGTCAAGATCTTTCCGTAGAGAGTTATTTGCGTACAATTTTAAGCAACATGGCGTAGGCCAATATACGTACAATTGTTACAATAGGAGGCATAATTTAATATCCAGTTTGACAACGTCACACTCTGCGGTACACATGGGGAATGACTCCATTCCCCTGGTGATCCTTGTTTCACGCAATTTTATAAGAATGCAGTAAGTATTTTTGTGTCATATATGTTCTTATAAAGTTATTAATTTTCCCAAAACCACATTAGCTTCTAACGGTTCTACAACGAATAGAAAATAGTGAATGAAATAATGCCCCAAAAATAAAATATATCAAATAGTTATTTTTTTATTGGTGGTGTGCCCCCTTTAATGCTCCGTTTCCCTATGCTTTTAACCCCACCCCGAACCACCCTCCACACTTTATAACCCATTACCCCCATATATTTATTTTTTGTTATTTTTTCGGTATTATTTCATTTGATTTTCAGCATAATCACTGGATACCATTTATCTCAAACTCTTATAAGCTACTTATAAGAATCTTACAAGGCATTTTTGTATGGGTTGGTCTCGAATTCCAATAGTCGGCTCCCCGTCTAGGTGTTTTTACTTTACGTGGGAGATGCTTATCGTGAATTTACTGCCAAGAGTTGGATAAATTGCACTCTTTAAAAAGATTTTAATATATATCCCATCGATTGATATAGGGTGGTCCTCATTGGCAAACTCTAGATCTGTTCACCGAATGCCCAGAACCCTTCCTTCATCTGATATCATATCAAACAGACTTTAGCTCGTATCATTTCGATACCTTGGGACGAAGCTTTGCAGCTGCATGCATCTGGATGCATAAAGATGAGACGTGCTCATGTTTCTCTCAAGCGCACCTGGGGGTATTCCTGAGCTACCAGTGGCACTAAAAGCCTTCCATGGATATACATTAAACCAAGCCATTACCAGCTTTAGACCATGCCACAGCACAGGTCACATATCACAGCCAGCTATGTTATATAGCAGCCCCCTGGTGTTTTCAAACAATCTGGTCATATTTCTACATTTACAGTCAATTCTAAGCCTCTTCATATTGAAATAACAATGAAAGAATCTCACATTTACAATTGTTGGTGAAATAAACGTAACCAGCATGACCGTGATGTGTGCATTTGCCATGCATGTCAAGCTCGCCCCACAGATGTGAGTGTGAATGCATGCCTTGGCGTGAGAGTGAGCGCCCGGGTGTGAGTATGCATGTGACAGTATGTAGAGTGGGATTGCAGGAGCATGCATGGGCATATAATGGGAGTGCCTAGACTTATGCTGTAAATACCTGGGCATATGATGCCAATGTCCTCTCTATACCAGGTGATGTGATGGCAATCCCTCTCAAATGGGGTAGTATGGTGTTTGCCCTTGGGCAAAAACGTCTTCTTTCAATGCAGTTTTGGACCAGGGCAAAGTTTGCCATATAACTAAAATGGAATGGTATCAGCGTTAGGGCAAAGTTTGCCCTGTTGCAAAACTGCATTGAAAGTTTATGTTTTTTGCACAAGGGCAATTTTTACCTTAATACCATGGAAAATTGCACTTGCCATGATGCAAAGGTTTTCTAATATGGCCCCAATGTTTTTTCCACTAGGGCAAACTTTGCCTTAGTACTAATACCGTGCAAACCTGCACTTGCACTGGTGCAAAGTTGCTGTAATGTGGCCCTGATATTCTCACCAAAGTATACTAATCTCCTGCCGCACCTAAACAAATGCAGACACGGCAGTACTGAAAGGGAGTCTTCCCGTGCAGAAAGTACTGGGCGCGTATGCCGCAGTGACATCATCATATCCCTGCGCAATGTTGTCCTGGGCAGCTCATTGCAGGCCTGTTGAGTAGCGGTGGAGTGAGGACTGAGCCTGCAAAAGCTTGTACGCCATCTTGTTTTGACATGCGCAGTAGAGACGCGAGCGGGCAGACGCCCCTCTTTCCGTGCATTCTCCCACAGCGGAATGGTAAGCAGGTCGCAGTGCTCGCTCACCTCTTCGCCTCCCCCGCTAGTTTGGCGCAATGTAAGTTCATTCTCCACCGATCCAGATGGATTGTGCAACCATCACTGTGAGCCTGGATATCAGCTAATTGGTGCATAACAGAGGCTACCTTAAAGGGTTAGGAGTTTCTAAAGTGGCATTGTGACAAGCCCCTGCTTCCTACCCGTGGCATGTGGGGGTAGCCGAGAGCAGCACTGGCCAATGGTCCGGCTCTCGCCGGATCCGAGATCCGGCATCAGATCTGTAGCTGGATCTTGGGATCCGGCTTGCCTCTGCTTCAGCCATGGCCAACAACCCACCCAAAGCCCTATCAGAGAATTTTCAGTTTGCCCCCTCCCTCGTGGGGGTTGGGGGGTACGCGGCAGGGGGTTGAGGGCTCATGGAAATTGACTGTGAATTAGTGGACAGGGACAGGGAGAAAAGTTTCACCCCGTCCAATAACGAACCCCCAGCGCTGGGCCACACACAATACAAGAACAGCAGGGGACTCTATTGACAGGAAGAAACACACACACACCAGCTGAGTCCCCTGCTGTTCCTGTATTGTGTGTGGCCGGATGCGTTGCTCTTCACCAATAGCAAATAATGGGCGCTGTGCCACCAGCCCAGGTCACTGGCATGCAAACTTCTCGGTCCGATACTTAAGTTTGCATGACAGTGAGCTGGAGGCAAAGCGCCCTTTTATGCTCACCTTCAGCCCATGGGCCCTGCAGCAGCTCCCTCGTTGTGGGGGGGGGGGGTCGGAGGGGGCACAGTGCTCCCACTGATACTATCTGCGGAGGGTCAGAAGGGCTGGGGAATCACATGCCAGTCTTGCTACTCTGGAAGCCCAGCAGTGCTGAGAAATTAGGTCACCTGTGTGGGTGAGTCAAGTGTTAGGGCCTCATCACAAGTTTGGTGGTAACCCTTAAATCCGGCGGTAGCGCTGTTACCGCCGGATTTAAGGGTCCGCCAAATCACGGCTTTGGCTGATTTCCCCCCAGCTCTTAGCTGGAGTGAAATCCGCTGAAATTTCGCGCTCTTACCGCCGGCGGGAAATCCGCCGGCGGTAAGAGTGCAAAATTTCCCCATTGAGCCCAATGGGGAATGGGGCATTCCCAAATGGGCTGAATGGGGAATGGGGATTTCCTTTTCCACCAAACCCGTGATCCAGCGTTAATAGCGCCGGTGGGTTTGGCGGTAGGGCAGATAACGCCAGCGCTATTAGCGCCGGCGTTGCCGCCCAACTTGTGATGAAGCCCTTAGTCTGGTGTTTATGAAAGGCAAGCAGTGCTGAGGGAAGGGTTCAAATGATATGCTTGTAAACTGCTTAATCACCAGTTAATGCGTCTGTTCTGTAGACAGCAGTTATTAGGAAATTACACTGTGGGTTTATGGGTGCCAACGTTTGATTTTCACTGCAGGGACAAAAATACTTCAGTCCTGAATATACGAAAGCGACCATCCCAACCCATGCCCTGGCCAAACACATTTTATAGCACTTGTTTTTTTGTTATAGGGAATTGCAAAAAGTAATACGATTAGCAATCAGTTTTTAATATATAACCTCTCAGCAACGGTCACTCAACCTGCTGAGCTACCCTGCCATTCTTCTATTGCAGAGCTGTATTACCAAAAGTATTTTGGGTGCAACACTGCCATGGAAATGATGGGCCTCATCACGAATTGGGCGGTAACGCCAAACCCCCAGGCGCTATTAGCCCCGGATCACGGGTTTGGCGGATCGGTTGGTTCCCATTCCCCATTGGGCCCATTTGGGACTTCCCCTTTGGGCCCGATGGGGAATTTCTGTGCTGTTTCGCGCAGGCGGTAATAGCGCCGAAAATCGGCAAATTTGTAGCAGATTTGCCCCCAGCTCATAGCTGGGGACAAAGCTGCCAAGCCCATGATCTGGCAGACCATTAAATGAGGCGTTAATAGCGCTACCGCCGCATTAAAGGGTTACTGCCAGACTCGTGAGGAGGCCCTTTAAGTGGAACTGATGTACAGTGTGGAGTTTGGAAAGAAGTAGCATGATAGATATCGCACCATTTTAAAACTTTTATTTTGAACATGTTCTTTGAGTGGAGTTCAACTGCAGGCTCTGCCCCCTCGGAACTCCACCCCCCTCCAAACTCTGCCCCCACCCCTGCCCTTGTGGGATCCCCTTTCACATCTTGTCCATTTCCACCGCTGGCCGAGAGAGCCTTCTCATGCTAGCCCTTGGCTCAGCATCACCTGGGTTGCTGCCCCCAACCCCCTTGGCGAGCAACCCCCCTGTAGGGTTAGGCAGGGGTCTTCTTCACAGGGGAGCATATGGGGAAACAGAAGCCCCCATGAAGCAGACTGTGGGTGCCTTTGGACGATTCTTGGGCCAGAAAGACACCCTACCAATTGATATGAGCGGCTTGATGTTGTGGATGGAAGCCAGAGCCGTGGCAATCTATGGGGCCTGACTCTGGGGCTGGGGGAACGCTGATGAATTGCAATCACTGGGAGAGGGCTTCATGCACAAGCTACTGGCCAGTTCCACTTGCTCATGGAGACATCGGTCTGACGTGTGGGTTAGGTAAACGAGCAGGACACGGTGTGTTCTTTCCTGCCCGAGGGAGAGAGACCTGTGCCCCCGAAATCCAGCAAACACATGAAAGGAGCCCAATTCAGGTGTCACTGTTGCAAGACCCTCTGTTGCTGTTTTGTGCATGAAACAGCAATGCCCCCAAGCTGCCTAGAAACAGGGTGTTTGGCTATCTCGGAGCTTGTCTTATTCAAGCTCGAAGGCCCGTGACACTTTTCTCAGACTTCCATGCCTTTAGCACGTCCTATGATAACTTGACACCTATCACCAATCCTGCCCTTTTAAAATGGAAACTAAGACTGGCTGCAGTCTTCGTATCTTCAAGGGTAGTCACAGAAGGGCAAAAAACCAATGGATTCTGACCATGACATAATTTTGGGGAGCAAATGAGAGAATTACCTGGGGTGTATTGATTGACACTTCCTTACATTCTGGCTAAGGCATCTAGGATTTAACCAGTTCCCCTTGGCTTCAGTATTGAGACAAAAGACTATTGGGCGGTATCCCGGTGGAATTACCACCAGGATACTGGCTGGGCTAATAGCGTTACCGCCACCCAGTCTGGCGGTATTAGCGCTGGATCAAGGGTTGGGTGGTAATGGGTATTTCCTATTCCCCATTGGGTCCATTTGACCCAGTGGGGCATTTTCGTCGTGATTAACGTGCACTAATTCAGCTTGAAAATGGGGGTTAAGTTGGTGCATTTACCCCCAGCTTAGAGCTTAGAGCTGGGGGTAAATGCGGCCAGACTCGTGTTTGGGTGGACCCTTAAATGTGGCAGTAATAGCGGTACCGCCGCTTTTAAGGGCTACCGCCCAACTCGTGATGAGGCCACAAGGTTGTATGATGTCACATCACAAGCATACGAGGCTTAATAGTGGCATTACGTGGTACATCATAGGAGTACCTGGCCATGTCATGTTATTAAAGCAGTGGACTTCAAACTGGGGAGGCTGGCCCCTTAGGGGGGCCAAAGAATGTCTGGGTGGGGGAGGACAGAGCCAGACTCTTTGAAAAGTGATTAAGATGACTGTTTTAATATAAACAAGGATTCAACTGACTGTTTTCTTTATAGAAGATACACACGGTAGACAGTCTGCTTATTTTTTAAAGAGCCTGGGGTTCTCCTGGACATCAGGTGCACAGGAACAATATTTATACTGAAGAAGGGTGGCTCAGTTTGAAAAAAGTTTGAATACCACTGCACTGATGCAAGAATGTTGGTGGAGAACTGGCCCTCTTCTTGTCCATATATATTACATATTAATCAGAAACAAATAGTTGAACTGAGTAGTGAAATATGACCTGCGTGCGGAATGGTGTGGTGCCCACGTGTCTGCCAAATGTGTTTGAAACGGGGAATGTCCCTGGTAGATAGGACTCTTGACAGCACAATGTCATCTAACACACTCTCAAAAAATGGGCAAGATACAATATTATTGTGAGGGATTCGACCATTCGCACGGGAAGAGTGCGCTTGCCTGGGCTTTTTTAGTTTGTCTAAAAGAATGAATGATGGGAGATCAACCTGTGAAAATACGTGGGGTCAGTCCCACACATATTTTCCATGCTCACCCCACAGCAGAAAAATAGCCATGTACTCTGGGAGGACACAGTTTACCAGCATCGCCCTCCCCTGTCATGTGTAGCTGACACCTGACAGCCGCGGGTACATTAAAAGCCTTTGGCCATGGGCAGCCTGATTAGAATTTCAAGGCCCCATCGATTTGCATCTCCATTGTGAAACCTTGCTGGTGGCAGTGAATGCTGAAGAATGTTAATAGCAGGCCTCAGGGAAGGCCAGGGTGCAGAGAGTGACAATGGAGACCAAACGCCAACACCTCTTTGTAATGCAATGTGTCAACTTGGTACTAACACCCCTCCTTGGTATGAAAGGGCAGTGAATGTCCTGTCTGGAACCACTCCTTTCAGAGCACGGAATTATATGAATTGAAGGAGACAAAAGTCTGCCTGCAACCCCCTACTTCAAAGGAGGCCCATGTTGTGATCAAGCACTGCATAGGGCTCAGTTAAATAGGGAGTACTTTGATGTACAGCAGACAGGAAGATTGGTGGGACTTAGAAGTAGATGTTGTCATCCTTCCACTGTCTGTTGCCAAGAGCTCTGATTCTGACCTAAAGCATTACTGAAGATTGTTGGTGGAGACCCAGGATTGGCTCACTTAAGTTAGGTTTGGCCTACACGAATCCCTGGACCCTGTTTGGCTTCAAAAGTGGCCTCATCCCCTCACTGATCAGATCATCTGAAGACTTTGCAAGGCATAAGAAGAAGGACTCATTTGGACCCGAGCTGAAGGCACAGTATACCTTACATCTTCTGCTAGTGAAGGAAAGCCAGGAGTTCCAAGTGGGAAGTAAGATCCCTCCCCTAAACATCTCCCAGGTAACAGAGGGAGATACCGGACCCAGAGGACCCATCCAGCAGCTCCAGAGCCGGTATCCAGCCAGCACACGGCATGCCCTGCTAGGTTCGGAAAGCAAGCTTTGTATGTAGGATGTGCCGGAGAGTCTCTGGACAAAAGCCAAGGCTGTTGCCTGCTGTCACCTTCCTGAGTTTTGGGCAATCCGCCTTGAAAGGACATGAGCCCTGCGAAGAAGCTAAGAGGAGTGCCACACCAGCATCATCCAGCGTCCATTTTTTTAAGGACAATTGTGAGACAGCCGAGTCCTCAATCCGCATCCAGCTACACCTGAACCGAATGGACCCCAGCCGGCCCATGAGACTGGGGGTCTCCAAACGGCCCTTTAAGATGAGCAACAGCATCCTTGAGATAGATGGGGATACAGATTCGTACTCTTGCATCAAATAATAAAGACAACTCAATAGTTTGGCAAAGGGAGTCAGTTTAATGACAAGTACAGAAAACGGGGAGTTCGATGAACATCAGCAACCGCTCGATCTTCCTTCTCGCTTAAACTCCAACTAATATCAGCAAAAACACAACATTCATACCAAAAACTCATCATCGTTGACGTGCAATCTTAAACACCTAACATACAACTTGATTGGTTATAGGAAGGTAACTTTAACATAGGTACCATATCTGTATATGGTAACGGGGAAAGGGGATTGGATAATAATGTCAGGTAGGACAACTAAGCCCTTCCTTCAAACTGGCCACTCTAAACGTCACTAGAAGTATGATGTTCCATTGGCTCTACCCTATATAGCACCCTAGATTGCATGGCCCACTATGATTGGGTTGGCATCGATTCCACACATACTTTTCTACTTGTACTTAGCAGCATGCAGAATAATTAGCCAGGTGCAGGGAGTAAGTCTGCACCCCAGCTTCCCTCAGATTTATGTTACAACCATTCATCAACTCAGTGGCCGTGTGTCAATTAGTGCTTTGTAGTTTGGCCTTGAGTCTGCTTCTTGGTCTGAGAAGGTTAAGGAGTATGGGTACGATAAGGCTCCATGCGTAGGTGTGAAAGTCTCATGCCTTTATGCATGCCTTGCCACGTGACTAGGGCACCGTGAAATCGGCCTCTTCTTCATGCAATTCCATGTATTTGATTTAATTCTGTCAGGCGTTTACCATCTGTGGCTTATCTAGACCTTGCTGAACAGAGGACTGTGTTCTTTTTTCTCTTTAATTGTGGGCATTGCTAGCCTATCCCAGTCTGATACGACCTTGGCTCCTTTGCATGGTTACCTTCAGCTGGGTTTCTCTCCGTCTTTAATTCTTGATTTGTTTGCTGCGGCCTTCTCCTCTTGAGACCTTTAGTAACCTCTATTCAATTCTGCTCATGTGCGTAGTGGATTTTCACTCATCTATGAAGTGCTTTTGGGGTAGATATATGTAGTTGGCGCTTGCCGTAATCTACTTTCTATTAAGCATAGCAAGCTTCACGATTTCTTTGCTTCTTGCGGATTCCTGCGTATATACACGTTTAACTGACTTAATGTCTTCATCGTGCATATGGCATAGGTTTCTTCATCTTGAAATCAACCGTTTCACCTTAGGCTCAAGATGTCACTTATCCATGGTGTTTCGTTTATTTATCAGCATTCTTAGGCCATTATATATTCTATATGTGAGTCAGTCCGATCTCTCATGACATCACCAGTCGTCTTCTTTTAGCATCTTCTTGGCTTCTTCGGGTATCCCATTCTGACAATGTCCTTTTGCTGTGTCTGTAGATATGGATTTCTCAGTGGGTACCTTACTGGCCAGGTTTGCTTGGGTTTCGGTACTTCAAAGGTGCTGTTATTCTCAAAGGCACCGGACAGAGCCTTACTGCGTCTCTCTGCTGGTTTATCTGTTCTTCATACATCACATATTTTGACGTGAACATTCCAGGTACTACGAAGGGGGTGGCTGGAGTGTGGATGACACTTGGCACTTCCTCTTCACTCCACCCTCTGGGCGATTCATCCACCACTCTTACTTCTTTCTTTGGATTCACTTTTCTGTCATCCTCTGGATCTAGACATTTCGGTCTGCAGAAATGTTCCTTTGGGGTCCATATCTTTATCACTCCCTTTAAACATCCTGCTGTTCTTACGTGCTCGTCTTTGTTCCATGTCATTAGTTGACATCTCCACTTGGATTGCAATAGATCCATTTTCCCACATACTTTTTATGTTTCTTAGGATACCGAAACTTTGTTCCTTCTGGTGCATAAATGCTGGCCATCACAAAGTCTCTTATTTCTTCATCAGTCAGGTCTTTGGGCTTCCATCCTGACTTGACGTCAATCATGATTTTCATCCGTACGGCCTTTTTCGCAGTTTTCTGGCACTGAGAGATTATTATCTTGATAACACAGAATCCAAGCAATATCATCACCAACAGGGCTCCTAGGAACTTGAATGCATCTGCCATCCATTGTGGAACCCATGAAAACAGTGCTCCAAACCAACTGTGATCGTCAACTTCATCAATCATCTCATTCTGTAGTTTTGTCAGCATACCTATGGCTTCTGTGAAGGTTCCATTTTCGTTGCCATGAGATGGTCTAAACGTGCAACACGATTCTCCGATTTTTGCACAAAAACCTCCATCCATAGCTGTGATCATGTCTAGGACATATCTGTTCTGGAGCGTCATTAGTTGAATCGCTCTTAACTCTTCTTTGATTGCATTGAATCCCGGTGGTCAGTTAAAATGTCGAAAATTAAATGTACAAAAAAAAATGTCGAATTCCCTTTTGTTTTATTATATATTTATTTTGGTTTCCGGAAATAAAAAAAAAAAAGGTAAAAAAAAAAGAAAAGAAAAGGGGGTTGGGGGGACCCCCCCATTTAGAATAAAAAACGTCATAAAATAAAATTCGACATTTTTTTTTTCTACATTTATTTTTCTACATTTTGTCTTTCTACATTATCACTATAAACCTTGAATCCCTTTATGGTTGTGTTGATGGTCTGCATCATCTCCCATCTGGTTATCTGCAATCATTTAGTATTTGCTCCAACCTGAACTCTTGGCATCAGGATTGTTGTGAACACTGATGAGATCAAGCTGAACAAGTTGCACAAGCTGTTTTCATATGGGATTGCATGAAAGGATTCTTCTGATTTAACATAGAAGTAATTCTCTCTCTTCATTCGGCTCATTAGTTCCACAGTTCTCTGCTTCCTCATGTGAGCATCTGCTTTCGGGAAACTGTCAATATTCAGGTCACTTATCGGAATCACCAACGCTGGAACATGGACATTCACCAATGGCCATATACCTCCCCAATCCTTCGGCAACCTAACATATGCTTTGGATACACATGCCCAATAATGATCCATGATCACTACAGTACTATGTGCCATTCCTGTAGCATTTAAAATGTGTCCACAGTTCTGATTTTCTCCCATTTTTCTTGTACCATTGTATCTGAAGGACAGTTTGGAATTCTCCAGTGGCACTATCTGTAGGGGTCCTCCTCTGTCTTCGACCCATGTTAGCAGTCTGGCCAGTCTCGGCCATAATGGTTTGCATATCATCTGTGCATTTTCGATGGTTTCCTTATAGTGTCCAATGATCATCCATGCTCTGCAGATCACTACTCCCTTCTCCCATCCGTCTGGTGAAAGCACTGTTCCCCAGATTTGCATTTGACCTCTGTTCTTCCATCTTTGCGCTTCTTCTGGAGATTCTCCTTTGATGTTCAGTTTTCTGTATGTTTCTCTTCTGATTTCTGCACCTTTAACTCCAGGCTTTTCATATCTTATCACAATGTTCCTTGTTTTGCCATTGTTTCTTGTCTTTATGACTTGTACATCATCATCGTCATCTGGATCAGTCGCTTCAGTTGCCCATTTGAGTGAAGCATCACCTCCCATGAACTGACCTCTGGTCTTGCACATTGCTATGTGTGACAGACAGTGTGCTGTCTGCACATCTACATCGACAGCTACAAAGATTTTTGACTTCCCCATGCTGTAAGGTAGGAGTGCACACACAAAGCATTCTTCCTCTGAAGTTCATCTTCCGACTTTCTTCATGTGTTGGTACCATATGTTGTTTCCCAAGTGTGCTGTGCTGTCCAAGTAATCGTTCAATTAGTTATTGTCTTCTTGTACGCTCCTTATAATTCTTAAGGTCTTCCTGTAATTTGCTATAACCAAATCCTTAAACACATCTGTATAGCTTCTTCTTGCTGGGGGACTCTCAGGTATCTTCATCAATGATCTGGGAATGTCCACATGTATTATCCTGGTAGGATAAGGTCTGGTAAGTCTTTCCTTTTCCTCCTGCCTCTTTTTGGCCCTGGTTATGAACATCCATATTGATCCTGCCATTGTCTCTTCACGTGATTGTATTGCAGGAATTAAGCTTGACCCTTTAATCACTGGATCAGGTGTGCTCGTCAGTGCTATCTCTGCTTGTTCATTCTCTAGAGTCTTTTGTCTCTTTAAAAGTTCAGCTTTCTCCATCTGCCTCTCAACTTCTCTTGGTGTGGAACTTCTCATCGTTGTTTATCCAAGCTTCCCCCATTCTCTGAAAAGTGATTCTGAACGTATAGACACTAGACCTGGTGTGTATTTACTCATGTACCTTCCCTCAACCCCTTCTCTGGTTTACTATGCCGACCCTGTCTCCGGCATTGCAATTCATTTGTTACAACAAGTTTTGTGTGTGTGTCATTATTTATCACATCCATTTCAAGTTCAGTCACTCTGTCATTCCTTCTAGGAACAGGAATGACTATGTAAGGTCTGGATACCTTTGTAGGTTGTATGCGTACATCATTAGGTGGGTGCACGGGAATCTGAACTCTGTGCACCAATGAAAAATACAGTTCTAATTGTCAATGGCAGTAATATAATAATGAATACTATGCATATGTAAGTAATACATTTGTAAGTGAGTTTACATCATTTGTTCCTTGGCCAATATGTACGTCTCTCCTCATGAGAGAGGACAACGTTACTGCTCTGGTTTCCCATCTCAATCATTTAAAGAAGCAAAACTAACTTTGAATACATGCTAACATTTGCCATTTTGATCTGGATTCTACGGTCTCTATTTGCAGGTTACACAATGCTAGACTGCTTATCCGCCTTATCTGAATAGTGGACTGTCTCTTGTCTCTGGAAACAGTTCCTTTTCTAAAAACAAAAGTTCCAAATGAGGCAATAGGTTCAGCAAGTCTTTTAATTTGCGTGTTCAAAATAGACCAGTTCCCAGTCAATGTCTCTAATGTGTTTCGCTCCAGATGACATGTTGTTCCTTTGCCAGCGTAAAAAAAAGCAAAGTCCTTGGCAACACCTTCACGATCTGTTCCTCGAAGGAAAGTTTTTACAATCTTCTCCACTGATTCTGCTGCTGGCTATAAAGTTCAACCTGCATTATGGTACCATGCAGGAGTATACTCATCTGTACAGAGTTCGCTGGGTCTCTAATGAAAGTGAGGACATCAACACTGGCATGTCTCCCTACAAGTTCTGGAAAGTCTTCAATTAAGCGAAAGAAAATGTTACTCATTAGTCTGCTATCTTCTGGTGACAGGGACATTTGTCTTGTCCTCGCTGTATTCCGGAAGCAAAAGAAACTGCTCTGCAATCACTGTGAGCAGCCTCCTTATTGTCTTGTCATGTTCAGGATCTTGAAGAAACTCTGTTATGCTTGTGATTCTTGCCACCTTTTAGGCAGAAACATGTGCAGGTCCCTTAGGGACCACTGCAAAAAGTTTAAGACCTCAGGAGTAAGCAGTAAACCCAATTGGTAGCAGTCTGTACCACCCAGATTTACCTGGTAGCTGTGGCTGAGCAGTCAGACTTCTCTCAAGAAGAGTTAGGCAGTATATAGAGTATACACAATAGGGATAAAAAATACAGTAGAACAACCAAACACTGACCAGCGCTTTGGTATAAAAGTATATAAGTATTTATTTAAAAACACACTTATGAAAATACACTGGCACTAATATATCAAGCAAGTTCAAACACAGTCACTATAAGTATATACACCTCCCTAGTTAATTATTTGACAAGTCTAGGTTAAAACACCACTTGTTAGCAAAACAGAGGTGAGCGCGTAACCGTAGATGGCACTCCAATAATTTGTTTAAAAAGGGAGAGAAAAGGCAGAGTAGGAAAATAACACAGTACCAGCACTTTTAAGAAACCACAGCAAGTCAAGAAAGGCAGGATCTACTGTAGAGCCAAAAGTTCATAGGCCAGGCCCACTCTTGGAGAGAGCAAGGCGGAATGTGCCCAAGATCACATAGTGGAAATGCACTCAAAGGGCCTCATTACACGGACAGCGGTAAGGGTTAACAGTCACCGTTAATGGTACCGGTGACCGTTAACCCTTACCGCCTTACATCGAGGTCCCTTTGCGGGTTGGAGAATTTAACGCCTGATTTTTGCAGGCGTTAAAAACCAACCGGCAAAGGGACCAGGGAGCAAATTACAGTACCGCAATTTGCGGTGTCGTAATTAGCACCTTCCCCATTCCCATTATGCCCTATGGGGCAAAAATGGGAATGGGGAAGGGCAATGGGGGGAAGGAGGAATTACCGCCCCACCAACCTTGGAATAGGGCGGTAATTCACCCTTTCCACCAAGGTGGTGCCGGTATTTTACCGGCATGGACCAAGGTGCTAATAGCACCTTGGGCCACCACCGTCCGTGTAATGAGGCACAAAGTCTTTGCAGAAAAGTCAAAAAGAGGTTGGATCCGTTCAGAAAGGCAAAGTTAGCAGGTCTGAGGTCAACCCAGTTAGAAAGTCAAGGATTTAAGGGACACCTTGGACAATCTGTTGCAATGGAGACCAGGCGGGACACAGTACCTGAAATGGTGAGAAAGCTCCAGCGGTGGCAGTTGTTCCTGGCGTCGGATGCAAGTCATGTCTTCGACCAGAGGAAGTGATTATCTCGACGAGGAAGAAAGCTGGAGGTTGTTGCACTGCCAGGGAAGAAACCAGACACGGAGTTCCCGATTAAAAAGGTACGACCCTTTTATTTGCGGTAGTGGTGAAGCGTGGCTATCCAGCCGCCGGGGTGCTTGGCACGGGCGATTCGACTATGAGACGTCCAGGAAGGCGAAAAAGGCGAACTGGTTGGTCCCACCAGCTCAAAGGGAAGAAGACTCTCCTGGAAGAGGATCTCCTCTGTCGTCTGGGAAGTGGTGAGTTCGTACAGCAGGGCTCCACCGGTGGTGCCGTTGTTGTAAATGGCTCAGCTTCTCCCCTCTTCGGATTCTTTAGGTCCTGTGGAGACTTCTGAAGTTCTAGTCCCCAAAACCCTGCTTTTATGCAGATAAACCCCCATTCAACAGCCTAACTGTCACTCAAACATGCTAAGTGGTGAGCCGGGCGGCTCCCCACTGGGCCAATCACACAAGAGGCACCTCAGTCCAGGGTCCCTAATCCCCCTCCAACACATCCGGGCTCGACTTGGGTTAGAGTTTCAGAGGCGAACACAAACGCCATTTTAACCCAGAGTCCTGGCAAAAAAAAAACAACCGGGGAATAAATATTAAATAAATAACCCAGCGGTATCTTTAACATTGCACCAAAAAGTGGTGCGTTTAAAATCAATGGGAAAATCCCATAGGAAATATTCCGGTGGAATATTTCGCGTGGTATTCACTGCCACCAGCCAGAAACTCAACAAGGGGGGACTGGACAGTGCCCCCTTGGAAAACAGACCCAGGGGCAATCGAATTACCCCTACCAGTACTTCCACAATATGATGATTTGTACTGGTTCTGTTCACAATTTGAGACTAGTAAAGCCAATGGTGACTTTACATGCCCTGGGAGACAGTAGTCAGTCCCAGGGTATGGAGTCTATGTTTGGGGGTCACTGTGACACCCCTGTGTTACTGCACTGAGGGTGCTGTATAACACACATACCAAAAAACATGACGCCCTATGGAGTAAAAGACCCCATAGCCCATAGAACACATTTACAGTCAAAGGACATACTCAAATCATGCCTAAGAGTGGGAGAGAAAATAAGTCTCACTCTTAGCAGGAGAAAAAATAAACCCCAGAAATCCAGGAAAGCTGCTGGGGGACTCGCTAGATTTAGGAAATTCAGCCTTAACAGAGAATTCTCCCTAACACTCGTCCCCACCCCCCCTCAGACTAAGGGACAGGAGGATTTAATCCACTCCTGGATGAATCTCATACCTCTAGTCGATGACATACATCCTAGAGAGACCATCAGCATTTTGGTGGTGACACCCTGACCTGTGCTAAATGGTGAAATCAAACCCTTGAAGGCAGATTGACCATCTCAATAGTTTTGGATTTTACCCCTTCATTTGCATCAACCATCTCAAGGGTTGGAGGTCAGTCTGAATGACAAATGTAGAACCATACAAGTATGGCCTAAACTTCTTCAGAGCCCACAAAATGGCAAAACACTCTCTTTCAAGTGTTGCCCACCTTGTCTCAGGATCCTTCGGCTTTCTACTGATGAAGCAAATGGGGTGCTCCCTACCTTTCCCATCCAGTTGACTAAGGACTGCACCTATACCTACATTTGAAGCATCTGTCTGTACAATGAAAGTGTGGTGGTAGTCAGGGGCTCTCAGTACTGGAGCTTGGCAAAGAGCTTTCTTCAGGTTTTCAAAGGCCTGATTGCACTCCTCATTCCATCTGACCTTCTTCGGGAATTTTGGAGAGGGGATCACATTCAGTGGAGAAGCTATGGTCCCATAGTTCTCAATGAAATTCCTGTAGTACCCAGTGAGGCCTAGGAAGGCTCTCACTTGGGTCTGAGTAGTAGGTGTTGTCCAATTTTGCACAGCTTCAATCTTACTGAGCAAAGACCTTATTTCTCCACCTCCTACCTCATGTCTAAGGTAGACCACTTTAGTCTGTCCAATCTGGCATTTACTTGCCTTTATTGTCAGATTGGCCTTCTCAAGAGCCTGCAAAACATGTCCTAGGTGGTTAACATGCTCTTCCCAGGAGTGGCTGAACACTGCAATGTCATCCATGTATGCCATGCAGAAGTCCTCGATCCCAGACAGAACCTGATTTACCATCCTTTGGAATGTAGCAGGTGCATTTTTCAGTCCAAAAGGCATAAGCTTAAATTGGTATAAGCCAACTGGGGTAGAAAATGCAGTTTTATCCTTGGCATGGTCTGTCAGGGCTATTCGCCAAAAGCCTGACGTCAGATCAAATGTGCAGAGGAACTTGGCTGAATCAAGTCTATCCACCAACTCATCTGTCCTTGGCAAAGGGTGGGCATCAGTCTTCGTGACTGCATTAAGTGCTCTATAGTCCACACAGAATCTCAATTCATTGGATCCTGCCTTTGGTACTAACACAACTGGGCTAGACCATGGACTAGTAGAGGGCTCTATTACCCCGAGGTCAAGCATCTTGCTGACCTCCCCTTTGATGTGGGTCCTTACATTCTCTGACATTCTGTATCCTCTGTTTTTGACTGGCAGACAGTCACCATTGAGTATATCATGCTGGCCCCAAGGGGTCAAGCCTGGTGAAAGTGAGAACAGGGAGGCAAACTGATTTAACATAGATTTGCACTCCTCTTGTTGCTCAGGTGTCAGATTTGAAGAGAGATTCACTCCTTCAATCTTTTCATCCAAGGGTAAGCCTCTGAGGAGATCAGGGAGATCTTCACTCTCTTCTTCCTCTTCTGATGAAGCTCGAAGCAGGGCTCCTACGTCAGCCCTAGAGACATATGCCTTTAGTCTGTTGGTGTGGAAGACTCTGGGAGCCTCCCTGGGATTGCCCAAGTCCACCAGATAGTTCACCTCTCCATGTTTTCCCACAACCTTGAAGGGTCCCATCCATTTATCTTGCAAGGCCCTCTGCCTTGTTGGAATCATAACTAGAACTAGCTTGTCTTGAGTGAACTCAACGATGTTAGCCTTTTGATCATGCCAATGCTTGACCAAAGCTTGTCCAGCTTTCAGGTTATCACTAGCTTCTGCCATCATGTGTGACATTCTCCTCCGGAGACCTATCACATAGTCAGTCACTCTGACTGGCTTGGGGGAAGGAGCACTCTCCAACCCCTCCTTAATCAGGGCCAATGGACCTCTGACTGGATGGCCATAAAGAAGTTCAAAGGGAGAATAACCTACTCCCTCCTGAGGGACTTCTCTATAAGCAAAGGGAAGGCATGGCAGTAGAAGGTCCCACTTTTTCTTAAGAGGTTCTTCTAAAGCACCTATCATGCTCTTCATGGTTCTGTTGAACCTCTCTACTAATCCATTTGTCTGAGGGTGGTATGCGGTTGATAACTTGTAAGTAACTCCACAGGTTTTCCACATGGCTTTCATGAAGTGGGGCATAAAATGTGACCCTCTGTCAGAGATTACTTCCTTGGGAAACCCAACCCTGGTAAAAGTACCAAGGAGGGCCTTAGCCACAGCCTGAGCTGTAACAGTCCTCATAAGGAATTGCCTCAGGGTATCTAGTAGCATGGTCTACTACAACAAGGATAAACCTGTTGCCTGAGGAGGTTGGAGGATCAAGGGGACCAACAATGTCAATCCCAACCCTCTCAAATGGGGCTCCCACTACTGGGAGAGGCACTAAAGGTGCCACATTCTTGGAACCAACCTTACCAGAAGTTTGGCAGGTGTGGCAGCTCTTGCAATACTTATCTACCTCAGCCCCCATTTTTGGCCAATAAAAGTAGAGTGAGAGCCTTTCCTTGGTCTTCTTGAAACTCAAATGACCGGCCAAAGGAATCTCATGGGCTAGTTGCAAGAACTGTTGTCTGTTTTCTTGAGGCACTACAAGTCACTTGTAGTCTCCAGGTGAAGACGCAGTCGGTTCACTGTAGAAGAGGCCATCTTCCCAGTGTAACCTATACTTCCCAGGCTCTTGCCCATCAGCCAGAGAAGCTGCCTGGTGGTGAAGACCTTCCAGAGTTGGACATTCTCTTTGTCCCTTACTGAAGTCTGCCCTGTTGGGTCCACCTTCTGCCAGTAAAGACTGCAGCTCAGGATGGTCAACAGGATCCAGATCTCCAATAAGTTATTGGCCTTCTACTAGCTCTTCCTCAGAGTCTAGTCCAACCACACAGGGTTGTACCTCCCTCTCAGCCTCAGCTGGAGGTGGACTTACAGGTGTAACTTTGGACAACCTTGGGGAAGTCCTTGTTGGAAGCACTGGAGGGCTTGCTGCTGGCTTCTTCTTAGAAGTCTGGGGTTGCCCCTTTGCTTCTGTTTGTTTAGAGACTGCAGTAAGTACCTCCAGTGGAGAAGGAGTGATATCTTTCTTCATCATCTCCAGAGAAGAACCTCTCATGGTTTTCTCTCTTGCAGGTCTGGTTAGCTCCTGTAACCTTTTACTAGGAGGTCTGGGGGTATGTGACCTCTACTCCAAGAGTCTTCAGGTCATTTCCCATCAGAACCCTTCCTGGTACCTCACATTGTACACTGACAGGTATCTTCACAGTCATATCATTGCACTGGATGAGAACTGGTAATTGGGGAAGCATCTGCACAGGCCCTCCAGCTAACTTGGTGAGGCGTTTGGGTGCCTTAGCAACACCCTCTGCCTTGAAAAATGATTCATCCACCACAGTTATGCTGGCCCCAGTGTCCCTAATGGCAGGAGTCTCCTGACCATTCACCTGGACACTCTACTTATGATACTCTTTAGTATTATCTGGGATATAATTATACACATCTAAATTCTGTTGTTCCCACAACCCCAGGGACACTAAAGAAACACTGGCTGAGACTCCAATGGGATCATCAGCCAGTAGTAGAAAGTTTCCAATGGCCATTTGTACTTCCTCCTCTGGAGCGAAGTCTAAGGAGACAGTGTGGACCCCTGAAGGTTTACCCTTACATCTGGGATCCCCTTTCACATGGTCAGTAGAGCTACAAACATAGCATTTACCAAATGCTTTTTGGAATGGTGGCTTGTTCTGACCTCCTTCTGGTTTGGCACCAGAAGGTACACTAGGCTGATTTGGTTTCCCTTGGGGCTTACCCTTATTGTTTTGTTTGGGGCCCTCTTTGGGATTGGAATTATTAGAATTCTCTTTGGAGTCCTTTTTAGGCTGTTTCCCCTCATCCTTTTTCTGAGTTGCCCCAGAGTCCTTGTGAGTAGCCCTGTTGGCAACCCACAAGTCAGCAGCCTTAGCTAACTTCCTGGAATCTAATTCCTTTGAATCAGCCAAGTGCTGTCTGAGCTCAGGAGAGTAGGCATCACAAATTGACTCCAACATCACAAGATTCTTCATTCCCTCATAAGTGTTCACCCTGTAACCCTTAATCCATCCCTCTAAGTTCTTCAAACTTTCACTCACCCAGGTAGCCCAAGGGGTACCATTATGCTTTTTGAGGGTCCTAAACCTCTTAAGGTACTGGGAAGGGGTCTTCCCAAATCTATCTATTAAAGCTAGCTTCACACGTTCATAATCCTTCTTATCCACCTCCCCCAACTCCATTACCACATCAGATGCAACGGGGGGAGCATAGAGAACAACCAAGGAAGTAACTCATTCCCTGATATGTCCTGGAGCCCATGATTATACTCAAACATAGCCAACCAATCTAACACATCCAACTTAGGCTCATACATACCCACAATCTCTTTAGGCATCCAGGATCTTTTGGGACTGGAACTCCTAGAGGATCCGGAGAGAGGAGCATTTTTAACAGACAATTTCTTCATCTCTAGCTCATGCTTGAGCTCCATTTCCCTGAGCCTTAGTTCTTGGTTTAGTTCTTGGTGCCTTTGTTTTGCTTGAGCATTAACTCTCTTAAACTCCAATTCAAGCTTCATTTTCTCTAGTTCTATACATTGAGGAGTAAATGTGGGACCTGGCAAAGGTTCAGTAGGTACAGCTGGAAGAGCAGACAGAGGCCCAGGGGGGACAACTACAACAACCTCACCCTCCTCTTCTGACTCTGCCTCAAAATTATCAATACTTTGATCAATATCAATATCATCACTGTTATCTACATTTTCTGGGAGAGTAGGTTCCTCTGAACCACTACCCAGACTTTGGTTTGCTAACAATCTTTCTATTAGCTCAATTTTCTTGCCTTTAGTCAGGAGATTCTTATGCTTACAGAGAACTCTTAAACAATCAGCAGTTTTTGTAGCAAGGGACTCTTGACTATAACTTTCCATAGTTGACAGGTTAGAAAATAAACTTTTTAGTGCTAAGCATTGTGGTTAGTTGCACCAAGGTATTTAAAAGCACACTAAAATGTATACTCAATACAAATCCCACCGCTGTACACCAGTGTTAGGCAGAAACCTGTGCAGTTCCCTTTAGGACCACTGCAAAAAGTTTAAGACCACAGGAGTAAGCAGTAAACCCAATTGGTAGAAGTCTGCAGCACCCAGATTTACCTGGTAGCTGTGGCTGAGCAGTCAGACTTCTCTCAAGAAGAGTTAGGCAGTATATAGAGTATACACAATAGGGATAAAAATACAGTAGAACAAGCAAACACTGACCAGAGCTTTGGTATAAAAGTATATAATTATTTATTTAAAAACACACTTATGAAAATACGCTGGCACTAATATATCAAGCAAGTTCAAACACAGTCACTATAAGTATATACACCTCCCAAGTTAATTATTTGACAAGTCTAGGTTAAGACACCACTTATTAGCAAAACAGAGGTGAGCACGTAACCGTAGATGGCACTCCAATAATTTGTTTAAAAAGGGAGAGAAAAGGCAGAGTAGGAAAATAACACAGTACCAACACTTTTAAGAAACCACAGCAAGTCAAGAAAGGCAGGGTCTACCGTAGAGCCAAAGGTTCATAGGCCAGGCACACTCTTGGAGAGAGCAAGGCGGAATGTGCCCAAGATCACATAGTGGAAATGCACTCAAAGTCTTTGCAGAAAAGTCAAAAAGAGGTTGGATCAGTTCAGAAAGGCAAAGTTAGCAGGTCTGAGGTCAACCCAGTTAGAAAGTCAAGGATTTAAGGGACACCTTGGACAATCGGTTGCAAGGGAGACCAGGCGGGACACAGTACCTGAAATGGTGAGAAAGCTCCAGCGGTGGCAGTTGTTCCTGGCGGCAGGTGCAAGTCGTGACTTCGACCAGAGGAAGAGATTATCTCGATGAGGAAGAAAGCTGGAGGTCGTTGCACTGCCAGGGAAGAAACCAGCCACGGAGTTCACGATTAAAAGGTACGACCCTTTTATTCGCGGTAGTGGTGAAGCGTGGCTATCCGGCCGCCGGGGTGCTTGGCATGGGTGATTCGACCATGAGAAGTCCAGGAAGGCAAAAAAGGCAAACTGGTTGGTCCCACCAGCTCAAAGGGAAGAAGACTCTCCTGGAAGAAGATCTCCTCTGTCATCGGGGAAGTGGTGAGTTCGTACAGCAGGGCTCCACCGGTGGTGTCGTTGTTGTAGATGGCTCAGCTTCTCCCCTCTTCAGATTCTTTAGGTCCTGTGGCGACTTCTGAAGTTCCAGTCCCCAAAGCCCTGCTTTTATGCACAAAACCCCCCATTCAACAGCCTAGCTGTCAGTCAAACATGCTAAGTGGTGAGCCGGACGGCTCACCACTGGGCCAATAACACAAGAGTGCGACTTGAGTTGCCGAGGCGACTCAGTACAGGGTGCCTAATCCCCCTCCCACACATCCTGTAGACCCCAGAGAGAGTGGCACCATTTGGAGGGCTTCTGTGGAGAAGCCCGCCAAAAAGTGGAACAAAGGGCTCGACTTGGGTTAGAGTTTCAGAGGTGAACACAAATGCCATTTTAACCCCGAGTCCTGGCAAAAAAAAACAACCGGGGAATAAATATTAAACAAATAACCCAGCGGTATCTTTAACATTGCACCAAAAAGTGGTGCGTTTAAAATCAATGGGAAAATCCCATAGGAAATATTCCGGTGGAATATTTTGCGTGGTATCCACTGCCACCAGCCAGAAACTCGACAAGGGGGGACTGGACAGTGCCCCATTGGAAAACAGACCCAGGAGCAATCGAATTACCCCTACCAGTACTTCCACAAAATGATGGTTTGTACTGGTTCTGTTCTCAATTTGAGACTAGTAAATCCAATGGTGACTTTACATGCCCTGGGAGACAGTAGTCAGTCCCAGGGTATGGAGTCTATGTTTGGGGGTCACTATGACACCCCTGTGTTACTGCACTGAGGGTGCTGTGTAACACATATACCAAAAACACATGAAGCCCTATGGAGTAAAAGACCCCATAGCCCATAAAACACATTTACAGTCAAAGGACATACTCAAATCATGCCTAAGAGCGGGAGAGAAAAAGAGTCTCACTCTTAGCAGGAGAAAAAAATAAACCCCAAAAATCCAGCAAAGCTGCTGGGGGACTCACTAGGTTTGGGAAATTAGAGAAACTCTGTTATGTTTGTGATTCTTCCCACCAATGACAGGTATGATCTCAATACTAACTCGAAATAGATCAGGATGTCTTTGGTGAGGTCACTATTGCGGGACACCATGAGTAAGTCCAAATAAGGCTCCTGTATTGAAAGAGTCAGGATACTGTATTCTCTTCCAATTTATGTATCCTCAATCAAAATCTGGCATATCTTTTTTTTTCAAGGCTTTAGTGTGCCTCAGTCCAAAGTCTAAAATCAACAAGCTAATATTTCTTTTTGCCTTATATGTGCAATTTTTTTTCTTCATCCTGCAACTAGGATGCACAGAGTGTCCGTGTTTTTGTGTCCCTTTTTTCTTATTTTGCTAAAAGGAAGTGTCCAAGATTAAACCACAACTTGCACAAAATGTTCCTTGTCTCTGTTTTGCTGGTCATGCGGCCTTCTTCCTCGTCATGGATCTCGTCTGAACTTGCTGTGGTTCTTCCCCATTGTTTGTAGTCTCTACGCGGTGGGGTGCAGGCAGAGGGTCTTCTCCGATATATGGCTTGATGCCGCCCAGAAAGATCCAATTTCTTCTTCCCTGTAGCTTGACTTCTGAGGGTGTAACATCCTGCACTCTAAAGGGGCTGTTGAACCTCGGCTCGTCCCACTTTTTTCTTGTGTGGTTTCTCACCAGAACTGTGTCCCCAGGGAATATGGGAGGAACATGAAATTTCGAAACTGGGTCTGTTGTAGTATCTCTTTCTTTGTTCTGTGCTACCCTGCACCCTGCTTGTCGTCGCTGCAGCTGTCCTGAAATGACAGTAAGACTAGATGTCATGCAATTCAAGTAGTTTTGCATTTCCAATTCTAGCACTTCTCCTGTTGGCTGGCCATCAGATCATGCATCATGAGATGATGGTCAGAACCAGGCTGGTTTCTGAGTGCATACAGTGCCAGCGGAAGACAGTGTAGCCACCCCTTTTTCAGAGTAAGCTTCAACTTGGCTATCCTTTCCTTTAACAAGCCGTTGAGCTTCTCGCATTTACCGTTCCCTTGAGGACTAAACGCTGAAGAAAAATTGTGCTTTATACCAAGCAACAAGCTAATCTGTTCAAATACTATATTAAAAATTTAGGACAATTGTCTGACCTCATGACTTCACACACTCCCCCCTGGGAAACACCTCCCTCACCAAGAAGTTGGCGGCACAGGTAGAGTCGGGGTATGTACACGGACCTGCTTCTATCCATCTAGAGAATGGACACAACACAACAATTAGATACCTTTACCCGTTACATACTTGAATCATTTCGACGTAGTTGATATTTAAGTGCTGAAAAGGCCATTAGGCCTTGGGAGAACTCCTCTAATTACACGTAGTGTATGCCCAGCCATGAACTGCTGACAAATTATACAGTTCACCATAAAAAATGCAACGTGTTCTGCCAAGTTTGGTATGAACCAGTCTTCAGCAATCGTTGCTGCTAGATTCTCCTTTGTCATGTGCAGTGGATAGTGTAACTGTTCCAGTGCTATCTTTAATAAGGCTATAGGCATCACCAGTTTACCAGTGCTGTCTTATCACCACAAGCTTTCAGAGGGGTTTGAAGAACACCCTTGTCGCTTCCTAAGTTCTTCTCTTCCTGTGGTGCCTCCCCTTGGAGTCCTTGCCAAATTCCTTTAGCCTTCATGCTCGCTTCGTGCAACAGTCATTCTCTCATGCACATCAATTATTTCCACACTCATGATTTTTTTGTCTTTAGTTGCCACATGCTTGGCTTCAGTGTCTGCCGTTTGATTTCCCTGTGAGATCAAATCTGTCCCTTTCGTGTGGGCGGCGCATTTCACAACCGCTATGCCCTCTGGTAGCTGTAGTGCCTTAATGAGCCTGTCCAATAAGGCTGCGTGCTGCACTGGCGTGCTGTCCACTCGCAGGTAGCCACTCCTTTTCCAGCGCGCTAGGCCTGTGTGCACTGTTGACGTCACATAGGCAGAGTCACTGTACATTGTCACTTCCTGGTCTGCGTGATTCTTGAGTGCGAGTATCAACGCCAATAACTCTGCAGCTTGTGCTGAATAGTGTGAGGGTAATCATGCACTAATGAGTACTCGAAATTCCCCATTTGCTGTGTGCTTCATCACAGCGGCGCCTGTATATCTTTGTCCATCATTTTGATCGATCCTCGAAGAACCATCAATGAAGATGATTTCTCCTCCTTCCAATGCATTTTCTTTCACTCTGGGTATCTCATCATAGAACTCTTCATAGTTCGCGCAATCATGTATTGGCTCTAATTCAGTGACCGGGTCCGCTATGAACATAGCTGGGTTCACTATTTTGCATCAAATTATTTTAATAATTGGATTTGATATGAGAACTTCATAAGCAGAAGCTCTCTGAGATGTCAATGTGTCTTTTGGTTTCTCTAAAATGGCAAATAATGCGTGCTCGACAAATAACATCATTGGGCATCCCATTACAATAGTTGCAGCCTTCTCTATGGCGAATGCTGCGGCAGCTAAACTTTGTTCGCATGGGAAGTGACCCCTCATCACTGGGTCCAAATTCCCACTGTACTATGCAAGGGGCTTGTACCCCAACGTGGTTCTCTGTGTGAGTACTGCTGTCATAACACTGCCATTCATGTGTGAAAACAGGTAGAATTCTTCTGCATAGTAGGGAATCCCTAAAACTTGTGCCGTGCAAATGGCCTTTTGTAGTTCAACAAACCCTTCTTCCATAGTCTCTGTCGAAACTATTTTCTCTTTCATTGCCTGTGCTTTCTTCAAGGCTTGTAACAAGGGTCTGATATAGGAACTGTAGTCAAAGACCCATGCTCTGACATAGTTGCATAATCCGAGAAAACTCTGCATTTGTTTTATCGTGTATGGTTTGGCTGTCTTTAAAATGGCCTCAGCACTTTCAGGGGTAACCTTTTTCCACTTATGTGATATTATCTGGCCTATATGCAGCACTTCTAGTTGACAATATTGTAACTTTTCTTTGTAAACTTTGTCCTTTCTCAGCCAGTATAGTCAATAGCTGAATAGAGTCATGTCTGCACTTTTCCTCTGTCGTACTGCAAACTAGAATGTCATCCACGTATTGTAATACAACACTCTCTAATGCGATATTGCTCAAGTCCATCTGTAGGACTCTGTTGAAAATTGAAGGAGACTCACAGTACCCTTGAGGCAGCCTTGTGCTTTTCAGACGAACTTGTCTGAATGTAAACAATGTCAAATCTTGTGAGTCTTTGTGCAATGGGATTGAGAAAAATGCATTTTTCAAGTCAATCACTGTGAAATACCTTGCTTCAACAGGTATATTACATAGGATTGTGGACGGGTTAGGGACTAGAGGTAACTCGTCCTCGAATATCCGGTTTATTAGTCGTAAATCTTGGATTAGACGCGAAGACCCTCCCTTTGATTTTTTAATCGGATAAACCACAGTTTTGCTCAATGACTCTGACGTCACAAAGATTCCCTGCTCCATCATGGCAGTAAATGTCTTAAAATCCCTTCATCTGCTTCCCTAGACGTGGGATACTGTCGTGCTTTTAGTAGAATTGCTCATGGTTTCAGTTTAATCTTCACTTTTCCGACTCCTTTCAGTAAGCCTATGTCATAGGGGCCTCTAGTCCATACTGAGACCGGCACCTTTGCCATGTCATCTTCAAAGTATTCAGGACGTTTTTGTGCCAGCAACATTCTCTGAGGCACTTCTCTTTTCAGCATTTTCACCAAATAGATGAGATTAACCTCAACTGTCATCTCATCTTCACCTGTTTGTTCTTCAAACAGATCATCATCAGTGACGTCAATCTGTAACCTTCCCCAATGGTGATTACTGCACACCATTGTCTGCCTTCATCATCACAACCTTCAAGCAGAGCCATTGTTCCTCGCACTATGGCTGTTTGTATTGTCAAGGGAAACACTGGTCCCTTTTCCTCATGCATACGTATTCTTGGTCTGACTAAAAATTAATCTGGGGTTCTCATGGTTTTGTCTGCAAGGCCTGGTAGCTATGACATTAATATGCACACTCCATAAGCAAATACTTCTGGTTCCAATGGAATAGCTCTCATAGCCATTTGTCCTGCGTATGCTGCAATCATTTTGCATACGTTCAAATAATGCATCCCTGGAGTTGAACATACCATGCCCTTCTCCGTGAACGAGAGTGTCATGTTTAGCTTTGTCATTAGGTCTCGTCCCAGTAGATTCATAGGGGCTTGCCTTGAATATAGCAGTGTATAGACTGGAGGGCTGCTTCTCTACTCTGTGAGGGACTGGGAAAAAAACGGTAAAAAACAACAAAATATGTACCCACAGGTTACAATCTACGGGTGATGTGGTATATCAATTACCTATGCACCCCTCGTTTTCTCTGTGCAAAAGAAGCGAAAAAATGCAAGATTAAGGATCACTACTTTCTAGGGGCCTCATTACACGGAATGCGGTAAACCATGGTGCCATTAGCTCCATGGTTGCCGCCAGTACCATATCGGTACCACCATGGAGAAAAGGGGAATTACTATCCTATTCCAAGGTTGGCGGGGCGGTAATTCCCCCTTTCTCCATGGCATTTCCCCATTCCCATGTATGCCCCATAGGGCTCAATGGGAATGGGGAAGGAGCTAATTATGGTACCGCAAATTGCGGTACCGTAATTAGCACCAAGGTCCCTTTGCGGGTCCCAACTTTAACGGCTGGTCTACACCAGCCGTTAAGGTCGGGTCCCGCCAAGGGACCTCGTAGTAAGGCGGTAAGGGTTTACTGGTACCGGTGCCCTTACCGGTACTCCCTTACCGCATTCCGTGTAATGAGGCCCTAGGTGTGCTAATCAGTATTCCCAGATGGTGTCCTAATGTTGTCTGTATGTTCAAAGTAACATCACATATGTATATGGGGGCAGAATTAATGCCATTATCTGGATCATATCACTCAGTTTTGTCACTTGACTGAACATAAGGTCTAACCAGAGACTCAAAGATACTTTTCATCATTTAATACAAAACATAAGACAATCTTTTATACAAAAGCCTCAGCAACATTTTGCAAAACATGCAGCAATATTCTTTTAAAGTAAGCTCCACTCCAAGCATGTTACAAAAAGCAGAAAAGCAAGAATCATCTAAATAAAACACAAACCATAAATAACAATTGTTATTCATTGTAAAAATTGGGGGTTAATGGCTAGTGTAGATTGGTTCACGTATAAGCACTGGCCCACCGTTTCTTACAATTCTGATGGGGTCTACGTATGAGGCCTGACCTTGCATGCACAGCCACATAGACCACACCTTGACGCTGGAAAAGTCAACCAGGCGTGGTCAGATACATTTCGGCGTGTTGATCTAAAACAAAAACCGCCTTCCTCAGGACCAGAGGTCAGATATGTAAGAATAATGCCCCTAGAAAAGGAAAGAGAAGAGAATAAAACACAGACCAGAGGCAAATCGTATATGTGAAAAAATAGAAAAGTTACTAGCTCTCCAGTCCTGTCCTAGCACTACTCAACATTTGGGACTACAAATAATGAAGAAAAAGAGCTAGACAGAGAAGTGACTAAAAGTTAGAGAAAAAGCACTGAATGAGAATATGTAAAGATCCTGCATACACAAAACGTTCATGCTCCCAAGTTAGAGAGTGAAAGATATGCGTCAGTATGTAAAGTAAATGGGTGGCCATACTAGGTGCTCCTCAGAGAGTCATGTCACACATGCAGGTGAAGTCACCTTTTTAGAGTCAAGCAGGAAGAACAAGAAATTACACAATCGCCATTCAGAAACGATTGTCTAATCGTTACATGGTAGAGGGTGTACTAATGAGCAGGCTCCATAATGGCCCTATCTAACCTAACATATTACATGTAGAGAGCGTGCCAGTAGTATGGCATCCTAAATGGTAGCCCAGGTCATGGAAGACATCATTACCTGAACTAGGGCTGTAAATAGGGCAAAGGACTGATGTTTCAAGCCGAATCCATCAATGGCGACGCTGAGATGTGAACCTGCTGAAACGCGCTGAGGTGAACTGCAAAAAATGCAGCCAGCACCAAGTCAGAATGACTAAAGGAAACAAAATCAATTTGCACATATATCAGCCGTAATGCCCAAAAACATCAAGATGGCACAATGTGTCAAACAGCCTAAATACCAAATTAGGGTTGGCTGTACCTTATGTTGCAGTAATAAGGATCACCGTGTATAGCTTCGTGTCATCATCTCTCATAGCCTCCAAATGGCAGCTGCGCGCGTACCCCAATGAAAGTATCTGCAATGAGAACGCAAGAAACGCTCACCGCCGCTATAACGGATTCTCCTGTTATGTGCGAGCCGCGAATAGAGTATTTTCAGATAAACGATGTCACGGTACATTCACCGCGGCTATAACGCGCTCTCCTGTTATGAACGAGCCGCAGAATACAAACTTACTGTGTTGTGCACTGAGACCATCGAGTAGATGGACGCCCGGCAGAGTATCAGCGTCACTATGGAAACACAGTCCTCGGTGCGCGGCCTCCATTCAAGCAAAGTGCGCCATGGGCTGATTGGTGGTCAAACATGGAATAGCACCCTGCATACGTCTAGTGCTCCCAAGTATACAGCCTGCTGTGGCTAGTCAAAGTAGCCTGAACAACGAGCGGACCTGCTGGTAGTCCTACCAGTTTTGTGGAGGGTATAATGCTGCTTCACTAGTGCCAAGAGGCTGCATATTTTAGTGAACTGCAGTAGCCCAATAGTATATGGGTGAAAGTACATCTGCGTGTATCTGTCTGCACCCAGTCTGATTATAATCCCATCCTAGTATGGGCTATAGTTGCACTGTAGTCTATAACTCTGGGGGCTCAGTAGTCATGCAGTCCATTCCCGTGCCTACATGGAGACACAAGGCAAGATGATAAAGTAGTAGGCACGTGACCCATACACCCTTGATGGTATGAAAGTGCCATATTGGAGGCCAGTGGTCAAAGGCCCATGTTGGGTTGCGGCAAAACAAAACCACAATATACTGATGGAATACTGTAAAGGCCATCATATAATGATGTGGATTCAGCTCACTGCTGAGAGTAATGTAGGCTAGAGTTCAGGCTGTATCTGTCATGGGTACAAATTGGTGACGCTTAAGCAAAGACAGGCTCACCCGACAGATTTGTCAACTAGGGCGTAGATGATACATGTCGGTAAGGACCCAATAAGGGATTCATGCTGTAAGCCCCTGAATTCACGACTGTAGTTGGTAAGTCGGAGATTCTTCATTGAGGCCTATTTGTCTGTCAAGCATTTGCAGACGGTGGATCCATCTGGACTCTTTGCTATTCAATGCTCTCTGTGGGTTAGAGCTGTTTTTGACCATATCAATCACCCACCATTGGATGTCCTCAGGGGAATGCGTAAAAGCGACATAATGGGATACCATTGGTGCTTAATGGTTCTTGCATCTAATCCTGGATCGATGTTCATTAATTCTCGTGTGGACTGGTCTCGTGATCTGCCCCACATATCTCAGTCCACACGGACATTGGATGCAGTAAACCACATTCGCCATTTTGCAATTAGATAAAAAGTGTACATCCCATGTTCTGTCTTCAATTTTGAAGTTAGACATCTTCTTAGTGAATTTGCAAGCACAACAATTTCCACAAGGGAAATGGCCTATCAATGGTCGAAGAGTTCTGTGACTTGTGTTAGGAGTGCCATGGCTTGTGGAGTGCACCAATTTGTCTCTCAGGTTTCTCGATCTTTTAAAGGCAAACAAAGGTTTGCTTTTATCTGAGAGACAGCCGCTCACCATCGGCCAGTGCTTCAAAGGTGCCTGCTTGATTGCGAACGATTGAGTACTGTAGGTTGTGACACATGTTATACGATTCTGGGTTTGACTTCTTTTAAGGGCGTGAGATACCAATTTCTTAGGGTAGCCTCATTCTTTCAGATTGCTGGCTAATTTGTTAGCATGTACATAAGAATCAGCAATCTCTGTGCAATTTCTTCTTAGCCTGAGAAATTGACTAAACGGCAAGTTCTCTTTTAGAGATCTTGGGTGGAAGATCTTAAAGTGCAGAAAGGTATTTCTATCAGTTGTTTTTTGTGCAAAGAGCAAGTGAGATGTCCCACTTTAGCTTGGATATAAAGGTCCAAAAAGTTAATTGATGTTTTAGAATGTTCCATTGTGAACTCGATGGTATTATGTTGGTGGTTAAGATAAACAAAGAATTCCTGCAGGGACTCAATGTTACCTCGCCATAGAAAAATCACGTTGTCAATGTATCTAAACCCCTTTCTAATATGTGGTTTATAGATGTTATTTTCTGAGAGGACATATCTTGTCTCAAAGGCTGCCATAAACGGAATCGCAAGGCTTGGAGCAAAGGCTGCTCCCATCGCCATGCCTCTTGTATGCAAATAAAATAGTCCCAAGTAGATGAAAAAGTTCCTTTGCAGTGCGATGGTCATCAATTCAACGATAAAGGCTGCTGGAACCCTGTGTTGAGTGGCCTGATGTATGAGAAAATGATGGACTATCTCTATCGCCTCCTCCTGAGGGATGTTAGTATGAAGCGATTTGATGTCCATCATAACTAAGAAATCTTGTTCACCATCAAACGGTTCACCCTCAAATATTTTTATGGTCACTGTAGTGTCTTTAAGGTATGTAACAGTTTGTTAGCTGATGGGTTGCAAAATTGGTCTATAAACGTTCACAAGGGTTCCAAAATGGAACCACAGCCTGACACAATTGGCCTCCCTGGTGGATATATTTGATCTTTATGAATTTTGGGGAGGCTATAGAAAGAGGTGATCCTTTTCTCTGAATAGTTTAAATATTCAAGTTATTCCTTGGTAATCCATGAGCGGTCTGCTGCATACTGAGTCACCTCCCTGATCTAATTTTCTATGTCAGTTGAGGGGTCCTGAATATAGCAGTGGCACATTCATGTCACATTCTCCTATGGAGGCTGGAAGTTATTTTGTAAAAGGAACACAACGTGTTGCTCCTGTGAAGCCCAGAGTATTTATGGCATTACCAGACAAAGAAAACTTGCCCTCATGTATACATGAGCCTGTCGCACCTGTGTCAACTAAGAAAGAATAATCTTTATCCCCTATACAGACATCTACTCTTGGTTCCTCGTGAGGGCTCGGTGTCACTGATAGGATAGATAGGATAGAACACATCAAGTCTCCCAGTGAGCTGTCCTAGTCTATGTATAATCTTGTCCCATTCTGAGTGAACTGATTTCCCCCGTCACTTGTGGCATTTCTCATTCCTGAATTCAGTATCTCTCCTTTACCTGTTATTTGTGACAATTGCATTGGCGACTGTTGAGACTGTCCCTGTGGAAAACTTGTCATATTCTGGGTTTGCAAATTTTGCTGTATTCCCAGTGCTTGCTGCTGCACCGTGTGATTCTACACAACTCCATTTCCACCCTGCTGCGAGAATGCAGATGGATTCACCATCCCTCCTCTTGGGAATTGGTCGTTTTGCACCATGCCTTGACTTCTGCATGTGCATGCTAGATGCCCTGTCATTCCACACGTCCAACATGTCTGCAGTGGTCTGATTATTTGCCCATTTTGCATACCCCGGTTTCCATTTTGCATATTTTGAAAACCTCCTTGAATGTTTTGAAAACATCCCTGATTACTCTGCCATCCTCTTCTTAGAAAGCCTCTTCCCCTTGGGTAAAGGCCATTATTGCTTTGATCAAACTGCCTTTGATTATTGATCTGTTGCATGTTTGATCTGTCTGTATTAGTTATCATTGCCCCCTTAATGGCATACTTTGATAATTTTTTCTGCACCTATTTAGCCTCTTCACGTTTTCGTGCAGCATCATTTTTGTGATCCTTTTCTTGCAGCAGCCTGCAATAGTGCGGGTTGGTCAACTGTATTTCATACCATAGCTTAGCCATAATCCCTACCAATTTCTTGAGCTGCTTCTGTACCTGTTCTGGCAGCCGATGGCATAATATATGGTAAAACACGGGTATAAATTCCCCCCAACATTTTATGAGTTTCCAGTACCAGGCGTCTTGGAAATTCTGAATGTAAAGCAAAGGATCATCTGACTCCTTCATCTTGCGTGTCATTAAAGCTCCCATATCAGAAGTGTCTGGGTATAGTACATGAAGAGCTTTCCATACCATGGTTCTGCAATTGTTAAACGGCACTCCGTCATGCGCGGTATTAACTGTAGTCACTCCAGGGTAACCTGCTCGTGCCCACACATCGTCAGCTCTATCACCAAGTATGGTGATTAAAAGACCCTTAATATCCCCTATAGCTAATGTTTTCCCTCCTGTCATTTGTTCAAATTCATGTATCCATTTTCCGGCTCCCGATGTCAGCATTGGGGGCTTTTGTTTCAGGTTCTCTCTGTCCATGTGAGGCCAGGGTATATATTGTGGTCTCACTCCTCCTTTGTCTAATAAAGGGAACTGTGATACGTGACACTCCTTCTCCTCTCTCATCATTTCCCTTTCTACCACAGGGGTAATATTCCTGCATCGCCGTTTACACGGCAATGTCCTTAGTCTGCTCACATAGGGTGGTGGCGACACCTCCCTCTGACCATATGATACTCCTTCATGCCACTCTGATGGTATAGCTGACTCTGATGTTTTAGGTGCAGACCCTCTAGAATCTGACCATCTTACTCCCTTTTCTCTAGAGAAGTGTTTTTCATGTCTTCTCTCATCTCTTTCTGCGTCCGATATTGTCTGTGCCCAACTCGTGCAACTTCTCTCATCCTCCTCATTTCTGGTTAGGGTCAGCCTATCTAATGACAGCTCTCTATCTCTGCTACTTCGTGAGGCTTCCTCAGTATCGTACAACTGAGTGCTCTCCAGACGCCCATCCTCTCCTTTCCCTTGGGGTACATCTTCTAACCCAATCTCATCATATATTCTATCGATTGTCTCCCTGATGCTTCTGGTGTCGAAGTCATCTTCGATATTTGCCCTGGACGTGCCTGGTACTAAATTGTACTCAGGGAAGAATTCTTCTATATCTTCCCAGCCTACTACTGGATCATGTTTTTTAACATCTCTTTCCAGATATTCAAGATCCCGTGCTCTCTGTCTTCTCTTACGTTCTATGTCGTCATCAAACTCTCTACGCTTCCTCGCATCCGCTCTGGCCCTTTCTTCTTCTTGTTTCCTTGCATCTCTTCATTCATTTGCCCATGACATTTCCTCGTCCCTTTGTCTTTTTATTCTCTTCTCCCGTATCTTTTGTTCTTCTTCTTCTATCCTCGTTTGTTCTATTCTATCTCGATCATCAGCTGTTCCCTGGTTATGATCGGGTTTTCTGTGTTCTTCTGCCTTTTCCTGTTTTCTGACATGTTCGTCATGATATAACTGCTCTTGTTTCTGTCTATCCTTTTTCTTAGTCCCTTCGTCTCTTGATCAGTTTTCCTTTTCCCTTCTCTCTAATTTGTCCCTTCTCCTTTCTGTCTCATATCCTCAATGCCTTTACCATCGAGTTTCAATAAAATCTGACCTCCCATCCATTTGTTCTGTGCGAATGCCATCTCATCAGTCCTATTCTCATTTCCTTTCCATTTCTTTCCCTCTCTTCCCGTATCTGGAGATGTATTTGCTTGTGTTTGGTCTCCTTTTTCCTTTTTGCACATCTCCTTGTCCTTCGGGACTTTGGAGGTGATATCTCTGTCTCCGTCTTTCTCTAGGCTTTCGTCACCACTTTGCGTAGGTGACTCATATGCTGGGTTGCTATATCCCGTGGCTACTTTAAGTTCCCTCAAAGGGTATAATCCTTCCTCTTTATTAGCTTCGCTTTTCCCTTCAGACGGGACGGGTGACGCAGAAGGCTCTTCACCCCCCCTCTGTGCATATATACAGTATCCAATCTAATGGTGGGTCCTCCTCCTTTTCTTGTTGATACATCTTCCAAAGTTCTAAACGAGCTAGGCGTTTGTCTATCTTTGTGCCCGTGTATGTGGCGTGCAAATATGTCGTCATGTGCTGTAGGACCGTTTTAGATAGCGATCCTCCCTGGGGCCATGGCATAAACGGTCCCTTGTACCCATTCACATTGTTTGCGGTCCCTTTAACCCATTCTGCACTGTACTGTTTAAGATTAGGTGCATGCTTCGGCAGCTGTTTGCACAGTATCCAGCCATTGCATCGAATACAAAGCATTGAATGCCAAAAGCATCGAAAAAAATGCATCGAAAAACAAAGCATCAAATGCATTTTTTTCAAAGGTAAAGGTTTTATTTTAAGTATAATGGGTTTTAAGGGGTAAAAAACAGGGGCTGAGGGGACCCCCCATTAAAAAAAAGAAAAAATGCATTCAATATTTTTTTTTTCGTTGCTTTTTTTTAGATGCTAAGGCATTCAATGCTTTGGCATTCGATGCAATCACTATAAACTGTTTGCACATGTGGGCCAATAGGGTAATGTCTTCCATGCTTAACCTGTTATCTTCTCTTCTATACAGCACTTTATTATGCTTTACGTTTCAAAACCAAGATCAACAATATGAGCGAGCACTAATCGTTGCAAGCTCCAATCCCGTTTTCCAACAAAAATGTAACTTTTTCTTTTGTTAACTACAACCATCAATAAATGCCATGCAACATCATATTATCACAATTGTGCAATTTTCATGCTATTTTAAAAGGTTTTTACCTTATGATGTCACAGATAAAAAATATGAAACAGACAAGACAGACTCCGGCCAGCTACACAAATCTCATGCCATCTGCTTCCTCAGATGCATTCTGCCCCTAATTGTATTCCAACATGGAATTTAAGCCCATTTCTTTCAGATCGTCTTTAATCGATTCTGATCTTCTACGTCGTCCAATCAAGTCAGGACCTTAAATTAAGGCTTCTTCTAACGTTCTTTGAAAACCTAGGAAAAATTGACGTATACTCTCTACCTTGGTTACTCCCGGTATCTCTCTCTATGGTTCGGCCACCCTCTTGTCAATAATATTTCCCCTTATATATACATTATGCTCTTACTCTGATGTTCATTTTGTCCCACCTACCTCCGTTACCTTACCTTACTTGTTTCAAGGCCTGCAACTTTTTGCCAAAGCATTCAGTCTTTTTCACTCACCGTTCGCATTTTTTTCCTCTCCGGATACTCAGGATCACTGCCTTCATTACCGCCTTTCCGTGTTGCTTGTCCGATCGGCTGCTCATTCAAGTGGGAAGGGATTCTTGGGGTAAAGCAATAGTTCCTTCAGACCTAACCTGCAGGGTTTCTAATTAAACTAGCCACTATCTACGGGGAGCTTCTCGTTCTATCAGCCGGATGGCAAATGACTCGTGATATTGCTGAGGTCCCGAAGTTACTTATGTCGACGGTCAAAGGGTGTCTTATCTAATCTAACCATCCTCTGCTACCAAGTAAAACGGATGGACCCCAACTGGCCCATGAGACTGGGGGTCTCCAAACGGCCCTTTAAGATGAGCAGCAGCACCCTCAAGATAGATGGGGGTGCTGATTTGTACTCTTGCATCAAATAATAATGAAAACTCAATAGTTTGGCAAAGGGAGTCAGTTTAATGACAAGTACAGAAAACGGGGAGTTCAATGAACATCAGCAACCGCTCAATCTTCCTTCTCGCTTAAACTCCAACTAATATCAGCAAAACCACAACATGTACACCAAAAACTCGTCATCATTGACATGTAATCTTAAAAACCTAACATGCAATTTGATTGGTTATAGGAAGGTAACTTTAACATAGGTACTATATCTGTATATGGTAACGGGGATAGGGGATTATATAATAATGTCAGGTGGGGCAACTAAGCCCTTCCTTCAATCTGGCCACTGTAAACATCACTAAAAGTACAACATCCCATTGGCTCTACTCTCTATAGCACCCTAGTTTGCAGGGTCCACTATGATTGGGTTGGCATCAATCCCACACATACTTTTGCACTTGCGCTTAGCAGCATGCAGAATAATTAGCCAGGTGCAGGGAGTAAGTCTGCACCCCAGCTTCCCTTCAATTTATGTTACAACCATTCATCACTTCAGTGGCCGTGCGTCAATAACTGCTTTGTAGTTTGGCCTTGAGTCTGCTTCTTGGTCCGAGAAGGTTAAGGAGTATGGGTACGGCAAGGCTCCATGCGTAGGCGTGAAAGTCTCATCCCTTTCTGCTGCCTTGCCACGTGACTAGGGCACCGTGAAATCGGCCTCTTCTTCATGCAATTTCATGTATTTGATTCAATTCTGTCAGTCATTTACCATCTGCGGCTTAGATTGACCTTGCTGAACAGGAGACTCTGTTATTTTTCCTCTTTAATTATGGGCATTGCTAGCCTATTCCAGCCCGATACGACGTTGGCTCCTTTGCATGGTTACCTTCAGCTGGATTTCTCTACGTCTATTCAATTCTGCTCATGTGCGTAGTGGATTTTCACTCATCTATAAAGTGCTTTTGAGGTATATATATATATATATATATATATATATATATATATATATATATATATATGTAGTTGGCGCTTGCCGCAATCTACTTTCTACTAAGCATAGCAAGCTTCATGATTTCTTTGCTTATTGCGGTTTCTTGCGTATGTACACGTTTAAACTGACTTAATGTCTTCGTGCATATGGCATCCTTTTCTTCATCTTGAAATCAACTGTTTCACCTTAGGCTCAAGGTGTCACTTGTCCATGGTGTTTTGTCTCTTTATCAGCATTCTTAGGCCATTATATACTCTATATGTGTAACGCTCACCTGTTCTTTTCCACGGGGACGTCTCCAGACACACACCTGAAGGCTCTTCGGTACCCCTCGCCCGTCCCGGACCCCTGGATAAGCAGATTCAGGTCTAGAAGACAGGAGGGGCAGCTTAGATGATTTCCTACTAGATCGCCCACCTCCCACGTTCCTGTGCAGGTTCCCTAAGGGCGACTCTCACCTTATTGATGTTAACAGTGCGCTCTCTGTCCTGCTGCTCCGGGCAGGGGTGCGTCGATTTTGGGCCCGTTCCGTCGAGTTGCTTCACTGGCGAGGGCCGGAGTTCAGAGCAGCTGCAACTCCTTCTTCAGGTAAATCTTAGAAGTGAGAGCAAAGTCTTTATTGATGAGAGTAAGTCTTTATAGGTGAGAATAAGTCTTTGGTATATGAGCTAACTCTTGTCCTCTTTGCTGGTGGTGGAGGTCGCAAAGAAAGCCGAAGACTGGTTCAAGCAGGTAAGCAGAGTCGCCATGCGGCGTTGAAAGCATCCTTGCAAATGGCTAACCTGCTAACTTTGTCTTGCAGACCTGGACGGGCTGAAGTTGGAGGAACCCCCGAAGGAATGAAGAAATCGGGGGAGCGCAAGTTGGGCGGCTTCGAAGAACAGATGAAGCAGCTAACGGGAGAGAGTTCGAGATGATACCTGCTTCGGATGACTAGGAAGCCACAGGATGCTGCGAAGAGGTAAGTATGGCGATGGTCTTGCCTTGGTTACTCCGAGGTCAAAGGATGCTGCTGAAGTGGTAAGTATGGCAATGGTCTTGCCTTGGTTACTCCGAGGTCGAAGGATGCTGCTGAATTGGTAAGTATGGCGATGGTCTTGCCTTGGTTACTCCAAGGTCGGAGGATGCTGCTGAATTGGTAAGTATGGCGATGGTCTTGCCTTGGGTACTTCCGAAGCCAAAGGATGCTGCTGAGCTGGTAAGCGGAGCGTTGGTCAGGCCCAGGAAGGCTCCGAAGATGATGGGTGAAGCTGAGCAGGTAAGGATGCAGAGCAGGATGAGCATCACGCTGCAGCAAAGGCAGAATAACGCGAAGCACGTGCTCTTGGTCGGGCGTGGTTTAAATAGCTAGGTAGTATCCCAGGTGCCTTTAGGGCAGGCCCCACCCTGGAAGCTAGGCTGCAGCATACAGTTCTCCAGTATTCCGCATGGGGGCGGCCATGCTTATCCATTGGCCATAGGAAGCCCGTCCCAGTGAGCGTCTCCTATGCCAGCAGAACCAGGACTGGCTCCAGGGCATCCGAGAAGGCCCCAATAGGGTTTTTAAGGGCCTGTGTCCCCTTGAGGGAGATAAGGTCATGACAGCACTCCCCCCTAAGGCCCCTCTCAAGGGAATTTCTTGGCCTGGTCCCGGTTTTGAAGGGAAGGTCCGGTGAAAACGCTGGAGCAAGCGAGGGGTGTGAACATACTCGCTGGGCTCCCAGGACCTATCCTGAGGTCCATATCCTTTCCAGTCCACTTGATCTCACCATCTTAGAATCCAGGATATCCTTCATTTCATACTCCGGTTTGCCTTGAATGATGATCGGCTCTGGTGGAGTTGTTACACGGGTCCCTGGTTTGAATGGCTTCAGAAGCGATACATGAAATACTGGAAGTATTCGCATGTTCGTAGGTAGTGTCAGTTTCACTGCTGCCGGGTTAATAATAGCTTCCACTGGGTACGGTCCCAGGAACCGTGGACGGAATGTTTGTTTCCCCTTAAGTGGTACGTGTTTGGAAGCAAGCCATACCATATCTCCCACCTGATAAACCAGAGTTTTGGAGCGGTACTGGTCAGCGAATCTCTTCTGGCGAGTCTTAGCTTGACGTAGGTGTTCTTGCGCTTTGGCGAAGGCTTGGGTGATGGTATTATGTAGGGTCTTGACTGCAGGCATTTCCAGGGTTGTGGGGATGCCTGACTCGGAAGTCTGTGGATGCCGCCCATAGATTGTAAAGAATGGAATCTGTCCTGTGCTGCTATGTAGCAAATTATTGTAAGCGTATTCCGCGATCCATAGGAGTTTTCTCCAGTCCCCTTCACCCTGGTGAAGCATGCAGCGCATGTATTGTTCAAGAGTCTGGTTGGTTCTCTCAGTTTGGCCGTCGGTTTGAGGGTGGTGGCTCGTGGACAAATGGATATCTGGGCCAGGGAACAGCACTTCTTCCAAAAGCTAGATACAAATTGAGATCCGCGATCAGATATCATGACTGAAGGAAATCCGTGTAGGTGGACGACATGTTCCAGGAAAGTCTTGGCGAGGCCAGAGGCAGTGGGCAGCCCTTTGAATGGAAAGAAGTGAGCCATTTTCGAAAATAGGTCCACAATCACCAAGATGGTGTTGAAGCCTTGACATGGAGGAAGATCCGTAATAAAGTCCAATGACAGCATGTGCCAAGTGGCCGGGGGAATGTCTAACGGTTGAAGGAACCCCGCTGGTTTCTGCTTGCTGGATTTGTTCTGGGCACAAACTCCACATGAAGGCACAAATTCGGTAACGTCCTTGCGCCACATTGGCCACCAGTAATTCCTTTTGATTTTGGCTAGAGTCTCGGTGATTCCTTGGTGGCCCTCCATGAGGGAATCATGGTGCTCGGAGATAACCTGTCCCTGCAACTCTTTCACAGGAACAAATAACCAGTCCCGGTAGTATGGCAGCTGCCCTTTCACGCTGTAGTGCTTTCCTCTAGAGGCCCACTCCTGTAGCTGCTCCTGGGTGAGGATCTGTTGGATCTCGTAAAGAAGTTCACTCTGGGTCATGGTGGTGGTAATTTTTAAGATCCGATTTTCCGGTATGATGGCCACCGGGTCCGGTGGTGAATGTGCCATTTCATCCGTGCCTACATGGGAGAGAGCATCCGCTTTGCCGTTCTTGATTCCCGGTCGGTAGGTGATCACAAAGTCAAATTTGGCAAAGAATAGGGCCCACTGCAGTTGTAGAGACGATTGGGCTTTTGCTCCTTTCAAGTACTGGAGGTTCTGGTGATCTGTTATAACTAAGACGGTGTGTCGGGCTCCGAGCAGGTAGTGTCGCCAGGCCTTGAAAGTGGCCTTAATGGCGAGTAACTCCTTATCGGTGATGGCGTAGTTTAGTTCCGCTGGTGTAAATTTTCGTGACCAAAAGGCCACAGGATGCAATTGGCCCGTTAGAGGATCTTTTTGGGACAAGACTGCCCCCATGGCCAGACTGGACGCATCGGTCTTCACGATGTAGGGGAGTTCTGGGCGCGGGTGTCGCAAAATAGGGGCAGAGGTGAACCGCGTTTTCAGTTCTTGGAAGGCCCTTTACGCTTCTTCAGTCCAGTTAAATGTCTTGTGTGTTTTTCTGAGCAACGAAGTAATCGGTTGCACGACTTGGGAAAATCCGGGGATGAAGCGTCGATAGAAGCTTGCAAACCCCAGCATGCTTTGAACTCCTTTAATGGAAGTTGGAGCTGGCCAATTGAGAACTGTGTCCACTTTATGGGCGTCCATTCGAATGCCTTGGGGAGAAAGGATGAATCCTAAGAATTCCACTTCAGTGACATGGAACAAGCACATTTCCAGTTTCACGTATAGATGGTGTTCGCGAAGCTTACCCAGAACGGCCCGCACATGTCCAACATGTTCTTGTTCAGAGGAGGAGTACACCAGGATGTCATCGATATACACGAGGGCACAGACATCAATGAGTTCTCGAAGGACGTCATTCATAAAATGCTGGAACGCAGCAGGGGCGTTGCATAGGCCAAACGGCATGACTTGGTATTCAAACAGGCTGTACTTGGTACGGAAGGCCATCTTCCATTCATCCCCTTCTTTTATAAGCACCAGGTGATAGGCCCCTCTCAAGTCCAATTTGGTATAGATCTGTGCTTCCTTAACCTGGTCCAATAACTCCGGAATCAGGGGTAGTGGGTAACGTTTTTTTACAGTTATCTGTTTCAATGTGCGGTAGTCAATACACATTCTCAGTTCGCCCTCCTTTTTCGGTACGAAGAATAACGACGCCGTGGCCGATGACTTAGATGGGCGAATAAAACCATTGGCCAGGTATTGCTTCAGGTAGGCCTTCAAATGCTGATTTTCGGGTTCGGTAAGTGCATAAAGGCGCCCGCATGGGACTTGGGCTCCTGGCAGGAGACCGATTTGGCAGTCGTAAGGCTGGTGAGGTGGCAACGTATTCGCCTGCTCCTTCTGGAAAACTTGGTAGTGAGCTGGCAAAGTCAAAACCCCTCCAAGGGTATGAGCCAAGCCTTCCCGCACCGGAGAAGTTGCGAGCTTGGCCTTCCGCCCCTTCGGGTAACAGGTGTACGTGCAGCTGTGGGCGAAAACTAACTCGCAAGCTCGCCAGTTGATTCGGGGGTTATGGGCCACCAACCATGGCATTCCCAGGATCAGCCCAAACTGATGAGCTTTAATCAGGTCAAAGGCTATGATTTCGCAGTGTCCATCTTCACACAGGAGGGTGAGTTCTGAGGTGCACTCTGATACAGGACCAGAAGCGATTTTGGTGCCATCAACTGTGGTTACGGTATCTGCAGTTGTCTTGGAGCACAGAACTAGGCCCATCTTTGCTGCGAGATCTCGATCAATATCGTTCTCAACTGCCCCGCTGTCTAGGTACGCTTCTAAAGAATGCATCTCAGACGTCTGTTGGTGGGGAATAATGATCACTGGTAGCGCAAAATGGGAGGTCTGAAACTGGATTTCCTCGCTCGACAATTGGACCCCTACAATTGCCGGGCTTGGTCGTTTCCCAACTCCTCCTCCGGTATTTCCTTATCTGTGGCACCAACTGCTCACCTGGGGGGCTTGACCGGGCAGTCCTTTAAAAAAATCACCCGCTTTTCCACAATACAGACACAATTGCATCTCCCTCCTTTTGTCCCTTACGGCCTTGGTTAAAAGGGGCCTAACCCCGCCTATCTGCATTGGTTCACTGGTTCCATCAGAGCCCCGTGGGGTGTGATCCTTTGGACGGACGAACAAGGGACGTGAATCTGACCTTCCTCGATCACTCTTCCTATCCTGCAGGCGACGGTCCAACTGTACCACCAAACCAATGAATTTGGCGCAATCCATCTCACTGTGCCCCACAATTGGGAGTCCCTAGACGTCATTCAGTTCTTGGCGCCTGTTATCAAGAAAACAAGGCATCCCTCCTGGTTTTACGAGACTGTGGTGTGGCACTGGCAACCAGGTGTGGACTGGCCTATAAGGAACTCTGGAAATTTCCCAGTAGGCCTCTGCACCCTGGGCCTCTTTTGTGTGGTATTTCCAAATTTTCTCATAGGAAAAGGCTTGAGCTTGTTGAAAATGTGTATTATGGGGCCACTTTGAAAATTATTTCCAGGGCCTCTTTTGGTTCCCAGTCCACCCCTGCTGGCAACCCAGCCATTGGGCGTGTGGATAGTGGCCACTGGGCGTGTAGATAGTGGCCACTGGGAGCGTGGATAGTGACTGTGTGTTCTCTGCCACAACGTATTCACCACTCAATGCAACGTGTGTTGTTTCCAAATGTGTGGGTAGTGCAAACGACATTTATTTGCATTTTAAGAGCGGATTGTTGAAAGGATAACAACATAATGATGGTCTTTAGTACCTGAAAAGCTTTCAGCTGAGAGAAACATGGCGGGAAACATAGATTCCGATGTGGCGGGAAACGCTTTTGCGGGAGTGACCTCTGGGAGAGTGCGCTTTAGACAATGAACCTATATATTAGGTCATTTTTTTGCAAATGTCTTGTCTACTATAACTTTTACACACTTTAATTACACGTTAATAAATCCAGCTTTTGTTGATAGCGCAAAGATTAGGGACGTCATTTCATCAAAATGCCAGGGGCAGTGGAAGTGACATCACACGACCCTTGACCCTCTGATGACATCACAGGAAGTGATGTCATTTGACCCCACCCCGAAGTGATATCGCGGGAAGCGATGGAACACCACCTTTCAGCCGTTGACAAAACAGGAAGTGGCATCACATAGCATTGTGACACTACGAAAATGATGGTACGATATCACTATAATGTGATGTGCATTTCATACAAGAATGGATCACCATATGTATCGTCAAGATCAGTGTGTATAGGCCCATATTACCAAATTACTGTGAATGCAAGCAGACATCCATGACCAAATGATAATGATGTGTTATTATACAGCATTTACGCTTAAGCGTTTTATATAGAAAAAATATACACCCGATATCACCCAACCTGTGTTGGTACTCATTTATCAACCTCAAAGAAGGAGACAAGGCTGAGTTGAGGCGTTTAAGAACAGAATAAATCAGTGACTCACCCCCTGAGGTGTGCCTGAAATAAACCTTTAATGAGTCTAGCAATTATTGTATGGAATTCCAGAAAGACACATTATTTGGTATTCCTATTCTTTCTTATTTAGGGTCAGTGCTGAAAGAGTTAGACTTGTGGAACCCCTGTTCTTATTTTTCTTCTTTTTTTTTAAGGGGCCTGAACAAGAAAGCCGGCCACTCCAGAAGTAAAGAGCCACATGGTGCTGGCCACAGCCCAGGAGTTTGCATTACAACAACAAAAAAACCCTTGTTTTTTGTAGGTCGCAAGGGAGACCACAGAGGTCGCAAGGGAGACCTCAGAGGTCGCAATTGTGACCTCTGGCGACCCTTAAATGACATCCCTGCCAAAGATGTTATGAAGTTGTGGGGCTGCGACACAAAGGCACGAGATCCCGCGTGGCTACCGGTGTTGCAGACACACGGGTGCACAATGTCAGCAGCTGTGAGATTGGCTGGTGGACTACACAACTAATCGACTCGGAGGGTAGGTGAAAGTTGCAATTGCTCGCAGATAAAGCAATAGATCCAAGCATATTGTTTCTTGAAAAAGGGTTACCGTGTGTAAAGGAAGAAAACTATCGATATACCACCTTACAGATGTTCACACATTACACACTACGGGGAAAGAGCCCACCCAGAATCTGTAAATGCCCACTCAGAAGCACCATGTGGGCTTTTAACAGTGCTATATGGGCATTTACAACGCTATGTGTGCAGAGACGGAAGTCAAGGACCTCCTTAAAAAAATCAAATCCTCCACTTGCAAAGGGGATATCTGCCCACCCTCCGTAATCAAAGAGTGCGCAGAATACCTCACCCCCATCATCACGGCTTTTATCAATGCCTCTTTCGCATCTGGAAGTGTACCACAATGCCTAAAAGAAGCCTGGGTCCGCCCGCTCCTAAAAAAACCTTCTCTCGATCCTTCCTCCCCTAACAACTATCGCCCCATCACCACCGTCCCCTTTCTCCTTAAAATCCTAGACAAAGCCGCACACAATCAAATCCAACACTACCTGGAAACCAACACCATCCTAGGCAAAAGACAGTCAGGTTTCCGCAAAGGCCATGGGACTGAAACTGCTCTTCTAGATTTAAAAAATCAAATTACTAAAATAATGGACACAGGCAAACCTGCCCTCCTCCTCCTACTCGACCTTTCTGCAGCATTCGATCTGGTCGACCACAGCATTCTCACATTGCACCTCTCCAATGCTGCACACTTCTCTCACAAGGCTACCACGTGGATCACATCCTTCCTTGAAGGCAGGGCCATGAAAGTGTACTCTGACCAGGATAGCGCCCCCCCCACCACTATCAATTGTGGAGTCCCACAAGGGTCCTGCACCGCACCGACCCTCTACAACCTATTCACCAAACCCCTCTTTGACTTACTGGACTCCCTCAACATAGCGTACACCAACTACGCTGATGACACGCAGGTCCTCCTCCCCCTCTCTGGAGACTACGACCTTGATTCAGAAGCCCTCCTCAAAATCTACTCGACTATCCAAACATGGATGGCTATCAATGGTCTCTGCCTAAACGGAGACAAAACCGAAATCATCATCCTAGCCCCTAACGAAACTCTAACCAAACTCAGCCCCGATTATTCGCACATGATCATAGACAGTATTAGCATTCCTGTCTCCTCTGCCGTCAAGACCTTAGGAGTCTACATTGACGCGACACTCTCAATGACAAGACAAACCAGCGCCATTGCCTCAGCTTCTGCTCTGACTGCCAAACTCATCTACACCATAAAACCCTACCTCACCACGCCCAACTGCCTCTCCATAGCCAGAGCTACTATAGGAGCCAGATTGGACTACTGTAACGCCCTCCTGGCAGGCACCTCGTCAAAAAACCTAAACAGGCTCCAAATAGTGCAAAACAATGCCCTCCGTGCTGCACTACACATTCCCAAAACTGACCATATCTCACAGGCCAGAAGACGCGTCCACTGGCTCCCAGTCAAGGAAAGGATCAACTTTAAAATCCTCACCCTCACACACAAATGCATCAACCACACAGCACCCCCCTACCTATCTGAAACTATAACCAAGAACTCCTCCATCCGCCCCAGAAGAAGTCATCACGCCAACCAACCCCAAGTACCCACTGTAAAAAGAGCCAAAGCCGGCGGCATTGGCTTCCCTCACATAGCACCTAAGCTCTGGAATGCCCTCCCCAACTCGCTCAGAGCAGAACCATCTCTGTATCTCTTTCGCAAATCCCTCAAAACCACGCTATTCAACTAACTCCACCTTCCCTTCACCCACTTCAGCTCGCACACATCTGATACGAAAAGTGTTCGACACGAAATGCTTCCTGTAATGAAAATTGCTTTGTAACCATCTTCCTTCCATTGTAACCAGACTATGTATGTATTCATGTAACAGCGCCACGATGCCCCCGGGCTGACGTGCGCTTTAAATAAATCCGAATAAATAAATAAATAAATGAATATGTGGGCATTTACAGATATTAATGTCACTGCAGTGGGCCCAATTACATTAGCTTCAGGCCCCACTTCTTAGACAATCCTGGCTATCCTCTGCGGGCCAACTTGCCTGGACCCTCGTTCAGGGTCGGACTGGAGCATAACAATTGTCTCGGGAATCAATAAAAAGTGGCCCACAGATGCAAATTGCAATTCATTCCTTTTGTGACTGACTGTGGAGTAGTGCCCAGGGTGGAGGTTTTTATCAAATGTTGCATTTTAAAGAATATGCATTCAGTAGCACTGGTCAAAACTACTAGCCACATGCTGAAGTAACCCATCAAACCGACCCATATTGGCCAAAAAAAGTGGCCCACTCGACGAAAAAAACGGGTCCACACCCGCGTTTTGGGTTCGGGCCTTGCCCCCTTTCCCTGTAGGTCAGTCCGAGCCTGCCTGTCGTCCCCCTGTTGTATGCAGCCACCTTATCGTAATGTGAATTTAGATGAAGTCTTCTCCTGCAGGGAGCTGCTGCCCAAGCAAGAACCCCATCCAGAGGTGACTGTGACACCTGCAGGGAGCTCCTGCCCGAGCAAGAACCCCATCCAGAGGTGACTGTGACACCTGCAGGGAGCTCCTGCCCGAGCAAGAACCCCATCCAGAGGTGGCTGCGACTCCTGCAGGGAGTTCCTGCCCGAGCAATAACCCCATCCAGAGGTGGCTGTGACACTTGCAGGGAGCTCCTGCCCGAGCAAAAACCCAAAGCAGACGGGGCTGCGACTCCTGCAGGAAGCTCCTGCCCGAGCAAGAACCCCATCCAGAGGTGGCTGCAACTCCTGCAGGGAGTTCCTGCCCGAGCAATAACCCCATCCAGAGGTGGCTGTGACACTTGCAGGGAGCTCCTGCCCGAGCAAAAACCCCATCCAGAGGTTGCTGCGACCCCTGCAGGGAGCTCTTGCCAGAGCAAGAACCCAAAACAGACGGGGCTGCGACTCCTGCAGGAAGCTCCTGCCCGAGCAAGAACCCCATCCAGCGGTGGCTGCGACTCCTGCATGGAGCTCTTGCCCGAGCAAGAACCCAAAGCAGATGGGGCTGCGACTCCTGCAGGGAGCTCCTGCCCGAGCAAGAACCCCATCCAGAGGTGACTGCGACTCCTGCAGGGAGCTCCTGCCCGAGCAAGAACCCCACCCAGAGGTGGCTGCGACTCCTGCAGGGAGCTCCTGCCCGAGCAAGAACCCCACCCAGAGGTGGCTGCGACTCCTGCAGAGAGCTCCTGCCCAAGCAAGAACCCAAAGCAGACAGGGCTGCGGACTCGTGCAGGGAACTCCTGCCCGGTAAAGAACCCAAAGCAGAGGTGGCTGCGACTCCTGCAGGGGGCTCCTGCCCGAGAAAGAACCCAAAGCAGAGATGGCTGCGACTTCTGTAAGGAGCTCCTGCCTGAGAAAGACACTGCCCAAAGACAGCTGTAACTGCTACAGCAAGCTCCTGCCTGAGCAAGAACCCAAAGGAGAGGTGGCTGGGACTCCTGCAGGGAGCTCCTGCCAGAGCAAGAACCCAAATCAGAGGTGGCTGCAACTCCCACAGGGAGCTCCTGCCCGAGCAAGAACACTGCCCAGAGACAGCTGTGACTGCTGCAGCAAGCTCCTGCCCGAGCAAGAACCCAAAGGAGAGGTGGCTGGGACTCCTGCAGGGAGCTCCTGCCTGAGCAAGAACCGAAAGCAGAGGTGGCTGCGACTCCTGCAGGGAGCTCCTGCCCGAGCAAGAACCCCATTAAGTGGTGGCTGCGACTCCAGCAGGGAGCTCCTGTCTGCGCAGCACCAATCCAAACCCAAAGGTGGCTGTGACTCCTGCAGGGAGCTCCTGGTTGTGCAGTGTCTTCAACATCCCATCCAAAGGGGTCTGTGGTTCCTGCAAGAAGGTCCTGCCCGGGCAGTGGCTTCAACACCAACCCTTGCTTTGTCTACTACAGGGTCCTCCTGTCTGGTTACTGTTCCAACGCCCTTCCAAAGATGGCTGTGACTCCTGCGGGAAGAGCCTGCCTGAACAGTACCTTCAACAACCCCTCCGAATATTACCTCGACTCCTGCAGGGAGTTCCTGCCTGTGCAGCACCCTCCACACCACTTCCAAAGCCGGCTGTGCCTCCAGCTGGACACTGCTCTAAAAGAGAGTGTGTGTCCAGGCATCCTTTGCGTTTTGGCTGTTTAGTTGTAGTTTGTAGGCTTGTTCTGGACCACTATGCGGGCCGTACTGGGGACTCTGCCTAATCTCTGATTGGTCGAGCAGGATGCCTCCATCCCAGTAGCGAGGATGCTGCTGGCCGTGGAACTCGCTACCCATCCTCGCCCCAAGAGTAGCCGGCCGTGGAATGTTTTTTGTAAACTATTTGTGAGGCCTTTGAGATGTTCTTGTTCCCGCGGTAGGGTTATGTCAACAGAGGTAGACTATTTAACTCGATATTATTCTTTTTTTGCGATAAACGAAACACGAATATTTAACACTGCGATTAATTTTTGGCGACATCGTTGCGTATCTCGGAGCGCTGCTCTGGATGTGACGCGGTGCCTGGTACCCGGACTGTCCCCCTGCAGAGCTGCCGGTCGGCGTTTGATCACGTGACCAACGTTAAACCCCAGGGTGCTTTAGGCGGGGCCGCTGGCTTACCCCGAGACTCACCAGTGAGAGGCCAAGTCCTAGGGGGAGTGCAGTCAATGGGCGCCGACTCTGTGTGGCCAGCCCACTCGCCTCCAAGTGGCCACTCGAAACCTGCCTAACCCTGCTGGTCGCAGACTGCCTGTCGCTAAAGGTCTCTGACTGTCTCTTGCAAGAATAGCTGCCTCGCAGAGTGTCCAGCCCCCTGGCGCAGTCTTCTAGGCTATGACTGTCTCTAGGTGACCGATTGCTCACTGCAGTCATTGGCTGTCTCTCACAGCTCTCTCCTGTGGGGGAATCGGCCTGTCTGTCTCGTGGATCCAGCTATCTACGGCACTCTAACTCTTTCTACCATCTTCTGGTTCTCGTCTCAAGTCATCTCTAGGAGTCTCGCGTAGTCTATTTCTGCCTCGCACATTTTTTGCCAGTCTCCAGCTTCACTATGAGGTCTCCTCAAGTCCCTGCATTTCCCTGTCCGTCTCTTGCAGTCTCGTGGGCTCAGCCTATACATTGCAGTCTCTTAGCGGGGGCATCCCATGGCCGTGTGGCTGCCGTGTGGCCGCAGGCTGCTGCTCTCTCTTAAAATGACTGGGAGTTGCCGGGTGTCTCGTCAAGACAAAGCCATACCCTTGAAGTACTCTATGCTGCGCTCTTCGATTTGTTTCGTGCAGTCTAGCGCGGCACTGTGCTGGCATGTCTGATTTGCACAGTGTCCAAATGGAAGTCTCTTGAATTGCAGTCTCCTTATCTTTGCTGTATTTTCAAGCATAGCTTGTTTAGTTGCTGTCCCTCGCTTGCTATGACGTCTCATTCAGTCTCCATCACTTTGGCAACTATCGATCGGTGACTCTCAAAGATGGTCTCTGGCAGACGCTGCTTACAATTTCAGGCTGTCTCAAGGAGCTACCCTACCTCTAGGAGTTCAGTTGTGTGCTTTGCTGTCTCTCCTGGTCACTGTTTCCCTGCTCAAATGCCTGTGTGTCGACTGTCTATTTGGGTATGTAGTCATTTGCAAATGTGGGTGCTTCTAATAGTCTTTCCCAGTGCTTTAAGTGGGCTGGAGCCAGCGGGGGCTGGACCCCGGCAGTCTCAAAAAAGTGGGACTCTCTTCAAGCTGTTTTCTGAGTGGTCTCAGAATGGTTAGCCCGTCTCCAGCTGCCTCGAACTATCTCGCAGCATCCGGATATCTTTGCCAGTGCCTGGATGTCTCGCGTGGGCGCTGTACCGGGGCTCCTGTCTATCTTTGCACATATTGCTTTTGTTTTCTAGCGGGCTTCGCCATGCCCCAGCAGTCCCTGGCCACATTGGCTGTCTTCTTCCCTATCTGGACACCCGTGTGTGTTTCGCTACCTCTGCTCACATGCCCTGTGGTCTGTTGCAGTCTCTTGTGTCCGTCTTTATCCGTTGCTTATGTCGCTCTCTGGCAGTCTCTCAGGGTGTCGCGGTCTAGTTTCTCGCCGCCTCTTTCCCTGTGCCTCTGGTTCTCTCTTGAAGTGACTCACTAGTTTGAGTGTTGGGAGGGAAAGCCCGGCAGTCTCTGCGTGAGATTCGGGGCGCCGCAGAGGCTCGGGTAGCAGTCTCTGCTCTTGGGATCTCTGGCAGGGGAGGGGCGGGCCTCCGACTCCCAGACACACCTCCCACTGGCCCGGCCTCTTCCCGGGAAGGGGACGCCCGCTCTCCTGCTCTCTCTCTGGAGCGCCTGTGGCCGGTGGAGAGCAGGAGCCTGCCCCGGGGTCTACGGAGCCTATCTGCAGGGGTGGCCGCGGGACCAGCAGCAGGCGCCGAAGCCCCTCCGGCTGCAAGGGGAGCTGGCACTGCAGGACTTGGAGCAGTTCCTGCATGCAGGAAGTTACGCAGGAGCGGCTCCAGCAGCGGGGAACTTGCAGGGCAGGCGGCAGGACCTCCAGGAGCCGGCGGGCGAGCAGCCGGCCCGGCGGTGGAAAGTGCTGGACACACGGCAGAGGCAGGGAGCGCACCTGCGGGAGCCACGGGGGGCCAAGGGACAGGCAGAGTGCTGAGAGGAGAATGCCCCCTGCACACTTCTTGTGAGCCTCCCAACTCTTCAGGCCCCGGGGGCTGAACCCCTGCAGGTTGGTGCCTCGTCTCTACATATCAATATTGGTCACATGGATACTGGCTGCACGAGAAACTGTCAGCGTAGAGGGCACGGAGTGGGCATTTATGTATTTGTTTTTTTAAAAATTTATTTTATAATGCACCTCATACCATAGCTGAGTTCGGTTTCTAAGCGCGGAACCAGGATTCGAACCTCTGTTGCTCTGCGTGGTCTTGCTTCCAAGACCAGACATTGCCCCTGTGCGAATGGTGCATAGTGGTCAGGGGTTGGCATGGTGGCGTCTTTAAGGGTCTGTGTGGAGTGCATAGAAGTAATTGTGTGGGCATGGTGGCGAGTTTAGGGGTCTGCGTGGAGTGCATAGGGGACACATTGTGGGCATGGTGGTGTGGTTAGGGTTCTGCGTGGAGTGCATAGGGATCAGCGTTGGCATGGTTGCGTGTTTAGGGGTCTGCGTGGAGTGCATAGGGGACACATTGTGGGCGTGGCAGTGTTTATGGGTCTGTGTGGAGTGCATAGAAGTAATTGTGTGGGCATGGTGGCGAGTTTAGGGGTCTGCGTGGAGTGCGTAGGGATCAGAGTGGGCATGGTGGTGTGGTTAGGGGTCTGCGTGGAGTGCATAGGGATCAGCGTGGGCATGGTGGCGAGTTTAGGGGTCTGCGTGGAGTGCATAGGGGACACATTGTGGGCATGGTGGTGTGGTTAGGGGTCTGCGTGGAGTGCATAGGGATCAGCGTTGGCATGGTTGCGTGTTTAGGGGTCTGCGTGGAGTGCATAGGGTACACATTGTGGGCGTGGCAGTGTTTATGGGTCTGTGTGGAGTGCATAGAAGTAATTGTGTGGGCATGGTGGCGAGTTTAGGGGTCTGCGTGGAGTGCGTAGGGATCAGAGTGGGCATGGTGGTGTGGTTAGGGGTCTGCGTGGAGTGCATAGGGATCAGCGTGGGCATGGTTGCGTGTTTAGGGGTCTGCGTGGAGTGCATAGGGGACACATTGTGGGCGTGGCAGTGTTTATGTGTCTGTGTGGAGTGCATAGAAGTAATTGTGTGGGCATGGTGGCGAGTTTAAGGGTCTGCGTGGAGTGCGTAGGGATCAGAGTGGGCATGGTGGTGTGTTTATGGGTCTGTGGCGTGCATAGAAGTAATTGTGTGGGCATGGTGGCGAGTTTAGGGGTCTGCGTGGAGTGCGTAGGGATCACAGCGTGGGCATGGTAGCCTGTTTAAGGGGTCAGTGCAAGTTGAAAGGCTGGGTGGTGTGGCGGTGGAGCAGTGTGCAGTGTGTGGGCATCTAGAAGGCTAAGAGTGTGCAGACGGTTGTCTGTGGAGCGAGTATACACATGCGCGCAGGTAACTGTCAAGGGAGAGTTGGGCAATCTGGTCTGCGGGGCAGTCTGTGGGTGCAGGGTGGTGTGCTTGGGGGCGATTGTAGAGACAGTGTTGGGTGGTGCGGTTCTTACGGCGTTGCAAAGAAGTGTATTAGGGCGAGTAATGTGCACGGCGATCAGGTAGGTTGACCTGTGCATGGTTTAGGGTGGAGTGATGGGAGAGAGCATGGGGGTGAGCAGATATGGTGGAAGAGTGCACGGAGGTGATCAGGTAAGGAGGAGTGATGGGGGAATGCCTGGAGGTGAACTGGTAGGGTGGAGTGATGGGAGAGTGCATGGCGGTGAGCGGGTAAGGTGGAGTGATGGGAGAGTGCATGGAGGCGAGCCAGTAAGGTGGAGTGATGGGAGAGTGCATGGCGGTGAGGGGGTAAGGTGGAGTGATGGGAGAGTGCATGGCGGTGAGCGGGTAAGGTGGAGTGATGGGAGAGTGCATGGAGGCGAGCCAGTAAGGTGGAGTGATGGAAGGGCACATTAAGGTGAGCGGGTAAGGTGGAGTGATGGGAGAGTACATTGTAGTGAGCGGGTAAGGTGGAGTGATGGGAGGTGGAGTGATGGGAGAGTGCATTGCGCTGAGCGGGTAAGGTGGAGTGATGGGAGAGTGCATTGCGCTGAGCGGGTAAGGTGGAGTGATGGGAGAGTGCTTGGAGGTGAGCAGGTAAGGTGGAGTGATGGGAGAGTGCTTGGAGGTGAGCAGGTAAGGTGGAGTGATGGGCGAGTGTTTGGAGGTGAGCAGGTAAGGTGGAGTGATGGGAGAGTGCTTGGAGGTGAGCAGGTAAGGTGGAGTGATGGGAGAGTGCTTGGAGGTTAGCGGGTAAGGAGTGATGGCAGAGTGCTTGGAGGTTAGTGGATAAGGTGGAGTGATGGGAGGGTGCTTGGAGGTGAGCGGGTAAGGTGGAGTGATGGGCGAGTGCATGGAGGTGAGCGGGTAAGGTGGAGTGATGGGCGAGTGCTTGGAGGTGAGCGGGTAAGGTGGAGTGATGGGAGAGTGCTTGAAGGTGAGCGGGTAAGGTGGAGTGATGGGAGAGTGCTTGGAGGTTAGCAGGTAAGGTGGAGTGATGGGCGAGTGCTTGGAGGTTAGCAGGTAAGGTGGAGTGATGGGCGAGTGCATGGAGGTGAGCAGGTAAGGTGGAGTGATGGGCGAGTGCATTCCGGTGAGCGGGTAAGGAGGAGTGATGGGCGAGTGCTTGGAGGTGAGCGGGTAAGGTGGAGTGATGGGAGAGTGCTTGAAGGTGAGCAGGTAAGGTGGAGTGATGGGAGAGTGCTTGGAGGTTAGCAGGTAAGGTGGAGTGACGAGCGAGTGCATGGAGGTGAGCGGGTAAGGTCGAGTGATGGGAGAGGGTATTGAGGTGAGCAGGTAAGTTGGAGTGATGGGCGAGTGCATGGAGGTGAGCGGGTAAGGTGGAGTGATGGGCGAGTGCATGGAGGTGAGCGGGTAAGGTGGAGTGATGGGCGAGTGCATGGAGGTGAGCGGGTAAGGTGGAGTGATGGGCGAGTGCATGGAGGTGAGCGGGTAAGGTGGAGTGATGCGAGAGTGCTTGGAGGAGAGCGGGTAAGGTGGAGTGATGGGAGAGTGCTTGGAGGTTAGTGGGTAACGTGGAGTGATGGGCGAGTGCTTGGAGGTTAGTGGGTAAGGTGGAGTGATGGGCGAGTGCTTGGAGGAGAGCGGGTAAGGTGGAGTGATGGGCGAGTGCTTGGAGGAGAGCGGGTAAGGTGGAGTGATGGGAGAGTGCTTGGAGGTTAGTGGGTAAGGTGGAGTGATGGGAGAGTGCTTGGAGGTTAGTGGGTAAGGTGGAGTGATGGGAGAGTGCTTGGAGGTTAGTGGGTAACGTGGAGTGATGGGCGAGTGCTTGGAGGTTAGTGGGTAAGGTGGAGTGATGGGCGAGTGCTTGGAGGAGAGCGGGTAAGGTGGAGTGATGGGCGAGTGCATGGAGGTGAGCGGGTAAGGTGGAGTGATGCGAAAGTGCTTGGAGGAGAGCGGGTAAGGTGGAGTGATGCGAGAGTGCTTGGAGGTTAGTGGGTAAGGTGGAGTGATGGGCGAGTGCTTGGAGGTTAGTGGGTAAGGTGGAGTGATGGGCGAGTGCTTGGAGGTGAGCGGGTAAGGTGGAGTGAAGCGCGAGTGCTTGGAGGTGAGTGGGTAAGGTGGAGTGATGGACGAGTGCTTGGAGGTGAGCGGGTAAGGTGGAGTGATGGGAGAGTGCCTTTGCAGTGAGCCTGGGGTGTCAAAGCGGTTATTAAGGCTTCGGGGGAGAAATGTGGGGCGTTTTGGGGGCACATTGGAGACTTTGGGCCTCGTTATAAGTTTGGGGATATTTCCTTGGCCAATGCAGCCAAAGTCAAATGCTGTTATCCAGAGACGTCTTTATGGGAGGGCAAAAGGGGCACTTGCCCCGGGCCCCCACCTTAGAGGGGGGCCACAAAATGCAGCCTGATTAAAAGAATTCAGTTCCCATTATTCATCAAAATTAAATATCACATGCCAGGATTCTTTATGGTGTGCTGATGAGGCTCTAAACATATTGCCTGCTGTTGTTGACATGTACATTCTGCTCTGATCTTTTCATCCTGTAATGCTTACTATGTTCACTGTAGTATAAATAGTTTGTGCGGCACAACACCTGTAGCATGCACACCTTTCTGTGAGGACTATAATGATCACGTGCAATATCCAAAGTTGAAAAGGATATTGATGAATTTGAGTGTCGCAATGGTTTATAGAATAGCTCAACGTGTTAAGCACTTATTGCGGAGATATGCGTTCATATGCAAGATTACAGTACCAAATTCCAGCAAGGCTGACTCAGCCTTTGCAATGTATGCAGTCGATAAGCCAGCATGTATATGTTCTTTGATTTTTAGAGCACCAGGTGTTATCATCACCAATGTGCCTGCAACAGATAGCGGTTGCAATAGAAAGTACCATAGCATAAGTATGGTGAAGGTCTAGAAATTGGTTCGTTCAGATGGGGAGTTGCAAAAGCTAGGCAGGCACCTCCAAAGACAAAGTGCTAGTCCACGGAGGTGATTATGTATCCAAATTCCAGACTGTGGAACCAAAACGTTCCTGCTTGGACCTGGCGTTGCCAGAAGATGATACAGTGATCCTGGACACATCTTTTATCACTGACAGTACTGTGCTGTCTTCTATGGAAAGATTTGTGTTTGGTCATGTGATTTGCATATTTTCCTATTCAGCCCTGTAAAATGGGATTATTCTAGTTCAGGCTAAGAAAAGACAGTGGTAAAGTGCAGACATTGCAGAGAGGATGCGAATTCCCGCTTAACCTTTTCACCAACATGTGATCCTGGGCATCTAATTTAATCTTATATTGCAGCACTAGTCAAAATTGCCCGCCCCGCACCGCTTCAGAGTGATTTTGTTCTCAGGGTATGATCTTTAAAAAAGACTCAATCGTGGTTTCAATGGCTATATGTAGTGTTGCTTCCTCTATAATAAAAGTGAGATGTGATATATTGCACACCGGGGCCCCTTGTTTATTTGCTCTCTAATGGCAACACTACTTGAAAACCATGTCCCTTTTCTAATCTGTCTGTTTGGAAACAGACAACTTTCGGGTATCTTCAAATCGTCGTCCACTCTCTATACTATGGTATGTGTAGGTTTCTCCTTGCTTCCCATTGGTGACCTGTATCCATGCTTGAGCCCTTTTGCATCTTTGAGGCAGCTAATCGTGTCGGTTGTCTGTTCTGGTGTATGTGCACCCTTATCATACGATCTGTGTCCTGCAATTAAACTTTGTCCGAAATACCTTCCTTGTGGCTGCTATTTAGTGAAATGTTTCCTGTACCTCTGCTAGAACACAAGCACCCTTGTCGTAGACTGCAAAAGTAGCCCTTGAAATGCTACTTGTTTAACATTCTGAATACAACAAGAATGAAGGAGACTGAAATGGTGTTTGTCATCCTTTTTTTGATCTCTGCAAGCAACATATCAAACTGTGGGTTGTGATCATGACATTGCACAACCCCATATTCTACATCCCTTAATTCCTTTGGTCCGGTGGAGGGGGGCCCACAAGGTGTCCATGCCCCAGGCCCCAAAAGTGCTTAAGATGGCCCTGCTGTTATCGCACGCTGGGGGGGGGGGGGTTCGCGTATTTAGACCTGCAGTTCCTCTCTTTTGGGGCCCACTAGGACCTCATGTGGATGGCATTGTACCACTGGTGGGGAATTTTCTCCACACAAAACCGGGTGTTTTCTGCAAGTTTTAATTTAGCGCTCACGTTTTATTTTTTTGTTTTACTGCACTGCCATGCTCTGAGCCCTTTGTATCTTTTTTCAATGCTATTTTGGGATTTCCTTAAATTGAGGCCAGTCCAGCATTTGTGTAGGCCTGTCCTACGGGTAAATAAAGAATGCGCATTATTTGACCTCTTCGGCAACAGACATGACTTTACGGGCAACAGTGGGCGGGGCTTACCATTTCCGCAAACACTCGTCCTTGGTACATCACGAGTTGACGGGACAGTAACCCACGGGAGTCCGGGAGGGCGGGAGGGCCGGAGGGGGGTTGTTAACAGGCTCGGACCGGCCCATAGGGCAATAGGCAAACCAAAAATGCAAAATGCTGCTGTGTGCCCGTTTTTTTCGCCAATGTGGGCCAGTTTGATGAGTTACTTTAGCATGCAGCTAATAGTTTTGACCAGTGTTGCTGAACACATATTCTTTAAAATGCACGATTTGCATATTTAAAAAAAAAAAAAAACGACTCCTTGGTTACTATGCAAAAAGTATCAGAAAAGGAATGAAAAGCCGTTTGCAACTGTTGCCCACTTTTTCATTGGTGCCCGAGACAATGTTATGGCCAATCCCAGTCCTGCCCTGGTTGTTAATGGGGGTAGGGATGATCCTAGCAACCAGGTCAAGATGATTGCCCCCATGCCCGCACCCTGGAATTGGCTATCCCTTCAATGGGGCGTGGTGTTGCCAGAGGCACAGGAGCGTCAGTTATGCCCACCCCCTCTTTTTCGTCACAGCATGAGACGGGCAGCCTCCGTGCCCCAGGTCGAACACACGCTGGGCACCACCGTGCTGCCCGCAGCATGTCTCTTTCTTTAGCTGTGTGTGTAATCTCGGAACTTCTTGCTCTCTCGGAGCAGGTGTGGTGTGTGCATGCAGTGTGTCGGCAGTGGGCGGCTGGATTGGCCGTTTAACTGAGCGGGAGGGAAGCCAAGGGCTGATTCCAGCCCCCCCACCCCACAAAGTACGCGATCGCACTGTATCATTAGCACAACCAAAGCGCCTGTGACTTTGAGCACACACACACAGCACAGCATACCGGCGTACCTACAGATCTCGTGGGCAGCTGCAGGTGTCCTATCTCAGTGGGTTCGGCGTTTGCTGCTGACGTCTGTGTTACCTCTGTAGGCCACACATTCAAGTCCCAGAAGGGTCAACACCACGCTCATTCTCCTGGGCGTGATACATTGTGCTCAATTTAAAGTGTGTGATGTGAAGCGAGAACTATATGAACACAAACGAGTGTGTTACTTTTTTTGTGTGTGCAGAATGCTCCATTATTTTAGCAGAATGCCTGTGTACGGATTTAAAAGAGCATGTGGACGGCTTTGATTTATGACTCGGTGCCAAAGCCATTTTAGCTGCGGCGGGAAGTTTTATTCTGTGGCAGTAGGTGCTTGGGGGGAGGGGGAGGTGCTCCGGCTACCACCCCAGCCCGTCTATGGTGGTGTAATGGCTGTCTGCGTGGGCATTTGGTGCATTCTGTTTTGACATGGGCATATATGCACGTGAGAGAGGGTTTTAGAGTGGCAGCAAGTTGTGCACCTTGGAATATGCTGGCAGGACCTTGAATGTGGTGCGGCGGTGGCTGCACTGTGTAAGCAGTGCGTGTGCGGCGTGGTAGCAGTTGGCGGCATTGGGGGGGGTGTGTGTGTGTGTGTGTGTTGCTTCGCGTGGTGGCAGCGGTTGCGTGTGTGGCCCCGGGGGCACTCGACACAGGAGGGTCAGCAACGGCGGACTTGCCTCTCAGCAGTGGGTGCAGCTGGCGACTGCGGTGGCTGTAGTCGCGCGGGCTGTTGTGTGGTTTTCTGCCAGCAGTGGTCACCGCCGGCGGTGGCTGCGTGATGATGTCATTAGCAGCGCTGACACTGCGGTGTCAACGATGGTTCTGCCGCGTGTCAGACGTGGGTGTGAGAGAACGGGGCGCACTGGATGCCAGCTGTGGGTGTACTGCACGCCAACCGGGGCGCATGTGGGCCCTGGCCTCAGCTGCACTTTATTTAACGAGTGGCTGCGGTTGCGCAACCAGATTCCGTTTTTATTCACTACAACGGGGGTTTGGGCTCCTGTGTTGTGACGCCGCAACCATCATATACCCGTTGACAACTCGACTGTTTATTGTGCATGAAGGGCCATGGCTGGTCCTTTACCATAGACCGGCTACAATGTAACCCCCAGGTACCTGCTTTGAGTAGCTAGGCGGTGCAGCTTCAATGTAACCACCTGCACCAAACTACATTGTAGCCATGAGGACCGTGCGGGCCGCAGAAACGTTCTAACCAGTCAGTGTGGCAACCGGGCAGTGTGGCAGGTCCCAGTGCTGTACTCCTTGTAGGCAGCGTGGCCCCTGTTCGTTAGGACCCCAGTGGGCATATGTCCTGGTGGAGGCGGGGCTGGGTAGAGCCAACCCAGAGGTGAGCCAATGGGTCTGGCTTTGCTAGAAGAAGCAGAAACCCCAAAAAGTGATGGGTGGAAAGTTTTTGAATTAATCTGAACCACTGGCATTGCTCTGTGCAACTTAACACGCCACTGTTTTTTAGCCCGTCTGCACCATTGCAAAAGGGGTCCAGCCATATGCAAATCAGTCAGGTACTGCCACGAATGGGAGTAGCTCTGCCCGGACTGCTAGGCCAGGTCCCCTCTGCACGGAAACACGAACAACCAAAGAATAACCAAACATGAACGTATTCTGCAAAATGCCACATCCGGCCTCTGCCTCCCCACAACACAAAATCCATACCTGGCCTTTACAGGCCCAAGCACAAAATCCAATGAAAACCTCTGCATGGATGGCTGCTCCTTAATGTGAGGTGTCCAAGCACCCATTCTGGAGGTTGTGCAGCAGTCTGAGCATGGAGCCCGGCCGCGGTGCCCAGCTGGGTCTGACCCAGGTCCATGCTTGATTAAGAGGACTGGAGTGTAGATGGCTGCACCCCAGAGTCTTAGACAGGGTAGGGCATGAGCGCGCAAGGCCCACCCAAAATCTGTAAATGGCCACAAAGCAGCGCTATGTGGGCATTTAAAGATGTTAATGTCACTGCTGTGGGCCCACCTAATTTAGCTTCAGGCCCCACTTGTTAGACAATCCTGGCTACGCCTCTGATGCACCCCGCACATGACTGTTTCTCCCAGTGTGTCAGGGCATTGTGCTAGTTTAGCCACATGTCTGCATGTGCAGCATGCAGCGCCGGTCCTCTTTCTAAAAAATAAATAAAAATACTCATTAGAGACGCTGCTTTGTGGCATGTGTGCCGCAGATTGGCAGTTGATCACCATGGGGGCACTGGGAATACACTCTCATAACACTGCCGACAAAGCAATGTGTGTGTGTGTTTGTTTCTGAAGGCAATATGCAGCATGCTTGTATTTCTGGAAAATCCTTTGCTAGAAATCTCAGAGGGTAAATGAGTGCGTTGCTATCATTTGAAAGAGGGTGGGCATGGGGCTATGTAGAAACTTGCATGGTAATCGACTCCGACTCGTCTTGGGCAAGTCTGTCTGACATGCCACTGTTGACAGGCATGACGATTTTCCAGAAGAATTGTGAATATGTCTAGAGGCACTCGTGCTGGGCAAGCTTCTTATTTCGGATGAAAGAAAGTGTCCTCCTTTGAAATTGGCATGCGTCTACGTGATTTCTACGTGATTAACTGGGGGGATTTTCAAACCAGTTTAGCAATGTGGGAATTGTCATGGCAATGTTGAAACTGACAGGCACACGAGACAGCCGTGGTGTATTCTGCCCCAAAAAAGGTTGGCATCCCATTATTAAGAGCACATGACATTATTTCAGCTCTACCCTGTTACCCTTTGGAACTAACCTGGCATGCGCTGACAGCCCTCTGCGTAAACTTGCAACTTGTCTTTGTGGTGGCATGTTTGACGTGCATTTTGGGGTGCAAAAGAGGACCTGTGAAGTGTATTTTCTTCAGCTCTCAACAAGGTAATATTAGAAGTCCCCCCCCCCCCCGCCGACCTTTTTAGTTGGTGGGGCATCCTCGCCCTTAGTGTGCTTGTTTAGGGAATGTTCTGCCCACGCCCTTTCCTCTGGATCTTGGTCTCCTGCTGTCTACAGCAAAAAGAAACCTCTGAACCCCAAGTCTGAATTGAGTCTCTTTTATACACCCCCCTAATCTTTTGTCTCCTTATCCATTTATTTTTTTTTCTCTGGTTCCTAAAGGGCTGATTCTCAGCTGGCCCCCCTCCCTGGAAAGGACTTGTGGTCTGCACTCTGCAAGATTGAATTCCTAGCAACTGAAAGGTACCGGCTTCCATGGGGGAAAAAGTACTCCCACTATTACAAGCAGCAGTCCTGGGCCTCCCTAGTCCTTCGGTGGAAGTTACCATGCGGTACCAGCGCCACCTGTGTTCTCTGGTGTTTTGATATAACAACCAGCATCTGTCTCACTCTGCTATTGTGACGAAAAGACTACTGCTCTGCTCGAGTGCAGGGATGAGTAGTGGCTAAACCGCCTATTCGGCCCCCACCCTACTACTAAACGAGCAGTGATCCCAAAGTAAAGGAGAAACCGACACAGCCGGCAGTTGTGCTTCCTTTGACGCTTTTGTGCGGGCAGGCTGTCTTCAGGAGGGATGTGGGGTGACAGTAGCCTACCCCTGTAAATGAACACAGAGAATGCAGACTTGTGCACCCGGGGGTTGGTGATCAGGGGTGTTCAGGCACAATGTCACTGCTCAAAGGAAATGTCTTGAAGGACAATGTAGAGAAGGGGGCTTAGAAGTCACTATGGTCCCAATAGTGGGCCAGGGGGACAGGCCTCTTCACAGTAGTAGCGTGTGTTCTGGTCTTTGGAACTCAATAGAATACATCCAGGCCTTTTTGACATTCAACCCGTAGTCTGGGTGCTTTGGGCACTGTGCCGCTGCCTGGTTCAGCAACGTGTTGGCGTTCAGCAACGGCTTAGGCGTTGAAGACGTTGGTTGTGGCAAGCGATGTTGGGTCGGTGACACTTCAATGCTCAGACGGATGTCATTTGAGGGGCACTAGGGGTTTCGGCTGCGACCCCTGACAACTGCTGTGACTCCTGGCACTGCCCCTGCAGCCCCTGGTTAAGGGTTGCAGAGCCAGAGAGAAACCAAATGTAAAGAGGGTTTGGATGAGAGCTTCCTTTACATTAAGTTGCTCTGAATCCTGACAGAAATTAATTCCATTACGGTTTTCCATAACGGGAAACAATTATTTCTTAAGTCCAAAGCCCCCACACCCATAGGACATGGAAGGCTCGGGATCCTACTCCCGGCGCAAGACAGGATCCAGAGCTGGTTCCTTGCATGCGTGCAGCATAGGAGTCAGAGAGGCTGACTGCAGAGGGGTTCCTCTGAGCACAAAAAGGATTCGCCCAAGGTTCAGAACGTTTTTTTTTTTGTTGCAAATGTGCGTGCATGCAAGGGTGTGTCTATATGTGTGAATATGTTTCACGATGTAGTGTGTGAATGCATGATGTAATGATGTGCATGTGTAAATGAGAGTGTGAATGGTGTGCGTGCTTGTGTTAAATGCCTGGATTACGTACTGTTAATCTTCATTACTCCTAGTCCTACTCTATATCGTCTCAGTACTTGCCGATGAGACACCTGCCTCATACGTATGTACTGGTATGATGAAAAGGGACAGAGAAGTAATGTTTGGCCAAGGAGCTGATTTTGTGGGTTGGAGGAAGAGTGTGGGAGGGTGAGGCAGGAAGGAGGTGCGCTAAACGTAAAGGGCATCCATGATCAAGCAGGCATGATGTGTTATTAGTGGCTAGACTGGCATTTTGGTACATCCATTCTATCAATGTCGTACTTTGACTTGACATTTTTTTTGCTGGGCATCTCTGAGAAATCTGACCAAACTGGCATTTGGTTGCAGCCAGTCCTGCTGTGGCATTGTATATTTTTCTGGGCAGCTATGATAAAGTAAACATGATAAGTGTTATTGCATGTTTAGAATGCCGTTATGATGCAGCCAGTGTAGGTATGTCTTAATGTGGCATGGCATTGTTTATCATGCATCCTCAAGGCTACAGCAAACATAATTGTGATTACGTGTCTGGCCTACATTGTGCAGCCAGTTTTGACATGTTTTCTTATGGTGGCATTGCATTTTTAATAGAAAAGCAGGAAGATAGGTCAGCGGGTTGATAGCTCGCTGCTGCGATCTGCATTTGATTCACAGGTTCAAATACTGGCAAGGCCAACACAGCCTTTCATTCTTCCGAGATTGATAAATGAGTACCAACTTCGGTTAGACTGATAATTTTATGTAAATATGTACCACGTACCGCATGGTTTTTTGAAAGTGCTATATAAATAACAAATCATCTTTAATTAAAATATTAATGCTCCTGTGCACTATAGTGACTTGCATCTATTGGATTTTGAAACTTTTTTTTATCACAGCAACTGACAATGTAGGCAGCTATCATATAATGGCAATACCTGGCATGCAGCCATAAATGGCATACTCTGGAAGTAACTGGCCATACAGTGCTGAAGTGGCATATCTATGGCAGTGCCCCTGCCTCAGGGCCATCTTAACAGTTTCTGGGGCCCAGGGCTCAGACAGTCTTGGGGAGGGGGATGCACCCCATGCCGCCCCTACCCCCCTGAACCCATGTCACTCCCCCCAGCTTCCTGAAACCCATGCCCCCTCCCAATCCGCAGAACAAAGTGTTCACATACCTCGAGTCAAATTCAGTAGAAACTCGCCTAGGCTTTACATGGATTATCTAGTTGTTAATAAAATAAAAACATAACACATTTCTGTGACCCGTTTCCCCCCTAGGGTACTATAATGAAGACCTGTTCACTTTGTTTTTCGAATAATATATTAATTTTGAAAGAAAATAAAGGACAATTATTTTTAAGCAACTATTTATTAATTAAAATGATAACCTAACATTTCAATCTGACCATTTTTTTCTGAATGAATGTGTCCAAAGTACATGCCCGTGGAAAAACATTATATGAGGAGGCAGCAGAGAAAACACAAATTCACTTGGCATTTCAGTCCATGCCCACATAGCAGACAAACAAATTGAAGTCATCGTAGAAAGAATGGGAATGAGATGAGAAGCACCCATTGAGTACATGCTTTCTATTGCCCATGGATGATGTGCCAGCAACACTGCCAAGATTATACTATATATTTGCTTCTAGGTTTGCTTTTTGCAAAATCATTAATTATGTCAGATTCCATCCCTCCAACCTTTCCAGGCTCAATGCTTAACAGAGCCAAAGTATTCAATCTGGCTTCAATCATGAAGGTAAAACAAGAGCAGTGAAGAGAACTACCTCCTTTGCCTTTTGTGGTAACCTGGGTCATGGCAAGGCTCTGCTTTTAAGAGAGTTGTGAAGGAGTCGCAGTAATAAATACAGGGAATGTCCAATCAAGGTTCTATCAAAGAATCAGGATGAGAGATCCTACAAGCAGCTGTGTGGTTCTGAACATAGACATTTATTTCAAAAATACAGGTTTCTTTGAAGATGGGTTCTCAATAACTTTACACAACTTTCGATAAGCACGAAAGCGAATGACAACGGACAGGTGTGATTATATACAGTGAAAATACAAGGTAAGTACGTACCTCTAAGATGTTGAGGTAAAAGCTCCACATAAGGGCACAGTCACATGACAGTAGGATAGACCTATATTTGAACAAAGTGCACCCAGGACGGAAAATGGTCCAGGGCGTAGTTAACACAGGGTGTACACAACAATATCTACAGAACATACACAAAAGGCTTTTTTTACAGTTGTGTCACGGGAGATCGACACAGGAGTGTTTTGGCCATGGAGGGCTGGATTGACGCCTGTCTGAGTGTTGGCGCCTTCATTAGGATTGACACCGGATGTGGTGTTGTCCGTAATATCTGTGGGTGAGATAAGGCCTGTAAGGATATCTGGGTGTAGTTCAGTAATTTAGGGATTAATAAATAATGGCTTAGTGGTGCCATGAAGAAACATCACATGGTGTATCAATATACAGTTTACCTGCTGCTGCGATAGCAGTGGTGATGCTGTACGTGGACAATCCTTAATTGGTTGCTGGATTGTCGTTGCAAATGCACTCTGAGTAAGTCGTGGGTTCCTGATGGCTGGATTTGTCTCAGGATCCCGGGGGCTGGATGAGGGCCTGAAATGGTCCCTGATCTAAGAAGAAAATGTGGACCATCAGGTGTCAGTGTGGTCCGACATGCTGTTGAGAACTTTGGTGAGGGTGTCGATGACCCTAAATGGTCTCAGTTGCTGAATGGGGGAACCATACAGGGTTGGTTTGGCTCATTTACAAGTAGACTAGGTGGTAGGTGCTCGTTTTGGTCTAGAGAGTCGAGGGAGTTGTGTCCCGACACAGTGCTAGTGGGAGATCCGCTCTATGATGTGTTTTAGGTGGTGGTGGGTGGCAGCTCCCCTATGGGCTGCTGGTGTCGGCTGGAGGTGCATCAGTGGGCACGGGGTATGAGATGGTCCATGCTAGGTAGTCTCATCTCAACCTGGTGTTGGCCCTTTATCGAGTAAAGTGCTTTTAAAAGTGTTAGGAGACAAAGCCAGTGGCGCAGTGCCAATTGTGCTGTAGTACGATTCGGAGTGTCTCTATGTGGTGGCTAAACAGAGAGTGGACTAGGTGGTGGAGTAAGCCTGCCGAGCGTGCCTCCAAGTTAAAATATTAACAGTGGCAGAGTGGTTTATAAAAAGAACTTGTAATGCTGACTACACGGAGAAGCTGCACAGTGCATACATCAATTACAGTGCAAAGGCATATTACTCTAGGGAAGCACGTCAGGACAAGGGTCTGCAGGGTAACGCTTACCGCGATCCGGGGGTGCGAGCGTCGCCAAGGGATGCACAGCATGGACTGGTTGGTGTGAGGTTTAGGTCGTCATGCCTGGAGATAAACACGTCCCTGTGTGGTTCGGGAGCCAATCGGGGTGCACAGACGTGCTGGGAGGAGTGCGCCTAAACCAATACCCAATAGCCACAATGGTTGTGGAGGTCCCCAATGGGATGGGCCGGAAAGAGAAAGTGAAAGCGGCCGCCTGCAGGAGGAGCGGACTACACGGGGCCCGGGTGGTCATGGGACATGTGGTCCTGTGTGTGTACCAAACGTATTAGTGGCCATTTTTTAATGAATAAATGTCCAGGTCTGGGAAGCCATTGTAGCCGCCGCATTTAAACAATCCGCCAGGATAAGTGCGCTGTATTTAGAGAGTCAATGGTCACATAACAAGCCAGCAGCAATGAAACATGTAATAATGTAATAATTCAACATCTAGGTGTGCTTCGTTAATAAAGCATGCGGTTTGGCATAACTCAATGCAAAGAGAAGGACGTGTGAATCGCACACAGTGCATTTACATACAATAGTTTTATGCAGTTGTGTTGAAATGGTTCCAAAAGATAGTACGCCTAGTACCTAGAATTTTGTTGAAATATCTAAATCATTCACATGGACTGTTCAACACAGTGTGTGTTCCCAAGACATTCATATCCTGTATACGTTGGTTCTCGTGGTGAAAACATTGAAAAAAAAGGCATTTTCTCTTTTCTCAATTAGGTGGTAATAACACAAGGGTAAACGGCCAACACCAGGTTGAGATGAGACTACCTAGCATGGACCATCTCATACCCCGTGCCCACTGATGCACCTCCAGCCGGCACCAGCAGCCCATAGGAGAGCTGCCACCCTCCACCACCTAAAACACCTCATAGAGCGGATCTCCCACTAGCACTGTGTCGGGACACAACTCCCTCGACTCTCTAGACCAAAACGAGCACCTACCACCTAGTCTACTTGTAAATGAGCCAAACCAACCCTGTATGGTTCCCCCATTCAGCAACTGAGACCATTTAGGGTCATCGACACCCTCACCAAAGTTCTCAACAGCATGTCGGACCACACTGACACATGATGGTCCACATTTTCTTCTTAGATCAGGGACCATTTCAGGCCCTCATCCAGCCCCCGGGATCCTGAGACAAATCCAGCCATCAGGAACCCACGACTTACTCAGAGTGCATTTGCACCGACAATCCAGCAACCAATTAAGGATTGTCCACGTACAGTATCACCACTGCTATCGCAGCAGCAGGTAAGCTGTACATTGATACACCGTGTGATGTATCTTCATGGCACCACTAAGCCATTTTTTATTAATCCCTAAATTACTGAACTACACCCCGAGATCCTTACAGGCCTTATCTCACCCACAGATATTACGGACAACACCACATCCGGTGTCAATCCTGATGAAGGCCAACACTCAGACAGGCATCAATCCAGCCCTCCATGGCCGAAACACTCCTGTGTCGATCTCCCGTGACACAACTGTAAAAAAAACCTTTTGTGTATGTTCTGTAGATATTGTTGTGTACACCCTGTGTTAACTACGCCCTGGACCATTTTCCGTCCTGGGTGCACTTTGTTCAACTGTAGGTCTATCCTACTGTCATGTGACTGTGCCCTTATGTGGAGCTTTTACCTCAACATCTTAGAGGTACATACTTAACTTGTATTTCCACTGTATATAATCACACCTGTCCATTGTCATTCGCTTTCGTGCTTATCGAAAGTTGTGTAAAGTTATTGAGAACCCATCTTCAAAGAAACCTGTATTTTTGAAATAAATGTATATGATCAGAACCACACAGCTGCTTGTAGGATCTCTCATCCTGATTCTTTGATATTCATATGTGTACCCTTCTGGGTATATCGGGACCCCGCCAGGCGCCTTAATATTTAACTCAACCAATGTTCTATACAAATATATATATACTTTTATTAAACAAACCACCTGCAATAGAACACAAAGAAAATACTGCACAAAAAGCCACCCCCTAATAGGGACAGAGACGATGCGACAGACCGAGGATAGTAGCACTCTGGGCATGCTTCCAGGGGTGGCAGGTGAATTACTAGACACAAAAAGTGTTGATGTTGAAAACGTGTGTGATTGTGTCCTAACAAGTCTCTAGGGCCCAAGTGGACTGAGTGGGCAGTTGAGTCAATAGTACCTGGATCCAGTTCTTGGTGGGCTTCATGTAGGGATGAATGTGGTCACTCTGTGCTGCAGAAGGGGGGCTCTCAATGTTGCAGTTCAGGGCGGTCACAGGTTTGCTTTGCAGTTGAGCCGGGCCGAGTCCGGCTTTAGACGCTGGGAGGGGTCGATGAATGATGCTCCAGCAGTTTGAGTCAGCAGGCAATGGTCATCAAAGTGGTGACTTTGGATGTGCAGGTTGATGATGTGGCAATTTGATGGCTAGCTGGGCAGAGCCATGGTTGTAACCCCTGGTCAGAGTCGGCGTGTGACTCGCCACTGATTCAGATAGAGTCCAGGTGTCGAGCAGTCATTTTGGGCCTAGGATCAGCTTGGCCATGAGGCAGCGTCAAGCTGGTTTGAAGTGCAAGCAATAGTTCGAGTTGGTGGATGAGGGCAAAAGTCAGCACCAGTGCCTTCCCTTTCATTTACAGTGTGATGATGGACACGGAGAAACCAGTTCGGTAGAACAGAGTGCTTCAACTGGCCTGGTGCTCTGGCTGCTGTAAAGCCCGCTCAGGGCGTCACAAGGACAGGATGGTACCATCAGGGTCTGCTCTCCCAGCTACGGGAGATTCTGGCACAGAGTGGGAAGTCCTGGTCCACAGCAAAGGTCACTCCCGATGTGCCCTGGGATTGTGTAGGGGGCAGATCGTCCTTCGATGTCTCCTCCTTCAGCTCAGACTGAGGCTTTGACAAGCACAATGTTGCTAAAGGAAGTCCAGTGGGTTCTTTTTAGGTGAATCTCTGATTTGAGAGGATCTGAGAGAATCTAAAGAAGGGATGTCAGACCCCATCTTCTAAAGGTGAACGTCCCAAGTTGATTGGACTAAAGCTAGCCTGACTTAGTGGTTCAATCCCTGCTCTTGAATGGAATGGAATTCGTCCATCTAATGTCACACCCAAAGTACTTTGCTCCAGAGGATGTGGAGGGGACAAAAAAGAGAATAAGAGACCGATGGAAACAAGATGGTGAAAGTTTCCTTCCATTGACCAGATCTTCCTGCCTACTCTAACCCCACCGCCTTCTCTTCCCACTAAGCTCCTTTGATGCCCGGACACAGGACAGCTGCGTCTGGTAGAGGGTGTTACCTGCCCTCACAAACGGATCAAAGAAGAGACTTGGTCCTCCAGGTTCCTGTACTGACATTTGGCAGTCTCCACCCCACTGGCCAGAATACACAGCACCTTCCACAGCAGAGCTGACTCGCAGGCGCTGACACACGCGCGATCATCATCAATTGGGATGCGGTGGCCACGATCATAAGTAGCACCATGCACCATCCCTAATCTCGGGCAAAGCTTTATTTAGAGTTTACCCTGCCACCAGCATGGGTTACCCGTGGTCATCATAGTTTTGATACAGGGTGGCATATCTTAAATGTCGCTGCTGCGCTTCAGAAACTTGGCTGTTGCGGCTGTCGAGTGGGCACCTTGTGACCTTTTGAACCTTCTCTATGCCACGAGCAGAGCAGGCGCTGCGGAGCAGACTACTCATGCAGCAAGGCACAAGTACACTATGCTTTAGGCACAAAGTTGACCAAAAGGGGAATCTGGTTGGCATATTACCCTTTTGGAGATGGAATTACCTGCATCATTTTAATTGATACAAATACAAAATGCCAGGGCTGTGCACCCTTGCCAGAAGGCAATTCTTCACACCATGTGCACTCTAAAATGTGACATACAGTACGTCATGCTCAGAAATTCATAAAATAAAAGAGGACATTGATCAAAAGAGACCCATAATACGAAACCATACATCTCAAAGAAAGCATAAAATAAAGAAGTGATGAAGGGGCAATTTATAAGGGGGTTTTGAGAAACGCTAACATTGTTTGCATTTTGAATAAACCAGTAGATGGGTGACTCTGAGAAATGCAGCAGCTATCATTAATCTTGCAATTCTGTTCCTTCTACAAAATAATATTGGTGTGTGTAAAGACACGCACCACCACGAACTAGCCCAGCACCATAATGACACTATTTTAGTTTACGTAACCAGTTCTTTTTATTGCAGGTATATTGTTTAGTAGCACAGTACGTGCTCCTACCAACAGCATGTATATACACAAACATGAACCCAGCACACCAACACAGATCTCTGCAACAAGTGCTTAACTCACTGAGCTATCTCCTTGACCACGGTGGAACTCCTATCAATATTAATTTCAACTTTGATTATTACATTTTATTAATACATTTGATGGAATTGCCACAAAGGTAGTGCTGTGGCGAATGTACAGACTGGGCATTCAGAGGTTCAGTTAATCTGATCTGAACTTGGTTGCAATACCTCATAAGCACACTATGGATTATCATGATTTGTTTTAAGTATAGAAAAGTGCAACAACTTCTTTGCCGGGTAACCAGGTGGGGGCCCCCCCCACACTGAAACATCTCTGTGTATGCACACAAATAGATTACACTTGTCCTGCCTCTTCTCACTCCCCTTTTGTTGTCAGCCATCACCTTAGCTAGGCGATGATTGGTATTTACAAGGTGCTAATGGCTAGGGTGTGGGTGCCAGCCCTGCACCAAAGATGAACTATAGCAGTCATGCTGCAAAGATTACACTCGTAGACGAGTAAGCATTTGAGTGTTTTTTTTTGTTTTTCAAAATGATTGCCAACATTGAGCAACAGGAACTAAGGTGATAATGAAACCTATGTCTGCTTTTTCTCATTTGTACAGCTCCTCCTACAACAGTTGAACACACACATACTTGCCAGAGCAAACGTACTTAAGGAAAGCCTTCACAAACCAAAACAAATGTATTGTGCATCGTCGGCATAATTTCCATTACAATTACGTTCCTGTTACATCTGGGGACGCGGCCTCTGTCACCTGCTTTTGTTTTCTCTGGGAGACTCCAGCTCCAGAGAGGTTACCTCTGCCAATAAAATGTGCCATGACCTGGAAGTGGCCCAGTATCAGACTGAAAAGATGGTTCTGTTCATAACACCTGCAGTCATGGAAACCTTGAGACTCAAAGCATTTCAGCGCAACAGTGCCAAATAAATCAATCAATATACTCAAGCACATGCAACAAAATGGTAATTTCATAAACATCAATGCAAAAGTGCATATTGAACATAATATTAGGAACGTTTTGGAACATAAATTTGACCAGCCGACACGTGTTTCGACCTTTTGGTCGTCTTCAGGGCTGTAGAGTTTAACTAGCGATGTACATAGGTGAACAAAGTTACAGTGAGAATAAAAAACTTTAATGCATATTTGATCATTTATAACATATCATTGATATATTCCCCATGTCCACCAACAAAACATACAGACAAACACACACACAGGAAGACACATAAACAATGAAAGACAAATGATTCATATCATTAGACACAGGATGCAAGTAAAAGTACAGTAATGTCATGAACAACTGGGACAGCATGATGGGGGTGGTTATGTACACGTTGCAACCACAGACCAAAGGGTGATCAGATAAGCACCCCAATTGTGATTCACTGAGCAAGAAGTGACTACCATGCACTACTGAACTTGGAATCTAATGTCATTGTACAGTAATGTTCTAGAACAAAGATGGACCAAATTATTGCCAAGAGTTTTCCCTATAAAAGGCACAATGACCATATCCAATATCTAAACTCACCAACAACACTATCCTATAAGCAATCTGAACCATGAAAAAGCATGGTGTGAACTAAATGAAAAATGGGCACAAAATGAAACTCTCATTTAGTTAAGAAACCGTCAGGCCCCACCACCGACAATGTAGAGAGCTAATGAAGTAAAGGGGAGTTTACCAGTTGCAGTTAACAGACGCTTGATAATGTCAAACCGACTGAACTAGCATTTTCCCGGCCTATGTGTGGTTGGAGGCGCTATACAAACAATGGGAAGACAAAGACATGATTCAGCTCTTACAGCATGATGTGGAAAAACAATACTCGGTTGCTTTTAGAGTCGTTGCCCTGTTGGGCTATACATCCATTTTATGAAACCATACATGTATTTACAGACTCTGTGGATGGAGGCGCCCCCTCACTGTGTGTCTTGCAGAAGCAATAGCTCCGGAGGGGGGACTAGGGGTGCCATGCCAGAAATATTTAAACTAAAGTGAGGACCTTCCAATGCCCTCCTCAGGCTCCCTCTCCCAATGCGATGACAACATTTCTTCCTCGGACACGTATTTCTTTTTAAATCTACAAGTCATGTTATTTTAGGCACTTAAAAATAGCCTGGCACGTAATCAGGGGTTTCAATGCTCAGCTAAACGGTACTCCTTTTATCTGCCTCTGAAACAATAAAAGGCTGAGTCAGCCCTGATGGGGTTCAAAAACAGGGTCCTGCAGGTAGAGCTAAGCAGTTCATTTCCTTTAACATTGTGTATATTTTTTGTAATTTGAGCAGGTTACTACAAATCCATTTTAATATAAAAGGTGAACTGTTACTGGCCATCTCCCATATCCTGCTGAATTAAAGCTGATATTTGAGATAGCTGGTAGCAGGCTCCCTCAAACATGTGCTACCACATGCATGAGAATCCTAGAAGTGATGGGACGATATTAGCACACAGCAGCACAGCAACTGGCGGACACAGTTTCACATCACATTCTACATAATTGCACTTTTAGACATGTGGAGATGCAGGGATTGGTCCAGAATAACACTGTGCTGATCAGGCACTGAAGCTAGGATTTAAATTGAGGTGTCTGCATGCTAAACTCAGTAATGTGGACACTAGACCTCACATCCCATTTTATTGTTTCTGGGACACGGCCGCAGATACCACAGCTCTGCTAGGATGCACTTTTTAGCTCAGACCTGACCCTCTCCCATCACATCAATGCAGTCTCCAGATCATGCACCTTCCACAGCCTCAAGCAGATCTTCGTTCCTACCCCCAAAGAGTTTCTGCAAACCCTAGACTTACTCCCTCTACATAGGTGTACTTGCATAGCAACTGAGAAAGCTCCAACAGATCCAAATCTCTGCAGCAAGGCTCCTCCTCGCACTCTCAGCAGAGAACACATCTCCCCTGCACCCGTGACTCTCCACTGGCTCCTCATCAGTCGATGGGCCGCCTTCAAATCCATGTGCATTACCCGCCGTGCAATTCACAAGAAAGGCTTGGAATTCCTCCAAAACAAGCTCACTTGCTACCAACCCACCAGGACCCTCTGACCAGGCTCTGCGCACCTCCTTGTATTCTCTCCTTTCAAGTTCTACAGATAAGGAGGTGCCTGTTTCTCTGTATTCGAACCCACTTTCTGGAACTCACCCCACCCCAACTTATGCTCTGCCTCATAGAGGATCACCCAGCCTTCAGGAAAGCCCTCAAAACCTGGCTGTGCCCCACAATTTACTGATTTCCCCCCTCCCTCACTCCCCACCTCTCACATACACATTTCATCCTGCAGTCCACCCCAGCACACTCCCCCACCTAGTCTTCCATCAGCTACTAGCCTCTTTCCTTCAACTGCATTGCTATGCCACCCAACTTTCCTTCTGGGACCCCATGCGCACAGGGAGGACTCGTGTTGTCACTCCAGCAACTTGCACCTGGAACAAATCCTGACAGTGGGCCAGGTACTGCACTTCTATGGGCTTGGAGGGCGTGCAATGCATGGCACTTAAATTGCACCTTGAGAAAATCACGCTGATCATTCCGTAGGAGAAAAATCGGGCACCTTGATCCCCTTGCTCATGGTTGGCACTGCATGAAGCTCTAAAGCACAGGATGGTGGGACATGCCGCCACATGTAATCAGGAAATGGGGATCTTGTGTTCGCACTAGAAGGAACTGGGGATGGAAATCTCTCTCTACATCCATCTAACACTTACATCACCCGTGAAACACAGCACTGCTCCTTGCACCTTCATGGAACCCAGGAAGTATATGTTTTTTTGTACCGCTAACTCACTTCTCCTGTCGCACACTGCACCTTCTCAACTTAGTGGAAGGCACAGTCTCATTCCACATACCCTGCACTCCCATAAAACACAAACACTATTGCACATCGCCTCTGCCACCAGAATGAAGCTACTTTTAACAAATGCATTTGAACTGTAGCTTCCCACATAACTCTCCCTAAACACAATACCCTGCCTATAGTCCATAATATATCTCTGCTGCACCCATAGACACTCCATCTAGAGATGGGTAACTGGCAGGTTCTTGGCCACCCTTTCATAACTTTAATGGCTGAAATGCACACACAAAATGGCACCTCCCAAATCTTTGGACTCTGGTCCCTCAGAGGGCGTTCAACCAAAAGCATGTTGGCACCATAATTAAGATGAAAGGCTCAATAACAAATGACTGAATGAATGACATAATTACAGCAAATCACCTGAGGAATACCCACCCCATGAGGCCGCCCTGCCCTGCGAGGCCCAGGGCTGTATTTCCCTCTGACTGGCACCGCCCTTGTAACGGCCCTGCATGCATGATGCATGATGCATGATGCATGTACATACCATCCCCAGATTTATGATCATTTGTCTCCCTCGCCTCAGACCTTGAGAAGGAGCAAATTGAGGAAGAGCTCTTCCGGTTCCTGGCTGGCTGTCCTCCTGTGGTAGGCACGCTGCAGGCAGGAAGTGAAAGTTCTGATCATGGGGGGGGGGACGTACAGACTGCAACAGTTGTGGCGACCTTCTACTCCACGCACTGAGTGAGGGCAGAGCAGAGACCTCAGGGAAGCTGCTGCAGTGGGCCACCCACACAGGAGGAGGGGACACATCCAAGGAGGGCAGGAATCTGGATTGTGGCCAGGGCATCCTGCCTCTCAAAGTGTGGGCCCTCCTGCTGCTGGTCTCTGAGGCTTGCACATTTGCGCTCACTCACTTTTGCACCCACAGCCACCCCCAGCAGTCGGGGAAGGCATAGACAACAGTAAGATATTATTGGCTCACTGCAAGGAGGGGTCAGAGCCATCGGGCAACCCAAGCACCTCCATGTAATTTGATGATGCTATCTGTGACCTCTGCAAGAAATGCGCCCAGATGTCCCCGGGCCAGGTGTGCGATACAACTAAAATGAAAAAAAATACAAATGTCAATCATTATTACTGTTTCCTAGTTTGGACTATTAGGTGGTGCTTCAGAGCCACCTACAAGCTGAAACTATTGCATTGTATTACAGATAGGGATAAATGGCATATGAGAAGGGACACAAAGATTGTAGGTGGTGTTTAGTTATTTTTCCACCCACTGACTGCTCATGGCTATGCTAATTCATGTCCATCACCTCCTAAAATACCTCCCCATCGGAACTCTTTCAGCTCACTTTAATCAAGCCCTACCCTCAACCATTGTTCTCAAAGTGCCAGCTGATGTTTTTTCCAAGCAGTCTTCTGAAAGTTAATGACTTAATTGGAGTTGGAAACGCTACTGGTGCAATAAAAATGTCAACCAGGTATGCCTTCAGCCACTCGATTTATAAGTACTCTTTGTGGCCTTCATTGAAGTCCTGATAAAAACAAGCATTGGCAAAGCCAACAGTTTTGGCTTGTGTTCAAGTATTAGGTATTTGCCAGCCATTGCTATTTGATGCCCAGGTACTCACACAATTCTGCTCCTGCTACCATCAATGGCCAGTGAATACTAGTACGCACAAAACCCATACTGTTTGAATTGCCAGTGCTTGTCCATTCAGTGTCTAAATGAATATGTAAACGGGAGAAAGAAAGAACACAAATGTCTTCTGGCCCTGTGACTTGGCCACACACAAAGAAGTGTGACCCGCCCTCCCCAAGCAGTGCCAACCCCCCCATCCCACCCAAGTTGCACAGCAGGTGGTCCCCCAAGGGTGGGACCAGGACATTTCCCCATTTGCCAACCCATAAAAACGTCTCTGCCTTGCCTATGCTATTCTATTGGGCCTAATCCCGTCATATCATGACCCCATCCATGGCATATGAAGGCAGCACATGTGTTAAAACGTGGTTGATATGTGTAATATTCTTGTCTGCTTTAGTACTGTGAGGATGTTGAAGAAGGAAGCTGACACAAAGGTGGCATATTTGTTTTTTAATACATTTAAAGCAAAAGAAACCCTCACTATGCCCATCTCTAAGAGGAGTGAACCTGCTTCAATCTAAATCTCAAGGAACTGTCAGAATGTTCGACCAAATGAAAGTCCACCGTCCTGTGTCAGAGCCTAACCCTTCAACTAAAACTAATATTGTCCAACAGAAAGTTCTTTCTCCAGGAGAATGACTCTCTCGTCTCCTGGTGTATGGGTAGCACTCCCTCAATGTTCTTTTGCAAAGACAATACCAGGGGGATGACTCACTTCCCCTGGCATGCAGCAATCTCGCAGAAAGTTCTCTTGCCCAGAGAATGAGTTCCCATAAAATGCCATCTTGAACACAAAGGCAATGGGGGAATGACTCCCTTGCCCTGGTGGTAAATCTAGCACTTCGTACAGTACATTATCTTATAGCAGGAGAATTACTACCTTCTCCTGGTATCGAACAGCACTTTCCAATGCCAGGGTGAACACCCCCCCCCCGGCGCATCTTCAGCACACTTTGACTGGTTTTGATTTTCCCCCAGGAGAATGACTCTTGTCTTCTGGTGTTGGAGAGTTCTTTTCGCACATAGGGTTTGCCTTGGCTCTTTTTCACAGAATCAAGTAACTTATCGTGGGGTTCCAGACCCTTCTCTGGTGGTCTGTGGGCTTACCTCTGCCACTGATACAAGGAAGATGTCCTTGGATGCACTCTTCTCTTTCGATGGGGTCCCATACCCTTCTTTGCTGATCATTGGACCCCTCCCTGTCACTCGTACGAGGAAGATTCCCTCGGATGCACTCTTTACTTTTGTTCGGGTTTACCAGACCCTTCTTTGCTGCTAGTGGTCTTATCCCCAGCACTGGTAAAAGGATGTTTCCCTCAGATGCACTCTTTACTCTTATTTGGGACCCAGACCCTTGAAGCACTTGCTCTGGCCTGAAGCTGAAACCTCTTAAGTCCTCTTCCCCCTCTACCAGTCCACCCATGCTTTCCAGGGCCTGGCATTGGTCTCCTTCCTGAAGCAGTCGGCTTCTTCTCTACTGCTGCGTCTCTACATTTTGAGGCTTCTTGCAGTCTCTGCACCGTTCGGAGACCGCATGGACCACCTCCCCCTGGAGATCCTGCAACTGCCTCGCCCATTTGCAGCTTACTGCGGTCCTGCTGACGCAAGACCCATCGCAGACTCGTTCAGCTTCTCAACAGCATCCTCTGAAGAACCCTCCCTTGGGTTCACCACCTGCTTAGAAACTCAAGAGTTCTCTGACCAGGGAGGAGGGGCAAGACTTTGAGTCCTCCTTTGCTTTTCTTCTTATGGGGCTTGCTCCCCCCCCCGCGCAATGCCAGCACCTTTCTTTTTATCAGCGGCTCATTAGTAGTCCTCATAACTCTTGTGAGCCAACTCGTCTCAGTACCAGGAAAGTCAGTAATCTTTATGCTTTCTATGTTCTTCTTCATTCTAGTACTTTCTATCTTAGTTGTAGTCCTGACACTACAGAAATACATTGGTTTACTTTTAATTTAGTGGTTGGCAATTGAGAGGGGGCTAAGCCATATGAGGGAGTGATGTTATGTAATGTGTTGTACCCAAGGTGATCATCCTTATCCCCATAGGGGGGAGTCCCTCCCCATGAGGTACTCCCACATTATACCACCCGTAGGGAGACTACTGTATAACAACCACACCTCCCTAGCCTCATGGGGAAAGGGCCATACCTAGCGGATCGTCACACTAACTATTTGGTTTTTTACAATGTTTATGTACCTTTTTTATGTCCGCAAGCCACTTCCTGTGATGATGCCAGGGTCAAAGAGGAACTGATGCCGTCTGGGTGAAAGGTCAAGTGACATCACTTCCTGTGATGCCATCCAGTCTGTGATGGCACTTTCGCTACCCCTGCTGTTTTGATGAATTGACGTCCCGGAATACTCATATCCATTAGGTATGGAGAAGCAGAGGCTGGCCGGCAGGGAGCTGGCTCACCTGTCTCAACATTGCATCGGATGTACTGCAGTGGTGTCTCCTTGGAGCTCGAAGCTGGTAACCAGTTGGCAGTGTTGAGTTGGGGACACTAGAAGATTCAGAAAGTCTTTGAGGCAGAGACAGTGGAGCTTCGTGTCAAGCAAAACTTGGTGGTGCAGAGGCGGTTTGGCATCAAGATCTGAGATGATTCCGGAATTTCATAAGCAGCAGCTTGGATGGCATCAAGGGGGACCGCACTGGTGTTGAGGCAGTTCAGAGATGCAGTAGGGGCAAGGGGAGATTCTGTAGTTCTTTGTTTGCTGCGCGTCTCAAACCTGGGGCTACATGACAAGCTGAGTCCTTTTTGTTTTGTTCTATTTTGTTCACCTTCTCCAGCTTCTGTCTGGAACCTACAGGAGATCCTTCACCTCCAGTGACGGGACCAGGTTCTAGTGCAGCCAACAGTGAGAGCTATCGCCCCCACTTTTCCCAGGAGATGGTTGGGGGACCGAGCTCTCCCTCTTTTACCTTGGATGCATTCTGTCTTTGCCTCCATGGCAGAAGACTTTGAAGTATCCAATAATTCCAACAGAGGTCCACTGTCGTGTTTTTTTGTTTGTTTCTGGTCTTCTGGTTTTTCATAGTTTCAGCCTTTCGTGACCTCCTTCCTTCTTTATGTTCCTGTATTGTACTTTGAAAATGCAATTTACAAACCACAATTAATTACCAATGCTGCATCCCGCGCCAGGCACCGTTCCAGTGATCTGCCGCCATGTTCTGTCTACCGAACATCAAGCCCTTCCTCTGGGCACTCTGGGAAGGCGCAGAGGAGGGGACGGTAAGATGGAATAAATGCAAGTGGGGTGAAAGCGAGGAGGAACGACCCTTGTCTGAGCCCCCCCCCCCAGTGTGCTGGAATAGTTAGCCTCGGTTTTACTTGTCACATTTTCATGCAGAAAAGACTCTTCAGGGCGTGAGCCTTCAAACCCATGGTCTGATGGAGCCGGTTGCTTGTGTAGTTCACCGCGTCGTATGCTGCGGACAGACCGAGGAGTGTCGCTCACTCTCTCATTTGTGTGGCATTGGGACTATTGCTCGACACAGCCCCCTCGCCCCACCCCGGCCCAAATGGACGAATTATTATTATTATATATATCTAACAGGTGATGTATTTGGAGCCAAAGCAAATACTGTAAAGGCTAGTCGACACTGTAATAGGTGCGTTGAAACATGGCAACATCGTTGTACAGAATGCTCTGGCTTAATGGTTCTTCGAATATAGAAATTGCCAGATTTGTGCATGGAATTGATGGAATATCTTCTTGGATCTGGGGGCACATTTGAACGCCAATGAAATTTCATTAACAAGTGCTGTATTAGATTTTCTTAATGTGATTCTATTAGGATTTTACTGAAACATTATTTCTTTTAAAATAGATTGCTTGTATTATGTGTGAACATTTTTAATTTGAACAAAATCGCACAATAGATAAATATAATGTGTGTTATTTTTTATTTTTTTTTGCTCAATTTTGTAAATGGTTTTACAAGCGACATGTGTTGGTCTGGAGATCAAGCAAACTTGGTCGGGGAGGGGCAGTGGGCGAGGGGTGTGGGGGGAGTCTCCCTCCAAATTATGAGCTTAAAAAAACACTAAAATATAGCAAGAAACAATTCGACCATTTAAATTCGATGAATAGACGTGCGTCCAGGTTTTTCAGCATGGACACACTTGTATTCGGAAGTGTGGCCCATCTGTTGTGGAGCAAGCGTAGTGCTTGGCTGCGGTTCTGGGATGGCCTGCCTACGACGTCAGTCTTTCGACACTCCTGCCTGGGAAGGCCAGGTTGGTTCTTGGCCTGAAGGTGGGGAGCTCTGTGCTGCTCGCATTTACCTTTTATAAGGAGGCGAGTTATTGTTCCTTGTTTTAACCCATTAAGTACAACACCAATGGGATTGATCAATATCAGACTTTTTTTTCCAGTTTGATTTTTTGGCTTTTTATTTTTAAGAACTCGTTATTTTGAACAGAAGTTGCCCTTATCTTTGATTTTATGGGAGTCCTCAAGTAACCTCCCTGTACACCCGCTTTACTATGATCTGGACCACGTTTATCTGTGTTAATTCCCTTTTTTAACTCCTTTTTAGTTTAATATTTTTGTTTTTATTTTACCAAAATGCTTTTAATGTTTTTCTAGGAGTTCTGCTCAATTATTGGAATTTGTTTTCCATCAATGGTCAAAAAACGGAAATGGTGCATTGCAGACCTTGGAGATTCCGGGGGTTTATTTATTTAATTTCACATGCCGAAGCATGGTTGGGAAAGAATGGGGTGTGCTTCATCTCTCTCCGCTTTGTTCGCAATGCCGCTCTTTCTGCCAGATCGGCGAGTGAGCTACCTTCAAGAGTCTGCTCTCCACTGAGTTCACTGTGTGATGCCAGATGATCAGTCATTGTGGATTTTGGCCGTGAAGTCGGGCCACCTCCCGTCGGCGCTATAATCGCAGCTGGATCTTTCTGAGATGCGTCGTTCTTTGGTGACCCGGAAGAGCTCTTTGGTTGTATTGGTGAGATCCAGAACTCTATTGGGGAAACCGTGTTTCCTGCGGTGAATGGCTCACTGGTGGCCTCTTCGGTGGATTTGGCGACCTAGGTCTCCTTCTTTGAGCTCCACCACTTTCTGGCCATTCTTTTGCTGTAGAGCCTCTCCAGGCTATATTGCTTGTTAGCACGTATCCGCTGGGGTTGCGCTTTCTTTGGGGTCCCTGAGGAAAATCGCTCCAGATTTCATAGAGGCTCGAATTAGTAGGCAGGGAGCAGAGGAGGCGGGGCTTAGTTTCTTCCCCATGTGTGAAGGAATCCTGGTTAGGGATTGATAGGATATCATACTCTTATGTTTTAAGGCAGGGTCGCAACCTGCGGCGCTCCAGGTCTTTTGGACCAAGACTCCCATGATCCCTCACCATTGACTCTGCTGGTAAGTGAAGATGGGAGCGGTCTCGCATTTGGAGAGCCAAAGAATGAAGACCACTAAATGTGTCTTGAAGAGCTCCCCTTTTTGGGTGTATTGTTGTGGTTGTGATGTGCAATTTGCGCGCCAGTAGTACGCGCTCGGACCAGAAGAGGAGAATCCAATGTGGTTGACATACACCAGGGGATTGTAACCTGCAGCTCTCTAGATGTTTTGGACTCTGATGTCATGACCCATCGCTAGTGTCTATGCTGGCAAGGGATGATGGGAGGTGTAGGTGAAAGGCCCCGTACTTAGACTGAGGATCGAGGAGAAGAACCGGTCAAGGGAAGGCCCTCTCTGTGGGTAGGCTGGAAGACCCATTGCATGAATCCTACAGATTCCATTATTTCTTGGGCACATTTCGAACATCTCTCAATTTTCCTCGCTTACAAGAGGTTAAGGGACCACATGTTAAGAATTCTTCTTGTTGGTATTCAGGTGGTCGTACATTATGTCACGCCAATGGTCCTTGGAGGAGGTACTGCCCTCGGCTCAGCTATAGGCCTTGATTATTATCGAGGGATTATTACCATCTAATACCAGGGATTTATAAGACGGCTTTCTTTGGTGATCACTCAAGCACAGCTCCACCACTCCTGGATATGTGCACAGTTCCCCCCACTCTGGGTATGTGCACAGTTCCCCCCACTCTGGGTATGTGCACAGCTCCGCCACTCTGGGTATGAGCACAGCTCCGCCACTCTGGGTATGAGCACAGCTCCGCCACTCTGGGTATGGGCACAGCTTCCCCACTCTGGGTATGTGCACAGCTCCCCCCACTCTGGGTATGTGCACAGCTCCCCCCACTCTGGGTATGTGCACAGCTCCCCCCACTCTGGGTATGTGCACAGCTCCCCCAACTCTGGGTATGAGCACAGTTCCCCCCACTCTGGGTATGTGCACAGCTCTGCCACGCTGGGTATGTTCCTGCCCCCTCCTCCTCTTTTGTTTCCCCTGTTCTTGACTAGGATTTTGTAGCTGATAAATGTGAGGGGTGGACAGCCTGTATCACATGTGTGCAGTTTAGGAAATAGCCCTTCAGTCCCCTGTCCTCCTCTTGTAATCCTAGTGCTATTTTCATTGCTACCAGTTCCCTCGTGCCATGAAGCCTAAGGGAGCCAGCAAAACAATCAAACCTTTGGACTGGAGACACTAGGGCCGGTCCAAATATTTGTGTTTTTGGTACTGTAACAAACGGTACTATGCAGTGCCTGTAAGAAACGAAACACATGTCTACTCTGTTGATAGGAAATGTGTGTACCCATATGAATAGTCCTTTGAATAGATTTGCTCAACAGGGATCTATAACACGGATTTTATGTGTATGCTGTCCACCCCTCCAGAGAACAGGACTTTCCTCGGTTCCATGCCATTTCATCACGGGATGTTTTTTCGCGGGGTTTTTCATCGATTTTTATTTATTTTTTGGGTGGGCAAGTAGGGGGGAGGATGGGTTCACCCCCCCCGCACCATTTTCTAAAAAATTCGATGGGTTTTTTCATGAAAAAAATTGTGGTTAAAAAACCCCGCAAAAAAATGTCATGCGACGAAAGGATGTCGTACCCTTTCCTCCAGGACATCCAGTGCAGCACCAAATGATTTAACCCGGACCCCCCTCCCTAAAGAGTGCAGAGGCGGTCTGTCTCGGACACACGCCATAGGATTTTGAAGCCTCCTGAGAGGCGAGTGTCAGGGACTGCGGTGTAGTGACTTGTCGGCAGGAGGTTCCTGTGGTGCCTACCATGGTCTGTTCTCCATTCGGATGCAGGGGTTATTAGAATGTATTGTAGCAGATCTAACATGTATGGAGCCAATACCGGGATCTACGGTCTCGTGTTTGAGTGGTCGGCTCTTTTCCATGTAACGAGCATAGTGAAGCTGCTAGTTGTAGCACAGGTGTGTGCCTGGGGTTGCTGGTCTTAGTTTCACCTTGCTTGTCCTCTTTGCTGGTCTTAGTCTCCGCCTTGCTTGTCCTCTTTGCTGGTCTTAGTCTCCACCTTGCTTGTCCTCTTTGCTGGTCTTAGTCTCCACCTTGCTTGTCCTCTTTGCTGGTCTTAGTCTCCACCTTGCTTGTTCTCTTTGCTGGTCTTAGTCTCCACCTTGCTTGTTCTCTTTGCTGGTTTTAGTCCCCACTTCGCTTGTCCTCTTTAGTTGGAGTGATTATTTTGATGAGGGCCACTGCTTGGAATTTGTTGCAACCTTTTTGAAGGGTGGTGTGATGGTCACTAATGAAGAAAGTACGTGTATCCTGCGCCTGTGCGGTGGGTGTTGCCCGCGTTTGAGGCTAGTCTTTGCGTTAATGGTGGCCTGGGCAGTTCAGCGACGGCTCTGAAAGGTTTTCGGGCTCCCAGGAAGTTCTGCCGGCCAGTAGGCAAAGATTACCTAGAAGTCGCTCCACTGGCTCTGATCATGGCACAAAGTGTATGTGCAGGATTAGACCGCAGTGCCGGGTCGGAGGCGCTAGCATGGGAGATTGCGCTAAGCGGAGTAGAGGAGAAGCCTGGTGAAAAGGTGAGGTCCATGGCTAATCCCACTCAGCCTTCCTGTTCTTGGATCCTAGTGTATGGCTGAAAAGTAATGCTAGGTGCCAACTCATTTCTGGTAGTCTTGGGCGGGGACCAGGAAGCGGGGCGTAGGGTGCCCCCTCATGTCTGCACCATCTTCGGTGGTGTTGGAGACTCTAGGTCTTCTGGGTGCTCCTCACTCCATCTCACCCCCAGAATGGAAGATGGCACAGCTCTGCTTCAGAGGTTGCAAGGACGCTGCCAAGAGAGTGAAATGTGTTCTGATGCGTGCGGGCAGGATGTGTAGTTCTCTTTCGCTTCCTGCAAGGGAGCGCCCATCCTGGACACGTGGTCTTGTGGCAGCCAATCTCAGTGCAGGGCGGTACCTGGAGTAGGATGGTTGGTTCTGCCCCCATAGGCTGCCTCATGCCTGCATCACCACAATCGTGGGTGGTGTTGGAGACCGGGAGTACTGCCTGTAGTCAGACACTACTGTACTATCAAATGGAAGCCCAAACAGATGTTGCATAGGATGGCAACACTGCCTACCAACCCTACAGCCCCATCTGTGATTTAAATGGCTGGTTAAATTGGGATGTGACCTACAGCGTTCTGAAGTTCTGGGAGATTTGAGCACAGTAGCCTCAGCACAGATGAAACCTTAAGCAGGGGTCTACAACCTCTCCCTCCCTCCAGATGTTTTTAACTACAGCTGTGACCAGCCCCAGCCTGCGTAGTCGAAGGAAGGAGAGGCTGCGCTTGGCCTGGAACATGTTATATTGGCACTCAAGATCCAAATCACCCAAGCACTGAGGGCACAAGCAGGCACTGGCTGCACACATGCATCCTGGGCCCGGCTACTACATGTGCCCCAGAATTTGTTCTTGCCTGCCCCACAATGTCTAAGAGAGGGGTCTAGTGGCAGAGACCATGAAATGGGGTAACCTGGTGACTTCTGGTCATTGGTACTATGTATCCAGCCATGAACTGCCATTTTACAAACAAGCATTCTGGGACTTGCAGTCCTAGTTCGGTTCAATAGAACCCATTGGAGGGGGAGCAGCTTGTAGCCACGATTTGTAAAATAGCTCCGATTGGATGAAGCCATGGACTCTATGTTCCGAAAGCCGTGCAAGTGGTTTTGATTAATTCAAATATTTCTGTGCATAACGTTTTGGAGTTTTTTTGGGAGCCTCCATACGTCTGATGTAGTGCGCCTGCATGCAAGACCTTTACTCCCGGTCTCTAGGGAATCCAGTTGCATTTCACTAATACGGCTCGTGAACGCCGAAACATGTCGATCCCAATATTCCTGGCGAGAGGGAACAAAGGCCAGCAGTTTGAGCAGCTCCCATCGGTGGCAGGAGAAATACTGCATTCCATGTGGCTGGCCCCCTTCAGTAATTGCAATGGGACCAAAGACTAGAGCAATGCCAGTGGCACTGATTAATTCAAAGCTTTCAATGCACGACATGTTTATGTCTGTTGTAAAAGAAGACCTCAGCCCTGGTAATGGGTGGTCCCCAGGACTGGCATACATCTGGTCACCCTGACAGTCTAAAGGCCACCAAACGCACAACCCGTGGGCCGCACGCGACCGCACCCAGGTTGAGTATCTACCTCTGTGTACACATATGCATGGATGTACACGCTTTCCTCTGGCCACGCAGAGATCCCCGGAAACGTCGAACACCTCGAATTTGTCCAAGCAATAATCCAAGCCAAGTTGCAACCGTCCAGTGTTTGCTGCATATTGTTTGCTCTGCGGCGCAGATGTCCGCGGAGCCAACTAGGCAAACAGCAAAGGCTAGCAACCCGGATCCTGTGGCCGAGGAAGTGGGTAGCTATCTTTTGAACAGTGTGTGTGCTTTCTAAGGCCGCACCTTACAAATAAAGGTGTGGGTGTCAACTATCCCTTCATAAAGACTGCAGGCCCTGGTGCCTGGCCTGGAGGACGGCTCATCGGCGGCGCGCTCGTCGATGCTGTGCAACATGGGTTCGATCCCCAGTCCAGCGCTTAGAAGCCTGCCATGAATCGGGATATGAATCGCCAATAAATAATACAATCTCTCATGTCATGCATGATACGTGATGGACGGAGGAGGCGTTTGACTGGTGGAACTTTGCCTAAAGGAAGTTCAAGCATTGATGTGTTCAAACCAGCTGTTGTTGAACGCAGAAAAAACTGAGGTAGCATTGTTTGGTCCCAAACATCTCCTACAAAATGGTAGGTGCCCTCCACCCATCGCCTTGCCTTTTAGGGTCACACCTTGCCTTTGCACCCAACATAAATAATGTGGGCGGTATTTGGGAAGAGGACATTGGGAGTAAAGCACAGGTCAGTGCTGTCTGTCCTCTTGCTGACAGGTTTTCTCCATCAGCAGTGATTTTTGGATACCGAGACTTGAGCCTTGTTACTCCATCTTCTCGGGTTGAGTATATAGTCGTGGGTTAGGATTCTTCTTGGTCTGTGTGGACTTGTCACAGTAGGGCTGGTTTCACAGTGTCTTCACAGTGTGGGTCAGGGCAAAGGTACAATCAGTGTTTTATACTCTACGGCTGTTGAGACGGATCCTCACGATTATACCGGGTAAGGGTCAGGCGGCAGTTGTGGGGACCCTCACTAACTCACGCCGGGATTATAGCAATTCTTTGCTGACAGGAATTCCAACCACCCAAGTTCGGAGATCGCAAATGGCACATAATGTGGCAGCGAGACTTCTTTTCGGGGTGGCAAAATCGTCCCCAATCTCTAATCTGCGGCGCTCACTGCACTGGCTTGCAGTGAAGGAACGGATAGATTTTAAAATTCTCTGTATTATTTTAAAATGTATAAAACAGTTGACTGCCCAGTTATCTGGTGGACAAAATTAAGATCTATGATCCGGTCCACCAGTTGCGCTCCTTGTTGTTGCAGGTCCCACCATACAGATACATATCCAGGGGGGATAGAAGGTTTGGAGTATATGGGCCAAAGCTCTCGAACAATCTTCCAAAGGGAATCCGAGCACAAAAAACACTCACTGCTTTTTGGAAGGCCCCGAAGACTTATCTCTTTCGCTAAATTAGTGAACTTAGTGATGTAGCCGGTTGCTTGGACATTGATGTTTGTGGAGCTGACTAGGTTTGTCTAGGCGGCGGATTTTGGCCGACCGTTGTTTCCAGCTGCGCCCACATACGATTGGTTTTGTATGATGTGCGATATAAATGAATTCAAATTCAATTTGCTTGCTGTGCTGCAATGTCAAGTCCACATAGGTAGCATATCAGGGTTCCACTGCTCTCACGCTGGCGCGACAAGGCATGCTGGGAAAAATCACCTTCACATCTGCGTGGTAGCTGTAGAAAGCTGGATTACTCTTAATTTTATCATTTTGAACCCACGAAAAAAATGATGTTCTCTGGCGACAACCATGTGCCCATTTAATCCTGGTTTCCTTCATTGGCAGCTGGCAGGAAGTACCCAATATTTGTGGAGCAGGTGAAGTCCTTGGTCTTTCTCATTTATACGAAAATGGACCCGTTGGGACGAATGAAGAGATTAGTAATGGTGTCCATGTTTAGGCATGGGAGGGGCAGTTCTTGCTGGTATTATTAAGACATACCTTGGTCCCCTCTGCCAGGTGAATATTGAGACTACAGGCCACCACATTGCTCTAGGAATGCTATGCGATTGACGCCTAAAAGGCAGGCCATGTCTGTCGCGCCTCTCACGTGGGTCAACCTGAAAGGCCTTTAATATACCTGTGTGACAAGATAACCAACTCTTAGTCATTGTTTGAAACAGCTGTGCACTTCTTTGTTGGGCGTGATGTGAACACAAGCTACAGTTTAAGGAGATCATTTTACTTTACAATGGAGTCTGTTTTACAAAGCTGGAATACCATGTTATCAATGTGAACGGCGCAGATGATCAATTATTTGTAAAAGTGAGAAACTCCACCATTTATTTTTAAAATGTATAATTTAGGTGTACAATTGGTTTAAAATAAACCTTCTAACCAATATCCATACGATGAACCAGGGGTGTTCATAGGTCTGGAAAAGATCTGTGGTTACACTAATTTTGGGACTGTGGGGACTGGGGCTAGCTAGCCTTTTCGATTGCAACCCCTGAGCTTACATCAGGGGCTACAACCAAAAGACCCGGGGCTATAGCCCCCTCAGAATCCCTTAGCAACTCCTCTGCGATCAACCACAATCCTATAAGAAGAGTATAAATTATAAATAATACTTTTCATTTCTAATAAAAACTGTTCTATAAATATTTAATTTAGACACTCCTGCTTCAATCTTGACTCTTGGCATCTTGAAATGTCTGTTGGCTACTCGTGCATCTCGTCTCTGAATGATAATAATAATGATTTGTTATTAGATCTTAATTTAGGAATGCTTCACTTATTTTATTAAAATGATCTAGTGCAACATATCTTCTCTTAGATCACGCCCCATGTTCTCTTCAGTGCCATGCATATTGTTTAGATCCCGTATACATCTTCTAAGGTTTAGGACCGTAAAGACCAAGGGCCATTGGTGTGCGTTTCGGCAAGCCTAAACTAGCTTTCCAGCAGGTCCTTTCGATCTTTTTAAAAAATTCGATATTTTCAAACATCCATTCAATGCTGCGTCGGATCGTTTGGGACACATTTTTTGTTTATCGATGTAATGGTTCAGATTAATGAAAAGACCCTGCGTTTATAAATCAGACGCCTGAACATAGTGGGCAGTTGCATCACTCTATTAACTCGTCATCAGGTGTCTGATGGATGCTTTAGGATTTAGTTCTAATCCCAAATATTTGTAATCCTTGATCTTGGATAATCCGGCAACATCCGTGTGAAAGATCTACATTTTTTCCTTGCACGACAAACCATCGTAACTTTGATATTTCTTTGTTAATTTTTAGGTGGTTCTCATCAGCAAGGTCCTACAGACTTGCACGCCCTTCTGCATGATCGAATAACGCATGCAAAGTGCATGAGAGGTGCAAAGTGCAGTTATTTGCCGGACTCGATTAAGTGATGAGTTAGAATCCTTCATGTAGAAATTCAATTAGCATGGAGCTAGGATGCAGCCTGGTTTAAGACGACCTCCTGTGTTCTAGTTTGTTAGTTCAAGGTCACTCTTGTATTTGGCTTATTCTAGCTGACGTATCCTCATGGAGGTGTATTGTACATCTTAGCAGGTTGTGCTCAATTCATCATCTTCCTCCATAAGCGATCCCTACTGAGCCGAAGGCGGCCGATACGTACACCGATGCCACACAGCTAGGGGGTCGCGGGGGTGCGGGTGTTCTTTTCTGAAGGCCTTTTAATTAAACTGTTGAGCATCTGTTGGTACGAGGTAGAACAGGACTTTCTAAAAAAACACATTGTGGTTATTTAAGAAGTTTCAGAGGATTAGAGATGATGATTTTCATACACTTGCCAGCAGCTGCCTGGAGGAGGTGCGTGAACGCAGGTGGGAATTAATTCTGTGGTGTTAATGTCCGCCCCCCCTCACACCCCCTTTATTGGCACTTCTGATGACCATGTTTGGTGTACTTTATGGCAAACGGAATTGGTGCAGTGGTGGTTAGACACAACCAAGAGGTATTCCCAATAGCCTTGTGGCGTGGCCTCATTGCATGCGGGAGAGGCTGTAGGATACAGGCGATTCTGCACCAACTCTGGTTGTCCTGGAGGAGGGATCTGCAACCGGTGGCTCCCCAGACTTTTTGGACTGTAACTCCCATGATCCATCACTATTGATTGTGCTAGCCACGGCTAATGGGAGTTGTAGTCCAAAACCTCTTTGAGACTCCTGTCCTAGAGTTAAAATTGTTTTTGGAGAGACCTACCCAGGATGCATAGTTCCTGCTGACAGTACTCCAGAACCCTTCATCTAACAGACTTGCCTGCTGACCCTTATCGCGGAGTGAGTCCACTGTGGGATAAAAGGAAGGTAGCGGCTCAGTGAAGAGGTAGCAAGAGCTGGGGAAAGGAGCAGAAAGGAAGAACAAGCTTGCTATCCCCACTATTCAGTCAGCCTTATCCAGGGATGAAAGGATTGATGCTGCCAGCCATGCAAACATAACTCGGTCAGTTAAGTGCCTGTTGCTGAGATCTATTGTAACTAGGGTTCTAGTTGAGGGTAGACACGGGTGGACGGAGCCCACGCACTTTTTTCAGAGGTTGGACCCCCCCCCCCAAGCTAAAATAAGACCCATTGAATGTCTCCTTTGAATTTCTAAATTAAAGCCGACCTTGGGGATGGAACCGCAGTCATCAAGGTTTGCAGGCTAGACACTACACAACTGCACTATATAACCGGATGAAAAATAACAGACAACTGCAAGTGAAATGCTCAAGGGAAAACATTTGTATTGGTTTTTGGAGTTTAACATGTGCACACCTTTTAACGTTTTCAAAAACACTATTACAAGAAAATATCCTCTTTGTTTTGTGTGTGTGACCTAATTTTATGAAAGGCAAATGCCATTGGTCTTTTGCAATTTGGGTGGTTATGTGAAGCCAATTTAATGAACTGTGCATATTTCACCTTGATATGCTAATTTCTGGCAACGTTACATCCCATTGCGTTTGTTGATGAGTCCCCCCACTTACATTTTTAGGACTTGACCCCTGATTGTAACCTGTATCCGGCTCAAACCTTGCTAGGGCAGATTGAGTCCTTCATCCATTCATGGTCATACATTAAGATCCAATCAGTTGTTAAAATAACACCTATTACAGCTCTTAGAAGCAAGACGAATCAGTCATGAAGCGCTGTATTAAATGTTATTGATTTTGTAAAACTCAATAAAGGGATAGGGACCCTGAAATGGCGTGCGCAAAGACTCGAGTTTGTGAATGAAGGGATTCAATGAAAATGTGCAGCAGTAGTGGAGGATCTGGTGATTTCCCTGGATCACCTCTCAAGTGAAGGCAAATTTACAAAAGATTGTCCTCTGCTTGCCATGCACAAAAGTGAAGTGGGGGGTTGCCTAATGTTTGATAGAGAAGAAACAAAGTACATGGGACATTCCAAAGTTAAGATTGTCTATGTGGCCAGATTTCTTTTGATTGGTGAATTGAAATGTCTAGTGTATCTTTTTCATGCCAAAAAAAACAACAAACGGCTCATATACATGGAACAAATGGAGAACAACAAATTGTCACTGTTCCAAATTTACATCATTTTGTGATGGTCAAATACTCCAGATGCGAAGTATAACTATACTATCTTGGATTACAACAATTTACCAAAAATGTATTGCTGACAGCCAATTTCTCAAAACGAAAAGCAAATTTGCACTGTCCAAGGTCGCAGCATTTACTGACAGTTAACAGAAAGAACAAATTTGCACTGTCCAAGATTAGAACATTGACTGACAGCCGACACGTGTTTCAACCAACTGAGGTCGTTGTCGGGGCCAAAAAATATGAAAAACTGAAATGGAAATGAAAAACCTTGTTGTGATAAACACGTGCCCATATAATGGCACAGCTGAAATGGAGACCTGAAAAGGATGGGGGTGGGGACGGAGGGGGAGACAGAGTAGACACGAAATACAAAAAAAAATGGAAGGACTGGTAGCGAAAGAGAAAGTCCTTTATAAACGTAGTATTGCAAACGTTGTTAAACAACTTGTTAAGTAATTGTTGGGAGCATGCTTGAGTAATTAGGCGAAAACGTAATCGTTGTACTGGATTCAAAACAAGTATTGTAAATCCCCTTTGTGCAACATGAGTTATCATTTAGTTAATGTACACCCTTACGGTGTGACACCCTTAAATTGTAACACACTAAGGGCCGAGTGCTGGGAGAGGAGCCTCTAAAAGGTGCATATTTGAATGAAATCCTGCAAAATGACCTTGCAAGTTGTTGATGTGGTGCAGACTTGGGTCCTTGCTAATATACTCGTGTGGGTGCACTCATGTCTTCCAAAATGTATTCCGAGTCTCTTCATGGGCGATGCCATGTCCACATTCCACCTCTTGGATGAGATCTGTTTAACACGTTTGAGCACTTGAAGTGGGAACAGGCATATCATTTGTGCATGGGCAAAGTCAAACACCTATAGTGGTTCATACTTTAAGATTTGTGATTTTAAACACTTGAACCAGAAAGCTATACTAGAGCCGCTGTCTTTTGGGATGTTAAGTTTGCTAGTGAACATTGTGACATTTTGAATACGAAAAACTCCACATTTCAGAAAACGTTAAAACCACTCAAATGGGCTGTGCCTTGGCAGGCAATGAGAAAATACATTGCATTATATCAAAGGCGTTCTAAGGTACGCTTACTTGTTAAGGATTGCATGCTGTGCTCCGTATTAAAAACATCCCAACAGACAGCAGCTACGAATCACTGCACTCTGAAACATGGAAAATAAAAGAAAGCGGCATTCTATTTCATTCCGTGTCAAAATCACTAACGTGCCTTCTGTGTTTATGGATCAACGTTACAGGCAAAACCCGCTCAAAAGGATCAAGTGAAAGAGAATATTATTTACAGAACCGCAAGCGGGAAATGTAAAACGCACACACGTGTGAATCTGTTCTTTGTAAAATGAGGAAAAGTGAGATTTAAAACCAAATGGCAGAACACGAACTATGCCTTAACGACGACAAGACTGAGCTCCTCATCTTGGGTTCCTGACAGCGTCTGAGCAAACTAGAGCCTTCCTACCAATCATTTACCATAGATGGCAATACCATCAAAGTCTCCAAAGACACAAACACTTTAGGTTTTTACCTTGATGCCACTCTATCCTTGTCTCGACAAACAAATGCAGTCAGATCAGCCTCTGCCTATACGTGTAAACGTATTGCAGCTTGTAGACCGTTTCTGACTACCATGAACAGCGTCACCTTAGCCAGAACACTTATGTCTAAAATTGACTGTTGTAGTGCCCCTCTACTTAGGGACTATCCAAGGGAATCTGAATAAACTACAAATCACCCAGAAGAATGCTATTAGAGCAGCTCTAAACATTCCTAGAAACCACCACATTTCCGACTCCAGAATCAACTTGCTTTGGCTTCCGGTCAAGCAGAGAATCGCACTGAAAACTCTCCCCCTCACACACAAATGCCTGGCCAACCAAGCCCCTCACTACCTCTGCAACAGACTCTCCTTCCACTCCTCCACCCGACCGCAAAGAATGGCACAGATCCACAGCCTTACGATTCCTAGGTTCAAACTCCAAAAAGCGGGGGGAACGAGCTTCCCTGTCCTTGCCTCTAAGCTGTGGAACTCTCTCCCTGTCACCATTGGATCAGAAGACTAATTTAACACCTTCAAGTCGAACACCAAATCTTGGCTTTTCGATCAGAACTGAGGCATTCCTTCCCTTGTGCTTCACGCCACAGTCCGTCAGCTGGTTGCCTCCAACTACTTTGTTGACTTCGCAAAATACGCCATATTGACCTGCTAAAACTCTGTGTCTATGCCTACTACAGTTCTGTCTAATGATCTCTGCTCGTATTATATTTTCAGGTCGCTATGCAACCCCTTGCTAACTGCTTCCCTTAATGTATGTATATTTCTATGGTTGCTTCACTACTCTTAACTATGTATGTATATAAGATATGTATATGTATGTATACTCTGCTTCAAGTTGTGCCCTGATGCCCCTGGGCCGGATGGTGCACGTTATAAATAAATAAAATACAAATGTCAAAGGACCGCTTTTTGTGTGCATAGCATTGCTAGTAGAAATGTTGTGGGTGGAGGTCTGGCAAAGCCATGTATATTATGCTCCCCCCCCCACAAGACTTCAATCATCCTGGCAGAGGTCTGGGTATACTAGTAAGCCCAGTTTGGCAGGAAGTCTTGCCTCCCACTTTCGCACCTACATGTGAACTCATTTTGCAAGGACATGAGCTGGGCCTAAGAGCGTGATAATTACTAGTTCTGCTAGACTGGCATGTAGGACTGGCCAAAAGACAAAGGAAGCGAGGGGGGGGGGGCAGTATTCAACCCAGAAGTACGATTTCCTTCAGCACCCATTCCCAGGATGTCCTTTGTGCAAGGTGAGCCAGGAGGAAACAATTTGGCTGTGGGGGTTTGAAGCACCACCCTTACATGTGACCAATCCTCGACATTGCCTGTAAAGGACTTCTCTATTTTAAGACATTTCTCCCAGCACTCTGACAGAGTAACAATTTTATATTACGATAGTTTTCTATGTCATTTTACGGTCAATGTAAAGAGACTATGTGCATGTTTCTAGCCCATGGTGAACTGAAATGGGCAAAAAAATGCGGTTCTGACTGATCTATAAATGAGACCAATATTAAACCTGGTGAAAAGATACAAAATGTTATGGGGAACATGTGTAGTCATTGTCAGAATTCTAATATGCATTCCATAAAATGGGCAAAATTGTGCTAAAGGGCTATGCTACCTCGCATAGAGTCAGTTATTGGCTCGTCCAATTCCCTGTGACCCATGGAATCCGTATATCTACTTCTCATGGCGGTGGCTAGTATAAACCTGAAGTTTGATCCATAATTAATTTTTGTTAAGAAATAGGCTTGTGAGACAAAGGGAGGTCAAAAATACAACCAGCAAACTGATGCTCTTTCCCCTGAACCAATAGGGCCAGGGGGAGGAGAGAGGAAGGGTAGGCTCTCCTATCCTAGGTCATGCGTAACTTGAGTATCCCCTCCCCCAGATTGTAAAATTGGATGTCATTTGGGCTATTTAAGTGGGACACAGAGACACAAGAGATCAGATCCATCAAACCAGAGCAAGACATACAAGGACCTGCGGAGGCCTAGCTGACCCCATCTAGGAGAGAGAGTAGTGACCAGATCCCTTGGCCCAGCTGCCCTGAGTGACCAGATCCCTTGGCCCAGCTGCCCTGAGTGACCGGATCCCTTGGCCCAGCTGCCCTGAGTGAGCAGAGACCTTGCTGGCTTTTCAGAAATCCTAAACCCAAGCTTACATTGTAAGTAGCAAATACCCCAGTCTCACATTGCATACCCCTCTCTTTGAAACCTAAATCCCATTGAAAATCCCAAACGGCATACCTCTCTTTTGAATCTTGCATCCTGTAGAAAACCCCATGGAAAATCACAAATGGCCTATATAATTTATTTACCTTTCCTTAGTGGAATCCGAATTAGCCTGTGTCTGTTAGCATGTTCCTTTGAGAAATCTTTCAGTTGTCTGTATAAGTCCTTAGCATTTGTTTTCAGGTAAATCAATTAAATCCCATATAAAGAGGCTCACAGTGTATTTTGGTTAAAGTTTGAAACTAACCACCTTATGCCTATCATCTTTAAAAAATAGTCAAAAGAATTAGCCTTGGTGTAATTAAAACCGACTTGTGCTGTGTGCATTTCCACAAATTCCGATTTGTAGTTGTCCCATTGAAAACGCAAACTCCAGCCCCATTGTAAGAAAACTCCTTTCTCTAGAATCTTACCGACATTTGAATCTGTCCTTGTCTGTGAAAACCAACTTCCAATTTGACAGCTAAAGCCCCTTTACTTAGCTGACTGTCATTTAAACATCTGTATAAAAATGGAATTCCATTGCTGTGTATAGTTTCCTTTTCCATGTGCTTCCTTCTCCTTGAAACTGATTTCCAATTTTGAAAGCTAGCCTTCTGCTTGGGTGCCTGTCATCCCAAGTCCTGTGTAGCAAAGAATTGCCATTCTGCCGTGCGTGTTTTGGTTTGCATGTGTTCATTCCCAAATCGCTTTTCTTACCTGTGTTCTCGTTGCATTGGTGCCCTTCTTAGTAGTCTGTAAGTTTCCTTATCTCTAGAGTGTAGCAACAATCATTTCTGTCCTAGCTATCCCACTGCGGTTGTAAACTGCTGTGCGAGTAACAAGTGAAATCCAATTATGCTGTTTTGCTCCTAAATAAGGTTTTCATTTGTTTCTGGCCTCCCATCTTGCGTTGGTGGGCTAAATTCACAATCTGATATTTCCCTCTTTATCCTGACCTCTTGCCACTGCTATCCATCCAAAAAGAACTAAGTTAGCAGAGGGTTGGGGGTGAGTGTTGCAGAGGGAGTGTTTAACCTTTGCACCATCACATACTTTAAATCGTTTTCTTGTCTTGCCATTAAAGATTCATGTAAATTGTGGGGATTTTGAAATGACTGCTGTATGAATCTTTTGAATTGTATTGCCACTATTTTGGTGGTTGCTGCCCAACTGTTTGATTTTGCATTTATTTTCTTTGAACCATAAAATTAATACATTTCATATTGATACACACTGGCCTGATTTCTGGTCCATTGTGACACGGGGTGTTTGAGATGATGGACCGAGACGGGTTGGGAGCCTACTCAAAGAACCTGTGGTTGATTAAAGATGGGAAAAGTTTTTATTGTGTGCCACATTGCTTGTCAGGGGACAGAGTCCTTGGCTGGAGTGTGCCGTGTTAAAAACCTTTACTTGCGAGAAGCATAGTCTGCTTCGGTTGTCCCAAGACAGGGTCATGCGATTGAAGGACCATTCTTAAACCTGAAAAAAAAAAACTGTCCATGTGTAGGAATTCTACTCTCAATGCTGGTGAGTGGAGAGCTGTCATCCGTGAAGTCATCTGCAATGACGCCATTGTGGTCATAGCCCGCTCAACAGGGGCTGAAAAGTTATGGTGGCTTTAGCTTAATTTCTAGGGTTTTGTTTCGATTCATTTTTTTTACATCATCTGATCATTAACGTTTTTTCATTGAAAATATCTATACTTGCAGACACGCTCATTCGTGCAGCCACAGACAATCATGCTGACGCGCACACACGCACGTGTTCACTCACTGAGACAACTGCATACACACACATGCACACACAGACCCACTCTTCTAACAATTTTTGTTGGCCAGTATGCATGTGCTCGGTTTCTATTCTTCATGTACTGGCTGGATGCTAACCAGACGCTTTCTAGCCCTCATTAACCAATGAGGCCATAATGAGGGTAAGAGTACTGGGAACTGAGTTACATCACTTGTGCACAAATCATACCTTTAGGTGCTCCTTGTGCTTTAAGTGGGGTAAGAAATCGAGGCTGGGGGCTGCACAGAGGGGTGTGTGGCCTAAATTATGGGCGTGGCCTGAAGTGTCCCAAGCACAGGACAATAAAAAAGAAACGTTGTCGGGTTACTGTTTTCATTTATTGTCTTGTGCTGGAAATTCACCCGAGCTCTGCCGGTGACAAGCCAGTGATGAATTGCACTCTGCTGTTTCATTGGTTCTCAATTCCTTTTATTTCATTCAGTAGACTGTGTCAAGTAGTCAACTGAATGAAACCAATGGAATCCAACACCTACGAAATGGCACAGTGCGATGTGACGCTGGCTAGCCACCGTCGGTGCGCGGTTTCATATCCCGCGCTCGTGGTTGTCGGGCTGTCTGGGGTAGTATGAGCCCCGGCTCGCTTGAGGTTTTGGGAGACTGCCGCTAGCCCCACCCACTTTAAACCCTGGGTGCTCCTAACCCAAATCCGCTCGTCTATCCCATCTATTCTTACATGGCTGCCCCTCCCCCCAAAAAAACTCTTCCCCCACCCAGCTAAATTTGTGCTCACTCATTTTCCATCTCAAGGGATTGTAGGTACTAGTTTTGACCCAAGCATTGAATCAGTGATGAGTTCCAAGCCCGCCAAAATCTTTTGTGAGGCGTAAAGATGTGCATAGTGTTGTCAGTTTCTGCTGCAACAACGTGTTCTTGCCCAATGGCTGCTCACTTCCAAGGGATCTGTGGGCGACCCAATGGCTGCTCACTCTCCAAGGGATCTGTGGGCGACCCAATGGCTGCTCACTATCCAAGAGATTGTGGGTGACCCAATGGCTGCTCACTTCCAAGGGATCTGTGGGCGACCCAATGGCTGCTCACTATCCAAGAGATTGTGGGCGACCCAATGGCTGCTCACTCTCCAAGGGATCTGTGGGCGACCCAATGGCTGCTCACTCTCCAAGGGATCTGTGGGCGACCCAATGGCTGCTCACTCTCCAAGGGATCTGTGGGCGACCCAATGGCTGCTCACTCTCCAAGGGATCTGTGGGCGACCCAATGGCTGCTCACTTCCAAGGGATCTGTGAGCGACCCAATGGCTGCTCACTCTCCAAGGGATCTTTGGGCGACCCAGTGGCTGCTCACTCTCCAAGGGATCTGTGAGTGACCCAATGGCTGCTCACTTCCAACGGATCTGTGGGTGACCCAATGGCTGCTCACTCTCCAAGGGATCTGTGGGCGGCCCAATGGCTGCTCACTCTCCAAGAGATTGTGGGTGACCCAATGGCTGCTCACTTCCAAGGGATCTGTGGGCGACCCAATGGCTGCTCACTCTCCAAGGGATCTGTGGGCGACCCAATGGCTGCTCACTCTCCAAGAGATTGTGGGCGACCCAATGGCTGCTCACTCTCCAAGAGTTTGTGGGCGACCCAATGGCTGCTCACTCTCCAAGGGATCTGTGGTCGACCCAATGGCTGCTCACTCTCCAAGGGATCTGTGGTCGACCCAATGGCTGCTCACTCTCCAAGGGATCTGTGGGCGACCCAATGGCTGCTCACTCTCCAAGGGATCTGTGGGTGACCCAATGGCTGCTCACTTCCAAGGGATCTGTGGGCGACCCAATGGCTGCTCACTATCCAAGAGATTGTGGGCGACCCAATGGCTGCTCACTCTCCAAGGGATCTGTGGGCGACCCAATGGCTGCTCACTCTCCAAGGGATCTGTGAGTGACCCAATGGCTGCTCACTTCCAACGGATCTGTGGGTGACCCAATGGCTGCTCACCTCCAAGGGATCTGTGGGCGACCCAATGGCTGCTCACTCTTCAAGGGATCTGTGGGCGACCCAATGGCTGCTCACTCTTCAAGGGATCTGTGGGCGACCCAATGGCTGCTCACTATCCAAGAGATTGTGGGTGACCCAATGGCTGCTCACTTCCAAGGGATCTGTGGGCGACCCAATGGCTGCTCACTCTCCAAGGGATCTGTGGGCGACCCAATGGCTGCTCACTATCCAAGAGATTGTTGGGCGACCCAATGGCTGCTCACTCTCCAAGGGATCTGTGGGTGACCCAATGGCTGCTCCCTTCTAAGGGATCTGTGGGCGACCCAATGGCTGCTCACTCTCCAAGGGATCTGTGGGCGACCCAATGGCTGCTCACTCTCCAAGGGATCTGTGGGCGACCCAATGGCTGCTCACTCTCCAAGGGATCTGTGGGCGACCCAATGGCTGCTCACTATCCAAGAGATTGTGGGTGACCCAATGGCTGCTCACTTCCAAGGGATATGTGGGCGACCCAATGGCTGCTCACTATCCAAGAGATTGTGGGCGACCCAATGGCTGCTCACTCTCCAAGGGTTCTGTGGGCGACCCAATGGCTGCTCACTCCAAGAGATTGTGGGTGACCCAATGGCTGCTCACTCTCCAAGGGATCTGTCGGCGACCCAATGGCTGCTCACTCTCCAAGGGATCTTTGGGTGACCCAATGGCAGCTCACTTCCAAGGGATCTGTGGGTGACCCAATGGCTGCTCACTCTCCAAGGGATCTGTGGGTGACCCAATGTCTGCTCACTCTCCTCGAGATCTTTGGGTGACCCAATGGCTGCTCACTCTCCAAGGGATCTTTGGGTGACCCAATGGCTGCTCACTCTCCAAGGGATCTGTGGGTGACCCAATGGCTGCTCACTCTCCAAGGGATCTTTGGGTGACCCAATGGCTGATCACTCTCCAAGGGATCTGTGGGCGACCCAATTGCTGCTCACTATCCAAGAGATTGTGGGTGACCCAATGGCTGCTCACTCTCCAAGGGATCTGTGGGTGACCAATGGCTGCTCACTCTCCAAGGGATCTGTGGGTGACCCACTGGCTGCTCACTCTCCACGAGATCTGTGGGTGACCCACTGGCTGCTCCGTCTCCAAGGGATCTGTGGGTGACCCAATGGCTGCTCACTCTCCACGAGATCTGTGGGCGACCCAATGGCTGCTCACTCTCCAAGGGATCTGTGGGTGACCCAATGACTGCTCACTCTCCAAGGGATCTGTGGGCGACCCAATGGCTGCTCACTAGCCAAGAGATTGTGGGTGACCCAATGGCTGCTCGCTCTCCATGAGATCTGTGGGCTACCCAATGGCTGCTCACTCTCCAAGGGATATCTGGGTGACCCAATGGCTGCTCACTCTCCAAGGGATCTGTGGGCAACCCAATGGCTGCTCACTAGCCAAGAAATTGTGGGTGACCCAATGGCTGCTCACTCTCCAAGGGATCTGTGAGCGACCCAATGGCTCCTCACTCTCCACAAGATCTGTGGGCGACCCAATGGCTGCTCACTATCCAAGAGATTGTGGGTGACCCAATGGCTGCTCTCTCTCCAAGGAATCTGTGGTTGATTTAGGATGGATTTCTTTTTCTGCATTATGATCTGGGAGCTCATTGGAATCTTAACCTTACTGGTAATGGTGGTGGTGGAGGGGGGGATTATCACAATGGGATCTTTACTGAAAATGTCAATCTTAGGGTAAGAGCTTAGAGGGTGGGGTGGGGTCACAGAAGCAGAATGGATGTGGGGGAGCCTGTATAACTGTGTAGGAGGGCAACTGGAGGCAATTGGAAAAGGCGACATAGGCTCATGTACATGTCTTAAGTTTATACACCCATGCTAGTATGGAAGCCATCCAGGGAAATGTAAGGTGATTTGAGCAGCTAACGAAGTGAGCAAAACTTATGGATCTGGTAGGCATTTAAGTATTCTGCAATGGGATGGAAGAGGAGCACAGGGTGCCATGCGGAGTCCTGTGCAGGCCTGTCTAGCCCAATGCCGTTATTGGGATGGTTCATAACCCTGGGAGCAGGGGAAGAAGGGACCTCTGCAATGGGATGGAAGAGGAGCACAGGGTGCCATGCGGAGTCCTGTGCAGGCCTGTCTAGCCCAATGCCGTTATTGGGATGGTTCATAACCCTGGGAGCAGGGGAAGAAGGGACCTCTGCAATGGGATGGAAGAGGAGCACAGGGTGCCATGCGGAGTCCTGTGCAGGCCTGTCTAGCCCAATGCCGTTATTGGGATGGTTCATAACTCTGGGAGCAGGTGAAGAAGGGACCTCTGCAATGGGATGGAAGAGGAGCACAGGGTGCCATGCGGAGTCCTGTGCAGGCCTGTCTAGCCCAATGCCGTTATTGGGATGGTTCATAACTCTGGGAGCAGGTGAAGAAGGGACCTCTGCAATGGGATGGAAGAGGAGCACAGGGTGCCATGCGGAGTCCTGTGCAGGCCTGTCTAGCCCAATGCCGTTATTGGGATGGTTCATAACTCTGGGAGCAGGTGAAGAAGGGACCTCTGCAATGGGATGGAAGAGGAGCACAGGGTGCCATGCGGAGTCCTGTGCAGGCCTGTCTAGCCCAATGCCGTTATTGGGATGAAGAAGGGACCAGGTGTGTAATAATGTCCCCATCACTGGCAGTAGGGGAAGAGGGTCTGGAAACAAACCCTGCCTCGGGTGGAAGAGGGCCATTAATGCTCTAACGGGAAGTGGCGGTGAGAGACCCTCCTACTGCCATATGAGGGAAGGCCAAAGAAGGCGGAGCCCAAGTAAATGGGCCAGGAGTGGAAAGTACTTCTAGGCCAGGAAGTGACGCTGTAGAGCCCTTCACCGGCCATACAAATACTGCAGCATATCGATCCCTCCTTGGTGTACTAGCACCCGTGAAGGGTGCAGGGGGGGGGGGGGGGAGGGCAGGCGCAGCACAAAAGGGAGATAAGAGGAGCGTGGAAGCCGGAGAATGTAGTAAAGAATGCAACGTTGGCATGAAAACAAGCAGAAATAAGAACACTGGACTAAGTGTTCTTCATAAGATCATAGGGGGCGGGGCCTAAGAAATGGGAGAGATGCGCTGGGTTGCACAGAACTAAACACCCAAAAGAAATGGGCTATCCTTCAAATATGCCTAGTATGATATCATTGTTTGTTTATTTATGTAGCGCCTATACACAATGTGTTTCAAAGCGCTTCAAGGCAAGGGAGGGAACAAGGGAAAATACAACCACATTCTTACAGGCCATGAACAGTGAGGATGTGAAATTAACTATCGTACTCGGCCTGACGACAAGAGCTAAGACATAGATAAAGAAGGGAGGGGGAGAGTGAGCCCAATTCCCTCGACTCTGGACCGAAACAAGCACTTTAGTGGGAATTTAGAAGATATGGGAACTTCCAGGCCTCTGGCGCGCCAAACCTTGTGGGTGCCTCCAGATCGGTTAGCCGAGGAAGTGTTCTTTTTTTTTTTTTTTTTTCTTTTTTTAATCTGGGCACCTTGTTTGGCCATGGTTCGCAGAATAATACATAGCACAACACTTATTTGGATAACACCACTATTGCCGCGAACACACACACTTCAATATCTAAATGAAAGATTAAGAGGTATGCCTGCACAACACAGTACACACAAACTTATTCGAAGAGGAGCAAAGGACGGACACGCCTTGGTGCACTGAAAAGCACTGGAACAAGACAAAGCTGATAGCACAGCCATTCTAAACATCTAGCAACAACCCACTCCCACACCCAAGAGCGTGACTTGTATAGGGCACAGTGCAGCAACCGGAAGAAAATGTAATCCTCCTACAAAACGCACAAAGAATGGCCTTGACTATCCCCGGGAAGACCGTATGGTCTGCTTTGGAAGCAGTCTCTGGTGAAGTCTTTCCTCTATTTCTCTCCTAGTCCATCTTTGATGCCGATGGCCATGCTCAGAACCTTCTAGAAATGTCCAGTTCTGGTGGTACGCTGAGGTTATCTGCATCGTTCTCCCATGTGGGTAACCTTCAAGATACCCGTTTAAATCCATAAAAGTCTATGCTTTGAGTGTCTAAACCACAAGATGCCTCCCAGAGCCAAGGCCTCGAGCACCATCAGTTCTAACAGCTGCAGTCTCATTGCAGTGCCAGCAACCTTCGCCATTTCGCCCTCAAAATGGCTTGTTTATAAATGCAAATATGTTTCTATGTTCTAATAGCCCAGCTGAAAGAAAAGGTTGTGATACACTGTGCAGGGCTAGAAGAAACAAAGGGATGGAACATGAAGAGAAACACGCAGAGAGATGGAACAATAAGGAAGGGAACTACTCCAGAGAGTGTATTTCACAGGATTAATACATTTAATTATTAAGGAGCTTACAGAAAACTCTACTGTCTAATGGGCGTTAATATTGCCCCGCATTATATTATTGCATGTGGCAATGCTTGAAAAGCTGAATAACGGAGAAAGGTCAAACCAATTTGGGTAGAAGGAATGTCGAGCTGGAGCCCAGCAAGCTGCCTAGGGGGCAAGCTGCCTAGGGGATCTGTTTCTTCCAGTATAATCTGAAGGTCAGTAAATGGGAGACATTAAATGACAAAGAAATGATGCAGTTCTCTCATGGGCAGGGGGAGGGAGTTCTGCCATTCATCACGGACCCCCATCGTGAGATGTGATCATGACACCCTGGGTCGATTTCTTAATGAGGGACCTCTGGCAGAGCAACGATGCCGTCACTGTCACTGACCTGAAGAAGTCTGGAGAAGAGCTCGACAAACCTACAAACTCTGGCGAGGATGAAACGGAAGAATCGCCAACCCATTATATGTACATAGTGACAAGGCAATTGGGAAATGGGGGGGGGGGTTGGTGTGCAGAACTACAGTATTGAAGGACAATAGGAGAACACAGATAGTGTGACTTATAATAAATTAACTCAAATACTTGTATGGTGGTGGTAGAGTGCGCAGTGGTGAAGTTGGAAGAAGTTCCCCATCTGTAACATCAATATATTTTGGGGTCCCAGAAGGTGCTGGATGCCCCAATCCTGAGGAGGCGAGACTGTTCATAATCGAGCTTTTGCAGAAAGCTCTCCCAGAATTGTGAAGGAACCAAACCTAGCAGTGACTGCGCGCTCATTCTCTTCATGATCCCTTTTATCCTCAAAGAAAGTATGAGTGCGCTGTGAGGACGTAACCATCCTCGCAGCGTGTGCATCACAGGCGGCCTATATTGGCCTGACCTCTGTAAAGAAAAACTAGGAATTAGATCCAATCCTGGGATGATATTCTCAGTTTTCCAAAAAGTAAGGAGCAGTTGGGAGTTCAATGCAACGGTCAGTCTTCGAGGGAGCTTGCTGGGAATGTTGGACTTGCTGGCAATGTGAAACTGGGTACTTGGTGGGAATGTGAAACTGGGTGCCTGCTGGGAATTTTTAGCCTGCTGGGAATCTTCTACGGGGTGCTTGCTGGGAATGTTGTCCTGGGTGCTTGCTGGGAATGTTGTACTGGGTGCTTGCTGGGAATGTTGTCCTGGGTGCTTGCTGGGAATGCTACACAGGGTGCTTGCTGGGAATGTTGTCCTGGGTGCCTGCTGGGAATTTTGAGCTTTCTGGGAATCTTCTACGGGGTGCTTGCGGGGAATGTTGTCCTGGGTGCTTGCTGGGAATGTTGTCCTGGGTGCTTGCTGGGAATGTTGTCCAGGGTGCTTGCTGGGAATGTTGTCCAGGGTGCTTGCTGGGAATGTTGTACTGGGTGCTTGCTGGGAATGTTGTACCGGGTGCCTGCTGGGAATGTTGTCCTGGGTGCTTGCTGGGAATGTTGTCCAGGGTGCCTGCTGGGAATGTTGTCCAGGGTGCTTGCTGGGAATGTTGTCCAGGGTGCTTGCTGGGAATGTTGTCCTGGGTGCTTGCTGGGAATGTTGTCCAGGGTGCTTGCTGGGAATGTTGTCCAGGGTGCTTGCTGGGAATGTTGTACTGGGTGCTTGCTGGGAATGTTGTACCGGGTGCCTGCTGGGAATGTCAAATTGTTAACTTTGTGGGATTGTAGTTGCTTGTTTTTTGCCCAGAGTATAGAAAAGTCTTGCATCCATGTGATGGGACCCAAACCTAATAACACTGTTTGTTTTTATTTTCTACACTGGAATTGCAATCGCTCTCTCGTGCACTTTCTCTCGCGCACTTTCTTTTGCACTTTCTGTCGCTCTTTTTCATTTTCCTTTTTCCTCTTTCTCTTTTCCTCTATTCCTTTTTCCTCTTCTCTTTCTCTTTTTCCTTCTTTCTTTTTCTCTCTCTCTCTTTTTTGATATTCTTGTGGTCTTTCACCATTTGCTGTTCTGTCTAGAGATGATGGGAGCTGTAGTCTGAAACGCCCGGGGAGCCAAAGGTTGCAGGCCCCTCTTTTCCAGGGTCTAAGAGTAGCTCATTGTTATCGCTGACTGGATGTGGTCCTCGTTTGTCTAAGGCAGTGGTAGCCAAACATTTTCATACCGAGCCCCACCACCCCCACCCCCACACTGCCTTGAGTACAAATATTGTTTCTGGGCCCCCCTACCTAGGGGGTGACCCCACCCACCCCCAGGTGGCCCAAAGGATGTCCAAGGGGAGAGGAGCACATTTTCTACTGCTTATATTTTCAATTAACCCCTTGAGTGCTAAGGACGAGATTGCTCGTTCTAGGTGCATCAGAATCTTCATGTAGATCCTTTTTCTTAGCAGTTAAGTAAGCAGCCACCTTTATCCTTTTTTAAAATATTAAAATAGTCACCTGAATTCCTTTTTAAAGAGGCTGGGTCCCCTTGGACATCCTTGCCCCTCACCCCCAGGGGGAACAGCCCTCTAGTTTGCTGTTAGACATCAAGTCTTCTCTTTAGCCAATCAAAGCATGGAATTCAGGCCGTAATGACCAATAGAGGGCTATGCTCCATGATTCTCTATTGGTTGTCTCACTGTTTCCAGATATCTAGCCAATCGGCGAGCTTGGAATGCAGGGTCTAAGCGCTTGTAAAAGGTTGCATTGCAAGCCCCCCTTCATGCAGTGTAGACCCTGAACAAGGGGTCTGGGGCAGCCTTGTCACAGGCAACTCCAAGCCCTAGGGTCGCACCATCCTGCCCTTCTGTATGCTATTTGTATTTGTTTTATTTGTAACGCGCACCATCCGGCCCGGAGGCATCAGGGCGCAATTTAGACATGGTTACATAAGCATACTATTAAATATATTCAAAGCATTGAACAGTACATAGTATACAAGGCATACAGCAATATACATATTTACAGAAGGTAGATTAGCGCAGGAGTTTCCCAGGGCTGGTCCGGACATCATGGCTGGTTGGAGAGCCAGGATTTGGTTTTAGCTTTGAAGGCACTAAAGCGTTCTTCGGATCGGATAGTGAGAGGGAGGGCATTCCAAAGCTTAGAGGCTAGGACGGGGAAGCTAGATCCACCCGCCTTTTGTAGTTTGAACCTAGGGATGGTTAGGCAGTTGGTCTGGGCGCTTCTTTGAGGGCGGGTAGGCGCGTGGCGGGATAGCCGGCTGCAGAGATAGCGGGGGGGCTTGGTTGGCTAGGCATTTGTGGGTGAGGCCTAAGGCTTTCAGTGAAATTCTCTGTTTGACCGGTAGCCAGTGTAGATTGGATCTAGATTCCGAGATGTGGTGGTTTCGTGGGATGTTTAGGGCTGCTCTGATAGCGTTATTCTGGGTAATTTGCAGTTTGTTCATATTCTCTTGGCTCGTTCCAAGGTAGAGGGCGCTTGCATAGTCAATTTTGGCCATGATAAGAGTTCTGGCCAGAGTGACTGCGTTGGGGGTGGTCAGGAATGGCCTGCAAGCTGCAATGAGTTTGCAGGTGTAGGCTGAAGAGGATCTGACTGCATTTGTTTGTCTGGATAGGGATAGGGTGGCGTCAAGATAGACACCTAGGGTTTTGGTGTCTTTCGAGACTTGGATGGTGTTGCCATCGATGACAAATGATTGGTAGGATGGCTCAAGTTTACTAAGGCCTTGCGTAGTGCCCAAGATGAGGAGCTCAGTCTTGTCATCATTGAGGCATAACTGGTGTTGTGCCATCCAAGCTTGGATAACCAAGTAGACCTCGTTCAAGGCCTTAGTGTCAGCCAAGTAGTCACCAGTGATGGGAATGAGTATCTGGGTGTCGTCAGCGTAGTTCGTATAGGAGACACCCAGATAGTCAAGTACATCAAAAAGTGGTTTTGTAAAGACGTTATAGAGCGTTGGTGACACACAAGAGCCCTGGGGGACGCCGCAATGAATCGGGGAAGGATCTGCAGCTGCAGATTGAGAGAAGACCCGCATAGATCTATTACTCAAGAATGATTTGATCCAGGCCGTGGCTGATGGTGAGAAATGGGCGGCCGAGTGAAGATGCTTGCATAGGATTTGGTGACTGACCAAGTCAAAGGCCGCAGAGAGGTCAAGTAGGAGTAATAAGGCAAGTTTGCCATTGTCCTTTAATACTTCGATTTGGGTTTTTAAGTCAAGTAGAGCTGTCTCTGTTCCGTGTTTGGGTCGGAAACCAGATTGTCTAACGCCTAGAAGATTGTTGGCTTCCAAGTGCTCTTGGATTTGCAGGTATGCTGCACGGTCTAGGATTTTTAGCAGGAACGGGACAGTGGTGATGGGTCGGTAGTTGGTGGGTATGCTAGGGTCGAGGGAAGGTTTTTTGAGCAAGGGGATCACCCAAGCATCCTTAAGGTTGTCGGGGACAGTTCCTGTTTTGAAGGATGCGTTGATGAAGGATGTGATAAATGTGGCCAGGTCGTGGGCGGACTCCTTAATAATTGGGGAAGGGCAGGGGTCGCCCTGGCAGTTGGACGGTTTGATCGTCAGGATAATGTTTTCTACCTCCGCAATGGTGAGCGGTGAGAAGGCAAATCGTTTGCAGTTGGGGACGTCAGGAGGGAGGGCCCATGCTGGGATGGGAGGGCGATTGTCCAGTTTCAGGCTAGCATGTTTGGCTGTGATTTTAGATTGAAGCATGGTGATTTTATTCAGTAACGCTGCCTGAATGTTGGCACACCATTTGCTGTCTTTAATGCAGGTGTCAGGGGGAGTAACAGGGGTTTCAAGCTCTTTTAAAATCTTAAATAGTTCCTTGGAGTTGGAATCAGCATGCAGAATGCGATTATTGAGGGATTCTTTTTTTGCCTCTATAATGGCTGCTTTGTAAGTGAGCGAGGCCAGGAGGAAGCTGTCTTTATGCACGTCAGAAGGGTGGCTTTTCCATCGGTTTTCGGCGCAGCGTTTGGATTGACCTTCGCCCTTTTAGAGGCCCTGGTCTTCAACCAGGGACCACTAACGTGGGCAGTGGTCACCTAGAATGCAATAGCGCCCTCTGTTGGGGCACTATTGCATTCTAGGTCATTCTCGAATTAGCTGGCTATGTTATGAACTAGCAAAAAGTGCCCTTACTTGACACGGGTTCTCAGGACAGGCGTAACGCACATCAATTGTTGACAATTACGGAGCAGACGTGGAGGGGGGGGACAAATCACCTTGCTCTTTTCTGCAGCAAAAGGGAGGGTGCTTTGCGAAATAGAATGAATAAACGGAAGGATATTTTTCATAATGTCCTCGCATTCTTCTGAAGAAATTAATAAACCATTGTGTCATGACTATGATAATAATTAGTTGGGGCCCGGGGCACTTAAGAAAGCACTTTACAGCATTGTATAATTAAATTCCATTGGCATCGTTTTAGCGGATGCATACGGGTCCTGCTGCCGGATGACAACACATAGTTGCGCTTGTTTAACCCCTTGCTGCCAAGGGCGTCCATGTTTGTCTTGAATTCCCACAGTGAAGCATTGTAGCCACTGCCTCAGATAAGGTTAAAGCTTGGAGATTTAGGATACTGCAGCCCTGGTCCACCACCGTGCCATACAGGCCTGCACACACCCCCTGGATCCTGACATCGCGTCGACATCCGTGCAGAGTCCACAGGGCTCTACTCTCATCAGCCCCTAGGTCTCATCAGCAGTTTGCTCTGGAGGCGTTTAATATTTTTGATGGCAGCCCCCACCCATTTCTAAATAGGATCCAGGCGTTGGGGCATGCCAGTTGCTTCTAAATTCATAGATCTTTTAAAAGCCTGGTTTTCGCGGTATGCTGCGTGGGCATTTTGCATGCAAGGTCATATTTAATTCGTCTCTCTGCAGGACAGAATGCGGCCGCCTTTTGCGTCCGTTGAAACCGTTATTCATCTCAATTTGTTTTCAGCCAGGAATTCAATATTCAATTTCTTTTTGCAGTAATTCTAAGAAATTTCATATCCACAAGGCGTGCCTATCTCGCCTTGCAGATATCCTACACATTTTCTGCACGCATGCAATTGGCACCGATGCCTGAAAATCTATGATTCCTCGCGCAGAGTATTTCACCTTTTAAATTTCCAATCACTTTTGGAGGCTGAAGGAGGGTAAATTTGTCATAATCTGATCCTACTGCTAAAAGCAATCTAAGCACTTGTCAAGGAATGTTTGTGACCGGATCCACCTTGAAATGTGGTGCTGCACTTATAACTGTGTGACAACGTCGTGTTTTTATATGTGCTTCACTCCAGATCCTTCTGCTTCAAGTGCTCTAATTCCTAGTTTTAATTACCCAATTTAATAGTACTCAATTTGCCAAACTCTTGGATAATGATATGATATGATGGTTCCATGTCATTTCATCGCGGGATATTTTTTCGTGTTTTTTTTTTACTGCAAATGTTTTATCAAAAAAACCCATCAAATATTTTTATATTTTTTTTGGGGGGATTCCCCCCAACCCTCTATTCCCTTTCAGGTTATATCTATTACCAAAAGCCCACATCCCATATATATCACTTTTTTTTAACCCCCCCCCCAAAAAAAAGTGATTTTTTTTTCCGATAAAATATTTGTGGTAAAAAACCCAGCGAAAAAACGTCCCCTGATGAAAGGACGTTGTACCGATATGATAGGTTATTTATAACGCGTGTAGTACCCAGAGGTTTCTAAGATAAGAGCTAGAGCTGAGTCAGCCCTGCCAGGACTCTTATGGTGTAGAGTTAGATTTTGAAGATGACGTTATGGAAACAAGCCGGTTGTGTGTGGTATTAGGAGGCTAGGGGCATGTAAAGGAGTCGTTGCTAGAAGGCATACTTTTCAATGGAACTTTACAATGGATTTCTCTTGTGGAGAGCAGGGGGGGCGATAGTGTGTGTTGTTCTAGTGTAGGGTCCACCCCTTGCCTGGCACTTCAGATCCTGATAGGTTGTGTGTGGGTGTCTTTGGGATACAGAACAAAGTTTTTTCTTTTTTTTTCTTTCTTTCTTAGGACCATTCTATTGGGATTGTAAATGTGTTGTGGTGTGTGGGGGGGGGGTGGGGCGGTTTATTTTTTTCTTCATTGTGTTTTATACAAATTTGATGTTTTTTGTTTTTTTCTCTTGACCCTTTGGCTGTGTACTGCATGCCAGAAGTCCCTGTGGTCTGAGTGCATGGGCTGGGTTGGAGTTCATCTGACTGTGGTTGTTCAGACTGGTGCCTGTTGTCTGTATTTAGTTGATGGGAAGGTCTGTGCCTGGTTCGTTACCACATTGCCGTTGAGAGTAGGTGCTTGGCGCTGCATACTCTGAAATCCTGCATCCGGGTTCGTAGCGTAGCCATGGGAAGGCAGTATGAGTTGGGGGTAGTATACATTCTTGCATCGGAGTAGGAGTGCAGAGTGGGAGGCCTTTGCCTTCTATGGTCTAACCCCCCCACCCCTTTCCTTGACTGACTCCCCTGTAAGAGCTCCTAGCACCTTAGACTACACACAGCAACCCTCCGTGCCCACCACGCCCCACAGACAGCCACCACAGGCCTAGCCATTAGCACATCTACACTAACCAAGATGCGGCTAAGCTCTCCTTTAGCCGGCACATGAGTGGTAGATTTAAGGCAAATGGCCCCGTAAGCAAGATTGGCAGAGGGCCCTTGGCAGGCAGAGTTTAGAGTGGGTAGAGTTAATGGCTAGCACAAGTGCGACAGTAATTAATTTAAGGGACACGTTTCAGGTAAAGGAACGTGCGAACGTCACTTATCGCCTCCTGTTGTCGACGGTCTGCTTACTGAGCTGGTTAAAAGGATAGGATCTCAGTGGGAGGCCTTGTGCATGCCAGGCTGTTTGACTTTGAGGTGAGAAAGACAGAGCAGGAGAGGCTTTACTCGTTATCCGAGTGTTAAATCTGCCTCTGTTTAACCTACTCTCTCTCTCGTCGGGGCGAACCAGCCTCAAAGCTCTACTCTATCGGATCCGGGGCTTTTCCCTAAAGAAAACCTACTCCTAAATTCCTCTGACAAAGCCCTAGAAAGCAGATCGGCACTCAGGAACCGGGCTCCTCCGAACTGCACCCACAAATACCACAGGTTTCACATCTGCTTTTCCCACTAATGACCCCACCGCCCCTCCTTTTATCTTACAGTGCCAAGCGTAGTGAGACCACCAATAGCGGCAGAAGGCCGCTACACAACACATTTGTTTGACGCATGTTGCATGAAGACGAACATTGGATGCTAGTGTGCTGTTAGATATTTCATTTGTATCGCGCTCATACGCCCGTGTATCAGAGCGTGACGAGGCAAGGGACATTGAGAACGTGGAAGTGCAGGGGAGAAGGAAGGGGGGAGTTCGAGGGGAGAGGGAGGAAGTGCTGAGCAAGGGATAAAAACAACAATTAATGGTTCAATGCAGCCAGCAGGGTGGCAAGTGTGAGGTTTAAAGCGCAGATAAGGGGTGTCTAATAAGTGCAGGTAAACAAGACTGTACGGTGTTAGATGCAGACCCTACTGCAAGAGTTGCCAGGAGGCAGTGCGGTTGTGTGGCTGGGTGGGCAGGGACCTGGGCCCGAAATTGGAGGGTAGCCAGGTGCAGAGCCGAGAAGACAGATCACCAGGGGAGAGGGAGAGTGAAGGCAGAGGCAAAGAGGAAGGTCTTGAGGTGCTTCCGGAACAGAGATAGTTCCCCTCAAGTTTCAGAGAGGCAGGGAGGCTGTTCCAGAGTGAGGGCCCAGCCGAGGGAAGAGATCTACCCCCAACTCGTTGCTTGGAGAAGCAACTGACCCTGAGGGAGTTGGAGGAGTGAAGAGCTCGAGTGGGAAGGTATTTACAGAGGGAGAATTGAAGGTATTTTGGACGCAGGCCCCAGAAAGCCTTCTGGACAATGCAGAGGGTTTTGAATTTAACCCTTGCAGCCACTGGGAGCCCATGAAGAGATTTCTGGACTGGAGAGGTATGATCCCAGAGCTTGAGGCCAAGGACAGCTCTCGCAGTCCTGTTCTATGTTGCGCTGTTGCGTGATGGCTGTTAGAATACTAGAAGCAGAGTTACATGCTGGCCCTAGAATAAGGATTTATACCTGGCATAAAATGGCGTGGGTCCCTAGCATTGCAGCAAGCAGCAGCCATGTCTACTGGTCGCCGCAGATCAGGGCACCACGCGGCACGTGGTGTCATTCACGTATTGTGTTGCAGCCAGTGGCTGTCGGGGGTGATGGCAACTCATCATCTGCTGGTTGCCAGTTTTCCCCCTGGTGCTGCTCCATGTTGAAGAGATGGCAGAGTTGTATCGTGAAACCGGTGCTAACGCCCAGGATTACCCGTTCTATCCTGTTTGGTGGAACTTGTAAAGCATAGTTCTATAGCCTCGTGTCCCCAAGGGCTGTTTCTGTGGGGCTCAGATGTTAAGCCTGGGGCTGGTTGTTTCTCGGAGTTCCCAAGGAGAAAGGGAGTTGAGCCGTGCACAGTAACATTTTAAGGACTTTTAAAAATATTGCGGGCAACACGAGTGCCCATTTCCCCTACTCTTCACACGAACACCCATTATCACACACTCGTTGCCTATTCTGCCAAATTCTGCTGCTCTCTCCTATGTGCGCAGTGCCACCTTCCTTCGCACCTCTGGGCCTCCCCTTCACCATACATAGATACTATGCCATGGTGCTGCATTCTAAACCCAGTGGCCTGTTCTGACCCATCCATAGATTGCACACCCCCCACCGGGCTTCCGTTTATCTATGACCTTTCTTACCCTTTTTGGGGGTGCATGAAGGTCCCAGGAGGATAGCTCAGGGGCAACGTGCTCGCCTTGGAAACAAGACGCCGTGGAGCAACACAGGTTTGATCCCTGGGTCCGCGCATGTTAGAAATACGCAACTAAGACATATACCTGTAACCGCGCCTCGATGCCCCCCCCCCCGGGTGTTTGGGCGCTTTAAAAATGCAAATAAATAAATGAGTACACACCAAATCCATGGGCAAATTAGAAATGGGCGTAGACTGCATGTGTTTTTAGTCTGTGTACACCCATACATCCAGACTAAAGGTGCCTCAAACACTTTAACATGCTCGCCCCCCCTGTTCGGTGCTTTCTTTCTAGGCGCCTTGAGTCTTCTGTGATCATCCTGCCCTACAAAAAAAGTCCAAAATGCAGCGAAGGCACTTTTTTCCACTTCAATCTAAGAACGGCCATGGTTTTCTGGTGATGCCATGAGTGAGACTTTGTGATGTACAATTGCGTGTAACGCAGTAGCACAGGGAAATACTGCGAATTTAACCTCTGCCAGAGACTCTCACTCATGGCAGATGTGAGACCGCGGGATTGAGCGATTTGCTCAGAATCACACACACTAGTTTGGGAACTGAAGCCGGGATTTGAGCGGTGTCTGCAAGCTGGGACTGTGGCCACAGCTCTTCAAAGCTCTAGTTGTACAGTGCATTACGATTCTTTGGGAATGTTTGGCCTATAGGAGGTTAAATAATACACTATTATATAGGCCTAACTTTCAAAGTAAAAAAAAAAACGCATGTTAACAAACCTGCCAGTATTTAAGAAATCTTTATAGCAAGAAACGGACCAAGGAAAGTGTGATTAATTCTCAAAACCGACATAGTTTAAAATCTTTGCGCCTGCGGTGTCTCCATAGTACGATGCATAATGTAAGGATGGGAACGTGCTCCGTTAATACAGTCGTGTGGTCCTTGCACAAGAAGCTGGCATCCGAGTGACCCATTGGGGTGGAGAGAGCTGTTGAGGTACTATTAGTTGGTTAATGAGTACTTATCGCGAGACTTTGGGAGGTGTAGGGATTGCCTGGTTACGCAGAGCCAAAGGTAGACCCTACGTATTCCGAGTGCTCTTCGGTCCTAGAGTAAGGCTCTTATTGGCAACCCTTGCACCCTCTAAGTATTGCAGGAAACTGTTATTGTACCTTACGATCAAACCAGCATTGGCAATGCCAACAGTATGGGCTTTTGTGTAGGCATTGTAAAGGCACTTGCCAGGCACAGCTGTCGTGGTATTAACCTACCATTGATGGCAGCAGGTGTAAAATGGTGTGGATACCTGGGCATCTAATAGCAGTGTCTGGCAAAAGCTTGAAACGTATGCAGAAGCCAAAAAAGTTGGCTTTTCCAATGCTTGTTTTTGACAGGACTTTGGTGAAGGACACACACAGTATTTATAAATCGAGTGGGTGAATGCAGACCTAGGAAAGACATTTTCATTTCAGCACTAGTGGGTTTACATCTCCAATTAAGTCATTAACTCTCCGAAGACTGCTTTGAAGAGACACTGGAAGGCACTTTGAATGCAAAGCCTGATGTAAGGCTTGATTAAAGAGAGCTTTTTAGAGGAGTTTTGGGCGGGGAGAGGCAGGAATGGGTGGGATTGACTTTAGGGATTAGCATGTCCATGGGCAGGCAATGGGTGGGCTCACAACCAAACACCACCTCTAGAATGTGCGTCCCTCGTATTTTCTTCCTCTGTTTCCCTCCTCATATGCCATTCCTTCTTATCTGCATTCCAAAGGAAAGGTTCAGCTTCTAGATGGCGCATGCAACACCTAACAGCCCAAACTAAAAAACAAATGCATGCCACGAAACTTGCATGTCCATTTATTTTTTTTAGAGCCATTTTCGTTTGTTCTGCAGTGAGCCTGACCAATAATTTTGGAAAAAAATAGTGCCCATGTTCTGTGGGGGAGACTCACGCACGTGTGTTGTCTGCCTTATTAAAGAGTGTGTGGGCTGCAGGGGCACAATGGTGGAAATCCTGATTGCGGCCCTGGAGAGACACGGCCTGGGCTTCAAAAGGTGACCCTCGGGCTCACTAGACAAACCCTCTTTTACTATAACCGGTGGCTTGTTCCCCTTTAGCACCTATCCCCACCTATCCCCACCTCTCAATCCTCTTCCTTCGTCCCCCTCCTCCCCAGGACTCTTCACAAACAGTGTCTAGTCTGTGTGTAGTCCTTTACAAGACCGTGCCTCCTTCACAAGGTAGTTCCACATTATTTTTATAACGCACCTAATACCATACCTGAGTTGGGTTTCTAAGTGCGGACCCGGGATTTGAACCTTTGTTGTTGCTCTGCATGGTCTTGCTTCTAAGACCAGTGCGTTTCCCCTGTGCTTTCCTCCATTCAAGACCGCGGAGAGACTGGAGTCCTTCTTCTGCTTGATTGCTCCGGCCTTTGATACTGTGGAATATAAGATTCTCCTGACAAGGCTCGAGCAGGCAGGCATTTCGGGATCGACTCTTGCCTGGTCTCGTTCTTTTCTGACGGGGTCATTCTCAAACTGTCTCTTTTCTGGCCTTTCACTGTTCTCGGGTAGAGCTACTTTGTGAGTCCCTCAGGGGTCTGCTCTTTCTCCCCTCCTTTTCAATTTGTATGTACGGCTCTTGGCTGACCTTATCACTGCATGTGGAGTTCTCTTTTACTGCTATGCATATGATATGATATGATATGGTATTTGTAACGCGCCTATACACAGGTGTTTCAATGATACGCACCTTGTATTCCTCCGCGACTCCACGCAGACTGCTTCCCCTGAAAGGCTACGAGACTGTCTCGAGAAAGTGGGAATTTGGATGGCACCCAATTGGCTGCCATTAAATGTCAGTAAGACAGAGGTGCTGGTGGTGGGCCCTCAGGAGAGACACCATCTTTGGACATCTCACTACTGGCCAGATTATATTGGCTCCTGCCCCCCCCCCCTGTGCCTCTCTAGAGAATGTTGGAGTCAAACCTCTCCCCAATGGATCTCGAGAAGCCCAGATTCCTGCCATCTGCAGTGCTGGGTTTGGGAGATTAAAGGCTCCAAGGAAAATCCTTCGCTTGCTCCCTGCTGATAATTGGATAACCCTGGTGACATCCACTGTAATAAGTTCATTGGACTACTGTAATGGCCTCTATCTGAGTCTACCCAAGTACCAGATCCAGGGGATGCAAGTTTTGCAGAACACTGCGGCTCGTCTGGCACTTGGGAGCACCCCACCTGACTCCTTCTCTGCCTTTTGTTACACTGTTTGCACTGGCTCCCTGTGGCAGCTCGCATGGAGTTTAAGATTTTGTGTATTCCACCAAGCCTTCCATAATGAAGGACCTCATTTTTTGAAAAATAAACTGCAAAAATATTGAAATTTGCGCTCTAATTCTCATCAGCTACTCGGGATTCCCAAATGTTGCCAGAAACGTCTGGGCTGTCACTCTTTTTCTCTGTTGGCACCCAGTTTATGGAATGCCCTCTGTGTTGACCTGAGAACTCGCTCTAAATATTCTTTTATTTTTATTTTTTATTAGTCTTTAAAACACAACTGTTCAACCGTTTCCTCCCTTCCTGTTAATGCGCTGGCATTTAGTACTTTGAGCCTGCCACACCCGCTCCTGTTTGGCGCCTAGACACCCTTTTGGGCCTTAGTTTGCTGTACACATTTAAATAAATAAATATAGCCACAAACCACAACTCCCTTTTTTCAGCAAACGTTACTCCCTCATTTGCATTTTGATGTCACCAATGCACGCACAATTTAAGCATTTAAGGGGTGTGGTAAAATTCCTGTCATTTAACTCGGATGATTTGTATTCATGGTATTTGAAACTTTTTTTCCCCACTGTAATTGAAACCCTGCAAGTACCAGAATACAAAGTGACACGAGCTTAACAATTCCTCTGGGTTTTACACTTTAAAATATTAGACCCACAACAAAAAAAGACTATCATTAGAGCACATGTTTCCTGAAATTGTCTTGCAGCAGCAAGACGCTTGTTATTGTGCATGCCCTGATGGACATTTGAAGTGCCATTTGAAAAAAGTGAACCAAAGTAGAAGAAACGGATATCACTGATCACAGTTTTTTAAAGGTGGTTGATGTTGTGTCCCAAGTAAGAGACGCCTCCTGAACCCTAGGACTACCTTAAGGGATCCGAATCATCGGGCGCACCAGGAGGGAGGTGGGAGGGCCAAGGGAAAGGGGTCCAGTTCGAGAGAGGCGATAATAAAGGAAGGGTCCAGACAGAATTGGCTTCGTCCTAGTCAGTTAATTGTGCGCGTGAAAAAATAAAGGGTGTCCACAGAGGACAAAACTGTTTATTTTCAGATTTTTGATCGATTTTAAATGATTGCTACGACTCCTTTGCTACACAAAAGCAAAGTGATAATTATAAGTATTTGTCAGGGAAGTGTAAGGTGCTATTGTAGGTGGCGGGAAATGCCGGCACCGCAGTGTAGAGCAGAAGCGTCCTCCGCCTGCCGCGGCAGAGTTGTAGAGTAGCACAGGGGGTTGTGACGAGATCTTAAAGGCCCCCCTCAGGACCACCAGGCACTGTACCACTGCATCATCTGCTATTGCCTGCCACTGGTCCGTGGGCCCTGAACCAGTCATTCATGTCCCAGCATGACAAGTTCTGTTCGCAAAAACCCCAGGCGTTAATACAGTAGATTCTGATGGTTGGGACCGAGTTGGCAGCTCTGCAATTATTGATAGTCGTTCTATCCAATCGTAACTGATTATATTCACTGGAAAAGAGAATTGGCAAAAGAGAGAACCCTTACACACATTACCTTCCAGAAATTCCAACTAGGAGTGGATCTTACGTTGCATCTATAGTTGCCAGGACAACGCCAGTGAGGAAAGTTATTCCAAGTTTCATGATGCAATTATTTCAATATTTGGTCAAGTTCCATTCAACTTTGGTGTCAAATCCTCACCGGGAACACGCCTCCAACCCCAGGTTGTTTCATTGTGTGTGTGATGGGGAAGTCCTCACCTTTCCGCAGCCGGATCCCACCAGGCCTTGTGCAACCTGCGCGCTGGTGTTGGTGCATAACCTGTTTTGTAGCTATGAATGGCGGGTCGAGTAACACGTCTTGTTTTCTCAATTACCAAGAAACGCGATTCGCTTTCTGTGGTATTGAATTTGCCATGTATCTGTAGAAGTTGTCTATCCGGTTGGTGTTTTGAACGCTCGCTTCTGTCTGCGTTTTCATGTTGTAAGGCTGCACCTGTTCGACTTTCGGTTTTGATTATAGTGCTATAGAGGAGATTTGTATTATTAGTATCCAGTGAGGGACAATGAGATTGTAACATGCAATCGCTGGGGCCTTACCCGACTGGGAATCCCTCTCCCCACAACGTTCCTTCCTTCCCTGGCGGAGGGGTCTGGCAGCAAATGATTGCCAGGCCGGGGTACTGATAGCAAAAGGCCCCTCGTAGGGGGGCATTACCACTTCAGGTAATGCCCCGGGGCTTCGTTAAGGCCTCGCTTCGCTCTGGGCTTATTGCTTAATTAATGAGGCAGAATCAGTTACAGACGTTATCGTCACATGGCCCTAGAATTGGAGAAAGAGAACAAATGTGTAGGACTTGTAAGTGTAAGGATATCCTAGAAACCACTAGGCATGTATTAACTACCTGTACGACGATGGGGAATGTATATATCCGCCATCTGGGAAGATATGTCCATGCTCTGGATAATAGTAAGACACATTCGTTTGGTCACATTGTTTAAATGCAGCTCTTTTTAGAATCTGGGAACAGTTGGACTCTTGAATGATCTCAATTTACAGCTGGAAATATAATGAACGTCAAATTGAACTGAATTGGAAATCGGAACCCCCTGTATGAATTAATTAATGTATGTAACTGACCCAGGCTCTGTAGTAGGAAAATTAACTAAAATGGAGCAGTCGTGTAACCGTGAATGGCTAGATAATGGCAGTGTCAGTGAAATGTTTTGATAGATGAAGTGTTGACAGGATATGGTCCATTCGAACTATTTCAAGAGGAGTTATGAATTATAAACATGTGTGGATGTTATATACTTATGTGCAATATGGATATGTTTTCTTGTGTACATGAATTTTATTTGGAGTTTTTAAAACTGTATAATGAATTATGTATATTGCTGAACATGTGTATAATGTGAAAGGTTCGTATGTACTATAGCACATTATTAATAAAAAACACATTTGAGTGCTATTTCCTAGTATTTGTGCCAGCACCATGTAGAACAGGAAAAGGGGTGCAAACGCAACAATTGGAATCCACTTTTTGGGTAGCGCACACAAAACGCTAGACCACCTCTAAGCACTTGGGGATTCTGCATCCCTAAGAGGTTGCGCAGGCCTGCCTTTCACAAGGCTTAAGCCCTGAAATGACTGTGAGAGATCTTTCCACGATCAATACTGGTGCCCCAGCTTCTCGCACGGCTTACCCACGCACCCCTAGCACCACACACTGTGCACATTAGGGCCCCAGGCTCCTGGCACTGCCAGCCCATGTGCCAAAATCATGGCAGGAGAATGGGCGACAAGTGACGCATGGTCACCAACTCTCCCCAATGGGCACACAATTTTATTTATTTGTTACATTTATATAGTGCGCCTAACCCTTGGGCATTTTACCACACAAACGATGATATTGAAAAGTGTTAAATTTCCTCTTCTTAAATGTGATTTATATCAATGGTGGGAAAACAAAACCCACGCCTTTCTGGTGATAAATCACCCTTTCAAGTCTTCTCAAATGTTGGATGGCATAGTTGGAACTTGTCCACCAATCCTAGTAGATAGCGACGCAAATGACCACATCCCCCGACAGAGCTACGATTCTAAGGGAAGAGGTGCAGATCGACCCTTCTGCCCAGTTCCTAGTTCCGTAAGGCACAGCAGAGGGGTTCATGTAATCCCCTCCCATTCCCAATGAAAGAAAAGTAGAATCAACCATACTCTGCCCCACGGCCAACCGATCAGAGCCCTTGAATATGGCTCTGTGCTCTTCCTTCTGACCCCCCCTTTCAATTCCACCAGAGTTGGAGGATCCTCGTTCTCCATCCAAGCTCCCACCCTCTGGAACGCCCTTCCACTCAACATCTGCCACAAAGAGGATTGCCTCTCCTTCAGGAAGTCCTTGAAAAACTGGCTCTTCCCTCCGGGAACCTGACAAACCTTCCCCATTTCCTGCTGACCTTCATGACACCTAGGCCATGAAACTGTTTGTGCCTTCCCAGTATATTCTCCAGTGCAAGGTAAAGTAGAATCTCGTAGCAGACTAGACAATCCGATTCCACGGGCACTGCTAAGCAAAATGCCTACTGATGCTTAAGGTACGTAGTCGCGCACCAGCCGCAGGCACGGCCGCCCAATCACATGCATTTGCATCCGTACACCAAATAAAAAACAATGCACAACATCTCTGCCATCGAAATGCAGCGAAGTCCAATCACAAAAGTGTGGTCTAGCTGCACACATAACGAATCTCCTGCAGTTCCGCACGCTCCTGGCCACCTCGCGGCGCCCATCGACATGCCTGACCCTTCTGGGTAGCTTGCTAGGACTCGGCCATCCCACCCATTGATCTATTTGGCCAAATGAACACATGTATTCTAACCCTTGTGACGATTTTACCATACTTCGGACTTCGGTCCACCAGGGGTGCCCCCCTCCCGCCACCCCACCCTCCCACAAGTGCATTGAGGCCGTACTAATCAGATAGTCACTTTAATGACAAACTACTATTACTTCTTTAAAGGAATCCAGCAGATAACTATTTAAATCAAACTAACTCTGGGTCACCATGCAAAATTGAAAGCGGGTCCCTCACCAGATGTGCTGGGTTGGCAGTGCATGTGAAGGCGTGGGCTCCTGACGTGTTGGTCATGTTCAGCTCAAGCAGGTGCACTAGAAAGGAAACCTCACTCAAGGATATGATATGATAGGTTATTTATAACGCGCTTAACCCAGAGGTTTCTAAACGCGGCCCCGGGGATCGAACCAGTGTTGCTCCGTGTCCTCTTGCTTCCAAGGCGAGCACGTAGCTGCTGAGCTATTGCATTGACGGCTAACCCGCTTTGAGTGCTTTATTTATTTATTTATTTTATTTGCAACACGCTGGAACGCAGCCCAGAGGCATAGAAGCACAGGGACAAGAGGGAACAATAAATCAAAAAGCATCAATTTAAACCTACAAGGTCAGCGGGCGAGAATCCATAGCAAGCCACTTAAAAGGTTATAGCAAAGCGCAGACGTTTGACAGCAGCTGCCACTCTGTAAGAAATACCCCATCAGCAGCTCTGCTCCGAGTGTTGCAGTAACCCGTGATGGCACCTGGCTGGACACTGATTTGTGTACTGGCAACGTGTGGCACATCTGTTGTCGCTGCAGTGCATTTCCCGCATGCTTCGCCCAGCTGGAATGTGAGCTGAACTTTTGGGCCACAGTGGCCACTTCTTTCACAGGCTGTCGAATGCCAATGAAGCTGGCAACTCTGAGGTGAAGCACACCCTCCAAGCCTTCTGATTCTGGCAGATGCGGAGCAGTGGGATTGTATGATTTGAACAGGATCACTCACTTTAAGTGGTGAAGCTGGGCTTTCATCCCTCTCAGCAGTTTAGGCACTGGACCTCCTACCTTTCTGGCTCTGGATGATAAAGGTATGTGGTAACGGAAGCTTTAATGATATCTGGGCCTTACAGCTGAACCATGGAGACTTCAAGATGAACAGAAAGAGATACGTGTGATAGGATCACCCGCTTTTAGTCGTTTCCTACAGCATGAAGCTTGATATGCACGCCTCCTTTATTTATTTTTTAATTACCCAAGACTTTTACTTCTTAACAGACATCCCATTAACAAGTCACTCCCAATTACACATTTGCTTCTCTGTCTGCTTCATTCTAACACTAGCTCCCCCCTGTGTAGCCATTTTAAATGCTCTGCGGAAACAATGCCCTTCTACCAACCTATTCAACAGTCCTTGCGACATCCTGCTAGTTTCCTTGTACTTGGAATGCACCAGAGGCCTTGCAGACTATGCACTGAAATGACTCCGAGTGCGGACTGGAAACAGCCAATCCTGCCGCCCAGGGTGTCTGCTTTCACCAACAAACAGTCCTGGCTGTCGAGTACTTCTAATTTGCTGCCACGCACTTCCTGCTAAACAGGACCGTGCATAATGGGTGAGCTGTCCCCATCGATCTTGCGGTCATGCGCGATGCAACCACTAGCTCCGTAGTTGTCTGAATTATCAACGTTGGTTTGGTCCATGCTGGCTATGCGTGGAATTCCCCGGAACTCTTGTCCAAATGTATAGAGTGATAAGTCGGCCTTCCGCAAGATTATTTCTGGAAGCACTGTATGAGTCCTATTCTCCTCTTGGCCTAGCACCCTCTAAGACGATGCCCATTAGTTAATATATTAACACGGTACGGCACCACCCTTTCTATCCTCCTCCGTCCAACTCTACAATCGGTCTTGTAATATCTGCTCTGCCTCCTCAACTAGCCTTGTTTCTCCCGACCCTCCCTGCGCTTCCTCTCGCTTCCACTCTTCTTGCTCTCCTTGCATGGAATTCTCTTCTCCCTGGATCCAAGAAACAGTCCACAAAGATTTGAAAACCAAGCTACAAGCCTATCTCCTTTCCTCCAAGGTGCCCTCTTAAACTACCTCTCATCTGCCTAGCTAACATTTCTCCTTTGCCTCTAACCTGTCTCTGTCCCTCACTTCCTCTGCCTCCATTCTGGCACTTCACCCATCATGCTCACATCCTGAGCACAGCTGGCCGTACCGCCTACCTGCACTCAAAAATGTCCAATGTTCGTTGTCCTTAATCTATGCATGTCTTTTTATGTATTTTCCCCGGTGTCTGAGACATTTACTCCCCTCAACAACCTGGTCACAATGTCTCTCGGACTCACCCCATTGTAAGAGCTCACAACTTCCCGTCAGATCTGATTTCTTATCTACTGTACGTTCTTTTGTGATCAAAAGAGCATTGTTCCGCCTGTATATACATACATTATTACATCAAAAGCTCGCAGCACAAAAAATGTGGTTTTGACGTGTAAATGCATATTAACCTCACATCCTGCTTCACTCTGCAGAAATCCAGTTTAGCAGTTTGTCTATTCAAAATATACTTCCCTTCTAAGAAAGTACTTTCGTAATTACCTTGGTTTTGACTGAGCAATTTAATATAAAAACGGGCATTCTATTGTATGATCGGGCATGAGTTACACACTAACAGTGCACGACTCTTTAACTCGGGGTTGTCCAACTCAGGCCTCGAGGGCCGGAAACATGTCAGATTTTAAAGATATCCCTCATTAATATTCATCAGAGAAATATGTACACAATGATTCTAAATGTAGGCACATTTTGCACTGCCTACACATGTTTAAGTAACTCCTATTATGCTTCCCTGGGATTTAGGCCTGTGACCCCATAGTGGCAGCACCAATGCCTTTAAGAAATCTACATAATGTTTTGAAATGGTAATCAAGAGTGCTATATTTTTATACTATGACTCGAGGCCTTTTCCTGTCTGGCCAGGTCCTTGTTTTTGGTGATGTGCTCACCCCTGAGGTGATGAATGTGTGCACAAAGTGGGAGGGAGTGAGAGTAGAGGCAGTGAAGTTCAATGTGTGTGTGTGTGTGTGTGTGTGTGTGTATTTGCAGAGAACTTTGAGATGGGCAGCAGCATAGAGGAAGCTTCTCATGGGTGCAAGGGTACTAGAGGGTTGGCTGCGGATCGGGCCATTTCCTCCATCCACGTGTGGTTGTAACAATTCTAACCGGGCCCATTGAGCACAGTAAGGTGGGAGGGCCCAAGGCAAACGCTGTTGAAATACCTTCTGAGTAATCCTTGTCTCAAACGTTGTAAGGGCTTTCAGTGGCCTTACTTGCAAAACAGCAATGGCTGTGACATGCCAGCTAATATTCCCACCAGCAAGAGTTTGCAGCTGTTTGTAAACCTGGGAAGCTGTTGGTGAGTCTTGCAGTCCACCCCTGCAGGATCACCTCTGTGTGGCAGAACTTCAACTTCATTCACTGCCCAGTGAGGTTCTACTTTCCCAGATCCCTAGGCGGGGAGGCGGCCTTGCGCAGCATGCTCGCCTCCCTAACCTCACCTGTGGTGGCCGACTTCTGGGGAGAAGGGACAAATTGACCAGATTAGTCACAGAATTCTTTTCTATCCTCACAAATCTGAAAAGGATGTCCTTTTCAGTTATTTGTCTACATACCTGACAATTTGTCACATGCTACACAATGGCCAAGTCTTGTACTACTGGGATTTGGGTATCTCAACTTTCAAGATGGAGTGACTCACAAAAGACCTTGTGCAGCAGGAAACTCGCAGCTTTCTCCGTCGACGGGGCAGGTGCCAGAGAAAATCTGTTGCATGGACCTAGTGCTCTTTCTTTGAAAAGCGGTCTTGCAGCTTTACTGGATCAGTGTAAAGACCCAGAGGAGGATTTTCAGAGAAGTCCTAGTGGTAGGGTGACCAGGTTTTCAAAATAAACAAATCTGGGACAGGCTGTCCTTAGGACTACAATTAGAAAGTTGCTGCATTCCATTAGGAGAGGGGGCTGGAGGAAGGGGATTAAATACCTCCCACTGATATGAAATGTCCAGATGTATCTGTGGGCCTTTGAATACTGGACGCATTGCAGCTTCCCTTCCCAGCAGTCGCTCTGGTGCAGGCAGTTGCTGCATAACCTGGAAACTGAAAAGTTGCTCATTTTGTGGCCACCTGGAGATGGCTGTGATTGGGCTTTAAATGTTACCTTGTTTGTCTTGTGTAGTGTGTCCGTCACCACCATTGTGGTTTTAAAGCAATGAGCCGTGTCCGTGTAGAGGTGAATTGTAACTCCTCCCAGGATGACGGCTAAACTGCGGTCTGTGGGGTGCAACATGAACTGGGGCAAGGAGAGTGGAAGAGAGGAGTGGATTCCATGAAAATGTTGTGGCAGGTTTTGCTCCAAAAGGAGAAAATGGCTTCTCACGGGGCAGAGGCCAATAACATTTCACTACCTTGCAGGAGGTGGGAGCGGTGGTGTCTAGGAATCTGAAGAGGCCGGGCTGGGGGAGGAGTGGTTACACCTGCCTCCCCTTCCCTAGCTCATAGACCCATTCGATTTCGCAGTATGGCATAAGTGAGATGCAATGCACATAGACCATAGCGGGCCAGGGAAGGCTTGGGCTGGCCCAAGTCAAGACTTCGGCTTTGGCCTGATGCTTCTTGCAGGTCAGTGTCTGTCCACGGGACGGCCCTACTGCCAACCTGTACTCGAAATTTTGAGAAAGTCGAAGCCTTTTTTTATTTTATTTTAGATGCACTTTTCTGATGTGGCGTTATAATATAAGAGTGCTGCTTCCGGCCTTCCTGCCCTGCCCCTATGCCATCCTTTGATTGGCTGGGGCAGGACAGGGGCTAGGGTAGGACAGGGAGTCAGAACACTTCCCTCGTGTTAGGGCACGGTGGAGAAGCACTGAAACTGGTGAGCCGACCTTCAGCCTCTTTGAAGCGTTTTGCTTCCCAGGGTAAGTGCTACCAGCAACCAGTTCTGGATGAAACCCTGTGAAGGCCCCTAGGCAGTCGAAATTTCGTAGCTCCCCTCACAAGTTATCTTCTAATACCTTTTTCTTAATTTTCTACACTGCTTTGGTACCCCTTCTGTTCAGGCGCCGGCATTATGGGTCTACAAAAGAGCAAAAACAAACAATATTTACACACTTGTTCAAGAAAATGAGAGCATTCTTAAGTCTCAGCCAAAAATGAGTACCTGAACAAGATAGATGTGTCCCGTTACCATAGAAATGAAGTTAGTCAAACTTCATTATAACTTAGAAAAGCTAACTTAGTAAGGCAGACATCGTCTAATAAATATATATATATATATATACTCGTCTTTGTTCTTGAAGCTTCTACTCTCGAATGTTCTACTAGGGCCTGGAGTTGGTGGGAACTCGCGACGCAGTAACGTCCAGAAGGTTGTTTTCTGGAGGTTTTTCATGCACGACTGCATGTGCTCTAGTGGGATCGCATTGAACTAAGTAGGGTGCACGTTATCGGGTAATAATAATCCCAATATATCAGTGGCCGAAGTGGACAAAAAGAAGTAGTGGAAATATGTTCCCTACTGGCCTGCACCCACTCCCCACAGACCCCATCGCCACACACCCACCCACGCACAATACAAACCCCAAAACATAATTCTGCTTTTTAGGGGAACGCTCAGGGCAGTGCACTGAAAATGAAAGATTTAACTTCTTCCTACACTTTTGTTTTGAAACGAAACCGTTCCGGAATGGTTTCTTTTTAAAATAAAAGTATAGGAACAGTAAAACGTAAATAAAAGAAGTAGAGGAGCACCGCTCCCACCGCTCCTGCCCACTTCGACCACTGCTATATATATGGTCGCTGTATATAATGTCGCCGGGAATAGGTCGTGGTGACATTATATAGGTGCCCATATATATTGGGACAGGGGGAGTCCCCCCGTTACCCCTGAAAAACATTTAAAAGTGTTTGGGGATTGTGGGGGTGTCCCCCTCATGTTCCATCAAATAATATCACCAGAATATTTTTTTCGCAGATTTTTCTTTTTTTAAATTTTTTTATTTTTTATCATCTGAAAGTCAGCCGCTAGATGGAGATGACCATCACTTCCGTACATTACTCGTACGTAGTTTGCACCAGATCTTTTTACACACCTCCAGCTGCCAGAAGATGAACTTATAACAAACAAACTGTTATGTGAATCTGAAGTCTCTGGTTTATGTACTTTAATTTTGTTAATGGGTACATTACTTTTCACTGTAGTCTATAGAGTCTGTAATGTAAATTTTTCGTTCGTTTCTTTGAGTTGATTAATTTTTTTCTATCTTTTTGAAACCGTTTAAGAAAGCTTGACTTTCATTTTCTTTCAAGATCTAATCAATATTATTTTGATCCGTGGTTGCGGGCCCCTAAAGGAGTGGGGCCCATGGTCCGGTGCCTACTTTGCCTGTTTGGTAACATTGCCGTCCCAGTGTCTCTCCCGTAGGGTGACCAGACGTCCCGGTTTTCACGTAATTTTTTTCCTGAAACTTTCAGAATTTTTAAGTCGGAGGGTTGGCTCGAACCCCGACCTTTGAGGTACAAGTCGCACCACTTACTGACTGTACCACAGAGACTTGCTTGGAAAAGAGTGTACAGCAAGCCATGTTATATCAATTAGAGGAAACGCCTGTTATGAATTAAAATGTCATGATTCACAGACAAAACTACACAAATGAGATCATATACAGTTTATAGAAAGGAGAAGGGCTGGAATTGGGATTGGGATTGGGTGGTGGTTGTGGGGGGGTTTTGGGGTAGGGGCGGTAATTGGTGGGCTGCGATGGGGTAGTCCCTCTTTTATGTTGTTGGCAGTCCCGGTTTTTCGTTTTGGCAATCTGGCCACCCTACTCTCCCTTAATCTCAGCTCCCTTTTCCCGCTCAGGGCCGGCCTTAAGGGCAGCAGCGCCCTGGGCGAATTGGCGCTCGCCCACCGCGCCCCCCTAGTTAACAGGGGGCGGGGCGGAAGGGGGTGGAGCCAGGAGGGGCCACTTATTTTTTATTTTACCTCCTCGCTTAGGCGAGGAGGTTAAATAGGGCGCGTTAGCACCCCATTGCCATTGAATGAGCCTGCCGCCCCGGGTTCATTCAATGGCAATGAGGCGCCTGCCACGCCTTCTGCCACCACGCCAGCTCGGGGGAGCACTTGAAAGACTCCCCGGAGCTGGCGTGGTGTGGGGCTAATGGTGCCTTTTCTTATGAAAAGTGCCCGCGGCAGAGGGGCGCATTTAAATGCACCCCCCTGCCGCAGGCACAATTTACAGTAAAAGGCTACCTGATGCGCCTTCTCCCACAACGCCAGCTCGGGGGAGCCCTTGAAAGACTCCTCCGAGCTGGCGTAGAGGGGGCAAAAGGCGCCCTGGCGGGCGCGCCCCGGTCAGTCGCCCGGCTCGCCCCCCCTAAGGCCGGCTCTGTTCCTGCTCCACCATCCCAAGCACACTGGCGCTAATTCCTTCATTCCCCCTCATCCCAGAGCTCTGCCCTTCCATTTTCTCTCCCCTTCCTCCTGCCCCACGCCACAATCCTAAGAACACCAGGACGAATTCCCACCACGATTCCATTTTCTCTACCGCCCCACCCGCCCCTGTTGAATGTGCAACCGTCCCACATAACGCTGGTGCTGGCCTCTCGTTTTACGCTGCCACGTTCTGGCTTGGTTCTCGTTTGGCGCTTAGTGCCAGGCCTGGCCCCTGGCTCGGCCTTAGCCATGAGGGCCCCGGCTCTCCAAGTGTACAGAGACCCCTCCCTCTCGCTGTGGTCTCGGTGTCGGGCGCTCAGCCACCGCCTAATTGCACTGCCCCGAGGAGACGGCTGCGTCCAATTACCCGGTGGCGGCGCGAGGAGGCAGTTTCAAGCCCCCATGGCTGAGCCCTTCAAGTGCGCATGCTCTCCACAGGCCCCTCGCCCTTATCTGCTTCTCCTTGAGTCCAATTAACGCTCCTGGAACCTGTCCATGTCCCCAGAGTGGCCGCTGATAAGGTTCGACTTGAGATTGGAGTGGACTGGAGGATCGGCTGCTCTCCTAAACTCTGCTAAAAATAAAGAATTCCATTTCCTGGTGCCTGGCACCGGTCCTCCTGGTTTGGCTGCCCTCACCTCCCCTTCTTTGGTAAAATAACATCGTTCTATAAGTGAATGCATTTTTTAAATGTAAATGTTGCATGCTTAGTTTACAGAAAAACGAGCTTAACGGGGCTGACCCTATAAAGTGCATGCATTGTTGCTCTGCAATTGCCCCCCCCCCCATATCACCTGCCATCCATGCAGAACTGGGGTGGGGGGAGCCTCACCTTGCTGGCGCTGTAACTGGCTGAAAGGGTTAATTCTGTTTCCACGTCTCTGGTGGAAACTCCCCAGCTTTTAAAGCTACCAAAACTGCTGGTGACTGTTTGGAGTATCCGATGACTACATGTGACTGGTACCAAATGTTCTCAACTGGAAATCGCTTCTCTGGTCTCCACCAGATGGTGCTACCCTGCAATGCTATCGTCCGTCTAGCCAGGAGTATGTACTTGAACCTTCCTGGTCAGCAGAGTTCTCCTTTTCTCTTGCTTTTCTCCATATTGCCCTATGCAGTAACCCAGTCAACTCTACTCCTTCGATGGTTGGGCATCTCCAGCCCGAGTGGTGACTAATGCCTGGCTGTGGGAAGCCATGCGATGCTTCTGTTTCCCCGAAGGATCCATCAATAGGCTGGAGACTGAGGCATTTCCAGAGGTCAGGTGTGTGCACAGAGACGGAGCTGCCTCCGCCTGAAGAGTGCTAGTTGATCAGTGATGTTTGCTTAGTGGGCGTAGGTGTATGTTGGCAAGTAACAGGCTGTTGTCTTACTGAGGTAAGGGGTTGTAGCGTCAGTCCGGGCCTTGCTCTTGTTACGGGTGGTGTTAAACTTGGTCTGTGCTCTCCACAAGGAGATACTGGAGGTCTCCAGGCCCTGGGCACTCGCTGCTCTCTCGTCCCTACCCAGGCAAGAATTCTGGTGTCCACGTTCTGGACTTTTTGGAGGCAGTCTAGTCAGACTGTAGCAGAGGGCATTTGTGGCCTCCAGCTTGGAAATGTGGGTGGTGGCATGGTGTGCAGCTTCCGTGGTGATAGCTGGGTGATGTTTGCTCTGGTCTTTTCTGGTTGAGTTCTTCTGTCTGAATATAAGCATTGGAATTCCACCTGTTGACTGAATCTGATGACCGTTGATAAAGTCGATGGGCAGGGTTGCCTAACTCCAGGCCTCGAGGGCCGGATCCATGCCGGGCTTTCAGCATACCCCTCATTAAAATTCACAGAGCGTTCTCCTATGGGATTGCGCCATTATAAAACGCTTCTGTGAATTAGGCCCTAGGTTAGATTTTGTAATAGCAAGGCCGAATCACCGGCTCACGTACTAAGATTTTTTCGTGCTAGATGTTTCAGATGTTTTAGTCCATTTTTTAAGGCTACCTCATTCATTGATGGGGAGGGTGTTTGGGAACGGTGTTTAAGAGGCATGGTAACATCGGACGTGGCGGCAGTGGTGAGTTTTTTGGGCGGTTTGTCCTTAGAATTATTGGCTTCGGGGACTTGTCGGATTCTGCCTATAGGCGTTTAAGGAAGTTGGTAGGGGCGGTTGATTGGACTACTACTTTGGATGTGGATATTTTTCTGGCTAGACCAAAAGAAGGCAAAGCTGGGCTAGCTAGAAGAATATATAGATTGATTGTTGCAAACTTTCAAGGAAATGACAAATTAAGAGAAGAATGGAGTAGGAGGATTGATTTTGTTATTACTCCTGAGAATTGGCAAATTATTTGCAGGAATGTACTTTTATGTTCGGTAAATTTGGGGGAGAGATCTCGCCAAATTAAAATATTGAACCGAGTTTATTGGTGTCCTTAAAGGCTTAAAAAAAGAGGACTATCAAATAGTGATGAGTGTTGGGGTTGCGTACAAGAAGTAGGATCTTTTGAGCACATGTTGTGGAACTGTGTACGAGTCAGTGGTTTTTGGAATGAGGTGTGTGTGTGGCTTGTGTAAGAGTTACGGGTGTGAATTTACATTTGGACTTCAAAACAATGATACTGGGGGATGATGCAGAATGAAATGAACTGAACTCTGCTCTGAAGAAATGGCTTTTGAGGGGAGCTATTGTAAGCAAACGCTTAATTCTAAGAGGATGGAAAACCAGGATTGCTCCTTCTTTTGACAATTGGGTTGATGAAATGCATACGCTTTGTAAGATGGAAAGGATAATTTTCAAGTTGAAAAACAAATTGTCTGCTTTTGAAAGGATATGGGGGAAGCTTTATTGATTCGTATTAATTCATGAACTTGTATTGATTTGGGGTATTTTTATTTTTTTTCTTCTGCATTTTTGATTTTTTTTTTTTGTACAGATTGTATTCCCATATTTGTAGATGTTGTTGATTTTGTTTGTATAATTGTAAATAAATACATTTTTTTTTTTTAAAAAACGGAATTATTGTCTTTTAATATTGATCTAACAATTGAGTGCGGGAACCAGTATGTATTTATACATTTTACTAGGATTTCATGGATTAGTAGTTTATTAAATTAATTTTTTAGTGTATATTTTAGTTTTTTTTAAATGTTTATACATTGTTCAGTGTTCTGATTGGTGGGAAATACCTAATAAAATGGATCCGTATTATGTTTGGTAAAAGTTTTTTATATGCAATTAAATTGTTTTTATTTGTTAAAGATTCACTTTGAACGAGCAAAAATTAAAAAAAAAAATAAAGAAACTGCCAAAGCCTCACATACTAGTTGCAGCCCTCCAAACTGGCATATATGTCCGGCAATGTGCAGAGATTCTGTTCTTGGGGCGAGTGACCAATCAAAACTCCAGAGCCCAACTCCAATTTTTCGCTCGAAAGTGTTTCTTACTGAATCACTATGACGGGTTTCAAATTTAAAATTGCAGACATTCTTATGTTCCCATAATGCTCTTTGCTTGTCTGCAAATCGCCAGGAGTGGGTTCTATGAAAAGAGATGGTATTGTGTAACCTGGCCTGGGGCCCCTCCAAGAATGAGACGTTTCCCATTTCCAGCGCTGCCTTCCAGGTTGTGTATCTTTCCGCAGGCAAAGTAATACATGCAGAACTATACCTGCCGCACTGAATGCTGTGGAGGGCGTGCTTTCTCGAATTAGGTGGTGAGCAGCACCTGTGAAGGTGGTGTTACGTCTCATGACCGCCTTAAATAACCTGGCTCTATAACGTGAGTACATTGATGGCCTGCGGTGGCTATTGCTGGAATATGGCCAATGCCTGCCAAACGGCACATGCAAAGAGCAAACCTGTCCAAATGCATTTTAATGCATATCCCACACTTTTTTCTTTTAGTGGTTTTTATCCAACTTTGCAAGTGGTTGGATTTGTAAAGAGCGAATCCAGTTTCAGAGCAGCTCCCAGTCAATCTGCCCTCTCCCCAGCCTTTTATTAAAGCCTCCAAAAGTTTACAAGGAGCTTTTGAAAAATATGCCGCCATTTTGAGTGGCAGCAGGACGCCTCATTGCTGCCAACCTGACGTGCCCCTTCAAAGGCAATGCGTATCGTGTGCATCGTTTAGGGTGTCGAGGGCACCCCCTTCTTGTAAGATTTGCTCTGGGGTACCGGGTACTTTGAGCATTGGTGTTCATATAGGGCTACATTCAGGGAGCCCCTCTTTCCCAAAATGCCGATGCCGGAAGCAGTGAGCCTCAATGGATGGCGGCCCAAATGAAACAGAGTTTAGGACTTAGGCAAGTAAAGTTGTGTCTGATGGAAATGCTGGCCCAGGGTACCTTCCTGGCAGGAGCCCTTCAGTGGGTCCTCCAATGTGGCTGGGATTCTGGCCACAGTCCTGCGGTGCTCCGCGCGCTGCAGGATTCTGCGTGAGGGAGCTAGAGTGTCTGAGGTGTCATTACCAGTCCCTGGTGGATAATATTAATAATAATAATTTGGCATTTATATAGCGCTACGAACCCTCAGGCATCTGAGCGCTGCTTATTGTTACCCACAGTGTGTGGTGCTCATTTATCGACCTCGGAAGGAGGAAAGGCTGAGTTTGTCCCCGCCGGGGTTCCTAGAGGAACATGTACTGACCAGGCCTTTCTTCTGAGGCAGATGGTCACGTGACCATTCTAAAGAGTCCTGGAAATGAGGCTGTCATATTCACGGTTAAAGGCTGGAGGGCACAACCCACATAGGCTCACCAAGCCCCCACCCTGACACACCCCTGGAACACAATGCCCAAACTTAGACACCCACTGCACCCCAACCCGCACTGCGATGTGACCTGATCTGGATGAATCCCCCCAATTTCCTGCAGCAACCCCCCAGCTAGCAGTGGGAAAACCCACCACTGTAGACCCAGGTACATTCTTCAAAGCCCTAATGGGCACATACTTCAAGATCGGGGTGTCGAACTCAGCTGCCCAGATATCAAAGACCTGAAGTAGCTTGATGGCATCCCGGAATGCTTGTCTCCTGATGCTGGACCCTCCTTTCACTGTATTTCTGGCCTGCGTGCGGGGTGTGGACAGGATAGTGTGGCATCGGCCGGGTATGGCAAGTTGCGGGATGTGAGGTTGGGTGTGTACTTTGATAGATGTGTGGTGGGTTAGGGTGTAGAACTGGATGGGTAATGGCTTCTGGGATCCAGTTCTGACCATCGATGCCCACCATCTGCTGTATTGATTGCATTGCAAGTCAATTATTTCTGCTCACTGTGGGGGTTTCATGGTCCTGTTTTAGCGTCTCAAATCTCGCGGGATGCTGCGATTGTCAAGTATCCAACACATTAATGAAACTGTAGTGGAGTGACTGACCTTTTCCTGAACCCGTCTTTATGCAGGCAACCCACATCCCCTGCCTGAATACAGCCCACCCATCCACACACCCTGCCTGCCTGTATGCAGGCAAGCTGCACCACTGCCTGCCTAAATACAGGCAACCCACACCCCCTGCCTGCCTGAATACAGGCAACCTATACCCCCTGCCTGCCTGCCTGCCTACAGGCAACCCACTTCCCCTGCCTGTCTGAATAGAGCCAACCCATATCCCCTGTCTGAATACAGCCAACCCACACACCCTGCTTGCCTGTATGCAGGCAAGCTGCACCCCTGCCTGCCTGAATACAGGCAACCCACTTCCCCTGCCTGCCTGAATAGAGCCAACCCACATCCCCCTGCCTGCCTAAAAACAGGCAACCCACTTCCCAGCCTGAATACAGGCAAACTACATCCAACATCCTGCTTGCCTGAATGCAGGTAACCCTGCCTGCATAAATACAGGCACCCCACATCCACTGCCTGAATACAGGCAACCCACATACCCTGCCTGCCTGAATACAGGCAACCTACACCCCCTGCCTGCCCAAATACAGGCAACCTACATCCGCCACACCCCCTGCCTGCCCGAATAAAGACAACCTACACCCGCTGCCTGCCTGAATACAGGCAATCCACAACCCTGCCTGAATACAGGCAACCTACACCCCCTGCTGAATACAGGCAACCAACATCATACATCCTGCCTGCCCGCATGCAGGTAACGTACACACCCCGCCTGCATTAATACAGGCAATCTACATCCCTTGCCTGCCTGAATACAGGCAACCTACACGCCCTGCCTGAATACAGGCAACCTATACCCCCTGCCTGCCTGAATTCAGGCAACCTACACCCCCTGCCAGCCAGAATACAGGCAACCTACACCCCCTGCCTGCCTGAATTCAGGCAACCTACACCCCCTGCCAGCCAGAATACAGGCAACCTACACCTCCTGCCAGCCAGAATACAGGCAACCTACACGCCCTGCCTGAATACAGGCAACCCACACCCCCTGCCTGCCTGTCAGAATACAGGCAACCTAGACGCCCTGCCTGAATACAGGAAACCCACATCCCCTGCCTGAATACAGGCAACCTACACCCCCTGCTGAATACAGGCAACCAACATCACACATCCTGCCTGCCCGCATGCAGGTAACGTACACACCCCGCCTGCATTAATACAGGCAATCTACATCCCCTGCCTGAATACAGGCAACCCACAACCCCCTGCCTGCCTGAATACAGGCAACCCACAACCCCCTGCCTGCCTGAATACAGGCAACCCACAGCCCCCTGCCTGCCTGAATACAGGCAACCCACGCCCCCTGCCTGCCTGAATACAGGCAACCCACGCCCCCTGCCTGCCTGAATACAGGCAACCCACATCCCATGCCTGCCTGAATACAGGCAACCCACAGCCCCTTGCCTGTCAGAATACAGGCAATTTATACCCCTGCCTGAATACAGACAACCTACAATCCCTGCCTGAATACAGGCAACCCACACCCCCTGCCTGCCTGAATACAGGCAACCTACACCCCCTGCCTGCCAGAATACAGGCAATTTATACCCCCTGCCTGCCTGAATACAGGCAACCTACACCCCCTGCCTGCCTGAATACAGGCAATCCACAACCCTGCCTGAATACAAACAACCTACACCCCCTGCTGAATACAGGCAACCAACATCACACATCCTGCCTGCCCGCATGCAGGTAACGTACACACCCCGCCTGCATTAATACAGGCAATCTACATCCCCTGTCTGAATATAGGCAACCCACAACCCCCTGCCTGCCTGAATACAGGCAACCCACAGCCCCCTGCCTGCCTGAATACAGGCAACCCACGCCCCCTGCCTGTCTGAATACAGGCAACCCACAACCCCCTGCCTGTCTGAATACAGGCAACCCACAACCCCCTGCCTGCCTGAATACAGGCAACCCACGCCCCCTGCCTGCCTGAATACAGGCAACCCACATCCCATGCCTGCCTGAATACAGGCAACCCACAGCCCCCTGCCTGTCAGAATACAGGCAATTTATACCCCTGCCTGAATACAGACAACCTACACGCCCTGCCTGAATACAGGCAACCCACACCCCCTGCCTGCCTGAATACAGGCAACCTACACCCCCTGCCTGCCAGAATACAGGCAATTTATACCCCCTGCCTGCCTGAATACAGGCAACCTACACCCCCTGCCTGCCTGAATACAGGCAACCTACACCCCCTGCCTGCCAGAATACAGGCAACCTACCTCTCCTCCCAGGTAATGACTGCGACTCCTGGAGTCAATCCTCTGTTCAAATTTTGTCATATGGGTCTATTTAAATCTCTCTGTCAGTAATCTCAGCCCCTTACTCCCTTCCAGTTCAAGGAGCTCCCATTTTATAGAGGCTACTTCTGTTGTTGACTCTATGCTGCATGATGGCAAGAGCACTGGCTTCCCAAAGCCGACGAGGCGATGTAGAGTGCTACTTAATGCTGTAGCTCAGGCATCTGCACCTTTGGCTCTGTAGATGTTTTGGACTACAAGTCCCAGCATGCTGTTCCATTGACTATGTATTTTATTTTAACCTTTATAGCAGTGCACCTAGGCCTCGGGCATCTGGGTGCTAGTTAGATAGATGGGTACAGTTTCGTGGTTGGAATAGTTCAAGCCGCTGCTGGAGGCTATTAGGCTATGCTGGAAGGGATGATGGGAGTTGTAGTCCAAAACATCTGGGGAGCCAAATGTTGCAGACATGTTCTAAGTTACACAGGAGTGGGGAGGGCCTTGCTAACTCTTTGCATAGCTAGAACGGGCATCTTGCAGTTTAACGCACTATTTGCTTGTGGTCTTACCAAGGATTCCATCATGTTTTCCAATGTACAGATTTGCTTTTGAGTCTGTTCTTCCAGGACTAGGACCAGACCCCACTCCCCGGAACCCATATCACGCCGGCTGCGCTTGTTATTGCAAGAGCGGGCTCAGTGTGGCGCGTCACCCAGTATCTCTGCAGTAGGGAATGGCCTCGGAAGACCTCGCTCTGCTTCCTTCCGCCTTGTCTTGCGTCTTCCGCCGGTTTATCGTGTGCGTTAATCTCCGCCGTTGCTATCAGTAAGTAGCCTGCGGTCAGGCTCAGTTGCAGGCGTTACAAAGATAACGTGTAAACATGTTTCCCCAGTAATTGAAACAGTTTAGACTCTAATATATCAGTAATTGGTGATTTCGAAGACGAATTCCTGAATGTTGACCTTTGGTACATCGTCGTATTTTGGTTTATGAGACGCGTATCGATCACTTTTAAATATTAACCTATCTTTTTTTAATTTGTGGTTTTGGTTAACAAATAACCTTACACACTATCTTAAACAGATATATAATTATAAAAGGCATGATACAGTCAAATTAAAATGCATAGATGAATCCATACAAAAGACAACGTGCAAAGCAAATTTCAGTAAAACATCAGTATATACAATAAACATTCGTTAAAACACCGAAAGATTAAAATAGTACACACATCTACTCAACCCATCTTAAGGCAGCTAATGTCCAGGAAACCTCCATTCCATTTAAAATGTCTACCCCGACAGCTTTTTGATTCTAGATTCTCCTCATTAAAAACATATTAAAGTGCTTGTGCCTTCTAGCAAGGGTCAGAGTGCAGACTGTTGCCAGATGTTGAAAAGTCTTAAATGGACTTTTCAATTTACATGATCTACAGCATCTCTTCAACAACTCCCTCCCCTTCCTGCAGCCTCAAGCTCCATGGTTGGCAGAAGATGAAATCGAAATCTTAAAAACAGACACCTCCATTTAGGGCAGGGGAACTTATTAAAATATGGCCAGGGTCATAAAACGTCTTTTCACGTGATGATAAATAATTAAATACAGAGTAGTCCATAGCTGTCATGAAACCACACTACCGCCCCCTTTGGACGTCCTGGTCCATACAACAACGTGCCAGAATGCTTCCCACACCCTCCCAACATGGCGGACGCCGCTCTCTGATCAGCGGTATAGTTTCTAGCTCGGCTAGATAAGCGCCCCGCCCCTGCGGTCCGGCGCATGTCAATCCGCTCACAGTTCCTAGTTCGATTGTTATTCCTTGCGTTCGCTTCTAGGAATTGTCCTTGTTTCCATTGTGCCTTCCTGGAATTCCCGACCGCGGCAGTTTCTCGCCGCCTTCTGCGGTACTCCGTCCAGGACTGCTCTTCCGTGGTGGCCCTCGGACCGCCTTACCTCTTCACCCAGGATTTCCAGAGCCTTCCGAACCCTTGACCACGGCCGTGCCTCGCCGCCTTCTGCGGCCCTCCTTCCAGGACTACTCTTCCACGGTTGCCCTCGGACCGCCTTACCTCTTCGCCAGGAACATCCGGAACTTTCCGAACTGCTTGACCACAACTGTGCCTTACCCCACCAGGACCGCTCCCCCTCCTTCAGTGCTTCTATCTAATTCTTGAACACTGAACTCTAGGCCATCAGCTACCGACAGAGTGGCGTCAGAAGAAGCCTGTCCTTACCTCCACGAGACCCGCACCTCCAAGAAACGCGGGCAGCCATACCAACAAAAAAGAAGCACACAAAGCCTCACTCAAAAGGCGAACCCTCAAACAAGTCATGACAATAGCAGTCTCGCATGTTAAACACCAGTCTTGTGGCCATTGCATCTTTTTTATTTATTTTTTATCCTGCTCGGGAGTTCTGCCACAAACATTCAGCTGAGATAAAATCGATACACACTTGGTTGACCAGTCAGAAAAAACATTGCACACACTGGTTCATTAAAACAATCAGACAAACCGAGTTTTTAGGAGGTTCAATTTTTTTAAAAGGCCAAGGGCTTCCACCTCATACATAACTGGGCCCAATTCCTACCTGATGGATTGCATTGGGACACATGTTGGTAATCCCAACACTCTCCATCAGAGAGACACCCTTCCAAAGCTTGCCAATCCTTATCCTGGTAGTCCACTACTCTATCAGTATCATATAATGGAGCCGGGACTACCTTCCCTCTGTGATCAATGGAGACCGTGAGAATTTCCCTATTTTATAGTTTCGTCTCCTCGTTTGTGCAGCGTATTGAGCACAATTCCTCTTCATCTTCCATTTCACTTGGAGTAAACATGGTTATCAACTGCTTCCAACTTCACGCCATTTGGATACCAGGCAAAAGAGAGTTTCTTCCCTCCATTACAACATACCATTACCTTGGCCTTATTGCTGTTAGTTGCAAGGTCGTTCATGTTCATGAATTTGGCAAGCACGTTTAGTGATCGCTGAAGACCAACCCGGGGTCTGATCCAGGATCCCCAAATGGTCGGCAAAATCTAAGAATTGAATGGCAATAGAACTCAGACAAGGAGGGAATGCATGAGTTAAGAATGGAAGGCACAAGAACGCATCCTTGGCATACTCCTCAGATTATAGTTGGGGGAGTTTCCTCATTACAGGGGTATAGTGACCTCTCTTAACCTGGGGCAGGAGGGGCTACCAGGGTTTTCACCAGAGCCAGTCGTGCCACAGAAGCGGGGTGTGGGACGGTCCAAGCTCTGCCTCCTTGTTGAATGTACTGCTACCACTATCTATCACCCAATGACTTCTGTGCTCCATTCTGGCCAGAAGAAAAAGGGACATTTATGCTGGTCCAACATAGAAATTCTACTTCATTTCCCGAATCTCTGCATGTCGGCTGCAGAAACCAGTCGACCCGCCAACAACTGACTGCAATACACGCGAGAAGGGGGCAGTGCTACTGAGCATTTTTAAATCTCCTGCGGCTGCGTTACAACTCCGGGGGAAGTCGGGAAGCTAGATTCTGCCAGTAACCGCAGGTGATTAAGCAAGCCAATGGGTGTGGGATTAGGGGGAATAAAGATGGCAAGGAAAGTCAATGGTATAAAAACCTTGCAAGAATCCGACAGCAAGAGATGAGTTTGGGTGAGGTCAGGTGGAGCATAGGTGGACCGAGACACCAGGTGGAGGAAGGACGGTGACGAGTGCGAGATTGTGGAAGGGCATGCTACATGTGAGATGTTGGTTGCGAGAGAGAGTTGCATATGATTGAAAGTGTGGCTGTGAGTGAGTCAATGTTACTTCGAGCATGTGAATGGTGTGGACTGTAGTGTAGCAGGTTAAGTGAGAGAGCAAGGGGAATTGGAGTGAAAGGAGTGAATGACGGTAGAGAAGAGGGGAAGAGTACAGCGAATAAGGAGGATAGAGTTGGGGGCAGTTTGTGTGGACATTGGACGGACAGCAGGGAGCAGAGTGGGGTAGAGATGGGGAGAGTTTAGGAGGGAATCTTCATGTGGATATCGGAGGGACAGGAGAAAGGGAGTGGATGGAGTAGAGAGAACTAGAGACTAGAGGGTAGTTTGTGTGGACATCAGAGGGGCAGGCAAGAGTCGAGGGAGTAGAGAGGTGAGAGGAGGAGGGAGTAGAAACGATCACAAAGAGGATCAAGAGGGAGTGTATGACAAGGGCGACAGAACTGGGCAGTTGGAGTGACACCAGAGTATTATAGAGCTCTACCCAAATCTTATTCCTGGGGTAGGGACAGGGCAGGCTATCACTTGGGAAATCCCTGAGGCATTGAGATAGAAAATGCATAATCAGTGGCAATGCACTGCAGGGTGGAACATTCTAATGTTATTTTCTCAGATGTTTGATGAATCTGTATTTAAGACCAAGTAGCCGAGCGTCTTCACCAGTTTCCATGATGCAAAGGTCGCACATCCTTATTGGTTATCAGCAAAAACACTTAGCACATTCAAACCAGTTTATATTATGCCCAGTTAACCAATTATTGCCTGCCCATTTAACAGGTCATTGCCAATTTCCACTGTTTATTTATTTCATTTGTTGGTAGTGCCCAGACCCGGAGGTATCACAGCGCTAAAAACCTCCAGTACGTTGTTCAAATAGTTTAGGACAGTCAGGTGGGTAGGCGTGTGAAACAATTTGTGCCTACAAAGGAAAAGATCTTATACATATTTGTTTAATAAGGCATTTTTCAATTTTCTTAGAATGTGGGGTAAGGAGGCTCTTCTTGGGTACAGCGGGGTAGGGAATTCCAGAGAGCTGGGGCAGTGACGGGAAAGCTACCTCCGCCGGCTCTTTTCCTAGTGAATCTGGGAGTTGAGTGATAGGGTGGTGGAGGAGCGTAAGTAGCGCGGTTTGGTACTCATGGTGATGCGCTGATTGAGGTAGGAGGGGGCTTGGTTGTGTATGCATCGGTGGGTGATGGATAGAATTTTAAAATCGATACAGGCTTTAATAGTCAACCAGTATGCCTCCCGTCTGCTTTGGGAAATGTGGTCTGATAGTTTTGGAACCCAGACTGCCCAGAAGGCGTTGTTCTGTAGTAGTTGAAGTTTAGTCTGGTTTCTTGCGGAGGTTCCGGCTAAGATGACATTGCAATATTTTTTTTTTATTTTATTATTTGTATTTGGTGCAATTACAAAAAGAAATATTGTAGAACCCTTACAAAATATGAACATATGAAAACCATCGTATACATATTTCATTGCAGTCACTTTTTACAAAAATATCCAATTTACATGACTCCTAATTTTCATCTTACATACTACGAATAATTTTAAAATAATAAAATTCTGAGGAAAGATTGAATTTCAATTCCTTTCAATTTTTTGGCACTGAATTTCACCATTTATCATTTTCTGTAGCAAATTAAAACATGTCACCTATCAAACAGTATCAATTCCTTTTCAATATGCTTACAAAAACTTACCAACTCATAAATTAAAGGTTTATGCGCTCCTTGCATCATTCTAGACCATAAGAATTGAAGGCAATCCTCCTATTCGATATTGACAGATTTCATCAGTCCGACTGTCCTCATGTTCTTAAAGTGTGGACAGTAAAGTATGAGATGCTTCAATGTTTCATCTGGGTTTCTACACGACATCCCACACAGTTTTTTGTTTCATTCACTTTCCAATACTGAGTTCTTTCTCTTGTATGGTAAAGGTTGAATCTGTATCGCATATATGCTTTTCTAGTATGTTCACATGGACATAACGTGATATGATCATAGCGTGGGATACGCTGTTTGACAAATACACCATATTCTTTATACAATTTATAAGTCATGATCCGATTAATTGTTGAGCACCAATCCATTTCAAAAAGCTTTTTTTCGGCATGACAGGGCCGACGGTACACATCCTCCACAGTGATATTCACATCATTCAGTATTTGTTGCATTTTCAGATGATAATTTATAAAAGGGATTGAGGCATTTGCACCCAGCATATTGCTCATATCTGCATATAGCAAATTTTTAGGTGGATAGTGAACCTTTGCATAGCTAGACAACTGCCTCCATCCATCGCGTAGATAACGCCACCAACCCCAGTTCATGTCGAATGATAGCGTTTGGGACGGACATTGGTAGAAACATTGCAGATTTCAAAAACATAGTCTAATTTGCTACCAATGATATCCCTGGCAAGAGTCAGACAGTTGTCCGTGGAGAGGAATTTTCCACTACGGTTGATGAGCTAAATTGACTAGGTTACGGAGGAGGCTAGGGCGGTTAACATGTTTTTGCAAGGGTAGCTCTGAATCAAGGTAGACTCCTAGGGTTTTACATGCTTAGACAGGTGTGATATTGCCATCTATGGAGAATGAGGAGAAGATGCCTAGGTGTTTAGGGCATTGTGGGTAGCCGGTGATGAGGAGTTCTGTTTTGTCATCATTCAGGCAAAGACGGTGGTTAGCCATCCAGACCTGAATGATTCTATAGACCCGGTTGGTATTGGTTGAGTCGAGGCTGTGGTTGCCAGTGAGTTTGAGTAGGATCTGTGTGTCATCGGCAAAGTTTGTGTAAGGAATGTCCAGGTTGTCAAGGTGGTGAAAGAGGGGCTTTGTGTACATGTTGTAGAGTGTAGGTGACAGATCAAATCCGTGTGGGATGCCATAGAGACATGGATAGGGTCTGCAGCTTCACTGAAGATTCTACGAGATTATGCTTAGTTGAAATATCATGGCTAATTTCGAGTAAACTCACTTAAGACAGCCTTGTTGATATTGTAGCCAATTCAACATCATTTCCAGTTTTGCTTAGGCCCGACTTCATTACCAGTGCCCACAATGTTCAGATAAACAATCATCGCCAATCGTAACCGTTTCCTCGGATTGCCAGAAAGGAGGCAATGTTCCTCATTGACGTCTATGACTGTAGCCAGTGGAGGGCACTCCTTCATAGATTTGCAGACCGGTTGCGGTGGGCCACTCCTTGCAGCCTGTAAGCAGACCGATCTGGGTGGTCCCTGACCACACTTCCCACTGGCTACTTCGTTATGCCATACGGTTAAATTGTCATGCAAGTGGAGTGGTCTACGGAATGGTTATGTCTTGGTGGACTTTACAACGGTGCAGTGTGAGAGTTTGTAGCATTGGAAAAATTAGCACATTTAATGTCTTTGCTCCAGCGCTTAGGCGGCCTACATTGGACCATGCCCCAGCATTACTAAGTAGGTCCAGCGAAAAGGTCAACTATGGCTCGTCCGAGGCCTGGTTCAGTTGTATCTGACAAGTAATGGAATGGCATTGTAACACACACCAGTGCCATCAAGCTACTCGACCCAGCCCTAACACTCGTGCAACTCCACCAGCTGGACTACTGCCAAGAACAGCATTACTCTGGTTGAATATAGTCTCATATATAAACCTATGTCAACCCAATATGCTCCCAGTTTGCACATGGCTTAGCATAACCAGATACATTGTGGGATATGCCATGTCATGATCCATCCTGTTTCATGCTATGATCTGTAATGTCATGTCACGACTCGAAGTCATATGTGAAGCTGTATAATCTAACGATTCAACATGTTATGATAAGTTATTTTATTTTAGAATCTCCTATCATGTGTCTTCAAAGGACCCCAGTTCGAGGTATTGTTTTTCGAATTCCTTATCTGTTTACTTGGGCACCATCCTTTTTTGGCCAATCCTCTTCCCCTTGCCCCTTTTACATCATGTCAACCCTTGCCCTAGTATATCACAGCATACAGTACATATTCTGGACTACTTACCCGCGATCCAAGGTCATCTGAACATAATCCAGAATAATCGTCTAGCGTCATTGGTGTGCATCTAGGCTTCTAGATTAAGCCTCTTGATGGTCTGTACCAGTGGGTACATGAAAGAGTTAAAAAGGAAGTGGGTAAGGCAAAGACCCTTATGGGACCCCACAGCCCATGGAATGGCTAGGAGTTGGGAAGTTACCAAGTTTCCCCAGTTTGAATCTATGTGAAGGAAATGGTGAGGAGCGAGCGGTGCCACAGAGTTGAACCTACTCTGTGAGATGTTTGAGAAGCACCTGATGGATGCAAGAGGCCGAGTTCCGTGAGATGAGTCTAGCATAAGTAACTGGTTCCCAATAACGAGGAAGGTAGATCTGGTCCAGTGTGTTGCCCAGTAGCTAGATTTATCCTGGTTTCTCACAATTGCAACAAGCCTACTGCTGATTGGCTGTTAATCTTACCTAATTGTAGCAAGATGGAGAATTTTCAGAAGCTGGAGGGTGATTGAGGTCTAATAATACATTCTTGACTAATGAAGTGTAAATTCCATGTTTCGGTTGTCGAGGAAAAGGCAATTTCACACGCACTTCATTGATCGACTGATCCAGCGTTATCAAATTTGCTAAGAGTGGTTGTCCAGACTGGGCATAATTTACTCGGAAAACCAAACCGAGCAGCAGTTTTGATGACCTTCATGATGTCATAAATGAGCCCAAGTTGGGGGAATGTGGGGTCGAGTGGAAGGTTCGAGGGGCATGTGGGGAAGATCCACCTGTCAATGTGTGTACTTTGATAGACATGCTATACTGCAGCAACTGCCATGTTGTAGTGACTGAGTGAACATTGTCTTGTTGTGCTGGCCATCCATGTATGCTGATAGAATGTTGATGCATGTGTGTGACTGACAGCTCTGGAGAATGCTGAAAAGTGCTTGGTGTAGGAGTGTTCTGAATGTATTGGCTTGGGGCCCTGCGCTGTATTGAATGAGGCTGCAGGTCGGTAGTCTCTCACTCCATGTGTATAAGCAAATAGTCACTGGAACCCTGGAGAAATGTATATGTGTTAATGTTAAAGGATATTTATACCGCGCACAATCACAATCAGAGTGGTCTCCTGGCACTCTGAAGGATCTGAAAAGGAAAAGGGGTGGGGTGGGTTAGTAAGATTGAGTGGGAAAAGAGCAAGAGAGCTGTGATGTGCTGTTGGCAGCCTCGGTTCGGTTAACATAGTTTGCTGATTATAGGTGTGCTTTTCGGTTGGTAGCCGTCATGTGTTTTGTGAGGCGATGTGTGTTATGTTTTGTTGTTGCGATGTAGTGAAGTACATGCAGTTTGTAGTGCTTTGGAGGTGTGGTTGTGTTTGTGTAGAGTGTGAGAGGTGTATGCAGAGGGGTGAAATTGTTTAGTGGGGTTGGTTAGTGAAATTGGTATTTAGAAGCGACACATGCTGAACTTCACAATCCTGTCTAGATGTGGCACAATGCCAATCCTTAAAATTCTATCTAGACGTGACGCAAGCTAATCTTTACAATTCTCTCTAGACGTGACGCAAGCTAATCTTTACAATTCTGTCTAGATATGATACAATGCTAGTCTTCACAATTCTGTTGCGATATGACGCAAGCTAATCTTCACAATTCTGTCTAGATGTGGCGCAATGCTAATCTTCACAATTCTGTCTAGATGTGGCGCAGGTTAATATGCACACCTCCATCTCAATGTGGCGCAGGCTAATGATCACAGTTCTATCTCAATGTGGCGCACGCCAACAATCATGTGTAATAAAGCTAACTGGACTTTTCCATGCAGATTCTTGCAGCCCGTCTGCGCGTGGGGGCGCCCATCCCTCCGTATAACATATGTCTTGTTCAGTCAGTGCCACGTCTATGCCGGGGTACTCGTATCTTTTTCTCTTTCTTTCCTGACCTTTCACCAAGTGAGTCCTGATGCCTTTATTCCTCAAGTGTATAGGATGCTCTACTGCTTTGTGTCACTAGCCCAGTACCAGTGCTGGTCACTGGGCCATATTTTCTCAGAGCCAGGATCCGACAAAACATGTCCCTCCAGATCCCTGACCCGGGAAATCTATTTCAACCCTTCAAATGTTTTTCATCTGCTTGAAATGCACTGTCTCGTTAGGACCAGGGCTGAGAAAGGTACCCACAAGAGCGCTTAAACATCTGGTGAGGATGCCTGTGAACTTGCTTGTTAGGATTGTACTCTGCAGACAAGTACCGCTTTTTTTCGGTTTAAAAGGTCTGCACCTTTTAAACTTTGCTTGCCACATGATAGCAAACGCTCCTTCTCTCTTGTGTTACTTACTGTCAGTCCAGGTGTCCATGGTTAATCTCCTGAAAGGCAAATGTGTATTTATATCTAGGGGGCTGACAATCGCATAAAAACCAGTCCCCATACACCCACTTTCCCCCAACCCTCCACCGCGTTGCTGGTGGGATATGTCCATTCCCAGCCCTGCCAGCCGCTGCTTCGCATGGCTCTGTGCAGTGCAGCGTGTCATTTGTCCAGCGACCCTCTATCTGACAGAGCTCTTCCCAGCGGTCCAAGCAGGGCACGAGCCTCCGGGTTTCTCGCGCACGCCTTTTAATGTTATTTCATGTGGTTGGTGGAAGCCGTTGGCTTTGATCTTTTCCCTTGCTGTCTACATCGCCCAGACTTCGGACGTCCTGCTTGAATGCGTGTTGACAAATGACCCCCTACATTATAGGTTATGTAGCAACTTTTGGGCTATTATTTCACGCCTTCTCCTATAGAACTCATTGTAAACTCTCCCGATTTTACCAATGCTTCTGAAATGTGCGATGTAATATACAACTTGCTGTCCAATTATTTTAGAACTGTCTTTTGGTACAATCCTCGGCGCGCGCTCTCTGCACTCGCTCAGGCCAGTTTGTGAATCTGGTCATGGCTGACACTGGGCACATGATCTAGCGCCTACTGGACCTGTGAAACTGGCTTTAACCCGCTTAAATGTCAATACAAAATATTATTGTTTGCCATTACTAACGCTGATTTTTAATTCACTGCTCTGCATTCATGCATTCAATTTCTAGTAATATTCTTGGGGCGGGTCACCCTGACGCTACCCGACGGGAAATAGGTTTTTGTTTTAATTATGCCGAGTGCATTAGTTTGTGTGACCGGCCCAATGGGATTTAAAACGACCACAGTCCATGGTAAAATGAACCCTTGCCAAGAAAGTGGCCTTTACATTCTGTAACATTTTGAGCAATGTTAGTTGAACGCCTCCCTCCTCGCCTCTGAGTTACCCTCTTCACCTTCCTCCCATCTGCCTTCTACCTCACATTTGTTCCTTCGCCTCTGTCCCTCACTTCCTCTGCCTCCAGACCATGGCCACATCCCGAGCACAGCTGGCCGTGCCGCCTACCTGCACATAAAAATGTCTAATGTCGGTTGTCCATGTCCACTTATGTATTGCCCTTGTTGGATTTACTCCCCTTCACACCCTGGTCAGAATGCCCCTCCAACTCACCCCCATTGCAAACCCCTCACTGCTTCAGAACAGTTCTGATCTGCTTTTGATCTCAAAAGAGCATTATATAAATATTATTATAATTTGGTTATTTATAATGTGCTTAATACCCAAAGGTATCTAAGCACGGACCCAGGGATCGAACCTGTGTTGCTTGCTTCACGTGCTTTTGCTTCCGAGACATGTTGCCCCTGAGCTATCCTATTCGGCCAGTACCATTCGATCGATTTAAAATGGATCAAATTTTGTAATCACTAACGAACATGGGGAGTGGGGGTAGCAGGTGCCCCCCCCCCCTTCCTGAGGCCTGGAGGTCGGGCGACTGAAAAAAAAAAGAGAAAAGCGGACCCTGCGGTGTCCGATCTGCCCCACGTGAGAGGGACTGAACTGATGACGCAGGGTCAGAAGGAAGCGGAGAAGCAAAGTGTGGGGGGTGTCTATTGGGGTCGGTGGGGGGATATAGATTTGTGGATTTTGGCCCTGGAAAATATATTTTGCAGCAAAAGTGACTAGGGTCAATTCCACCGCAAACAATTATGCCACGGCCAAATCGTACGGATCCAAATCGAAAGTATGTGGTACTCCAGAGAATCTCCTTGGTGGGCAAACTTCGAAACATACCACCTACGGAAGTGCTTGTTATACAAGAGCACCTGCAGTTCAAGATAAAAGTTGCGATATGCATTTAACGCACATGTCCCGATGACTGGAGAATTGAGCAAACCCAGAGGGAAAATCTACACTCCTAGCAACTGATGTGCTCGGAGCATTTGAACCATTGGGCTTGGGTGGAGCCAGCACTCCAGACAGGGGTCTGAAGTGTGAGCATCTTACTTCCAATTTTTTTGAAGTTGGGAGTAAAATGTTTTCAGGGGCTACATCAAAATCCATTCTCAAATGCGTAATTTTAGGCAAGTAAACCATATTTTAACAAACCTCTTTTTTTGAATCTCTACATTCGTGCACATGAAAAGCTGCATTGTGTGCATTTACTCATCAGCTTAACCACCAGTCCCAGTCAAGCTCCTTCATGTGGCGCTGCCGTGATGGACCTATTGATCCAAACACATCCAGGGTGCAGTGGGCAGGATGCCATGTGTTCTTCCTTTCCCATTACTTTGCTGTTGGGAGTATGTTCACTCCCTGTTGTATTTTGGGAGGAATACTTGCCTGTACGCTGCTACTCTGCAGTGCTGGGGGTGGGGGTGGGGGGTGGGTCCTGCTCAGGTTTCTCCTTCGCGCCTCTTCCTGCCCTTCTGGATTCAGATGCTGTGCTCCGTTTTGTCCTTCCTCTCAGTAAAATGGCGTTACTAAGAGGAACATGTTGCTAAATCAAAATAATTGAAATATACATTTTTAACAATGTCACACGTGTACATGCAGCAGCATTAGGCTTGTGAAAGGGAGGCATGTTTGCCATGCAAGTCTGGGTAGGCAAGGATGAATAGAAAATATGTTATCAATGTTTTCTTTTATATGTCAAAATATACTCTACTTAATATGAGACTAACATTTTTCAAATGCCCCCCTCCTGCTGATTATAGTTTTTGTTCTCTGGCAAAAGGTTCCCATATATGAGCATTCCTAACTCTTAAAACATCCTATTTAAAGTTTCTTTTTAACATAAACTGTGATTGGTTCCCTTCTTTCCATCAGACTTCTGCTTCATGGCTCGAGTGTATAGTAAATGACACAAGTTACACATTGTTTCTTTGACGTTAAGACATTAACCCACTCCTGCTAATAAAAGCGTCCCCTCGTCAGCCATCTCCTAACATTACCGGTAACTTGTGTCCCACCAGGGTTCGAAAGCTCTCATCAAATACTTCAGAACGTATCCATTGTTTTCACTCGTCAGTCTGTCAGGAAGAAATTCACAAATGACATTTATTCTTGTGTATTTTTAAAAGCAACACACATTGTATACTTCTCTACCCTCCCCAAGGTCTGTCAGACTGTGTATATTATCACTTGGACTGATTAGGCACTAAAGACCAAACCTAGCTGGATCCTTGTGAAGCTTGTGACCAGGGTGGGGATGGAATTTCCAATGTGTTGGTTCATTTTCACTGGCTAGTCCCATAGGGGATTTCCAAAATGTTCTTAACAACTTACCAGTAGGCAAATAGCTAATCAGGCACTGATCATTTCCTACATCCTGGGTGTAAGACTCCTTCCTCAGCAGCATTCCCATAACAGTCTGATCCCACTTGGCAACACCCAACATGCCCTGGCATGACTCATAATGGGAAACCAGAAAAATCATCTACATTTCTCCTATCCTAAGGAAGCAGCAATGGCTAGTAAGCCCCAGTTGAATGCTCTTTCAGACTGCCTGCATCACCCATAAGGCAACCACTGTTTGCCCGCCTGCCTATGTAGATGTCAAAGCCGGCAGGTTAGATGGGTAATGCACCATCAGGAGTGTGTCCGTTGCTAGGCCGGGGACAACACTGGCACACAAGCGGAAAGAAATGGGAAATGGGCCTTGCTAGGCCCTGGCTATTAGGACTCCATCCCAGCTGGATGGTCTGGAGGGTTGCCCAGAGCAATGCCAGAGGTCAAGATTTATTCTAAACCTTCCAGCCATCAACTCTTTTGTTTTGGCATCCAGTCTGCAACATTGCTTTTGCAGCTCATGAAGAAGCACACGATTTTACTCTTCAGTCAATACCTGGGTGCCACCAAAGAGGCGCGATCTCCTGCATCGCATCCCACCCCTCTGGCCAGAACCCCCGTCATGCGTGCCACATATTGTAACGCCCTCCCTAACCTTATATGTTACCCTCAATGATATGGTCACTTCCTATTGCTTCCTGGCTAGCTTATCCCTTTATAAAAACCTAACTTGGATCTCAAATACAAATAATTCCCATATGAGGAAGAGACTTTCAGTCTCCCACACTCACTTCAAGGGATCTGCACGGAAGCCATGACATCAACAGGGAGACGGACATAAGTGACCACAATTCAAGGGTGTTTATTGAACTTCAACAAGGGTATGATAAACACCTATCTAAACCTAAATCTACAGATTGGTGCAAGCCGTGACCATCAAATAATAATAATTCAGTCCTAGTGGTGTTGCGTTAAAAAAAAAAAAGGCCTATACTAAAAACAACTATGTCAATCCTTGCGTCTAAATACAAATAGGGTGGGGGTAGTGTTTATGACGTAGAAAAAAAGTGTTGAAAATGATATGCCAGGTGTTCAGGCTGTTGGCTTCCTTTCCACCCGTTTTCTGCATGGGACAAGATGATTCACTCAAACGTGACACAATCTCTGGCTTCTGTGGCACAAGGGCACCGTTCAATGATCAGCATCAGGGTCTCTAAGTCTCCTTGCTTCTCAAAGTCTCTTCACTCAAAGGGCCTGATGCAACAAAATCAACAAGTTCTTTTCTTTCCTCTTTAGATTTTCACAAGTACTCACATCAGGTGATTCACTGTTCACCCCGGATCCCCCGGAGCCGGGCTCAGATCCTTTTAGCACAAAGTTCTGCACAGGCTTCCCTCTGCCGGGCTCGATCCCGTCTTTCAACTTTCACTTTATCACACAATGTTGGTAGGTTTATTCTTTTTCGGTTGACTCAAGATTCACCCCGGATCCACCCCAGCTGGGCTCAGATCCTTTTAACACAATTAGTCCCCCTCAGCCAAGCTCAGACCAATGTCAATTTTATATCAAGTATCAAAGCCTTTGAATGGGCACATGGTTTGGCTTGACCCATTGCAGGACCACTTCTATTTCACAATTCTCTTTCTTTTAATGTTCGGACCCTTTCGTTTGGATAGCTAACAAAGATTTTCAAATGAGCACCCACGTGATGCCGGACCACTCTGTTGATGTATCGTATCTTGGCTTCAAAGTTCATTCACTCATTCGCTGTGCTGACTTCACTGGTGCTGTTTTATTGTAGGAGCCAAGGGACAGTACCACAGCGGCAAACACTTCTCCCCACCTTGACTATCGGTGCAGGAGAGCCCTGGGTACCTCTGACAGTTAATGCAGGAGTCTTCAGCTTTAATTCCAGGTCTTATGTTTCCTATTCCCGAAGGCTCATGAAAGATGTGTTCTTTCAGTGAAAAGGTTCCGGACACTTCCCTCCTTGCAATCCTCTTTGGTATTGCTGTCTTCTGCCTTGTATTAAATGTACATTTTGGAACGGCAGCTTCCTCGTGTGGTTTGCCTCGCTCAGAGTGTGCTTTTGTGCTCCGCCTTTTATCCATGTAAGGAAGGGTGATGGAAGTCAGGTGTGTTTAATGATCAGTAATAGCTTGACTCTGCCTGACTATTGTATTGGGACATGTAAGGTATACGGTTCGGGTGGTAGTCCGTTTCCGCTCACAGGGAGTTGTCCATGGGAAAGTGTTTGGGGGGTTGAATCCCTAAGCATCCTACCTGGTAGGATGGGGTAAAGGTGTTACAGGGAAGGGTATACTGTCTCACCATCCGGTGTCCCATTTCCACTCCCTGAAGACCCCTCACCCAGGTGATCCTCCCCCACTGCTTCACCCCCGGGAACTGGATCCAAAAGCGATGACCTTGTCCTGGCCACCTGGATGACAGAGCTCCGGAGATTGGCGGGTGCAACACCTCACAGATCGTAGATTGTCTTTCAGCTTTTAACAACATATGTACATGTCTGGCTGCTTACTAACATCTGGTGGTTCCTTGGGAAACATGTCTATGCTTTCGGGGCCGGTCTCATGATTCAATCAAACACATACCAGCATTTCCCAGAGTTAACCTTTTAAAAAGGATTTTTCTGTTAGATGAAGTTCTGGTTGAAACATCATTAAATACATACACAGAATAATTAATAGGATTTGTCAAGTGGATTGCCTGCATGTAATATCAAACCTTGTGATAGTTAATGTAACAATGGGCCTTGTTTACCTTCATCTATGGTTAATTTAATCCACCTTATTATGCTGAAAATATTGGCTGATCAGTTTAATTTCTGGATTGATCAATTCAAATGATTGGTGTTTCAGTAGAGAATATAGATGTGGCCCATTTTGGGGACACACTCACACTCGCACTTCAGGGAGTTGCAAGCCTCTTCTTTGTATTGCCCATCTCCTGTGTCTTGTAGATGGCTTCGCATGGGCCGAGGGAAGGCAATGTCACATTGCTGTTCTGGTCACAGGGGGCACACACAGGAGCTGCTCGGTTAAGGGTGAGCGTGGGATTTCTGGGAGTCAAACCACAGGGCACTCATGTACAGTTCTTCCCCTCCCCCTCTTGATCATTTTCTTGTCACACTCACCCACTATACAACTCGCCCTATGCAGGGCTCCCTCTTGCTCCATCCTGTACCTATATTTCCAGGATCTGAATCTGGCACAAGGATACACCCTATCTAAATTCAAGGCCTTCTCTTTTTTGCTGGGCAGCTTGAACAGACTTTGAGCCCATTATGCATCCAGTCACTTTGGGTCTCAACTAGTTTTACTGCCAATCATTCTACTAATTGTTTACACAACACGAAGACCCTAGCCTTGAGTGCTGACATATGGCCCTCCAGCGAACCCAGATGCACCTGCACTATTATAAACCTATCTCTTCCTGTCTACCTCACCCCCACCCAATGTCTGTCACAATCTTGCCACTTTTCCCGCCCCCTTTTCTTATCCATGCTCCTGGTCTCCTCAGATAAAGATCTGGTCATACCTTGCAGGGAAACAATGTCCACTTCTGAGACAAGCCAGGCGCTATGTGGCCCCTTTGACGGCAGTGATTTGCGGCAGTATAACATCGTCATTGCATGACTTGCCACAGGAAGAAGCCTCTTGCTGATGTCCATGTTGCGCACATATTCCCAGAGGAAGCATCAGTCTCCAAACTATAAGCAGCGCCCCTTAAAATATGTGTTTGCTGGCCAATGATGGAGCTCTCCAAAAGGTGTTCAATTATCACAAGAGCTTTCTAGTTCTGCTTCCGGATCTTTGGTGTAGGGAAGTACATATTTATTTATTTTTCAATTTACATAGCACACCTAACCCGGAGGCATTTAGGTGCTGTATAGAGATTGATGCTTGGAGATTGACGGAGTCCAAGGTGGGGCGCATGGTGCACAACTTCAGCGCTTACACCAGGGAAACCACGCATTGCAGTGTGCATTCTGAAGCCCACCCTTTGCTAAAATGTATGCAGCACACCATTTACTGTATTGTACCCAGAATTCATTCTTCCTACACTTTTAACATATTGGTGAGATATGTGAGCAAGACCACAAATGCCAGTTTTGAATCCTCCTTGAGCCCCTTCCGTATCACCCTATTTGTGCACTAGTTCAACGCCCCTCTGCTCACAGAAAAGCAATTTTTTTTTTGCCTTATTGATGGGGAATAAGTTTACTGCCAGCCAACCCCACCCTTTGCCTTTCTTTGTGCTGTCCATCAATTTCTGGTCTGGTTTGACATTCCAATTACAGATCGAGAATTAGCTGATCATGTCTGTACACTCTGCTTCCACAGGTTGGGAGAGGGCATCTGCCTGAAAACATGGTTCATGTTTCAGAATTAGGTCCTGTTCCTTCAGCTTTGATGGGTAAAACGTGTATAAAGCCGGATCCTGGATTTGCGCCGGTGATCGGTTTGCGTCCTGGACATTTCGGTAAAATAATCGACATTTAAATGGGCAAAACGCCCCTTTCCTAAAATTTTTTTTTTTTTTTTTGTAAAAACAAAATTTTGAAAAAAAAGCCAAACGCCCCAAACTGCCAATTCTGCCCCATAGATGAAATTGACAGATTGCGTGAACTTTGTCAGGAATTGGCCAATTTTCCCACGGAGCAGAGTGAAATGAGCCATTTTCGCCCACCAATGTCCAGCAGACTCTGTCCCTCCTGAAATCTCACCTCTCTCGTCTTCATTTCCCATGACGATAGTTTTGGCTTACAGGCAGCGCTTGCATGGACGTGATTTGGGGGCTGCTAGGGGGGGGTCACAGGTTCACCCCTACATAAAATCTTTTTGTTGTTTATTTTTTTAAATCTGGAAGCTACTAGGTTGCGGGGAGATGGCATAGCAGGGCCCGGGGGCCCTTGCAGTCCTCACCGGTGGCCGGCACAGTACCAGCACGATGAGGCTGTGAGGGTCAGGTAGGGCTGCCTTCTGCCTGCCTTTCACATTGCTGCATGCAGACGCTGCACGCATGCGCAGCTTAGGTGAGAAGGCAAGCCTTGTCTGAGCCTCACGAGCCCAGCCGCACCCTTGACGCCACCGACGGAGGAGCAAGGCTCCTTCCCGACTCCCTCCACAATCCCAGACTTCATTTTCTTTCATGGGATACAAAACCGGATTAGAAGGCGGTTCATTGCTGTAAACGTTTTCCCTGAAAGCGCTGAGCTCAGGGGCGTTGTTAGGGGGGGGGCTAAGGGGGCTATAGCCCCTGATCTTTTGGTTGTAGCCCCGGATAGAATCTCAGGAGCTACAGCCAAAAGACTAGCTAGCCCTGAATCCCAACAGTTCCGACATCAGCTTAGCCCCGGGTCTTTTCCAGACCTAGCAACTCCTCTGGCTGAGCTGGAGTGTAAAACTATCGCATCACGTGAGCGTTTGTGCTGCTTACATCACATTGCGTATATGGCTGACCAATCGTGACTTCTGCACTTGACGACAACCCTGTGATTCTGGGAAAACCACCTTTTGCCTCTCTGTATCTAAAATCCTAACCATGTACAAACTACTGTGCAACAAGGTCACTGGCACTGCTTCATCCAACCAGCAGCTTTACACCAACATGAGCCAAATAAGGTTTATGTACAGACTAATACTGTGCAACAAGGTCACTGGCACTGCTCCATCCAACCAGCAGCTTTACACCAACATGAGCCAAATAAGGTTTATGTACAGACTAATACTGTGCAACAAGGTCACTGCTTCATCCAACCAGCAGCGTTACACCAACATGAGCCAAGTAAGGTTAATGTACAGACTAATATTGGCAGGGTTACAAACAACGTCTGCCCATAGGGGATGGCCGTTCATTGACCAGGCAGGGCGGTCTCTGGAAAGAAGTTATGCATTATGCATCAAAATTATTAACTATACCCCAGCCCTCCAGCACTTCACTCCTCGCTGCCCTTTCCCACCGCCAGCTGTACCTACCCATTAGCTCCAGTAATGCCTCTGACACATCTAATACCAAGTCCTTGCTTTTTGTACATTGCGTTGTCCGTGATTATTTACAGTGTTGCCGTTTGTTGTCAAATGACCCTCCCCCACCCCCATTTCACTAGTGCAGTGGTATCCCCTCACCCTGCAAACACACTCTTCCTGGGTGCCCCTTCTTTACCCCACCTGTGCACCCATTAGTCGGCTGTTTACATGTTGCACTAAGAAAATAATCAAAAACAGGTTGTGAGGGTAGAGGGGTGAATATTTTTCCCGAATTTCGTGTGGATCAACAGTGTAAAAATGTGTTTGGGGCCTCCCCAAAAAGTGTCTGGACACATGAGTGAGTAACTAGTAAGTCACTATTTACATCCATAACTAGGAGGTCCTGTCACATGCACCAGCCACTGCCGTCTTTACCAGGTTACGTGTCTTTATACCGAAATATTTTAGAAAGAATGAACATATATCGAATAGTTTAAAATGAAAAATTTGATGTCAAATTTTTTGGGGGATGAGGGGTTCCCCCCCGTTTCCCAACCCTAAAAACCCACCCCAACCGTTTCCCAAAAATATTTAACCCTTTACCCGACCCCTAAGTGCATTTTCCATAACATTTTTTCTTCTAAAATATTCGATATATGTTCATTCTTTATAAAATATTCAATATAAACGCTGAATACCTCTTTACAAGAACACATTTGATCAGTTCTTACAAGATTGCCATCACATATAGAACAATAGATGGGGAGCTTTCAGCAAGAGGGGTGCATTCTTCAGAGTGAATTCGTAGGCAAGTGTTATCCTTAGTTGGTAGCCAACCTTTCCTACACACTCAGGACTCTCAATGAAGGACGTCTGGAGCAGGGAAGAACCCCTAGACCCTGCACCCCTCCTGGCACCTAGATCATGTTCCGATTCCTCCCCCAAAAAGCAAAAACAAAAACTGGCAGTTTGACAGGCTCCTCTTCCTACCTTGGCACCCCCACCCCTAACCTTCTTCCTGGCACAGTGGCGTTCCCCAAAAGAGAAGCTGCATGTTTTTCATAGGGACAGGCAAATGGCTCCCTTGCTGCAGGTGGTAGAGTTTTTGCACTGCAGGGCTTTAAGTGGGCCACGGCTAGCCGGGGCGGAGCCAACTTTGTGCCTTTTGCCAGTAATTATACTATAAAAAACATCTCAAAGGAAACATGAGTGTGTGCTTCTATGGGAATGCTAGCATATTTTGGTGAAGCCAGCATGGAAATCTATAGGCACAGCCAGCATGAAAATGTTTTTTTTATACTGGCATATATTGCAAGGACCGGCATGACAATGCATTGGGAAACACACATGTGCACTTTTGATGACTCATCTATTGTACATTTTTTTTTCCATGCGGAACTCTACACCCTACAAAGCTGATTGCAAACTCGCTGGCCTTTTACCCAAATGTTCACAGAAAGTGTGCTATGTAATGCACCATTTTAGCCCATTATTCAAAAGATTTTCTCATGGGAGGTGGAAGAATTCCCCCCCCCATCTTCCCTGGTCACTTCCTGTGATGTCATCAGAAATCAGGGGTCATGTGATGTCACTTCCGCTATCTCAGGCATTTTGGTGAAATTACGTCCCTGCTTGCTTCACCGCCTAATGGCTTACACTAAAAAGGAGAATTGTTCGATGTGAAAGTGACCCTCATTTTGATGAATAGGCATGTCGTCACCCTACCCTTCGATGTAAAAATGCTGGTTTCTGCTCCCTGAAGCAGAGAGAGAAACTCTACGAGGTAAGGTGGGCGTTTTCCTCGTGTGATGTGTGTGCTGCTCCCGAGTAACGGCACATGATCTGTATTCTTTCAAAAGAGGAGCAAGTACTGGAATTAATTATTAGTTTCACGGCCTATTCTTCACTTTGAACAGTTTGGGATCTGATGTTCTGTCTTTTGTTGAACAACCTGTCATGCGACTTTAATTCTCCAGTTCTGGCCACGTGCCCAGAATTTCCAAGTCTCTCACGAGGTCATTGTTCAGCTCGTCAGTTTCCTGGCATTTGCCAAAGAATCATGCGTTTCCTTCTGTGGGATGCCGCTTGATAGTTGGAAGTAAGCAGTAAGCATAGCAGGACTAGTTTTTTGGCCAAACGTTGGGGCCCTCATATTTTAGACTTTCATAAATGGCCTTCTCCACCAGCAAAGGTCTACTTAACATGTTGAGTTAATAAAGAATGATTTCTTCATCTGCACGAGCCACATGGGTCCAAAGCCTTCTTGACCTCATCCTTGGAGCTACACTGCTGCTTGCATGTTTGGCGGAGGTCTCCCTCTTCATACAACCACAAGGCTTGTTCTTAGTGCAAGCCTGATACCCCCAACAAGCAGGATACATAACACTAACCCAAAACAGTTATTCGTTCACAAAACTTACTGTTTCATTTTAATTCTGCCCCATTTCTTTGGTTTAAATTGCATTCATTTTTCCATAGTTCTATATAGGTTTCACCGGAACATTGTGCTGTATTTTTTCACTGCTGGGCTATTATGCAAGTCTATGCAAATAGGTTGAGCATACTCGTCCTCAGCACTTACGGGGTTAAATTATTTCTGTTGGATTTGTTACCTGAGTGCTCCAACCACCTCCACACTCTGCATTTTAACACCTCGTTCTCAAACTTTGCTCCATCCATGTTTTCTGCCTTCCTTTCCTTCCTCCCCCACCCGCCCCATCCTATAATGTGTTAGGCTTTCGGTTAGCGGACCCCTGCACCGCCTATTGAGGGATTTCTTCGTTCCTGAATGAGCCTAGAGAGGTTTCTGGGGTCTACAGGCTGCCCGCCCCATCCTATAACGTGTTAGGCTTTCGGTTAGCGGGCCCCTGCAACGCTAATTGAGGGATTTCTTCGTTCCTGAATGAGCCTAGAGAGGTTTCTGGGGTCTACAGGCTGCCCGCCCCATCCTATAACGTGTTAGGCTTTCGGTTAGCGGACCCCTGCACCGCGTATTGAGGGATTTCTTCCTTCCTGAATGAGCCTACAGAGGTTTCTGGGGTCTACAGGCTGCCCGCCCCATCCTATGACGTGTTAGGCTTTCGGTTAGCGGGCCCCTGCACCGCGTATTGAGGGATTTCTTCCTTCCTGAATGAGCCTAGAGAGGTTTCTGGGGTCTACAGGCTGCCCGCCCCATCCTATAACGTGTTAGGCTTTCGGTTAGCGGGCCCCTGCACCGCGTATTGAGGGATTTCTTCCTTCCTGAATGAGCCTAGAGAGGTTTCTGGGGTCTACAGGCTGCTTTCAATGCCAGCAAGTGCAGATCCACACTCTGTGTCCCTCTCTTGGCAATCTAGTTTGTTTGCTACATGTTACATATCTGCATATTTAAAATCCATTCCTGCTTACATTTGAAGTACTTTTACTTTCTAAAAACATTTTAATATCAACATATTGTGCCCAAATAATAGTCTTTATTTTCTGATGAAAATATTACTGTAATGACAAATTAAAGTCGAATGAGGAAATACTTTAAAATAAGGTACTATTTCAACATTAATATTTAAGGGGCATGTACGTTTATTTATTTTATCTAAAAATATACATGGCATGTACTAGGGTTTGCAGTGATTGTATTGACTCCATATTGCAGGTGGCAAGTTTGGTCAACAGCTTGGTGGCCTATCTTAATACAGTGGCTTGGGGGCTGAGGGTGTAGGGTGGGGGGGAATGTGGGGTAGGGTGGGAGGGTAAAGGGGAACCCTTTATAACAGAAAAAAAGGTTCAACAATAGGTTGATCAAGACAGGTTGACCAAAGTTGCCCTCTTAACACATGTAGAACCGCGCACAAGACGAGAAATTGTGACGGATTTTTGTATAATGAAACATATAATCAGATGCATACAATGACAATCCTACAAATTCAACAGTCTAATCCAAAAAGAAATGCCCTACATTTTAAAAATCCGAGAACAAAAATAGACAAGTCGACACTGTTGTAAAAAGTGGGTCTATAACTGTTTTAGGAATTAATTCAAATGAAAATTGGCAGATGCGTTTTAAAATTTGCCTCACTGATGTAGTGTGAATCAACATTAGAAAAGACGTTTTGTGTTCCCCAAAAGTTTTTATTTTTTTTAGTTTACAAAAGCAAATGATTCTGAAAAATAAATTCCAAGATAAAAAATACATGAATATCTAATATTAAAAAGAAACTGATAAGCTAGTTACACAAATCTGCCAGAAAATAGAACATTTCGAGGATTTCTGAAATTATTTGCTTGTCACCGGAAGGAAAAAGGATCCATGTGAGACGTCCAGTGGCTAATTCCAGGAACACAGCAGGAAAAGCCCTTTAAGCAAAGATTAGAGACCACACTTTTCATTCCTAACACGAGTGAAATCTGGAAATAGACAAGAATTGAAAAAAGAATCCGCCGATGACTGACCAAGTATCAGGAGGCCCCCCTGGAAGAAATAGGGATTTGACAGTAACACTGAGCTGGTTAAATAAAGCAACTGAGGAGAAGATGATGAGCAAAACCACAATATTTAAAAGCTCCGGGGCCAATCAGATCCAACGTGAGACATGCAAGCTTTTCTTAACCTGTTGAATGCTACTAATTTGCACAAAGAAGGTTAAATAGCTGACCCACCTTTTCTAGGCCAGGAGGTCTGCAACCTTTGGCTCTCCAGATGTTTGCCATGTTGGGCAAAAGCGACGATCAGCCCTAGCCAGAATAGTCAATGGTGAGGGATTCTGAGAGTCCTAGTCCAAAACATCTGAAGAGCCTAATATATTTAGTAGAGCTTGCTGCTGATTTTTGAAGCATCACTCTGCGGTATTTTCTAGCACGTGTTGTGAGAAAGAAGAATTCATAATTGATAGCTTCTGCCCCTCTGCCGGCCCAATACCGCACAGGTGAGAAATGTTACTCACTGATATAACTGTACCACCCTTATCCCAGGCAGGTGCAGCAGGACGTGGAGACAATTTAAGCTGACAATGGCTAAAGCATTCAAACTATCTATGTAGCAGTAAAAAGTGCATGCATTAGACATGAAGCAAACGTGCATTCCACATGAAAACGTACATTAGCTAATATATGCATGAAGAATGTTACTAGCATCCATAGACATGAAGAACATGAACGACCCCTGACTATAGCTCACTAACACAGAAACAAGAGGTTCATTGGGCAGCCATCTTCTTAAAAATGGAAGCCACTGCATGCTTTTAGATGAACAAGGACCTCAGGAAAACTCAAAAAGTTGAATCCTCAGAAATACAGATCAGTGAAGCGCTCAGACGGTAGCTGACAATTAGTGCTAAGGTTAGAGTGAAACAAATGTAGGATGGGAACGGCAAAACAAAGGCACGAGATGGAAGTAACTAAGATGCATGCAGGATACTCCCAGATTAATTAATGTTTTATAAGAATACACCCAGTCTTTGTTAGCCAGGTACAGTAAAGCAGCAAGCCAAAAGGCTCCATGAACAATAATTCAAGCATGGAAACAGAAAACACAACCCACACGTTAATACTAGCTCAAACCCCCATGAATAGAAGGTAATTAAATTTCATAAACAGTCTTTATTGCATGGGACCTATAATTGGAGAACACTGACTATTCATTAGAAGCCATCATTGATAGGACAACTGCAGTACTAAAAGCACACACAGATTCAAGGCCAAGTACAAAGCGATTGCCCGGTCTCATGAACTGGGAATGAGGGATGGTAACTTCTTAAATTGAACAAAGCACAGTCCATGGGCGCCTCTCCTCCTACTCTTCGTCTGGCTCATATCTTGACAACCTGTCAAGCGTCCAAGGTTGGTTCGCAAGGAGCCAACCTAGCAAAACCTGTAGTGTTATGCCGGCCATTAAGTAGTATGCCAACCAATTATTTGTCACTGAGATGTAGTTTTACCAGGTGGAGCCATCGGATATGTGTAAGCCATTGAAATGTTTAATTCCTATATAATCTATATGTAGCCAACCCTCACGAACATATCCCTGATCCTCATAGGTTTTGTATCTGAGATTGTTAGGACGTCATTGATGACACATTTTGAGTACTTAAGCAGTTGTTTCTTTAACATGTCGAGTGTCGCACGATTTGTATGCGTGTTTGCTGTCCTGGCTTTGTTTTGATGATTATAAAGCTGCATGTTTGCCTTGCACTTTGCCAACTATGTCTTTGGGTCTGGTTTGGATTGACTCCAATTCCTCTGTGTCCGTTTGGGACTTTTGGGGCCACCTTAACACACGGATGGTGTAAGACCAAGCCCTCCCCACAATAGACAGAGGTGTAAAGAAACCTGTGCGCGCCATTGCCGTGTTGACATTCTTGCACTTCATGCAGAAGGATTATGCCAGGAGACTCCACTGAAAGTTTCATTCCAGACTCTTGGCAAGTGTTTGACATTTTGGAAAGAGTGTAGGGCAAATTAAATGAATGAGGGGTCACAATAAACCCCAGAAGAAGTTCTTTGTACGAGAGCCTCCATCCCTACGAGGCTCAAATCTGTGCAGAGACATCTCAATGGGCAGAGGTGCCCAACGGTGTGTACTTGTGCCCGTTTTTGGAAATCTGCCAATGTCATGAATGTCTTCACGGCTCTTAGCACCTATGCAAATGCCCCTCTTGCTGGGTGAAATCTTAGTCACAAAAACGGCTGTGCACAAGGACAATAACGGGGTGAAAAGGAGGGATCGTTTTGAGCCAGCATTGGAGGAGACCTTGAATACTGGCACCTTTGCCATCTCTATTAAACTCTAAGATGCCTTCTTTATCCTGTACAGCAGGGATGCCACTTACATAGTTAATTACTTTTATGCTAAAGTTATCACATTCACATGTCACCCTTCATGCTTTCACTTCTAAGCGCTGTAATGAACACCTTTAATTGTTATCACCATCTACTGCTATTCAATGCTCTTTTCCAGTCTTTGTTTCCTCACATTTGTTTGAATCTCTGTATTTCGGGGGATATACCCTAAGTCCAGCGTCGGCCATCTTGCCCTCAAGTGCCGAGACTTTGCAACTTTCATCTTCGTGCCGACATTTTGTTTGAACTAGAATGTGTTTCTTGTGAATTTATGGTCTGTGTGGACCAGGCTTTGTTTATAGTGTTCTACCTGATGGGACGAGGCTGATATTTTTGGTAGGGAATGGGGATGTCTTCCATAGACCCAATCCTTTTTTAATGCGACTATGGGTTCTGCACATGGTGAAATGTGTCCAGCATCACTAACAATGTTTTGGTATAAACATACATGCCAGCGTTAGCCTTTCCATTTGGGGGGTGCTAGTGCAGTCCTGGTTTTAACTTTCCATTCAGGGATTTGTAGTTTTGGATCTACCCATTATAAACCCCAAACTACAAGTCCCAGAATGCAAAGTCAACCCCAGTGCCTCCAAACACCAGATTGAGCCTCAACACCTCTGCCATCAGAATACAGGGACGACCTACAACACAATGTGGTCTAGCTGGACAGAGTCTCCTGAACTCGGGGTACTCTCCTGACCTCCCTCAGCACCCGTCCACATGCCTGACCTCTTGGGGTGCTTACTGGAGCCCGGCCAGCCCACCTCATTCCTTATCTTGGCCAAATGCACACATACACTCTAATCCTTCTGACAACTTTCTCATACCTTGGACTTCGGTCCCCCAAAGCCATTCCCACCACAAGCGGCTTGAGGCCATATTAATGGAAAAAGGCGCTATGTAAATCAGTTCAACATTAAATACAAGTCTTCATTTTTGAGAGAGATTCTAATTGAATTTGTCATCAGTCAGTGAAACGTGAAACTAAATACATAGTGTTTGAGTTTCGCAGGTTATAGAATTAAGAAAAAGGATAAAGAAAGGAGAGAAATGGAGGGAAAAATGTATAATTATTTAGCAGGTAAAGTACTTGGGTGATTCCATTTAAGGCAAACAATTATGTTTGAATATTGGTTAGGCATTTGTTTCTAGTCTTACCTAGTGAGTGTTTGGTTTTTCAAAATGAGTTGAACCACCTTAGTCGTGCATAGATAATCGTGCTTCGTATTTCAGCCTGATTGTGACCTGTGGTGGAGATGATGTGACATACGTTTTATATTTTTAACAAGTCCCCATTTATTCTTAAGCACTCGTAGTTTGAGGCATTTCTGTAGGTGATCTACTGTTTGGTTAGGAACCTGTTGTAATTGTCATGGGGTGTCAACCTGCCTTTGAAGAGTGTTAGGGAGAATTCTCTGTATAGGCTAATTTTCCAAACCTAGTGAGACCCCCAGCAGCTTTGCTGGATTTTTGGGGTTTAATTGTTTCTCCTGCTAAGAGTGAGACTCTTTTTCTCCCACTCTTAGGCATGATTTGAGAATGTTCTTTGACTTTGTAATGTGTTTTATGGGCGATGGGGTCTTTTACTCCATAGGGATTCGTGTGTTTTTGGTAAGTGTGTTACACAGCACCGTCAGTGCAGTAACACAGGGGTGTCATAGTGGCCCCCAAACATAGGCTCCATACCCTGGGACTGACTACTGTCTCCCAGGGCATGTAAAGTCACCATTGGCTTTACTAGTCTCAAATTATGAACAGAACCAGTACAAACCATCATACTGTGGAAGTACTGGTAGGGGCAATTTGATTGCCCCTGGGTCTGTTTTTCAAGGGGGCACTGTCCAGTCCCCCCTTGTCGAGTTTCTGGCTGGTAGCAGCGGTTACCACACAAAATATTCCACCAGAATATTTCCTGTGGGATTTTCCCATTCATTTTAAATGCACCACTTTTTTGGTGCAATGTTAAAGATACCGCCGGGCTATTTATTTAATATTTATTCCCCGGTTGGGTCTTTTCGCCAGGACTTGGTTTTAAAATGGCGTTTTTGTTCGCCTCTATAACTCCAACCCAAGTCGAGCCCTTTGTTCCACTTTTGGCGGGCTTCTGCACAGAAGCCCTCCAAAAGTGGTGCCACTTTGTCTGGGTCTACAGGATGTGTGGGAGAGGGGGGAATAGGCACCCTGGACTGAGTTGCCTTGGCAACTCAAGTTGCACTCTTGTGTGATTGGCCCAGTGGTGAGCCACCCGGCTCACCACTTAGCATGTTTGAGTGACAGCTAGGACTGTTGAATGGCCGTTTTCTGCATAAAAGCAGGGCTTTGGGGACTGGAATTTCAGAAGTCGCCACAGGACCTAAAGAATCCGAAGAGGGAGAAGCTGAGCCTACCTGCAACGACGACACCACCGGTGGAGCCCTGCTGAACCAAACTCACCACTTCCCAGCGACAGAGAAGATCTTCTTCCAGGAGAGTCTTCTTCCTTTGAGCTGGTGGGGTTAACCAGTTCGCCTTTTTTCACCTTCCTGGATTGTCTCATGGTCAAATCGCCCGTGCCAAGCCCCCGGCGGCTGGATAGCCACATTCACCACTCCCGCGAATAAAAGGGTAGTACCTTTTAACCGGGAAACTCCACGGCTGGTTTCTTCCCTGGCAGTTCAACGACCTCCAGCTTTCCTCCACGTCGATCTTCTCTCCCCCTGGACGAAGCATCCACTTGCACCCGCTGCCAGGAACAACTGCCCTACTGGAGCTTTCTCACCATTTCAGGTACTGTGTCCCGCCTGGTCTCCCTTGCAACAGACTGTTCAAGGTGTCCCGGTAATCCTTGACTCTCTATCCTGGGGTGACCTCAGACCTGTTAACTAACTTTTCTGAACTGATCTAACTCCTTTTTGAACTATCTGCAAAGATTTTTAAAGTGTACTTCAACTGTGTGATCTTGGGCACATTCTGCCTTGCTCTCTCCAAGAGTGGGCCTGGCCTATGAACTTTTTGCTCTACAGTAGACCCTGCCTTTCTTGACTTGCTGTGGTTCTTTAAAAGTGTTGGTATTGAGTGTTTTCCTATTTCTGCCTTTTCTCTCCCTTTTTAAATCATTATTGGAGTGCCATCTAAAGTTACGCGCTCACCTCTGTTTTGCAAATAAGTGGTGTCTTAACTTAGACTTGTCAAATAATTAATTAGGGAGGTGTATATATTTCTAGTGACTGTGTTTGAACTTGCTTGACATATTAGTGCCAGTGTATTTTTACAAGTGTGTTTTTAAATAAATAATCATATACTTTTATACCAAAGCTCTGGTCATTGTTTGCTTGTGCTACTGTATTTTTGTACCTAATGTGTATACTCTATATATACTGCCTCACTCTTCTTGAGAGAAGTCTGACTGCTCAGCCACAGCTACCAGGTAAATCTGGGTGGTACAGACTGCTACCAATTGGGTTTACTGCTAACACCTGTAGTCTTAAACTTTTTGCAGTGGTCCCTAAGGGAACTGCACAGGTTTCTGCCTAACAAAGAGGCTCCTAAAGGTTCCTTTGTTAATTAATATCAAAGTCTGTGTAGTCCAATAATTGTGTGTGAATCAAACCATGTAGAAAATGGATAGAACTTTAGAGAGCAACATTTGAGTAAGAGTGGGCCCCTTTTATTTGCCTAACGTTATTCTGATTGTATCTGTGACATGTATGTTTTGAGTTATGGTGACATTTATTTAGGTGGAGGTGACATTGTTTCTTTTATTTTTTTAATACGTTAACCTCAACTATCTAGTGGGGGTTGGGATGGTACCACAGAGACTTGTTAACTTTCTATTTCTAAGAGAAGCCTGGCTGTATTTAGTCCAATCTAAATAACCATGTTCACTTGTGATTGTGCTGGGTTCACCTTCTCCCAAAACCTTCAGTGGCATCGATACATGGTGCAGCGCGGCAAAGTAGCCCGTATGGTCCAGGTTATGGGTTTCAATCTAGAATAGAACAGATTTAAATTATATTTACAACAAGGCACTAGTTGCCATCTACCATTAAATTCGGGCCTTGGTCATGCATCATGGCTTACCTATACGGTTTATAACTGCTCCTTTTGGGGGGGTTCTTTCAGTTTCGAGGCGGTGGTCCACGTTTTGCCCAGTGCATTGTCCTTCCTATCCTAGTTATAAGTACTGTAATGGCCGCACCACGCTGTGATGCGTGGTGATGTCATTACATTAAAAAATGTGAGCCGCAAATTTATATGTATGTTCTAATCCTAATGTATAGAAGGCGCTTGATTAAGCCATTGGGTAACTTCATAGTTAGTATTGTGTATCCATTCTTGGCTTGGGCTCTGAAAAGTAAAGTCCGAAGCCGTATGCTGGTTTGCTTCCTAATTTGTTTCGGGTCAAGATTGTTAAGCCTCCGATTGGTTAGAACTGCTCTTAATTTACGGACAAAGTCATTTGCGCCGTTCTGTAGTTCGACCTTGTTTGTATTTGATTTTATGTTTGTCACACATCGTCAGGCCTTGATGTCCTACAATATCGCACGCGTGTATCATATGTGCCGGTCTGCGCTACTGTTTGTCAATTATAGAGGTTTGTTGATACGTTAACATCATTAGTACAAATTACGGTTTAGTGCCAAATCATTGGTTACTTGTCTTTTTAGCGGAAATTACATCCTATGTAAACTACATAGGAGCTTTCAGTGCTTGTTTACAGTGCACGTTTGTATTCAGTTCTGTTGCCTGGTATTACATTGTAACGCCATTATTTGTCTCAGTATTCAGTCTTTGTGGCTATGCGTGTTAACATTGACACATGTTTGTGGAGACTTTTGCTTTGATAATACATTTCATTAGTTTTCTCAATATACACTCATCACAAGATTATCTGTGTTGCAATTGACACATGCTGCTGGTGACCGTTGCTGTGATAATGGATAAAAGATATCATTAGCTCGTTATGTGGCTATCGTTGCTGTGATAATACATCAATGATATAATTGGCTATCTTGTGTAATGTGACACATGATGTCGGTGACTGTTGCTGTAACTAAAGTTCATTGGAAGTAATGCATTTGATTGTGTGTGTTATATTGTTCTAGCCTCCTGTTGGCATAATGTCTTTTCTTGGTCTCCCAATCTTGGGTCTGGTCCAATGTGCTTCACTCCAAAGAATTTGATGGCTTTTCTCGCTCCACGGTGTTCTTTTTGCCAGTGTTCAGCCATGGCACTCTTGTATTCTGGCGCTGTTTGGCTTCCTGCGTGTTCTCTGATTCTGGTTCTCAACTCTCGAATCCTACTTCCTAGATATATTTTATTCCAAGCACATACTATTACATCTACCACATGTGGTGTTTGCAGTTGTTGAATTGTTATTGATTGTCCATTGATTGTGGTGTAGTTGAATATTGTTTGTGTGTTTGCACATACTGCATTGCCGCCTTTGAAGGAACCTTTCAGTGGTCTGCCAGTTACATAGGATGTCATTTTTGCTAAAAAGACAAGTAACCAATGATTTGGCACTAAACCGTAATTTGTACTAATGATTCTAATGTATCAACAAATCTCTATAATTGACAAACAGTAGCACAGACCGGCACATCCAATATCCGCGTGTGATTCAAGTCCCGACGAAGTGTGACAAACATAAAATCAAATACTAACAAGGTCGAACTACAAAATGGCACAAATTACTTTGTCCGTAAATTAAGAGCAGTTCTGACAAATCATAGGCTTAACAAGCTTGACCAGAAACAAATTAGGAAGCAAAACAGCGTATGACTTCTGACTTTACTTTTCAGAGCCAAAACCCATAATGGATACATAGTACTAAGTATGAAGTTACCCAATGGCTTAATCAAGCGACTAATATAATTTAGAATTACAACATGCAAATAAATTTGCACTGCTCGTTCGTTAACGTAATGACATCACCACGCATCACAGCGTGATGCGGCCATTACAGTACTTATAACTAGGATAGGAAGGACAATGCATTGAGCAAAATATGGAGCAGTGCTGCAAAACTGGAAGCACCCCACCAAAGGAGCAGTTATAAACCAAATTTTTAAACCGTGTTGCATAACCAAGACCCGAATTTAATGGGTAGATGGCAACTAGTGCCTTGTATTAAATATGATTTAAATCTGTTCTAATCTAGATTTAAACCTGTAGCCTGAACCATACGTGCTACATTGCCGCGCTGCACCATGTATCGATGGCACTGAAGGTTTTTGGGAGAAGGTGAACCCAGCGCAATCGCAATTAAACACAGGTATTTAGATTGGACTAATTACAGCCAGGCTTCTCTTTGAAATAGAAACATAACACAAGTCTCTGTGTTGCCATCACAACCCGCACTAGATAGTCCAGGTTAAAGTTAAAAAAAAAAAGAAAAGTCATCTCCACCTAAAAAATAAATGTCACCATAACTCAAAACCTGTATGCCACAGATACAATCTGACTAACATTAGGCAAACGATAGGGGCCCACTCTTACTCAAATGATGCTCTCTAAAATTCTATCCATTTTCTACATGGCTTGATTTACACACAATTATGGGACTACACAGACTTTGATATTAATGAACAAAGGAACCTTTAGGAGCCTCTTCAAAGAAAAGTTGACATCCCATGACAATTACAACAGGTTCCTAACCAAACCGTAGATGACCTACAGGAATGCCTCGAACTACGAGTGCTTAAGAATAAATGGGGACTTGTTAAAAATATAAAACATATGTTTGTTTGTTTTATTCACTTTTTATGCGCGCCAGACCCAGGGGTAACAGGGCGCAGTGGCAAGGAAATACGAAACTTACAGGTTACATCATGGCAAAATGTACATTAAAATTACATTGGGTTAGACAGATCAGGCATACAGTAATTACAGCAAGTATACAAGTTCAAGGGGGTCAAGATGCTCGTAGGAAGTAGGAGCCCCCGGTCAGCAAAGGTCAGTCGAGGTGAGGAGTTGAATAACTTTTTTCCTGAAGCAACGATAGGGCATGTATGCTCTCAGGTCTTGTGGTAGAGAATTCCAAGTTTTAGCCGCCTTTACTGGGAAACTGTTTCCTCCGATAGTGTTCAGTCTAAAGTTCGGTATTGTCAAACAGTTGAAGTTACCAGCTCTGGTGGGTCTGGAAGATGTTCTCCTATGGAGTTTGTCAGACAAGTAACTAGGGGCAGAGTTATTGAGGGCTTTGTGGGTCAAGGATAGCATCTTGAGTTTTATTTTGTTCTCTGTAGACAGCCAGTTGTGATGTCGTCTGGTGGACGAGATATGGGACTGTTTGTTAATGCCTAGTGCCGCTCTCAAGGCATTATTTTGTAATGTTTGTAGTCTCTGGGTTATTTTTTTATTAGCTCCAGAGTATAGGGCATTACAATAATCTACTCTGGAAAGAATTAAGGCTCTGGCCAGGATTAGACAACTCTTGTTGGAGAGGAAAGGTTTACTGGCTCTAATCAGTTTGCACGTGTAGGCCGTGGAGGAGGCAAGGGATTTTAGCTGTTTGTCAAAAGATAGGGTAGAATCAAGATAGAATCCCAGGGTTTTAACATCCTTGGATACTTGGATGATGTTCCCGTCTATGTTGAAGGAGGCAAATTCCTGTCCTAGTTTTTTGATATTGGCTCGGGTACCTAAGATGATCAACTCTGTCTTATCATCGTTTAGACAAAGGCCGTGAGTAGCCATCCATGCCTGGATGATAAGGTATACCTTGTTCACCAATTCCGTGTCCTTAGCATGATCCCCAGAAAGCGGGAGGAGGATCTGTGTATCATCTGCGTAGTTAGTATAGGTGATACCAAGATGATCCAGATCGTCGAACAATGGCTTGGTGAAAATGTTGTATAGAGTTGGGGATACGCAGGAGCCCTGAGGGACACCACACGAGATCGGGGTGGGATCTGCCTCCGCGGAGGGAGAGAAGACTCGCATCGTTCTCTTGCTCAGGAAAGACTTGATCCATCCAATAGCTTCTGCCGAGAAATGAGCGGCGGAGTCCAGGTGGCTACAGAGGACTCTGTGATCCACCAAATCAAAGGCCGCTGAGAGGTCCAGGAGTAGTAGGAGTACTGTTCTCCCTTTGTCTCTTAGCTCATCGATTTGGGACTTCAAGTCTATAAGGGCAGTTTCTGTTCCGTGTAGGGGTCGGAAGCCCGATTGTCTTTCTCCTAATAGGTTGTGTAGTTCCAGGTGCCTTTGAATTTGGATATAGGCAGCTTTATCCAGAATCTTAAGGAGAAACGGTACCGTCGTGATAGGGCGGTAGTTAGTAGGGATGAGAGGGTCTAATGTCTGCTTCTTTAGGAGAGGGAGAACCCAGGACTGTTTAAGGTTGGCCGGGATCGTACCTGAAGCGAAGGAAGCGTTGATCAGTTTAGCAATAAAGGGGGATAATTCTCTGGCAGCGTCTTTTATCAGCTGTGCTGGGCAGATGTCACCTTTACAGTTTGAAGGTTTAAGCGACAGGATAACTTTTTATACTTCCAGGGTGGTCATTTCGGAGAAGTGGAAGGTGTTACTATGCCCCAATGAGTTCTTGGTATGAGGCGGATCCTGAATTTTGAGTGCATTTTTTTTTTGCTTGATTTTATTTTGGAGTGTGATGATTTTATTGGTAAGGGCTTGCTGGATATCCGTACACCAAGGTTTGTCTTTGGTGCAGGTGTCCTGAATGGCAATGGGGGACTCAAGTTCCTTTAGAATCGAGAAGAGCTCTTTCATACTGGAGTTGGATTTCGCTATGCGGTCATCATATGAATTACGTTTTGCCTGGCAGACTTCTTTTTTATACAGTGAGGAGAGAGTGGAACGTTTGGCTTTGTTGTCCGCTGATGGGCAAAGCCTCCAAGCGGTTTCACTCTTTCTTTTTAAGATACGTAGATCTTTTAACTGTGGAGTAAACCATTTGTTTAGATGAGCTTTCGGCTTACTCGATCTAAGCTTGAGAGGGGCCACTTTGTCTAAGGTAGTGAGCATGATGGTGTTAAATTCTTGCACTAGGATACTGGGGCTTAGGTTCTCTGATAGCGCATTAAGGGTTGGTAATATAGCTGGGATTACTTTCTCTAGGGTGATGCATTTTTTATTTCTTGTTAAGCAAGGAGGTGCTGGTGGGGGGGCCGTGGGGTTGGGTCTGGCGGTAACTAAATTAAAGGACACCAGGGAATGGTCTGTCCAGGGTAGGGGCATTATAGATGAGATAGACGTTGTACAGTTACAGTCAGCTATCCAGTCCAAGGTTCTTCCCTTCAGATGCGTAGGCTTATCAACTCATTGAGTTAAGCCGAGTGAGTGAATAGAATTGGCTACCAGTGTAGCATTAGTATCTGTAGTATCATGGAGGCCTAAGTTAAAGTCCCCAAGAAGGATCGATTGAGAGCAAGGTTTAAGGTTATTTGTAAGTAAGATGTGGAGGTCATCTTCGAAAGTGCCTAATGGACCAGGAGGTCTATATAGGAGGTGGATGATAAGGGTTTGGTTATTATTTAGTTGGAGTTTAGCCGATAGCATCTCACAAGAGTGAATCGATTGGGTGGGTACTAGTCTAAGAGAGAGGCTTATTTTAGAGATTATCGCAATGCCGCCACCTCTAGCTCCTACTCGGTCGTGTCTAACTATCGTATAGCCATCAGGGATGGCTAGCATGAGCGCTGGTCCTGCTGCATTATGTAGCCAGGTCTCAGTGACAGCGAGAAAATCAAGGTTGCCTTCTATTATTATGTCGGCAATGTCTAGGGCATGGGCAACAAGCGATCTCACGTTGAGGAGTGCTCCCACAATAGTTGGGGTTTTAGTGACCTCTGTGGCTTGAAGAGGTGGGGTAGTAGACCTATTAGGTGTGTTTAAGATATTACATTGAGTTGGAATAGGTTGTAAAGGTTGTCCGGTATAACACGGTTTGCCAGTTTGCTTGAGGTTGGTTTTGATGTTGCTAGAGGGCAGGGATCTGCGGGTGGGTTCATGCAATTTCGAGAGTCTAGCACGGAGTCGTAAGTTCCTACAGGGAGTGTCGCATGGGTGCGATATCACAAGGGGCTCATGACTCGAGCATACATAGGAGTCAGGAAGGTTAGTGTTGGGGTGTACTGTGGGCTTAAGAGGTGGCAAGGAGTTACATGCGTTGGAATTCGGCATGGTGAGTAGTTGTAGGATAGTCCTCAGTAAGGTTGTGTAAATAGCTGGTAGATACATAATTGTATGGAGGTAACCTGTCTAAGGTACCACGTTAGTAATTACAGACTAGGCAGTACAGGCAATCAAAGGCTCAATGATGCAATACTCAGGTGTGACAGGCTAGGCAGTACAGGCAGTCAATGGCTCAGGAGGCAATACTCAGGTGTGACAGGCTAGGCAGTGCAGGCAATCAATGGCTCAGGATGCAATACTCAGGTGTGACAGGCTAGGCAGTGCAGGCAATCAATGACTCAGAGAGGCATTGCTCAAACATAGTTGACTATGGAGGTCCACAAACAGACAGTGCATGCACTCATGATTCAAGAAGGCATTGCTTAGGTCTGGATAGTTCAGGGCGTGCAAATGCAGGCATTCGGAATCAAGGGCATTACTCACATGCAGATCGGTTGTGTGGTGGATAGTGGATGGTGGATAGATAGCTGCAGTGACCAAAGTATTAAGGGCCAGTGGCAACTTGACTGGGCAGCTTGGAAACGTTAGGTGCACTTATTAAACAGGTAGTGGTCTTACCCGATGGTCTAAGTCACTGGTAGGCACTCGGGAGTGGACCTGTGGAAGCAGGACCTTCATGCTGGTGCTTTCGTTAATGGGCCAGGGGGACTGGCAGAGGCAGAATCGGCACGAAACGGGCACCCAACAGGCCTTAGAATGGCCTTCGAGCTGGCCGCCGGCGTAATCCGCCTGCCGGCGGATCCAGCTGATGAAATTGAGGCTCAGCCTCGGTTTCACGCCGCGCTGCGCCCGGCATGGGCGAGTCAGGCGCCGTGTGTCGCATCATCTCTACCAGAGGTCACAATCGGACTGAAATACCGAAGCACGATTATCTATGCCTGTCTAAGAAGGTTAATCTTATTTAGAAAAAAACGAACAATAACTAGGTAAGACTACAAACAAACGCCTAACCAATATTCAAATGAAATTCCACCTGTCGGATCCCAACTAAATGTGACGGGGAGGACAGCCTCTAGGCTGTGTCCACCCAAAGTATACAGGTCTATGGCCCGCATTACAAGTCAGGCGTTAAGGGTTTAACGGCGCCGTCAGCGCCATTAACCCTTAACGCCTGATTCACACTTTAACGCATGCTTTTTGCAGGCGTTAAAGTCCAAGGCGCTAAGCGACCTTGGTGCTAATTACGGCAACGTAATTTACGGTGCCGTAATTAGCGCCTTCCCCATCCCCATGGGGCAAAATGGGAATGGGAAAGGGCAAATGGTGAATGGGGAATTACCGCCCCACTCACCTTGGAATGGGGCGGTAATTCCCCCATCCACCATGGCAGAATCCGGCATGGACCATGGTGCTAATAGCACCATGGTCCACCGCCTGACTTGTAATGAGGGCCTATGTGTATTTTGTGCAGTGAGCATAGGAAATCTGCACAGATTAGCCTCACACACTTTTCAGGGGTTGATCTACCATCATTCAATTTCACATACAATTTCAAAAAAAAGGCAGGCGAACGCCCACCCACTGTGCGGATGGTGGAATTCCTCACATCTGTGCCCTTTTGACCTTTTTATATGCTCTCCTAATTGCATTGTGGTAACACATGCCTTGCAAATCCAAGTCAGTGTTACTAATTGCATCTCCTGTGTAAGGTTGCAAGGCAGAAAGCAGTGAGGTAGAAATCCAACATGTGCATGCAGGTTTTACCCATCTCTGGAGAGCAACATATAGGGGTACCGGTCCCCATAAGTGGCAGATGTACGCCTTTCCGCTACTGCAGCAGAAACACAATGTGAATACGCAACTGAACACAAACATTGTAAAGCTTGTAATGCAAACGGCTGCCCAAGTATTGCCATCGCACTACTTCATTAGCACTCCCAGTTCTTACAAGTGTGCTCCAACAGAGATCTCCCGTCATGGTCTGTACGTTTTTAGCCCATGTAATTTTGCATTCCTGTACATCTAACTACACGAATACAAGTACCAGAATGCAATATATGAGCCTTAAAGTCGAGTAGTTGAGTATCTCGCGCTAAAAATGGGGCAACTGGGGGGGGGGAGGGGGTGGGGTCCTGTGTTATGGGTTTTACCAATTTCTGGAGTTGGATATACTGCAGAAGAGCCTGTGTGATAGCCGCCTGCTTGTAATCCTGGTGTGATACAGCTGCATAGCCTGTAGGTATCCATAATGTGCATAGAGTTTGCAGTTAAAGGGGAGCAGGGCTAACTGTAGAGCACAGGTGCTTAGTGCTTTTCTTGCGGGTGCTGCAGGTCGGAGGCCTTGCAGCACTCTCGCCGGCTGCCTGTCTTCCTCAGCTGCCGGTCTGTCAGGAACCTTGGAGTACCAGTAGAGCGGTAGCCAGGATAGCAGGTTGAGCCCAGGGGAAATGAGGTGGCCTTGCCCCTAACGAGGCACCCTGCCTGGGCCCCTGCGTTAGACAGTCATCTCTGTGTTTTTCCATGCAGGGTCCCTATGACAGGTTGGCAGCATCTTATCTATCTTATCTATCTATCCATCTATCTCTTCTGATCTTCCCATGGGTAAAACCTGTGGTGCCAAGGATTCTCATAGTGGAGCACGCCCCCCATATTGTCACAGCTGTCGCAATGGATATCAGAACTGTCTGTCCCACTTCCCTCTCCGACTCCTCACCTGATGAGCTGGAATCCGTGGTGTACCTGGGGCTTCTCGGTATTGAGGACAGTTTGAAGCTGATCCCTTCCGCGGTGTGAAGCCACAGCGGCCACATGTGAACTGTGGCCACTGCGGCCCCGTCACCAAAGGCGGGTGAATAGGGGAAAAAGCCAAATGACAAAAAAACCCTTGCTGACATCGATGTGCCGGAGAATCGGCTAGATGGAGTTTGGAAATCAGGAGCAGTCCAGAACAGGCCGAATGTAGGTTTCCGATGAGACAGAGCAATCGGAAGAATCGGTTCAAAAGGAGGGAAGGAAGAGTGGAAAACACAGGTAAGCTGGGGGAGCCTGGACCTAATGCAGACGTGAACGTAAAGGATCCGAGTCCAGCGAAAGAGCAGCGTGAACAAAGGCACGTCGCTAGACAGGAGGAAAAACGAGACCGGGAGAGGAAAGGAACCCCGAAGGGGACAGAGAGGAAACGAAAATACACACAAGCGTACTGCAACAAAGTAAGCAAGCGATAGCTCAAAGTTGCAACACGCCGTCCGCTGGGGAAACGTGGAAGTAATGCTTCCCAGCTACGGCAACGTCACCACGTGAAAAACGTAAGAAAGACTAGACCGCCCCCTATGCAAGGGCAAGAAAGGTGTGTGACAATCTAATGACCACTCCAACAGGACCGTCGCCACAGTCTCCATGCGGTCGGGCGCATAACACATATAGTCCCTCATTTGCATCAGGGAGATGTCGAGCATATCCTCGCCCCATTAGAAGATGGCATCTTCTCCAAGCTGGTTCTTTGACCAATCATTAAACCCTTTTGGTCCTGACCCATTGTATGACCTTGGATCTTTTTTTTTTTTTTACTGTTGTCCCTCTTAACGCGCAGTGGGAAGGAGTGGGATCCCCAAACTCCTCCTTGGCTCTGTTCCTCCCCCACACAAGTAAAGTGTGGTAGACGGGAGGCTCCTGCAATTCAGAAACATCTTTTTACAAATAAATCGTTTTTGAAGAACTTTTGAGAATTTCTTTTAACAAATACGGGGTGGACGTCTGAGCCTTAATTCTCTTGTCCAAAACTCAAAATAAAGGCTGACAGATTTGAGAAGATGGCCAGTGCTATTAAGCAGATGTTGATGGGATTACTAATGAGGAGCAGAGAAGCAGGCTGATCCAAAATGGCTGCCACTGACTCCACACTCTAGGGAGCTGACATCTGCTAACTGGAGGCTCTCTCAGCACATTGCTGCAAGAGGTAGGAAAGCGAGCCAGATCTGATTCTGCCCACACACCTCAACAGCAATCCTGCAGCTGCTCCACTAAGTGGAGGGCACATTTCTGAATGGGACCAGGCTGGCAGGAGAGCCACAGTACACTTCCCATACACCTCCAGGTGCTCACTATCGCACAGGGGAAGCCCCCAACTTCACCACCTGGTGCCTTCCTGCTTGCCACTCTTTTTCACCACTTAGCAAGCCCCGCCTACCTGGTGCCTTCCTGCATGCTGCTCTTTTCCCTACTTAAGGAGCCCTCCAGCCTCTTTTCCTTTGCAGCTGGGGAGCAGGTGTAAGTGGATCTAGGTCATCTGGCATAACCACCACCCACCTTCTTAGCCCTGCCTCTTCCTTCCTGCTCTTAACTCTTAGATCAAGGGCGTCTCTCGCCAGGGCGTCCAAAGTGAAGGGCTGTCAAAGAAAAGGGCAATTCCTGTTTGGACCTGTTTGGACCAGGAGGATCCAGGGCCTGAACCTCTGCTAAGACAGCAGTTAAGCATGTACCAACATGTGTTTACACCCTCTGTCCCCACATGCCATTCCCACCCTCACTCTTCCCCTGTCTTGTTCCCTTGCCCCCCCCCCTCCTTCCCGCACACAGGAATCTGTCCTTATACCTTCTGGTTTCACCATCACCGTCTTGTGGCCAAAGCTGGATTTTACTTTTATGGACTTCATTGATTCACGGTGCGTCACCCTTTCTCAACTCTCATGCTGGACTTCCTTTGCATCTTGTACTCATGGTGGCCCTGAATCATGCTGTTCCCATCCCATCTTCACATGTGTTACTACCGACTTCTGCAGTTGTATTCACTCTCCCCTCTTGCTTCTCCACTCTTTTTGACTGCTTACTCTCTGTTCTCTCCTCCCCTCCCCCTTTTCCTATCTCCTCCCCTCCTCTCCTTACTTTCTCCTACGCACTTATTCTATCAGAATTGTCCCTGGACCTACTATGATAGCAACCTCGTCTGTCGCTCTCCCTTCCCCTTACTGTTCCCCCCCTCCCTCCAGCACTATCTGAAACGTTGTCAGGCCCAGTACGATAGTCGCTTGTTTTGTTCCACCCCTCCCTTTCTGCACCCCTCTCCCTCACCTTTTGTTTTTCTCCGGCTCTGCCAGAAATGTCGTCAGGCCTAGTACGGTAGTCACCTGTCTGTTTCCCATTTTCTTCCCACTCTCCCCCTCCCTTCCTTATCTATGTCTTAGCTCTTGCACTATCTGAAATGCCGCCTGGCTGAGTACGATAGTTAATTTCACATTCTTATTGTTCATGGCCCGTAACAATGTCATTGTATTTTCCCTTGTTCCCTCCCTTGAAGCGCTTTGAAACACATTGTTTATAGGCGCTATATAAATAAACTATCATATATCATATCACCAAATTGACAGCAGCAATATTTGATATGTTCAGAGAAATGGTGGCTTGAAACAACACAATTAGTTGTTGGGGGCATCCAAAAAAAATGTTCTTCCAAGAGCAGAGAGCTGTTGCACTACATTGCCCATAATCTTGCACATCGACTTGACTCTGCTGGTTGGGGCTGATGGGAGTTGTAGTCCAATACATCTGGAGAGCCAAAGGCTGCAGACGCCTGTCCTACTTTAGACAAAGTGCTTTATCTGTCACTGGGTGTTGACATTTCCCCCAAACCCTGACCTCCTTAAGCAGTGTTTGACTGGTTAGCCAGAAAGTCTGGTAAAAGTGAACAGCGTCAGCAACAGACTGAAAGGACCCCGTGTTTTGTTATTGCTCAAGCGCCTGTCCAAGGGTCTACAAATATGCAACATCGTGCCGCAAGCCATATGAACAGGACATCAAGTCCTATGTGAGCAGTCCCCTCCCTCAGTGCCTCAACCCTTCCCCACCCCACCTGAAGTATGGCCTCCCCACCCACCCACATGAGGAAACTAAAATGGCTAACCAGGTTTCCGTGCTAAATGGAAGGACGAACGGAGGACATTCGCCATCTGCTGCCTTTCCAAAGCTGAAATACGAAGAAGCGAAAATGCAAATGCAATCATTTGAAGGCGCCTTTCTAAACCTGCTCACCAAGGCACTTTTCAAGTCCTATTTCCAGGTGGAGTGATTGCTTTTTAATATATTTTAGTTTTACCAGCAGGCGCTCTGCACCGGAGCATGGCGCAAACCACGTAGGCTTGGTCCTTATCCAATGACTTCATTCGCCCCTGGATCTCGCGCCTCCACCTCTCAAGCCCTTTGGCTCTTCACCTTTGTTTAGAGCTTAAAGGCCATGGCTATTTGATTTCTTCTTTTTGTCTTTCTGTGTAATGCGGGGATTTAGGTGACAGCGCTTAGATGGATGGTGTCCATTTGGCTCCATTGATTCATTGATTTCCCCCCAGGCCCTATTAGTCACAGTCAAGCTTTGGAAGGTTGACATTCCCAAATCTCTCTGGGTGGGGTGTGGAGATATGACCTTATCCCCTTCCAGGGGGAGGCAAAGGGGGTGGGGGCATTCGGTATTTTGTAAAGTCCTGATTTAAGCATGCATCGGTCTAACAGTGGCAGCCTCTTTTGTGTGTGTTTCCATCAGTGGGGTGAATTGAATTGATATTTTATTTATATCGCGCCCATACACAAGTGTTTCAGGGGGGTGGGGGGTTCGACCTTGGGGAGGATACAAGTTAGATGGCGATGCTTGCTTGGATGTATACGTTTTGGCCGTGGCACAATTGTTTGCGGTCGTGGTCAATTTGGCCGCAAAACTAATTTTGCTGTTGCCAAATCCATCCTAAATAAACCCCCTCACCCATCCCCACACACACCCCCCTACCCACCCCTACTTACCTTTTTGCCGTCCGTGCATGTTTTTACCCAGTGGTGTCAGATCCATCCTTCCTAATCGGGTCGGATTCGACGCTGCAGGGTCCGCTTTTCTTTTTTACGTCCTCAGTCTCCAGTCATTCGGAAACGGGGAACACCATTGCCACCCCCAAAGGCAATCACTACCAAACATGGGGAGCTGGGGACACACCTGCATCCCCTGCTCCCCATGTTTGGCAGTGATTACCTAAATTGGTCGTTTCCGAACGACCAAATGGTACTGGCCGAATTCGGCCAGATGTACCAAACGGTCAATTAGAAATGATCAATTTGGGTAATACTGCATGCTTGACTTCAGGCCCGGCCTTTACTCTGGCATCGCCCGGGTGAACCAAAATGCAGTACCCTAATACCACCCCCCACCTCACGGGAAGGCGCGGACTTTCTGTACTGGAGCTTTTTGCTTAAACAGGGTGGCGCCAGCCCCTGGCTAGAGAGGGCTGAAGCCCCCCACGTTGAGGAGGCTGCAGGCAGAAGACACCACTCTGCCTTGATGTACGAGTGCTAATCCCTGGGCTCCGATGGGAAAGGACTGCTACCAGCGTTCTATTGGATTTCTCACCTGCAAGAGCAGCCACCCCCAAATCCCCCCAAAAACTCTGTGGAAATCGATTCTCAAAAATATTACATCATGGTCTGAGTTTCTCAAACCTCCATCCTACTTTGCCTATCAAAGCATCGTTTACTGCAGTTTCTTATTGTCCGGGAAGCATGGAGTCATCATACACCGCTCATGGTCTCTATTTGTAGATGATGGTCCACGAGCTGTTGATCGGGTAAATGGTCTCCTTTCGTGTAGTAGACACCTTCTGCCTTGAGATACCCAGATTAAAGCTATTGAATTCCAGAGGCAGTAGCTTCCCTCAGAAAGCTGCCCAATCCTGGAATGCCCTACCCCTAGCACTTAGAGTTGACCAATCTTACCTGAGCTTCAGGCGCAATGCACTAAACAGGTTGCGCTCCAACAACATATGACCTATCTACAACCCATCAGTATTGTATGTACTTGTATAGAACCCATGATCTATGTCCTATCTGTATTATATGCACCTGTATAAAATTACCTTAACGTATCACGATACATATATCAGCCTATATGTTTCGCCCTATATCTGTCTTTGTCATTTTAACTATTTCATTGTGTAACCATACCCTATGTATCAAGCTTTAAGTTTTCTTACAATGTTTGCGCTCAGTTACCTCCGGGTCCGGTGCGCCCTACAAATCAATAAACAAACATGTTAAATCTTTACAATTTGTAGTTTCCTTTTGTTTTCCCAATGTGCACACCCATTAGGGTGGCAGCGGCACCCCCCAACTTAAGCCAAACGCTCCTCCCAGGGCGGAAGAGCTGATCACTTCATTTGCGCGCCGCCGTCGCAAAGCGCGGCGGAGACATTTATTTTACACGGGGCGCCGTGCCCGTTGCTGCGCCCGCACAAAGGAGACTTTTAAGGTCTCCTTCATGCTTGCGTGGGCGGAGGCTATGGTGCCCTATGTAAATGATATGAATTTTGGTGCCCTGGGCGATGGACCATGCCGCCCATGCCTAAGGCCAGCCCTGCTTGGCTTGGAAGCCCCATCATAAAATGCCCTGCACTTGTATGGAAGAGAAGCTAGCTTGGGGCCGCTCTGAGCCATGGGAACCTAAAGGGAGAGCTCATCCACTGCAGAGGTCTACGTGATGACGTTCCTTACTTTTCTTGTGTGAAAAAGCAGCTAGCCGGCGGGCATTCAAGAACGCAAACATGGGCAACCGAATGCCAAAATTGGGGGCCTATCAGCTGCAGATTCACCTCTTACTAAATTACAGAATTGGTGCATGGCACAATACCCGGTTTCAATCGCGCTTTGTATGCGCGGGCATGCTTATTCAGGGGGTACCCTCAATGCTCTTCCTGTGCATTGCACCAGCAGCAGAGCCTTGTTCCCTGTGACATTTCCTTAGCCTATAGCAGCTGAGAGCTTGGGCGGTCTCTCTTCTGGTTGCCATGGCACCTTTCAACACTCCTCCCCATTTGCGAGACTCTTAGTGCGCGCATTTGGTAGTGGGTAGGCTTTGTGGGTGTTTTTACTTTGCTGTGATTTTGTTAATACCTTTGAATGAAAGTCTTGTTGCGTGAAGATGAAGAACAGCAGTGCTAGTAGATATAGCCCCTAAATCGAAGGGGGAGCGCAGTGCACCCTCTAGTTGGAAGGACCTACAAAGCCTTGGACTCTATAGTCTGTTTCATCTTCTGAGCCACTGGGTATGGCCATGATGCCAACAGGACGCCGGCCAATACTAATGTGCCGTCTCGCCTTGTTTGCCCCAATCAAAAGGTCTAGAATTTGATGGATCAGAGACCAGGTGTGTGGTCCCATGCAGTCCTATCATGATTCCTTCATCAGTGGAAGCGTCCGATTGGTTGGGTTTGAATGGTCGCCCTGATTGGTTCAAATATGCTGCCAAAGTCTTTCTACGGGCTCATCTTATCACCTCTCCAGTGTCACCAGAGTGGGATCTTGGGGTACATGAGGGTATTAAGGTGGAGTCTGGCAGTACCCAGATTTAATACATGTCCTGTTGATGGTAGTGGTGCTTCCTCGTGCAGTGTATGTCTCACCCTCAAACTTTAAGCTGCTGGTCAACGTTTTACGCTCTCCTACTCCACTTAGGTGAGAGCTTCCAGATACATGTATGTATTTGGGGATTTGGGAGGTGTGGGGGGGCACGGATCATTGAGGGCCTGGGGGCAGACACTGTTTCCTGGGACCTTGTCCCTATCCCTAACACTCGCAGACCTGTTACTTTTCCTATCTCCACTCCGGTTTGCCCTCTACCTTTCCCCACTAATTATTTGCACCTTCCCTCTCTCTGCAGTGCTTTGAAGTGGCCGTAATGTGGGGTTAAGCGCTATACAAGAATCCCCCATACATCGCATTCTGGAAAGAATTCTGCTTTTTGGTTACAGAGGCCTACCTTGTGGGCCAGGATGGCTTTTCAGGCCTGCCTTATCAAAGAGCCATGCATTTGGCGTTGATGATCTGGCCAGCCTTGTGTATTTTCAACCTATAATGTTGTGATGGTATTTGCGAGCTCCCCATCACCACGTTCCAGGTCCTCAAGACATACCTTTGGAGAACAGGGACGATTCCCCGACCTCTGGTCCATGCACTCAGTCCTCAGGGTCGGACTTGAAATACTGTTCATTAAGCACATGCCATTGTTATCTGCAAAACAGTTTACTTTTTCCCCCTGCCTGCATGCGCGCACTTTTATTATTTTAATCTACGTTTTCGCATAGATCCTATTGATGCATATGTGGGGTTTGTCATTTTCTCTTCTTGTTCCCACCCTCTGGAATTCTATTGCCATTCCCACATGATTCCTTTGATACTGACCTCTTTGTCAAGTCTTTATCCTGGCCTCTGTTCAAGGTCCACATTTTTAGTCTGGGCTGTTAGGCTGCGCTATAGCGCCACCTCGAAGCCAAAACTGTTGCATTAAAGTACAGATGGGGAGAAATGGCATATGAGGAGGGACAGAACTTGTCTGTGTGGTTATTTGCCCACCCAGATCTTGCCCCTCCCTGCCCAAAACATCATGTTATGGGCACTCTTTGAGCTTTAACCAAACCTTACTATCAAACTTTGCACTCAAGTGCCTGCCAGTTTTTTTCAAAACCGTCTTGTGGGACTTAATGTCTAAATTGGAGTTGTAAAGGAGCTTCTGATACAATAAAAATGTGTCAACCAGGTCTGCCTTCAGCCACTCTATTAATAAGCACTATGTGTGTCCTTCACTGGAGTTCTGTTAAAAATAAGCATTGGCAAAGCCAACATTTTTAGCTTGTGTGTAAGTATTGGGCATTTGCTGAGCACTGCTAATAGATGCCCGATGTGACGTGCGAGTCATGTTGCGCGAATGCGCGAGCCTCGTTCGGGCTCCGCGCATGCGCAGTTAAATAAAGTGCGCCCGTGCCGGCAGTTACGGCCGGGACGCGAAACGGCCAACACCGTGTCCCGTGTGTTCCTGTGTGAATGTGCGCAGGAGTGCATGCAGGCCTGCCTGAGGCACGGGCGGCCACACAACATCATGGCGACGAGGCGGGACACCAGCGGGCGCAGAGTGAATGCTTTTATTTTCATAACGCTGCACCGCGGTATGTTACGAACCCGGCGCGAACACAAGGGAGGTGTTTTCATGCTTCGTAGACAGCAGTAGCGGCCTGAAAAGGTGCTCGTGCGTTGCTCTTTACCTGAAAAGCCTATCACAACCGAATTTTTGGAAACCCTGCAGTCTTCACCAAACAGGAGGACTGTACCTCAACTAGCCGCCACCACCCAGGGGCAGCTGGTGCAACATTCAGGCAACCCGGAGGTTCAAGGACCATGCAGTGTTTCAAGATACGTCCAATAGTCATCCAAGGCAGGTTTGCGGCCTCGAACCCACCACAAGGTGCCTGTGCGACCTGTGAACATGGCAGAGAGCGACGGCGAACAAGAGGCAGCGAGAGTGGTGGTAAGGAGGCAACAAGGGGCGTTACTTCCCATGCAAGAGTTCGACACGACGGGCCCCCCTTCCAAACTAGGCCCGAGGTGGCTGTTGTGGATCAAGAAATTAGACATGTACTTTACTGCGACGGGGGAAACCGATGACGACGCAAAGAGAGCCACCCTGTTGTACTCTGCGGGCATGGACGTATTACGCATCGGAGTCCCTGAATCTACAGGTAACAACCTATGACGCCGTCAAAGCTGCTCTTGAGAACTACTTTATCCCGTTATCCAATGTGGACTACGAGAGATTCCTGTTCTGCGGCGAAAAGCAGCGGGAAGAGGAGTCACTCGACCAGTTTTGCGCTCGCCTGCGTCAAATGGCTACAACTTGTCGGTGGGACAATGAGGAATCCATGGTTCGAAATCAGGTCCTCCAAGACTGTGGCTCAGGCAAGTTACACAGGCAAGTTTTGAGGAAGTTGTTTGTTGGACTCTACAAAAAATTCTGGACAGCGGCAGGACGTATGAGCTGGCGGAGTCAAGGGCTGCCAAAATGGATGCCGCAGTGCGCCCGGGAAAAGTGGAGGAGGCTTTTGCCATTGGCAAACAGGGGGCGCCAAAGGCTAAGTGGGTCCAAAGGCGCCAGGACACGGGGTCGGTGCAAGGGGCGTCATCTGTGTGCCAGTACTGTGGATATGACCTTTCACACTCCGAAGAGTGTGCAGCCAAGTCGAGAACATGCGGCAGATGCAACAGTCCTGGTCATTATGCACGGATGTGTCGTGCTCCTGCCCCGGTGATCGTACAGAGGGGCCCCGCCAGGGAGCTTGGCGGAAGTTCAAGGAGACAGAGGAGCGTTGCCGTACTAGAGCAGGAAATGCAGAGGCTCAACTTGGCAGAGGAAGAGGAGGAAGAGGAGGTGTTCTTCATTTCAAGTTTGTCCACGGGGGCGAGGAAGAAGAGGCAACCGAAGTGTGTTGTGGACATTCAAGGGGTGCCGACACAAGTACTGGTAGACACGGGAGCCTCGGTGTGTATACTGGTGTCCGACCACTACCAGTCCATACCGGGCCCACCGGCGCTGGACGTTTCAACAGCGAAAATATTCACGTTCGGAGGAGATACACCGCTCCCCATCAAGGGCGTTTTCGTGGCGCAGGTGTCCAGAGAAGGCAAGACCATCAAAGCTTGTTTCTTTGTCACAGACGTGAGCCCTCACTCTCTATTCAGTTGTGCAGCTTCTGAGGCCCTCGACCTGGTGCATTTCGCATGGGAAGTTTATCAAGTCGACATAGAGCAGTTACTGGGCTAGTTCCCAGGCATTTTCGAAGGTGTGGGGAAACTGAAGGCTCCTCCGGTACGTCTGCACATAGATGACACTGTCAGGCCTACGGCGCTCAAGCATCATAGAATCCCGTTCCACCTCAGGGAAAAGGTCGAAGAGGAGCTTCGGTCGCTGGTGCAGATGGACATCATTGAGAGGGTGGAAGGCCCTACGCCCTGGGTCTCACCCATTGTGGTAGCCCCCAAGCCGAAGCAGCCTGGAGCGGTGCGTATATGCGTAGATATGCAGCTCCCCAACGCTGCCATCAAGAGGGAGAGACCCATCACACCCACTCTGGATGACATTATAGGCGAACTGTAAGGCGCAAGAGTGTTCTCAAAGCTAGACTTGCGAGCGGGCTACCATCAGCTTGAACTCCACCCAGACTCCAGATTCATTACGACGTTCACAACGTATGAAGGCCTGTACCAGTTCAAGCACCTGAGCTTTGGCATTTCCTCAGCTGCCGAAGTCTTCCAGAACACCATCAGGGGGGCGCTGGCGGCCCTAAAAGGTGTTTTGAACATGAGTGATGACATTCTAATGTTCGCAGAATGTGAATCGGAACACATGAAGAGACTGGAGTGCACACTAAAGAGGTTGGATGATTTGGGACTCACCTTACATCGCGAAAAGTGCAAATTTTTCAAGGACAGGATTGGGTTCTTCGGATTCATCTTCCATGCCAGCGGTGTGTCTCCGGATCCGGCAAAGATTAAAGACATTTGTGAGGCCGACGCGCCCCAATCCCCTACCGAGGTGAGGAGTTTCTTGGGGATGGTCAATTACTGTGGGTGCTTTATCAGAGGGTTGGCCTCTCTGTCGGAACCCCTCAGGGCGTTGACCAGGAACGATGCCGTGTGGACATGGGAGAGGGAGGAGCAAGAGGCCTTTCAGCGCCTCAAGAATGCCCTGTCGGATGATGACACCATGGCGTATTTCAACCCATCAGTTGAATCAGAAATTGTTGTAGATGCGAGTCCTGTGGGTGTTGGTGCAGTGCTACTACAGCCAGACAAAAGAGGGGAAATGAGACCCATCGCGTATGCAAGCAAGGCGCTCTCTGACACTGAAAGTCGCTACTCGCAAATTGAAAGAGAGGCTCTAGCTATTCTGTGGGGCTGTCGCCACTTTCGGCTATACATTCTGGGCAAGCCTGTGGTGGTCGTGACTGACCATAAACCGTTACTGCCCATCCTGGCGGGAGTATCATCTAAGCCGCCTCCCAGAATCGAGCGGTGGATGCTGGCCCTGATGGAGTATGGGGTGAGGCTCGTGTAAAGGCCAGGCACCAACAACCCGGCGGACTATCTGTCGCGTCACCCCAACAAGGGGAGTGGGGACCTGAACGAGGTGGTGTCGGAATGCCAAGGACTATTGGATTGTTCTAAGGTGAGTGCGCACTACCTGTTGTTGGTAGATTGATCTTCTTGATCATCAACTTACTTTTACTAAATTCAGGGTGCAAACCCGCTGTGAGGAGTGCCTCCATGGAATGGCACTGTGGGAGACTGTGTTCAATGACCTTGGCCGTGAAGCCAGCGGTGCGGGCTGCACTCCTATAGCCACTAGTAAGTGGAGTCTTTAAACTTCAGGTACGTAATCTTTCAAAAAGACAAACAAAAAGAATCTCTTTTCAAGTGTGGCTGTATTTTATTCCTAACTCTCATGAGATCTTAGGTCTCTTATTCCTGCAGATGCCTATACGGGTGGCCAATGCATTTCGGAATAAATTCCTTCATCAGGGCCTGGTAAAAATAAATGCAACACCCATTTAAGTTGAAAAATCACCAAAGAGTTAAAGAGAACCCCCATTTTAGACCCAATGTTGTGTATCCATTATGCGCCAGATTGAAAAGAACCCCATATATTTCACATATAAGAGCACAGTTCAGAAATGCGCGTGTGTATATATATCATTAGATAAAGCATTCCATAGACATTACATTATATCAGCATGTAAGTACAAAAGAAAAGTACATACGGTTAACGATGGAAGTGTGTAAAGACAGCCCAGCGATTTGGAAACAATAAACAAGATCAGAAAAAACAAAACGAAAGGAAATCAAGAGTTAGCAATCACTCTTTACATTAAACGCTATCTGTGTTTATCTTCCGTTCTAGCACAAAGAAAATTAAATCTGACCTGGTTTCCTAGTGAACTTGTATGCCAGCGTTTGTTTCGCTAGTCGTGTAATCACTCAGCTTAATCTGGTCTGTGAATACATGGTAGACTCGTGCTCGTCACAAATCCTATAGAAGACATAAGAACGAGTATCTTTAGCCTATCTAATGGCTCAGCATTACAGAACAACGCAGAGCGTTGTACTTCGCTTACCTTGTGTCAAATCACAGTGCCACGAAACTTGCAGAGAATCGCGGGTGCGCGCGTTCCTCTGTATGCTCAGTTGTTAAAAGTTACCATGGTAACTTGATCATGTTAAACAAGGAGGAAACGCCGGTGCACACGGCGGCCATGTTGTAATGGACTCGATCACTTAAACGGTCAGTAAAACAATTGAGCACAGCAGCCTAATGATTACCTTTCCACTATTGCAGGTCGCTCTATATTTAAATGAAAGTACTGTGATTAATTTCTCTAAACAACTTCTGTTAACAATGTGTATGTCTACACTTTTTACGTTAATTTATGTCACAAATCATGCTTCAAACCTTTAGTTTATCTGATAAATTTGGTTCAAGCATATTCCAAATCTAAATACCCTATATTTGACACGTGGTCTACTCCATTGTTGTGTAGAATGCGGTTCTGCATAATCTGTCATGTGAATGTACATAATGAAAGAAAAATTAGTCATGGATACAATTACAAAAAACAACTCAAATCAAACTCTCCATTAATTCCATCCGGTGCTAGGGAATCCAGTTTGTCAATCCAAAAAGCTTCCTGTTGAGCCCTCCATTTCTTCATATCCTTGTCACACTTCCTGGCGGATTGTAGCTCTAGTACTGCGAATTTCAATTGCGTCACAGAGTGCCCCTTTTCTTTAAAATGTCTTGCTACTGCTGAAGTCAAGTTGTTGTTTCGAATGCAGGACTTATGTTCGTTTATCCTCACTCTTATTTTCCGTGATGCCAAGGACTACTCTGCCACGTCCTGGAAGGGGCATTGCCAGTGGCGCTATCGAGACTCACCATCGCAACGGAGTCATCCAAGGATGAGGTGTTCCACATCATCAAGGCGGCGGCGAGGAGTGGTGACTGGAAAGCTGTGCTAAGGGACAACTCCAGGCGGCAGCTAGAAGCCCAGAAGGACCTTCAGGCGCTCTGGAAGGTGAGGGATGAGTTGTCCATTTCGGATGATGGGCTGCTACTGAGAGGGAGACAAATTGTGATTCCGCAAGCCTTGAGGAATCGCGTCCTGGAGTTGGCACACATCGGGCACCAAGGGGTCGTCAAGACGAAGGCGAGGCTCCGTCCGAAGGTGTGGTTCCCCGACCTTGAGGGGATGGTAGAGCGCTTTGTGGGAAGGTGTCTGCCGTGTCAAGCCGCGGCTCCTGGGGACAAGGCCGCACCGATTTGGTCGATGGAACGAAGCGAGAAGCCCTGGGGAACTGTGCACGTGGATTTTGGATCGACTGGTCGTGGCATGTACTTTTTAGTGGCCGTGGACCAATGGTCACGATACCCGGAGGTGGAGGTGTTGGAACACACCTCGACTGAATACACCACTAGGGCCCTGGACAAAATGTTCGCGACCCATGGGTTCCCGGAAATATTATGCTTGGACAATGGGCCCCCGTTCACAGGCAGTATTTTCACCACCGGAGAGTATCCCTTCTGTGGCCTCGCGCCAATGGGTAGGCCGAAAGGTTAATGCGCACTTTGAACAAAGTGCTAAGAATTTCCACTCACGGAGGGGAGGACCTTCCCAAGAAGCTAGTGGAATTCTTAAGAGAGTACAGAACCAACCCACACCAGTCCACGGGGTAGCCCCCGCTGAAGCGCTGTTCGGACGCTGCCCCAGAGGCATGATACTGGAGATCGAGGGCCGCGGGCCAGGCTTCATTGACAACAAGAAGGTCAGAGAGGATTGCATGGCACGAAACCAGCGAGAAAGCGAAAGAAGGGGTCTACAAGACAAAGAGGTACGTGTGGGGGATGCGGTGCTGGTCCGTAACCTCCACCCCAAGGGCAAGTTGTCATTGCCCTACGAACCCCACCCCTGGAGAGTCACCCATGTAAAAAGGACCATGGTGACGGCAGCCTGTGCCCGTGGCACAGTCACTCGCAACAAGTCCTTCTTTAAGCGAGTTGACACTTCAGAGGATACGAGTGAGCCGAGCGAGAGCAGGGTTTCCGAGGAAACCCCAGAGGGTCGAAATGGAGGACATCCAGAGGGAGCCGGGCTCAGCTGAGGATGGCCTCCGTGGAGCTGCGCCAGAGATGTCCAGGTACCCGGTGAGGAGGGAGCGCCGACTGCCCTCATACCTCAAGGACTATGTCCTGGACTCAGGAGACTGAGCCGGGGTGTGTGAAGTCCTTTCTTTGGGAGTAAGAAAATGTTGGGGGGGGGTGTTCCAAGTTTGAACTGTTATTTCTACATATGTTGGGTTTGTGTTTTCGTTAAAGAAAAAAAGGGATGTGTCGTGCGAGTCACGTTGTGCGCATGCGCGAGCCTCGTTCTGGCTACGCGCATGCACAGTTAAATAAAGTGCGCCCGTGCCGGCAGTTACGGCCGGGACACGAAACGGGCAAGACCGTGTCCCGTGTGAATGTGCGCAGGAGTGCATGCAGGCCTGCCCGAGGCACGGGCGGCCACACAACACCCAGGTACTCGCACCATTTTGCACCTGCTGCCATCGATGGCCCGTTAATAGCACCACAGCAGTGCCAGGCAAGTGCCTTTCCCATGCCTGCATAAAAGCCCAAACGGTTGGCATTGCCAATGCGTGTTTTTATTCCGTGCCAAGTCGCCGCAATGGCAGTCTTAGGCTTGTCGGAGTGTAACCCTATCCAGACCTTAGTCTGTGGAATGACATGTCTGGTACAGATACAAGAATGGGAAAGGGGGGGGGATACGGGTCTGTCGAATGTGCTGTGTATACCGCACGCCAGTCCTGTTAACATGTAGAAAGGGTGTGTTTATTCTAATGTGTACAGGATTGCTTGGAACGCGTCACGAGGCCGATTTGGAGAATAGGAACATGATTACATCATCTGATGGCCGAGTTGAACAGAGGGCGTAACCGCATTTTCCATCCGACTAGAAACCAAATGCTTGAGAAAATGTCCGCCGTAGCTGAGATTCTCGGCGAGCGAAGCATGTGGCCTGTGCTATGGGGCCCGGTCCAAGCTGCCGCCAAGGCCGGCCGCTTTCCGAGGGGAGTGTTTGGGATGGGTTCTCCAGGGCGTGGGAGCATCTGTGCTCCGCTCATAAGGTCGCATTCCTCCTCTGAAAGGGCCCCCTTTATCCAGAGGCCCTGTTACCATTGACCAAGTACACTTATCTACAGGAATGTCTGTTTAGGGTTCCGAGTGCTGACACGTGCACATTGTAAACTAGCCCAGCATTTCAAATGTTTCCATCTTCACAACTGGCAGCACAGTGAAAAGAGATTGCTGCAATTTAGAGCATGCCGCCTTCTCCTTAAAGAACGTGTAGATTGCAGCCACTAACTATCAACAGAAGCCTGGATTTCAAGCTTTTCCTTTATTGTACTCTGTTTTGACCTAGCTAGCCAATCAGCAAGCTTGGAATGGAGGCGTTAACCACCTGTAAAGGCACTGGGCAAAGAGCGATGGACAAGCTTTGTTATGGGAAGCAAGAGAGACCATTCCTGGATACCTCGCACTGAGCATATTTTGAAAAAAGGAGTAATATCCCAAGACCTTAACTGGACATTACACGAAGGCAGGCAATTACGCCGAGAGCCACTAGGCCCGACAGGACCCAAGACTGGGAGCAATCGGAAACCCATCATCCTAGAAAGGAACCCCACCTGGGACCCCAGAGCCCTCTTACCTAAAACATAGCCCTGCTAAAGACCTTAGAGGGCGAAACACGTGTCGGGATGACCACCACTAAAGACTAAATGTCTTCGCCTAAATAAATAACACTAAACCCACCAAAATACTGTGTGAATATTCATTCTTTTTTTCAAAATATGCTCAGTGCGAGGTATCCAGGAATTGTCTATTTTACTATACCAAGGCGTTGTGGGCACTACCTCCAACCACCTGTGACCTTGCAGAAAATAATCACCAGATCACCAAAAGTCAGAGCGAAGTGCGGCAGTGTTCATATCCTAACGCCCACCAATCTTCCATCGTTATGGGAAGCCCCAGGCGGGGCTGGCTTCCCCTGTGTGCACCTGCACAAGCTCTGATGGCTCCAGAGTCCTTAACATCGGCTCTGCACCAACCTGGGCAGGCTCTAGCGCTTCATTAGTGGACCAGAAGCCAAATACAATCTCATCCACTTAAATTCTAACAAATGCAAGCCTTCAAAACTCAAAAGGAAAAACACACACAGGAAATGTGTTCTAATAGTCGCTTGTAATGGAACCTGGAAAATGAAGTTCAAGTTGATGCGGAGACGCTAAGATTAGAAGATTCTGCCTGGACCGGCGACTTGCCAGCCAAAAATCCATGGTAAACCTCCCAAGCTTAGTATCCTTCTGCCAGCACGTATGCAGGCGCTTTGCGTAGAACACAATGTTTAAGGCTCCTCCCTTTGGGAACTCGCTAGCAATTCAACTTTGCTTAGAACCTGACTGGCTGATATTTCTCAAAGCACTGAAGACCAGCCATTCGGCTCAGCCTGTAACTCGGGGAGCGATCTTCACCTTTGGATAGATTGATCTGGTTATTCTCGTGCTCCCCAGCAGTCATGGGGCCAACCCAGCACGCAACACATATACTTAATAAAATACATAAAGGTGATCCACCAGTTGCACAATATAGACCAATCTGCCCCATCCTTCCCTGTTTTTTAAACATGTGTAGGGGACAGGGTGGAGATGGACTGGCCTATTGGGAACTCTGGAGATTTCCTGGTAGGCCTCTGCACCATGGACCTCTTCTGTGTGGTATTTCCAAATTTGCCCATTGGAAAAGTGTTAGACTTGCTGAAAATGTGTAATATATGGCCACTTTGAACATTATTTCCAGGGCCTCTTTAGGTTCCCAGTCATGATTTCCAGGGCCTCCTTTGGTTCCCAGTCATGATTCCCAGGGCCTCTTTGGGTTCCCAGTCATTATTTCCAGAGCCTCTTTTGGTACCCAGTTATTATTTCAGGGGTCTCGTTTGGTTCCCAGTCATTATTTCCAGGGCCTCTTTTGGTTCCCAGTCATTATTTCCAGGGCCTCTTTTGGTTCCCAGTCATTATTTCCAGAGCCTCGTTTGTTTCCCAGTTATTATTTCAGGGGTCTCGTTTGGTTCCCAGTCATTATTTCCAGGGCCTCTTTTGGTTCCCAGTCATTATTTCCAGGGCCTCGTTTGGTTCCCAGTCATTATTTCCAGAGCCTCGTTTGGTTCCCAGTCATTATTTCCAGAGCCTCGTTTGTCTCCCAGTCATTATTTCCAGAGCCTCGTTTGGTTCCCAGTCATTATTTCCAGGGCTTCGTTTGGTTCCCAGTCATTATTTCTAGTTCCTCTTTTGGTTCCCAGTCATTATTTCCAGGGCCTCTTTTGGTTCCCAGTCATTATTTCCAGGGCCTCTTTTGGTTCCCAGTCATTATTTCCAGGGCCTCTTTTGGTTCCCAGTCATTATTTCCAGGGCTTCTTTTGGTTCCCAGTCCACCCCTGTTAATACTTTAAAACTTGCTGCCATCTAGTCCAGGCAGGCTGAAGAGCTTGCTTTGTACATAGTTTCTCTTTATTGCACATAGTTCATCATTGCCTTGCAGATGGAACCCTGTCCACAGTCGGTGAGATCATAGAATGGTACAAGAGTAGAATGTGATGATTTGATCCAGTGGCAGATAGAGGCTGGTAAAGGATGTGGGAGGCCCTTTTATGCTTGTATCCAAATGAAGGTATTTACTTACATTCAGCTCACAATGGCTTCATTATGGTGTTGTGGCTTTTGGGGGCCCATTTTAACATCATGGTGGTGTTTGGTGGGTTTCCTTGGAGTGCACCAGCAGGGTGCGTGTGTTACATTTGGAGACAAAGAAATACAGCCTGGTGTTTAATAGCTGCCAATTATAACGAGACAGCCAGCCAGCAGGGAGCTGAAACACTAAACCTGTGCTGAAAAGCAGTCAAGCCTTTTACAGCAAGGTGCTAATGTTGAGAAACAGCAGTAAACGGGTACTGCAGAAGCCTCAGGCAGGCAGGCGGCACCCTGAACGGCTTTAGCAAACTCAGCTTGTAACGCACGCGCTGCAAAGCACCACATTTAAAGTTCAGAATGACAGGCGCATATTGCAGGGTCACAAGAAAGCGGACTACTAACATGGATGTAGTTGGTGGGGGGCCCCCCTTGAGGCTTGGGGCCTTTTTCACCTGAAACGGTTCAAAGGTCCTAATGGTCAAAGTGGGCTTGCAACCAATTGTCGAGGACATTCTTAGCCATTTATGTGATTGGATGAGTGTCTTCTTCTTTAGCAATTCAGAGGACTCTGAATGGAGCAGTCAACACTTTGAACGGGCTGCGAGGATAGCTCAGGAGCAACACACTTATCTTTTTTTAATCTTTTTTTTTTCTTCAGTTTGTTACAAACTTTCAAAATACAGCTATTTCCATCTCTCCTCCCGTTAAAACAAACATTTCATTACATTTCAATGAATGTTCAAGTTTTCCAACTTTTCATTTGCAGTCCATGTCTCCAGACTCATCAAGTGACGAGATAGTTCTCCTTTGCTTATTTGTTACACACAATTGAGGTTTTTATTTCCATGTCATCCTTTATTATCAGCTTACTTCCTTGGTCCAAATAGAAGGTCCGTGCATAAATACGGCTTGTATTTGTTCCATCTGAGAGCATCGACCGCCAATCTTCACCGGACATAGATGGTCTTTCTGATATAAGCATCCTCAGGGCCCTGAGTGCTGGGCAGAATAAGGTTAAATGTTTTAGAGTTTAATCAGCACTATTACATAATATGCACTGAAGATCTAATGGCAGGTTGTTTTTTCTCACATTTCATCTGTTTGGTTTCAAATAAGTTCAACTGACATTTCCTAAATGTCACTCTGATACTTATTTGGGAACTTCTCCTAATAGCTTGGTAGCTCATCCAAGGCTTTGGTCTCATGAGCAACATTCTGCATTCATTTGTGTCCTGATCTTTGTTAAACAGTGTCCACCCAATCTTGAATCCACAAATTCCTTTGAACAGCATTCGGATTCATTTGCAGTGTATCTGTGTCAAGTTCGTCTAAAATGTTTTCACATCAATCTACCCATTGACACAGAATAGTATCCTCCTTACTACCACTTGAATTGTGTACTATATTAAATGGTGGTGAACGGTCTTTAGCCGTTATTTGTCTGTACGACAGCATATTCCAGACCACTCTTGCATTTTACAGATGTCCGACCCAGCTTGTATCTGATACATGCGGTTGGAACACCCTTGGGGAGCGTCGGCAAACTTCGCCAAAAGGTGTTTTTTTGAAAAAGTGACCACAGTGAAAGCGAGCTGCCCAGCGCTCATCCTGCTCCCTGAGTTAGAGCTGGCACAACCTTTTGCCTATAGAAATCAACTGCAGGCTTTAGCGAAAACTTGCTGAATTATTTATTTATTACCATGCCTTGGGCTGTTAGTTGTTTGCATTTCGCTTTTGCCTTTTCTACCGAAGGAGCATCATTGATGTTGCTGTTAATCCATATGCCTAAGTATTGAGTATGATTCACACATTTTAAGACTTTATTTCCCAGGTACCACTGTGGCTTCTTTTTGAACAAACCTTTTCTTCCTCTAAGATTTTGGAGGATTAAAATTTTGAATTTCGCTGGGTTTATCGTGAGACCGTTTGTGTTAACGTACTTTTCCGGGGCAAACGGCTTTCTCTAGAGGCCAATAGGAGTGACATCTAGAAGTACCAGATCATCTGCGTAGAACATCCAACCAAGATGGTTCCCTTTCATTTTTGGTGGAAACGCAGCCAAGTCGCTCAAGGTTACATCAATTTGTGATATAAACAGATTGAACAAAATAGAGGCCAATGGGCACCACTGTTTGACAGCTCTATAGGTCTTAATGGGAACAGACAGGGTTCCTGCTCGATCAAGGCAAATTCTTATTTCTGTTCCAGAGTGCAGCTCTTTCAGCACCCCGATCAAATTTATTGGACTGTTCCATTTGGCCACAGAATTTCCCTGTCTAGGCTCTCAAAGTCGTGAGCCAGGTCAATGAATGCGAGATATATTTTAGTTCCTTGCCAAATTGCCTCCATCTTCAGCAGGTTGATCAATAACCGGTTTAGCCCACAACCTACACCCTTAACAAACCCAGTTTGCCTTAGATCATATGTGCCAGAGGTTTTAATCCATGTTGTTAAATGATGTTGAATTTGGGTGGCAAAAATCTTTGCTACAATGTCGAGGATGGCAATCGGCCGATAACTTTCTGGCTCCGAACTTGGACCATTTTTAAAGATTGGGACCACGATTGCACGCTTCCATGACTCCAGAATTGCACACGTTTTCAGTATTATGGTGAACAGTACTTCTCTTGGACACAAGACAACACTGAGCAGCATGGGTTTGATACCCGGTCCCGGATTAGAGGCTGGACTCCGGCGTGAAGCGTGATATTAAAAAAGCAATTTCTTGTTCTAAACTTTGGGGTTAAGCATTACATTTAGAAATACTGGATGTGTTAATTTACTTGAACCAAGTTATATATTCACATTATGGCATTTCAGTGGGGAATGAGGAGAGGAATGGTGCGTGAGGTGTAATGTGGTAGACTGAGATGAGAAGAGAGAATAAACAATCCCATAGAAATTTAACAAAAACATCAATTTTGAAACTGGCAACAAGTACAAGATTGAGCGAGGACGTGTTTGTAGTAAAGAAAGGGAGCATCCTATTTTTTGTTTAAACTGCCAGAATGAAATGGAAGAAGTCCATTTGAAATGTCTGGGGACTTTTTCATGGTGTATGCTTTAAAATATCAAACTCTGAACACTGTAAAACTCCCTAACCGGCTGAGTTTCATTTACTTACTGGTTTTCCTCCCAATATTCTACTCCGTATTTTCATCCCACTGGGCGACGTCAGCGAGACCCCGCGGCTAATGGGTTCCTGTTAACAAAATCTAGTTTAAAAACTCTACTTCCAAAAACAGCCATTGGCCTACTTACTGTGGTGCGGCAAAATAGGAGGCCGTTTGGATATCCACTCACGAGCCACGCCATGGTGGGTATCCTATTTGTAACCCGTTGTGTGATTGGGTTTAAGGAATCTGCAGTTAGAACCAGCCCAGGTGTTTCATTGGAGAATCTGGCACTCACATTTGCATAGCGGGGCTGCGTTGCCATGATTGGTCGTTGTCTCCCTTGCCCAGCTTAGATCAGATCCTTGTGTTATGGCTCCTTGACCACACGTTGCATTGCCTGTAATATTGAGTGACCTGTTGCTTTATCACTAAAGTAGTGCAGGTTATGTCTGTGTGCTCGCCTGGCTCACTTGTTGTAATGCGTGTGCCACAATCTGCCATAGCAACTAGCCGAGGCGTCCTTGGAAACCATTACAGGGGACATGCACATGATAATTATGGTGTGAAGTCGCGCAGCATTGTGCTATGGGATTTCTGGGACCACTCACAACGGTGGGCCTTTCACAGCATGCTTAAGGGATGCTGTAGCCTCTTGCCCCCACACCGGAAAGCCTTATAAAACCTTACACCACACAGCCGTAAAAAATGCAACAAAAAACATGTTATAAAACAGCCATTCCTAAAATGCAGTGAAACGGCCCGGTGTGTGGGCAGTAGGGCTGTACTGAATAGCATATTTAGTATTCGACCGAATAGTTTGTCAACTATTCGGCCGAAGCCGAATAGTTGCTTTATTTAATAAATCATGTTCCAAACTTCAAAAAACACACTTATTAAAAAAATAAGAAATAAAGCACCATTTTAAATGCATTCTATACTTTTATTTCTCTTTGTTTTAATTAATGTAGCATCTTTATTTAAAGTATAAAAGCCAGAAATAAAGCAGATTTAACCAAAATGAAGGGACCACATGTACAAAAGATTGTTGCAAATTCAGTGCCAGTTAAAGTAACAGGCTTCATAAATGCAAAAGGACTGCCTTTGTGAATCAGATGCCTTGAATTCTATATCCAGTTGCATAGTCAATGCGGTCGAGTTTCGAAACTTTTTTGGTCAAGAGGAAATGTGAAATGCGTAAACTCCAAGAGCAGATTTAAGATCTTTTTCACCTGTGTGATAGCAATTTGTCTGGTCTAATTCTATTCAGTTTTCAAAGTGAAGTCTAGATTTGCCTTTATGAGTTCATGTTGCATTGTATTCAAATGAAAATGTCAAAGTATTCGGCAAGAGCCGAATAGCAAAGTATTCGGGCGGAGCTGAATAGCCTTTTTTTCAGCTGGATTCAGACGACTACTTACTCGAAGTCGAAGTTCGGTACACCCCTAGTGGGCAGGACACACGTTGGCTGGGTAGGACTGTTGCGGTGGCATATATGTGTTAGGGTGCTACAGAGAGATGGATGTATTTCGGAGAAACAAACTAAACCCCCCCCAAATACGTACAAGATTTAAATTCATTCCAATCCTTTCTTCTTCTTTTTTTTTTTAATAAGTCAATGCTTTTGAACAAGGGGCCCAGAGCAATGCCAGTGCTTCTGATTAATTCAAGAACTCCCACAAATCACCTGTTGGTTTCAGTTCGAGGTGTCGCAGGCAGAGGGATCAGCAACTCGAGGCCAGGTTCTCCGTTCCAAGGGGCTTTACAACTACCAAACCCCAAGGGGTATGGGGGTGAGGATTCGCCACAACAAGTGCCACTTCTGTTTAGGACTTTGGCCCTTGGTCCTTCCCTCTCTGCCCTCTGGGCCACCCCTCTTGGCGGGGAATAGTCCCTTTCCTTGGGGCTTTGGTACCTGCTCTTCTTTTTTGGGTGAGATGTCTGTCTTGGCAGGATGTTGCTCGTCTACTTCTTGTCCAGCATACCTTTGGCACCCCCATCACTTGGCCTGGTGTCTTTTTGACGTAGGCCAGGTGTCAGACTGTTTAAGAGATTTTTTTGGATTTTGTTTTTTTAGGGATTTTTAGGGTTAATCTCCCCTCGCCTTGGCGTACCTCCTTGTCTTATCCTCCTCCTCCGCCAGTCCAGGATCTAAAGGTATTGAGCAGCTCAGGATAACCCCCTCTCCTCTCGCCCCCCTTTCTGTTCACTTCTCCTTTCTTTCCCTCTGCTGCTCATCTCTCTCCTCCCCTTTTCTGTTAACTCTAAGATCACTCTTCTTGCTTCCCTTCTGATTGCTCCTATACTTCCTCCTACTCCCCCTCTTCCTCTCCTCCCCTCCTTCCTCTCCTCCCCTCCTTCCTCTCCTCCTCTCCTTCCTCTCCTCCCCTCATCTGTATTTCTACTTCTGCCTCCTCTTTAATATTCTGTATTCTGCTGTCCTTCTCACCTCCCCCTCCTTGCCCCCCCCTCCGCATTTCTACTTCTGCACTTCTATCACCTCCTCTGCTCCGACCTTCTCTTCACCTCCTTCCCACTCCTTTGTTCCTCTGCCACCTATTCTACACCGCCTCTCCTTCCTCATACTTTCCCTTCCTCCTCCTCCTCTCCACAATGCTCCACCACTCACTTCCTCGCGCCTCTCGCCTCCAGTTCCTGACTGCCAGGTCTTGCATTGTCCTCTGCCCCTTATCCTCCAGTGGGTCCATCCTGCGGCCTTCTAGCTGCATAATTGCCATCATCTGGTGGTTCGTGACACGTGAGCACTGACGAGTCGGGCTCTCTCAGGAATGCCACACATCTGCTAGCTGTTCCGGCTGCTTTGCATACACTATTGTCTGGCTTTGCACCCCAAGCCGTCAAGTTCACTTGGGTACTGAGATTTGGTGGGGGATTGTGTTTCCCCGGCAGCACAGCACCCTGGTTTCATATCCAGCTGCGTGAGTGCTTGCTACGGAGTGCTTCTTTGGTTCAACAATACATAGTGCTAGGCTCATGTTGCCCTCGGTAGGGGGTCCTACCAGAAGGTCAGTTCAGGAATTAATTGTGGCCTCCCAACCAGTCGTTCCACAGTTTATGAACAGTCCCTCCTTGGTGCTTGATACATGAACCATTGGGCCTCATTGCGGGTCTGGCAGTAACCGTGCCAGTGATACCGGCTGGTTGCTGCTGGACCTGTAGTGTTTTACCCGTGCCTGACTTCCCGGTAACACCGGGGGATTACAACCCCAGCGGTGCGGAAAGTCAGGCGCCAGTAAATTCTAAGTCCCCATTCCTGGGGGTGGCGATCACGGAAGCACCGGCACCATTAATAACGGTGCTGGTGCTTCCGTGAAAACTTTGCGGGTGGCTGCCGTTCCACGCGACAAGTCTGACCTGTCGGCACGGGACAGCACCCGCCCACAGAGTTGTAGTGTGCCGGTCCGGAAACAACGGTGCGAGTAAGCTTACCAGCACTGTTGTTTCCGGACCGGCACACTTGAAACGAGGCCCATTGTCTACATGTATAACGAGGCCTTGCTGTGTTCTAGCAGGACCTTCTACTCCACTAAATGAAACTTGCTTCCTGATTAACATTGGAGGGGGAGGTTCACCGTCTACTGATTCTTCTGGATTGCTCAAGGTCTCTGGCACAGAAGGCTAAGGATGGACTGGGGAACCTGGAATCTCCATGAACCCCCCCCCCCAAGCCCCCCGAGAGGTCCAGATCACTGACCATGTGGAGGTCCTAGGCTCCCATGGAATCCCTCATCTCTTCATCTAACCTGTGACAGAGGCTACGCCCAGCCATGCACCTATTGCTCACTGTGTCATAGGGAACCAAGCCGCACCTCCCTGAAGATGCACAGCAAGGCCGAAACATGTCCAGGGCCGATTGTGTTTCCATGCTGAGGGAGTGGCCTAACAGTTCAGGGTGGGCTGCTCTGCTTGGTGGCAGCAGAAAGACTAATATGCACAGGGCTCCTTCCCTTCTGTTTTTTTAAATTTAATTTATTGTTTAAAGCCATGGGCCTAGCTGGAGAGCAGCAAAGAGCTGTACAGGATGTGGGTAGCCAGCGCAGCGGCTGCCATCTTTGTACTGTGAGTTGCGTTCTGTGTGTCCATTGAAATTAGTCCTTGGTCTGGTGTTGTTGAAAAAGCCATGTTTTGAGAGATTTGTGAAATCGGACAATTGTGGGGGCATTGGTGATGCACTTTTGGACAGGCTGGCTGCTGTCGATGGTGAAACCTGTAAGATTTTGTAGAGTCCGATAGTTGAAGATCAGATCCTTCTAGGTGCATATTATTGAGCCATTGCTGGACAAGTTGTTTTTTAGTGGGCGGACTGACGTGGTCGAATTCAGTCTTGGGTGGGTTTAGTTTGAGGTAGGCAGTCGACATACAGGACTGCATGATGACTAATCATGGAGGCGAATATTGTCCTACGTGCTATTTTCTGTGAGGGCACAGATGGTTTCATATATGTTGCTTGGAACAATACATTTTGATTGACATTAATTTAAAAACTACCATCCGTCCCATATTGGTTGCAGTTTTTGTTTGGGGAGACTGACGCAATGGTAGAGGTGCTTTTCAGCATTAAAGATCAGGGGGCGGGGGTGCTACAACAAGACACAGGTAAGTTTGTCGTGCTGCCACATTGTCACAGATGCATTGATGGTACTGAAATGGTGTTGGAGGTGGAAGGGGTGCGGCATGGGTGGCACACATGTGTTTGGAGTGTGCAAGTTCACCTCTCAGCACCTCATTCTACAAAACACATTTTCTATTTCCATCACAGTGTTTTGTGATCTGGAGCATCAGGTTGCCCCTTCTTGCCCACCACGGCACTATGCCCTCAACTCGACCCAGATCGCTTCGAAACAGGCACACACGTAGTACGGTGGTACATCCTAACTTCAGATATCAACAGACCAGCAACGCGTTCTTGCATTTCTCCCCCTCTACACACTATCATAACCCCCCCCCCAACCCCTCTTTCAGATCTGCCAGAGTGCCTGGATATCCACCATATGGCAGTGGTGCAATTGCCCCTTTAGTTTATTTGCTTATATAGTAATTTAACGTTGACTTTTCATTGATGAAAAAAGAAGAGGGGCCATGTGCCCTGTAACATTGGACAAATGAGCAATGAGTGGGATGTGCACTGCCATTCTTGCATCTGGCACAGTGCAAATGCTGCTCTTGTGGCACAATCGAAATGCAGTTGAGTGCCCTATATGTAGAATCAGAAAAAGATAGAAACCATATTCTACTCCACTACACTTAACCACTTATTAAATCAATGTCTCAAACACTAAAGTTAATTAAGTTCTTAGGTAATGTGCATATAGGCAGCCTGCGATCAGAATATTGGCCCTAAACTCAAACCAAGCCTCATAACAATTTGAAACTTAAAGTATCTACCCTATGCACCTATTGAGGAAACTGATCAGAAGTAATTCTTCAATAAATTTGAATTCAGATTATAGTAATTTTTAATCATTATGAATGAGCCATTGCCAACACGTGTTTCGACCTAACAGATACTGGTCTTCATCAGGGCGCTGTAACTTCTCCAATGCAGTAGAATCAAATGATTCCTTATTCTCTTAATTCAACCAATTCTTGATTTCAACATGAATTTCTAAGAAGTATCCAACTGAAAGTTACATTTCTATACAATACACCATCAGTCCACGTGCATATTAATGCTCGGAACAGTATAGGAGCAACAAGCCAGATATATGAATGTGTGTTGCTTCAGATTAACCCAAAGGACAAGGTTGTTCATATTCAATGCAAAATTGTATATGTCGTTTTTGATAGACGCAGAGCCATTAGCGATCAAGAGGCTGGACCTAATGTGGAAGGACAGAAGGTGTATTGTGAAGAAATCTAACTATCAGTTGGATACTTCCTAGAAATTCACATTGAAATCAAGAATTGGTTGAATTAAGAGAATGAGGAATCATTTGATTCTACTGGAAACCTCATTGGTGCCATTTGTCCCGGCAATTCCTTTTGGATGTGGACACTGGCAAAGCAAACGATCTGTGTGATCCCCACTGGCTTGTGCTCTTGGCATACCTTGCTGATATTTTCGATCAGCTAAATACCCTCAATATGTCTTTGCAAGGAGCCAATTCATTTACCATGAATAAAAAAGTATTTGCCTTCAAGAGGAAGCTAGACCTCTGGAAAAGAACTATTGGAGCTGGGGAGGCAAGTCAGTTCCTGTCGCTTGCAGAAGCAATTGATGAAACGGAGTACAAATTGCTGCATGTCCTAGAACAAATCACAAGTCGCGCAACCACATTAAGATCCAGCATTGATAAATACTTCCCTGAAGAAATGCTGGGATCAATGAATGGGTGATGCAGTCATTTCTGACATAGGAGGTAATGCATCTTCCCTTTTAGGCCCAGGAGGAGCTGATTGAGGTTCAGGCATACACTACTCTGCAATCTGAATTTAGGAACATTGCAGTGGGTGACTTTTGGCTGAAGGTAATGCGGGAGTATCCTACATTGGCAAGGTCTGCTATACAGTCTCTTACCCTTTGGGTCTTCCTACTTGTGCAAAATAGGTTTTTAAGCATTGGCTGTACTGAAAAATAAATACTGCACAAGGCTGGAAGTGGAGGACAGCCTCAGAGTGGTGGTCTCAAAACCAAAGCCACACATTGACTCACTTTCTGCAGAGAGACAGGCCCACCCTTCCCATTCGTACTTGCTCTGTAAAATAAAATTGCCTTCTGCTGAATATACTAATGGAATGTATTTTGAAAATAAAAGCCCTACTGGAGAGTTTTGTGTTTACTTGCACAGTTTCTATGTTTGGATTGGAAGTGATTGTCCTACTGTCTTGGAATGTGTCCCCCAACAACATATCCCTTCAAAATCATGGCACCACACATTGTGCAGCCATCTCTATAAAAAGAAAATAACACCAACACGGAGGGGCAAAGCAGGGGGGTCCCGAAAAATTGATTTTGTGCTCAGGGGATTTGGGGGGGCCTTGGCATAAAAAGTTTGAAGACCACTGTTCTAATGCTTCAGTAACAATCCCAAAGTTCACATATGCGTAGTAATATATATTTGAATAGTTTGAGGGTGCTGCCACAGTGATGGGGCATCCCGCCTGCCGCTCTGTTTCGCGGTATTGAAGATGGGTTTCCTGTAGCATCGGCCTGATCTGCCCATCCCACAACTTCCTTCTGGACAGGAAAATCCAATGCTTCCCAAATGTAAACCATTTGCCCGGTCCCAAGGCTGCCTCATTGTCCTCAGCCCTTTCATCCACAGATATCTGGATTTCCGAAGGAAGAGTGATTCCTGTTTATCAAAGAATCTCTGACATCCAAGGCATGGCTGTTCTGTGAAGCACAATGTTCTCAATCTCTGGCGCGTTTCTTTCCCTCTGATGGGAACTCCTGTTCTCTTGAACAGAGCACGCAGCTGGAGGTCTTAGTTGAGCTTTTTTGCTGATGGCTGGATATCTATATTTTTTAACAGAATAAGCTTGTGCTGAGGCCGGTTCTAGTCATGGAGGCCAGAAATTGCCACAGACCTCATACATGTTGCCCCGATAGATCTAGCTCCCATGTGAGATGATGCAAACTAGGTTTCATCCATTGAAGCATGTTTTCTTCTCATTGGACAATGAACATGTTCAATGCAGGCTCTAACCACCAATACGTGCTTCGATTCTATGCTTCTTTCCTGTTCTTTTCACTGTTTCCAGCTCTCACTCTGAATACAGGCTCTAATTACCTGTAAAGGCTGCAGTCCAAGCTTTTCTATGTGATGTGTACGAGCCGGAAACTGGGCAGTAAGTAATTTCACCAGCTCAGTCACAAGAAGCCCCAGGTGAGACTATTCTTTCACCCACTTGCACAAGTTCTAATAGTGTTAGAGCCCTTGTCATCAGTCTGTGTGCTAGACGACCTTTGCCAAAGTAGGAGGCAGTCTACTTTGGCTCTGGGCCACTTATGTGGGCAGCAGCCACCTACCACACAATAGAGCCCTCTCGCCTGCCCTCCAATGGTGCATTGCATAAGCCCCAACATGCTTTCGATGCTTTGGAGAGGTGACCTAAAGGGCCTTTATACACACTCCCAAACACACACAGTTCATTTTGTTTTTATTTGTATTTATTTGTAATGTATAAAGCCCTTTACACTAAAGCACTGTACATATCAAATTTACAGCAAAATAAAACAAGAAAGACTAAGAATATACAATTCTGAACTTTTACATCTCGATTGAAGTAGATGGGTCTTAAAAGTACAAAATAAGGAACAGGAGAACTTGGAATGAAGAGAAAGAGGGAGGGCATACCAATTAAGAGGGACCAATAATGAAAAGGAACACAATTGAGATTAGGTGCCAGGGGGACGAGGAACTGATAAGAGAAATTGAGACTGAGACCTAAAGGAGCGAGAGGGAACATAGGAGACAAGACATGAGATATAGAGAAGCAAGACCATAACGAGATCTGTAGACAATAGAAAGAACATTGAATTTGAGAAGTGAATGAAAGGAAAGCCATCCATGAGAGGATAAAGACAAAGAAATGGAGTCACGAGGAGAAAGTAAGTATGGAAGACAAACAAAGGCGTTCAAGACAGATTTTGGAGGAGTTGCCCGGGAAACAGGAAGACCAAAATGCAATGCAGAGAAATTGAAGACGTGAAAAAATGAGTGAGGAGATCGAGTTTAGTAGCAATGAAGGTAAGAAAAGTTTGAGCTTTACGGATATTAAATGGATGAAAGCAACAGGAACGTGAAATAATCGGAAAGTGTCAAGATAAAGACAGTGGTTTACGAGCAGTGGAAGAAATTGGAAGATGAGCAGGAGGCAAAGAAATGAACGGTATCGCAGAGAGCGAGGCAGAGTAGTATTAGCAGAGAAAAAGGACCTCAGTGGTGTTAGTGCTCAGAACAAGAAAATTGTCAGACATCCAGGAATTGATAGCCAAAAGTAAAGAAGTGAGATTATTATGAATAGAAGAAGAAAAGAAGGACAGAACGAGTGGGGTACCATCAGCATAGAACTGATGTGATGCCCCAAAGGATGAAATAATAGCGGCAAGTGGAGATGGTGTGCTCTATCACCTTGAAGTGTCTTATTGTGCTAGATGGAATTACCAATAATCATCACAGACCAAATAATCAGACAGACGAAAGAAAGATGATAAAACAGTGCTTTCATTTCAATGAAAGAAAGCGGGAGAAATACAGCTATCAAAGTAGATGCTTGTTGTTTCACACCAAAGTTTGCTTGCACAGAGTTGATATAGTCTCATGTAAGTCATTTGTGATGTCATCCTATGTGGCATTTCACAAAAACCTAATGCTGGTAGGGAATGGGTTAGGGGGAACATATTTAATCTAGTTGTATAATAACATAGGTGCTAATATCTCATTGGCTGCCCCTTGTCTGTAGGACACACCCTGAGCTACACATGTCACATACTGATTATAGCAGAGAATATGGCAACAGGCTAATAATTGCGACATTGTATATGAAAGCATATGGCAGGTCTTTTTGATTGGTTGGCAACCCTATCCAACCTTGGACTTTCGGCTCGTTTAGCAGCACATGAACAAAGTGAAACCTAGGTGTTCAAGTTGCGTCAACTTGTTCTTTGTTTTTCCAATTAGTCCATCATATATCAATGACCAGTTCCTTAGCCAAAGGTCTATAGTCTGCTCACTGTTCTGGGACATTCGTGGGGTTGTGAGCACAACACTATCTTAACTTGAAGCTCCAATGAATATCCTTTCTTTTGAGTTCTTCATCACTTGTCAGGAAACCATGATTTTGTCAATTTCTGCCTCTCAATTTCTGTTATTTGATTTCATTAACCTGGCTTTTAGAGACTTCCTCACTCCACCTCACATAGGCTTTTGCACAGGTCTATTCATTCACCCCTTTGTGCCTTGCGCCCATCTCTCGAAATAGCCTCCTTGACTTCAGGCCAATGTGCTCCTCTATTCCACACATGATAACAACTTCTCCAACTCTTCAATTTGCGATCCTAGGCCTGTTTGAGGTAGCTGGGTTTATTCTTCTGCACAAGCTGTTGTCCATTTTCTTCCAATGGCCGTCCTAAATGTTATATACCTCCTTTTGAGCAAGCTTCTATATGCTTCTTCTACCTTGCGTTACAGCATTTTTACAGTTTTTGGCCAGTACAGTACTTCATTTTCTTGTTTTTCACAATAAATTCATCTTTGGTACATGTTTCTTTTAGTGCTTCTGTTACATTGTCAGTTTTTAGTATTTTCATATTGTTTCGACTTAGGCTTATATGTCTTCTTTATGACATCATATCATCATCATTAGCTTCTTGTTTAACATTCATCCATGATTCTAAGGACCACCTTCTTGCATTTAGGTAATTGACACCCTTCCTGGTAACTTCCCTCCACTGACTCTACGTGAGGATAACTTCTGAATAACTAAGTGCATATTGTCTTTCATACATTTGCTGTGGTATTGACATGTCACATAAACCTGCACATGGATTCCCAATTATAGCCCTTCGTCTGCTACTCCAATAGGATGGTGGTAAAGGGGTGGGGGACTAGAGGAGAGGCCTCCACCTGCTCCTCTACATTGTGAAAAGAGAAAAGAGAAAATGACCCAAAACAGAACCTTGAGGAACACCGTGAATAAGAAGCAGAGTATCAAAGAAAGATGTGTCCCGGGAGACAGAATAGGTGTGATCAGATATATACGAACAAAACAAAGATAGAAGAGAATCAGAATAACCAAAGGAAGCAAGAAACAATAAAAGTAAAGTGTGATCCACTGTGTCAAATGCAGGTGATAAATCCAAAAGTACAAGAAGCGAAGAGTGTTTAGAGTAATGAGCAGATGGAGAGAAGGGCAGTTTCAGTAGAGAAAGAGGGGCGGTAGCCAGACTGAAAACTTGGAAGGATAGAGTTATTGGCTACAAATCATGAAATATGAGAATAGACAAGACGCTCAAGAAGCTTGGAAAGATAGGGTAGTACAGAGATTGATCGGAAGTTCAAGGGAGAAGTGGGATCTGTGAAGGTTTTTTTGAGAATAGGGAGAATAGAAGCGTGCTTAAGAGAAGAAGGAACGGTCTAAGTGCAAAGAGAAATATTGAAAAGAGATGTAAGTTCAGAAACCAAAGCGGGATAGGCCTTAGGTATAAGTACTTGGGGAATAGGATCAAAAGGAGAGGCTGTAGGGTGCACACATGCTAACAAAGTTGAAGTGTCAGAGTTAGAAATCAGAGATAATGCTGAAATAGTCTGAGTAAAGGAGGAGGATGAGATCAAGGAAGAAACCAAACGAGGAGGAATAGCTGCATGGAGAGCAGCCACTTCGGAAGAGAATTAGGTAGCAAGAAAGTAGTTTGGAGAAGGCGCTGATAAAAGACAAGAGAGTGATTGAAATAGACATCCAGGGTGAGCAGATTAAGTATGTGCAGATCTGAGTAATATGACCATTTAGCTGATAGACTATCAAATATTCCATAATAGGAAGAAAAAGCAGAAAGATCAGAGTCAGAGTTTAATGCCAACGTCACTCAACGTGGCAAAGAACATGTTGCATTGAGTGAAGAGGAGTAGTAAACCAAGGTTATGATGGCTTCTGGGAGGGAGAAAATTAAGAAGCAAGGTAAAGAGAGTCGGGTGAAGAGCGAGCAGATGAGAGTAGAAGCAGCTTCATCAGCAGAGAGGGCACGAAGATCACACCGAAAATATGTAGATACTTCAGTAGAGAATTGTCTAGATTTTAACATGGGAGGAAAAATTGAGAAAGGTAAAAGATGGTGATCTGACGAGTAACCGGTTGGACCGATACAAAGGAAGAGATAGTGATGAGATGAAAACAAGATCCAGAGAAGAACCAGACACATAAGAGGCAGGTGTTGAAAGAGGAGAAAGATAGGAGTCAATAATAGCTAAGGATGAGAGTGAAGCATGGGTAGATGAAATATGAAGATTAATATCGCCCAGTGGTATGAACGGGGTAGAACACGGTAAGATAACTGCAAGAAAAGCCTCAATCTCATCCCAAAAAGAAGCAACTGAACCGGGGTGGGGGAGGGGTAAACAAGTAGAACGGTTAATGGAGGAGGATTAGAAAAGTCAGTCAAATAGTACTCACAGGAAGAGAATGTAGCAAGAGTCAAAGTATTAGAAGGAAGATGAAGAGGAATGATAAAGAATACCATTCCCACCCCCGATAGACGAGGAGTGTGGAGAAAAGCAGTATCAGAAGTAGACCAAGATGCAGGATAGCATTGTTCGAAGACGTGAGCCAAGTCTCCGTAATACAGAAGAAATGTAAATTCAATCGTCGAAAAAGATCCAGAACTGAATGATTCATTGCAAAGTAAACGTGTGGTCCAGAGAGCGCAAGATTAATAGTAGGAATATAAGGAGCAGAAGGAGGATGAAGTGATTATGAGAGGAGAAACCGGAACACAAACCCTGAGATGTACAAAGACTAGAAATTGAAGTAACTGTGTGAACAGTGGTGTCAAAAATTGAAAAATCAGACCTTAAGAGTAAACCTGAAGCAAGCACTGAGGTGATGATGAAAAACCAGCAAGTAAGTGAGCTGGGTTTGCTGCTGCTGGAAGGACCGGCACGGAGGGCCGCGTTGAACCGGAGAAAATGAAAGAGGACAGAAATATAGCGCAAGAGAGATCGTGCAGAGAAATGCCAGAGATCAGCCACCATCAGCGGACAGCAGCAGATGGGTGCAACCGGACTTGGCCGGACTTTGCCCAGGAAGTGATATAAGAAGAGTTTGGGTTGGTGGGTGGGCAAAAAGGGGGCAAGGCTTGAGTCATCACTCGTAGCACGAGAATTGGAACAGGAGCACTGGTCCCCACCCCAGCGCAGCAGGCAGGTGAGCCGGCGACCAACCTTTCGGGAGCAGCAGCTACGTGCTTCACTTGCAGTCACAACCAATGCTGGAGATGATGACCGCAATGGCAGGCACAGTCAGCTGAAACCAATTGAAGATGTATGGCAGGGCCAACACCATAGACTCGGCAGCAGATAGCTGCAGCCGGACTTGGCCAGACTTCGCCCTGGGGCAGACTGGTGTGCTCAGGCAACTTGTGTTCAGCAGCTGCCACAGTCTACACTGCTTGGGCACCAAGTCTGAAAATATGGGCCTTTTGGTGAGAACCATGAGCACTCTTTGAGTTTTTAAATTCTCCATCACCTTCCAGCTAGGAGATTAACTAAGGGGTGGACTGGCCTGTAGTGAACTCTGGAGATTTCCTGGTAGGCCTCTGCACCCTCGGTGGGAGTGGACTGGCCTACAGGGAACTCTGAAGATTTCCCGCTAGGCCTCTGCACCACGGGCCTCTTTATGTGGTAACCTATTTTATTTCCAAATGTTCTCATGGGAAAAGGGTTGGGCTGACTTAAAATGGGCAATATGTGGCCATTTTGAAAATGATTTCAAGGGCCTCTTTTGCTTCCCAGTCTACCCTGATTCACTCCACCGGCCTACCTTCCTGAGCTCATATATGGCCTTTCAATCCATGAACCAAACCTCTGTAGCAACACATGCTTGATGATTTGCCATGACTTCATTTGAATTGCTTTATGAAGACGTACCGCCACAAACCTCTGGACTGAAAGGCAAAGGTCCTCTGCCACAAACTCCTTTAATGTGAGTCACCAACTTGTCCACTCCCTTTTACATGGTCCTCTGGTAAGATGGTTCAGCGAGTTAAGTGCCTACTTCTGACTTCCGAGTGTAACCTGAAGTGACCCGGGCTTGATCTGCTGGCTCAGCCATTTATCCATCCAAGGGCAATCAATGGTGTACCACTAAATCAGGGTAATAAGACCTGTTGGCACATGGACATGGTTATTGACCTTCTCTCAGCCAATCAGAATGTTTAGAGTGAATTCAACTACTGTTATTTACTGTATGCGGAACGTTCGTTCTTCAAAAGCAGGCCAGGAAACAGCGATACAATATCTCATCAAGATCTCTTTCAACAAGCCATCCCCCTCTGAGAGGACATTTTTTTTGCTGCAACATCTTATTGAAAATGGGGAAGAGAAAGCCACAGTATGGGAGAAATGTGTTTGCCTTCTTATGGAGCAATAGCTTCCTTTGACATGACACCAAATGCATTCGTGTTCAGCCTGCTTCAGTCCAACCACATTTACAATTACAATTTCTACTGTTTTAGGACAACCATGTTATTTCAATACTACAAAATAAAACCACATTTATTTACTAACTCATTTGCCCATTTACTTTTGCCCAGTATTCAAGTGACGTGTGTTTGCTTCACCATCAAAACTCCAGAATGCGTTGCTATTACCACTATCTGCTAATAGCTTCGTAGACCTCAGTAGAGGTTGTTATCACTTAGGATAATGGCCCTTCCCATCAAGGCGATGGGTCACTACCCCAGCAAGTATGACCCCACCCTCTGTTTATAAGGCTATAGTAATACGGTACGACGTCCTTTCATCGCCTGCTTTTACATCCCCAGGCTTTTAAACGTGCACATTACATCGAATGTGCTCATCACATTTTTTGGGGGGTGTGGGAAAGGGCAAATAAGGGTTTGTGCGGGTGGGCAATAGTAAAAAATGTGTGAGTGGGGGTTTTGGGGGGGGGCACCCCTCCAAAAAAAACAAAAAACATGAGCACATTTGATGGAATGTCCACATTTAAAAGCCTGGCGATGCAATGACATGGAACCAGTAATACAGCACATGGAAGTGGGAGAAATCCGCCAGAGGCTCTATACAAGGCGTGATATTGCTACCTTTCTATAGAGTCTCTGCTTTAGTAACCAAGCCATGTGCCCTTCTGGCATTTCTTTTCTAATGGGAACCTGTCTGCATTTGACCTGAAATGGTGTAAAATTCTAATATGTATCTATTTTGCATGTTCTCTTTGTAATTAAAAAAGGTTTATCAATACTGTGGGTGTCATTTCAATGGTGGGATGATATCAAAGACGTCCAATCCGTATGTTTGAGGCATGCTCCACATGTCATGTCCTGAAACATTCATGTGCATGCCCTCCCCGTTTAAGAAACTAATTGGACCACAAAATGACCATGTGCATGTCCTCTAGGATGGAGTTTGCGGTCATGCCACCAAAGCCCTTTATATACCTACTGCGCAACACTTCAGCAGATTTTCTCTGTGCTGCACTAATGAACTGGGCAGATTGTAGTCGGCCAATCAGGAGCCGGATAATGTGATTTGGAATTATTAGTACAAATCCATACTCTGTAACTTCTTAAGCAATATGCCCCGAGCGGCTGGGGCATTACCGAGTCCGGTAATGCCACAGGGACCATAGTTCTAGGCCCGAGCGAAGCGAGGCCCTCAACGAAGGCCCCGGGGCTTTACCGGACTCGGTAGTGCTCGGTAGGCTCCTGCCATCAAGATGGGGGTACTGAAAGCATTTTTTTTGGGACGGATAAAGAAAAAAAATGATAAAGAAAATGGCCGCCGGAAAAGGGAAAACAATCCTTTCTCCCTTCCCATGGTGCCCTTCGGGAGTGGACGCGCTGGGAACAGAAGTGTACACAGCGCGTTCGCTCCTTAAAAAGGAGAAATTAGAAGGTAAGTGGGGTTGGGAGGGTGGGGAGGAAAGGGGAAAAAACATACCGAGTCCCCACCGGGGGACGATGGCAGCTTCTCAGCCGCGTGGAGGCTTGGAGCAGGGATAGCCCACGTTGTGACTCCTCATTGGCTGAGGGGTTACCACGCCCCCCCCGCCGGGAACAATGGCCGTGGAATCCTGGTCGAGAGATTCCCGGCTGGGTAACGACCCGGCGAGAGTCAATCAGAATGTGTTTTACATTCTGGTTGACTCTCACCGGGGACTAATATTATTATTTATTATAACGCGCCAACATGCCTGCGGGCCTCAGGGCGCACACAGAACAAGACACAAGGCACATTAGACATGAAACAGCAGAGAGGGTGAAAATTAAAGGAGCTTAGTCAAGATTGAAAAGCCTTTTGAAGAGAGAGTAGTTTTGGATTTGACGTATGGTTGCTGGTAGTACATTCCAGAGCATAAGGGCCTGAGAGTCAAAACTAGAGCCTCCAAACCTGGTAAGCCTGGACCTTGGTTGGCTGAGCATAGTAGCTGCAGTAGAGCGAAGATTTCTATTCTTAGGCTTGATTTTAATGCGCTCTGATAGGTATGTGGGACTTGTAAGAGCTACGCATGTGGGTGAGCATTTTTTATGTTATTCTCTGTTTTACTGGAAGCCAGTGTCATTTTTTCCTGAATGAGGAAATATGGGTGCGGCACGATAGTTTAAAGATAGTTCGTACAGCATTATTTTGTGTGACATGAAGAGCCTGTATATTCGCAGAGATGGTGCCGGTCAACAGGCTGTTGCAATACCATAGTCTGGAGTTAATCAATGCTGTAGACAGGAGAGCACAGTTGTCATTTGTGATGAAAGGTCGAATATATTGTATTTGTTTGTTGCTAAGTCTGCAGCATGACCAAATATTGGAAACATGAGGCTTCATGGAGAGTTTGTCATCCAGAATGACACCCAGAGTTTTTACTTTCTTTAGGACAGTTATCACATTGTCTGCAATCAGGAAGTTGGAGTAAATGTCAACATCCGGAGTGCTTCAGTTTCACTGGACCAGCTCATGATAATCTCGTTAAAAGTTACATGTTTCCATCTGCCGCTAGTTGGCAAAATACCTGCATCCGGACCGCTTTCGAGCCCCTCCGGTAATTATATTACTACTGAGCCGGCAAATATGTGCTCAAGCAGGTCAGAAAGAGCCGGGCATAAACCAGAAAGAACCCAATCAAACGCTGAACCATTTGTAGGCAAACAATAAGTGAATCCACAACGGGGTATGCCCAAGTCCAATCTCAACACCTGTGCCAAAATGGAAGAGCGCCCGCTTGGAGATCACGGTTTCTCCCCCGATCTGCAAGCATCAACACCACAGCAACCCTGACCCCCTCCCTCCAAGCTCCTACCTCAACAAGAGACCCTGTGCAGATCCACAAACAGTAAGGGGCCATGAAGGTGTCAGGGCTCATGTTATATGAGACCCAATAACAGAACCTAAGACTGGAGCGACACAGCTTGAACACAGGAGCACTACATGATTACTGGTGTGGATCAATGGGTGGAAACTATTATTCGGAAGTGTGAATGAGCAAAACTCATTCTTTTTTCAACGTCAATGTTATTGACATGAAGGAGCAGTGGCCACGGGCTTGAAAATGGCTCCATGCCACTTCATCTTGTTAATGACCCTTCAAGAGGACCATTTGACACAGCATACCCCCCTCTGGGAGAAAACCCTAATTTTCTGGGATTGAAACATATACCGTATGTGTTTGCTTTGGAGGGCTCGTGAAAAATAGTTACATGGATTTCTGGGACACTTTTAAACAGTGCAGTGCACCATTGCATGTCAGAAGACCTGAAGACATGTTTTAATACACTGGTACATTGTGAAGGTGCTGGGAGGGAGGGGACCATGTACCCAAGGGGCTGAGGTCCCACATAGCACCTACTCCAGAAAATATAATCGTGATGAAATAGCCACGTGATAAGCAATGGCAACGCCAGCAGTGCAGGTCTTAAAGCAACCTGACAGCAGTGACCGTCCCAGGGATGACCTTAATGGAGTTAAGCGTGGGCAGCGCAACCGGAGGTGCCAGGCTATCATGCAAGTCTATGCGAAAACGACAAGCATACTCGTCCTTGGCACTTAAGGGGTTAAAACCCAGATTCCCTGCTGCTAGTGCCATCCCAGTACAAAACACTGCATATACATCTAGACTTTTACAGTCGGAGAAGATGTTCAGGTTCATGTCAGACCCAGTTGTCATACACCTGCTGCATTCCCCAACTGATCAAACCTCTTTGGTTGTGCGTTTAGTTCATGAGTTAAAGGGCTGGCCTCTGACGTGAGGGCAGCCCACACGTCACACGTGTGGCTGCTACGGCAGGGCTCAGTTAGCCTTTCCTCCTTCCCAGTTCCAATACATTGAGCTCCATAATATGGGATAATAAGAACACTTGTTATTACAGTGCTTAGAAGTGGGAGGAATCCTGTATCAAGTGCTATATAATCGCACTATTATCCTCGTCGACGAGAATGCTGGTCAAGGCATCCACATAGGGGGTCTGTATCTTCTCGACCACAGGACCTTGCACATGGCACTTTCTGTAGCCATTGTTCACTCTCAAGAACTTGGACTAGCGTCCCAGGGCTGAAATCCTCTCCTGCACTTCCTCTGGGGGCTGCCAGGGGCGCAGCTTTTCTTTTACCCCTGAGCAGGGGTGGGGCAGCCTCAATGTTCTGGGGGGATGGATGTCAATTTGGAAAGCTGTTTGAGTGGGACCAATAACCCATTGTACTGTCGACCCCACCTTAATCTGAGCCTGGGCCGCTCTATATAACTATTATGCCTTCCTGTGGCCATTAGATGCATATTTCACCCCAGGTTAGAGGATATTTAGTTTTCAAAGCAAAAGCTGTCTAAAAGCTGAGCCCAGGAGTTAAGCCACTGGCTTCATCCTAGGAGGTGCTGTAAGGAAGGCATGGTATCAACATTATGACAGACACAAGTGACTACAGTTGAAGGGTGTTTATTGAACTTCAAAAAGGGTTTGAAGAACGCCTATCTAATCCTAAATCTACAGAAGGGAGCAAGCTACGACCATCAAATAATAATACAGTCCTAGTGGTGTCTTGTTGAAATAAAAGGGCCTATACTAATAAACCTATTGCCAATCCTTGCCTCCAAATACAAATAGTGTGGGAAACTGTGTTACGAAAAAGAAAGAAGTGTTCACAAAATAATATGTCGGGATATTCAGGCCGTTGGCTTCCCTTTCCCTCGTTTTCAGCACAGGACAAAGCGGTACACTTGAGCTTAGCACAGTCTCTGGCTTCTCTAGCACGAGGATACAGTCCAAACATTAGCATCAGGGCCTTCCGTGCCCAAGTTTGTTTGCCTTTCAAAGTCTCTTCTTTCAGAGGGCCTGATGCGACAAACTACAATAAGTTCTTTTGGATTTTGCTTGGCCCGTCACAGGATCACTTCGATTTCACAATTCTTTGTCACTTTCGCTTTTGTCACCTTACAGTTGGATACCTTAGAGACATTCGATTGAGCATGCACGTGGTGCTGGGCCTCTCTAAGGTGTCATATCTTGGCTTCAAAGTTCACTCACTCATCTGTTGTTCAATTGTGCTGGTATCAATTATCACATACACTTCATACACTGTTCTCTTCAGCTTTGACTATACAATGTTGCTGCTTGCAACCTTGGCTTCAACACAGACCAGTCTGGTATCAGACTCCCCAGCTGTGCTGACTTCATTGGTGCTGCTTTGTTGTAGGAGCTAAGGACAGAATCATGGCGGTAAGCGATTCTCCCTGCCTTATCGATGCAGGAGAGCCCTGGGTACTTCCGACACACAAAACGGGATTCTTTAGCCTTGTTTCCTGGTCCTATGTTTTCTATTCTTGAGGGTTCATGAAAGTAACAGTCTCTTGTTGAAAAGGTTAAGGGTACTTCCCTCCTTGCGATTACCTTCTGTTTTGCCGTCTTTCGACTTGTAGTAAACTGCCATCTTGGAACTGCTGCTTCCTTGTATGCTTTGCCTCACTCGGAGTGTGCTCGCGTGTTTCGCGATTTAACCGGGTGGGGAAGTCTAATGGAAGTCATGGTTGGGTAATGGTCAGTAATTACCTGACTCTGCCTGACCATTGCGTTTGGACATGTCAGGTATACAGCATGGGTGTTGGTCCGTTTTCTCTCACGGTGAGCTGTCCGTGAGAACATGTTTGTGTTGGGGAAGGAGTGCAGGGGGTGTTGAGTTCCTAAGTATCCCTCACCCAGGTGATTCCCACCCCCGTACTGGTCGAACCCCAGGAACTGGATCCAAAAGCGGTGGCCAGGACCCGGCCACCTGGGATGACAGACCCCGGGGACTAGCGGGTGAGACACTTTCCGGTTTCACACCGTGCACTGGTGTGTATTGCATCACCTTGGCAGGCTGCTGCCTTTGTTAGTAATGGTTGTTTAAATGTAAATGCACTGATTTCCCAGGTGAGAAATTTGATGGGCTCTTGTTGCAGCAACACTTTCTCCTTAGAGACTCAGGCAGAGCATAATGGCAGAGTGCTGACCTCTGCCTGCAAACTCATAACAGTGGGAGGGCTAAAGCCCCCCCACTCCCTCAGTGGAGCGCTGGCACTGCCCATGCCCCTGTGATCTCTCTAGTAGCCCCATTGCTCTTGGGACACAGACTCCAGAAGAGCCATGTCCTGTGCCCACCACTCTTGGAGGAAACACCAAGCTAACGATGCGGTGCCATTTTGTGCACATTACCATTAAGAGAGTCTGCAAGGCACCCATGACCCCTGTAGTTCCTATGCCCGCCTTGTGTTTGCTTCTGTGAGATTCTGGATAGGTTTATTGGTCGGGGTGAGCTGAAACGCTTGTGCAGAATTCGGGCCATCTGATTTTGTGTTTGAGTCCTGTGAGCTGGTAAGTTCAAAACTAGGGCCCTGAGAGGGGCGGATACTTGCTGAAACCACCGGGATGGACCTATAACTTGTTCAACTCTTCTGTGGGGCTTGCAGACAGGAACACATGCAATCTCCGGCGCTCCTGCAGGTTTTCAGGGATTCCGGGGATTTTGAGGGGTGCTGGGTAAATGCTGTGGGGTGCTGGGAGATTCTGGAGGGTGCTGGATAGTGCTGGTGGTGCTGGGAGATGCTAAGGGCTGCTGGGAGATGCTGGTGGTACTGGGCAGTGCTGGGAGATGCTGGGGGTGCTGGGATATTCTGAGTAATGCTGGAGGGTGCTGGGAGATGCTAAGGGCTGCTGGGAGATGCTGGTGGTACTGGGCAGTGCTGGGAGATGCTGGGGGTGCTGGATAGTGCTGGTGGTGCTGGGAGATGCTGGTGGTACTGGGCAGTGCTGGGAGATGCTGGGGGTGCTGGGATATTCTGAGTAATGCTGGAGGGTGCTGGGAGATGCTAAGGGCTGCTGGGAGATGCTGGTGGTACTGGGCAGTGCTGGGAGATGTTGGGGGTGCTGGATAGTGCTGGTGCTGCTGGGAGATGCTAAGGGCTGCTGGGAGATGATGGTGGTACTGGGCAGTGCTGGGGGTGCTGGGATATTCTGAGTAATGCTGGAGGTGCTGGGAGATGCTAAGGGCTGCTGGGAGATGCTGGTGGTACTGGGCAGTGCTGGGAGATGCTGGGGGTGCTGGATAGTGCTGGTGGTGCTGGGAGATGCTAATGGCTGCTGGGAGATGCTGGTGGTACTGGGCAGTGCTGGGAGATGCTGGGGGTTCTGGGATATTCTGAGTAATGCTGGTGGTGCTGAGAGATGCTAAGGGCTGCTGGGAGATGCTGGTGGTACTGGGCAGTGCTGGGAGATGCTGGGGGTTCTGGGATATTCTGAGTAATGCTGGTGGTGCTGGGAGATGCTAAGGGCTGCTGGGAGATGCTGGTGGTACTGGGCAGTGCTGGGAGATGCTGGGGGTGCTGGATAGTGCTGGTGGTGCTGGGAGATGCTAAGGGCTGCTGGTGGTACTGGGCAGTGCTGGGAGATGCTGGCGGTGCTGGGATATTCTGAGTAATGCTGGTGGTGCTGGGAGATGCTAAGGGCTGCTGGGAGATGCTGGTGGTACTGGGCAGTGCTGGGACATGCTGGGGGTGCTGGATAGTGCTGGTGGTGCTGGGAGATGCTAAGGGCTGCTGGGAGATGATGGTGGTACTGGGAGATGCTGGGGTACTAGGAGATTCTGAAGGGTGTGTCATGTGGCACATTGTGGTGGACATGGGGTTGCTTCACAACCCCTAAAGTGTCCCCCAGCATTTCATTGGTTACTGAAATTTTGGATCCGCGGCCCCCAACCTTACATGTGACATTTGGTGGCGTTCAACAACCCTTTATCAGTTTTACATTTATGGCGGGTGTATCGCCAATGTGAACTTTCTTCACGGTCATTGGCCATGTGATTTCACTGCCATTGGACTGAAAGGTCATGTGATAATGAGATCGCAGGAAGTGAAAGGGGGTGTGTGTGATCAAAGAGCAAGCCATCATGTGATGTCGCTTCCTGCGATCTCATTGTGGAAGGGAAAGGGGTGTGTGTGATCAAAGAGCAAGCCATCATGTGATGTCACTTCCTGCGATCTCATTGTGGAAGGGAAAGGGGTGTGTGTGATCAAAGAGCAAGCCATCATGTGATGTCACTTCCTGCGATCTCATTGTGGAAGGGAAAGGGGTGTGCGTGATCAAAGAGCAAGCCATCATGTGATGTCACTTCCTGCGATCTCATTGTGGAAGGGAAAGGGGTGTGCGTGATCAAAGAGCAAGCCATCATGTGATGTCACTTCCTGCGATCTCATTGTGGAAGGGAAAGGGGTGTGCGTGATCAAAGAGCAAGCCATCATGTGATGTCACTTCCTGCGATCTCATTGTGGAAGGGAAAGGGGGTGTGTGTGATCAAAGAGCAAGCCATAGCAATGTACCTGCCTGTTACATTATTGCACTAAAGGCAGCGATCGAAGTGGGAGGCAGCGGTGCTCCTCTACTTTTATTAATAAAATGTTACCGTTCCTATACTTTTATTTTAAAAAGGAACCATTCCGAAATTGCTTAGCTTTAAAATAAAAGTATGAAGAAGTTGAAACTGAACATTCCCCTAAACAGCAGGGGAATGTGTCTGGGAGTTTGGATTGCGCATGGAAGGGGCACGCCAATGGGTTTTGTGGGGAGCCGGGTCAGGCCAACGGGGACCATAGTTCCACTACTACTTTTCGTACACTTCGACCACTGATTAAAGGTGGCACTCTCTTGAGCCCCCTTGCCAGAACTATCACCCCTTCACCCACCTTTCTGCCCTGAATATTCTGTAATTGCTCTTGCGTTAGTTTTTGTGGTGGTTGTCAGGGACGTGTCCAGACACTTCTGACATATTCAGGGGTGGCATGAAATACAAGCAGGCGCACACATAATGATCGTAGTTTAGGATAATGGGGTGGCACCTGGAGTGGCCAATCAGATTCCAGGGGTAGCACGTGCCACCCCAGGACACAGCACTCGTGTTTGTTTTACTGAAAACCCTGTCGTGTCGTGGTGTCACGGTACTAACATCCGGGCAACTCCTTTCCTTCTCCGTTGTAAATTCGGCAGGTCCTGGTCTCCGGTGCTGTCTTTGCGTGCCAATGTCCCCTGACCCTCGCACGCCCTTTGCATATGGGACGTCATCACTGCGCCATTAAACTTTCTGCACATACTTCTTTGCTGCGGATTGGGAGAGCGCCTTTTCATTATTATCGTTTTTTTAAATTATTTGCTGCCACTTCCTGGTCGAAAAAAATCTGCCAAGGTCAAGATCCGGCCTTGTTTGTTTTCAGAAACCCTTGCAACGAGAAGAAAGACTTCACGCCGGTGTGGGTTGCTGGGGCGCTCAGTCCTCGGTGCGAAGCGAGTGTTGCAAAACGCCTTCTGGCAATGTGAATGCCGCATTGTGCGCTGGGTGCCCCTTCATTGCCGCCCCCCCCCCCCCCGCCCTAATCCTCCCCCCCACACACACACTCCCCACAAAAAGACCTTTGTCAGGCTGGTGTTTTGCTTCCTTTGGAAAGGAGGCAGTGTTCAGCCCATGATGTGACTCGGTGATGCCAGTCCCCTGGGCGTTGTTCACAGCTGGCAAAATAGCTCAGTGGGTTTATCCTCTGCTGCAGAGATCTCTCATGTTTCAATATGTTATTGGGATTTGCACCAGGCACCGCTTCCGGGTGCTTTGGCGGATCTGGAAGAGTGCGTGGGGTTGGTTAGTTGGGAGGAGACGGGCAGGATTGCTGTGCTTTGTGTTGCTGGTCGGAGTGTACTCTTTCTTATGGCTGTGTGTGTTTGTGACTTTTCTAGGAGAGACGTGTATGAGTCACCGAGGGCTTTCTCTATTTACACTATGCTATTCATCCCATGTTCTAAGATGCAAAGGGCACACAATTCTTGAAAAAAACACGATTCTTTGAAAATTGCATCAATTGCATGTTAGGAGTGGAGCATACAGGAGGATAGCTCTGTGGCAAGTTGCAGGTCTTTGAAGCAAGACCACGCTGAGTGATCGAATCCCGGGCCTGCGCTAGAAAGGAGAAAAAAAAACTGAGCGCGTTATAAATGAATCTAGCGCTTAGATACCTACGGGTTATGTGCGCTGTAAATAAATGCAATAAAATAAATAAAACAAATACTTTAAACATTTTCATATATCGAGTAAATGATCAGGGCGAAACCGGAGGACCAAATGGACCCAACAATTTACTGATTATTGAAATGCAAACAACACATGTTACATGGGATACAAGTTCATATAATTCTCACCGGTAAGTGAACGCAAAACATTCCCAAACACAAAACGTACAGTGAGCAAATACAACCATAGTACTGAATGCAGTGCAAAACATCTCATCAGTACAGCCCTCTATTCTTTGAAGGGAATTGTATTACTATATGTTTACACAACATGAGCTTGATGCCCAGTGTCTGCACTAAACACTGCACGGTATAAAAGTCGACACAACTGTGTTTCGGCCTCTCAGCCAACTCTGTAGGTACGATGGCTGTGTTTGTTCACTGTATGCTTTCTGTTTGGGAATGTTGTGTGTTCACTCACCTGTGATAATTATGAACGTGCATCCATGTAACATGATGTTGTTTATGTTTCAATAATCATTACATCCTTGAGTCATTGTGTTCCTCCAGGTTGGCCCTGATCATTTGCTCGATTTATAAAAAAAAAGTCTGTACAAGCTGGGGAGATCGGGGGAATAGCCTGCCAGGTGCCCTATTATTTGCTCGAATATGTTAAAGATACTTCAAATAATCAATCAATTTTGTGCATTTTTTAAAAAAAGTGTGTTTATATAATTGTACAAGAATGTCTGGCACACAATTCCACTAAATCAAGCCTTGAGTGACTTAAAGTGTTTAATTTTGTGGAGGACAATATCCTTTTAAAGAGCACTTCATTCTAAACTTCTTAAACGAGTGGATTTTTTTCCATGTACAACATATTTTAAAATGTGATCCTTATTTTGAAACATCTGCAGAAATCAATGTATTTTTAAAAAACATTCTTAGTTCTAAACATTGTTAAAAAAAAAAGGGCTGGTTACCCACAGAAATGTTCGATTTATTTCCAGTGCCCCTTTTTGCCCACTACCCACATTGGGCATCTGGTTTGGAAATCACACCCTGCCCACCCCATTGTGGCTGCTGCACTTCCTAGTTGTGTTTTGTAGTGGATCATCTTATCTGGCGTGTTGGATCTGCATGGTCTCTGCATTGTGTTATACATATTTTGCTTTCTTCTTCCTTCCTTGCCCTGCAGGTATCGTAGTGGTCCCGCATCGCCCCTTCTCTACGATGAGCTCCAAGTCTGCCATCAACAAGGAGGTCTTCGCTCCCTATGATGAGAGGATGCTTGGGGCAGTCCAAGTCAAGCGAAGAACCAAAAAAAAGATCCCCTTCCTGGCTACCGGAGGTCAGGGGGAATATATGACCTACATTTGCCTCTCAGGTAGGCCGGCTGGTGCTTTGTGTTTATCTGATGCGCTCCGATATATCTTCCGACCGTCCTGTTGCTACAGTTGATTGTTGACTGGGATGTTAATGGACATCCAAATGATTTCTGGGATGACGAGAGGGATGTAGTGTTGCCTTCATTTCTTCATTGACTTTTCTCTACTGTTCATCAACATGTCTTGTATCCGACAAGATCAGGGGATTGTCAATGTTAATGATCTGCTCCTGCAACATCCTTCCACCCCCTTCCTCTCCCTCCTGTGTACTTTAACAAAACGTTTTCCTTGCATTGCGATTGAGATGATACTCATCAAAATTGGAGTAAAGATTCTCCCATGTGGTCATACTCTCCTCCCTGTGCGTGTCCTCCTCTATTCCGAGTGATATCATTAGGGGCTTACTTTATCCAAGCGGACCATCAGAGGGGTTGTTATAGGAGGAGCGGCTCCCCACAAAGCAGCTTCTAAAGCCTATCCCCCCACCTACTGGCTCTGATCTTGCATTCCTCATCTGAGCTGGTGTGAGGGAGATTCTCACAGGTGTAACCAGAGATGTGTGAAGGCCATGCTTGGAGTGGCCTTTGGAGATGCTTACAAAAGCTCCTTGGTCCTGGAATCAAGCAAAATATTACTTTAGTGTGAGTTACCAATGTATCACTTTTGGATAGGTTTAAGTGTATTCTCTTAATGTATCAAACCAATTGAGCAAGCCCCTTTTGACATCTGTGTTTAATCATGGTCTTACCATCCTTCCGTTAGTTTCTTCGTGTCATTAAATCCGATCATGAGTTTCAGTCAGATCCTCCTTTGAACACATTTCTATCGTTCTGTATTGCTACTCTTGTCAGGTCAACAAGGATGGCAATATAGCGTTGGGTAATTTATTCTGATATTCTATCTAGTTTTTCACAAAGGCATGTAAATTCCTGGGCGATGGCTCAACTTTTTTGTCAACAGGACTTTTGTCTTAACAGACATTGTTTATTGCAAAGCTTTTCACAGTCATGTTGCCAATGTAGAGAAACCTCCAGAAGAGATTTGTATGTGGCCTCTAATCGGAAATCTGCAAAAAAATGTATCCTACAAATTGTGGTGGAATTCCATCTGTATTTTCCATAGAATTGAAAAAAAGGAATGCTTTCTCTAATCAAATCCTTTCTAAATTGTATTGCAAATGGGAAGTGTTTACAACTTTTTTGGATGAAAAGTAATAATTGGTCTTTAGCCCCATATGTTCACCTCCCGCCTGCCTATGGTTTCATTTAATTTCTCTTGTTTGTGCCCCCTGTGAGTCTTATTACTTGCTTTTATCATTTTCCACATTCCATTTCAATTCAATAAGTATATGGTATCTATTGTTTAGTTCTTGTTTTATTAGACTTTATGTATTACATAATGACTTGTTAATTTTATGATATATCAATTGTAATTACCAATTCATTATGCTTCAAAAATGTTCATGATATGATATGATAGGTTATTTATAACGCGCTTAATACCCAGAGGTTTCTAAGCGCGGACCCGGGGATCAAACCTGTGGTGCTCCGTGTCGTTTTGCTTCCAAGGCGAGCACGTTGCTGCTGAGCTTTCCTCCCGAGACATACAATTATTTAACAGAAAATTGGTAGAGCAATTCATTTTGGTCCTTATTAAAGCCGAAGTAGTCATGAAAGGTGAGCATTTTCCCCTGTACTGTTGATAGTTTGGCATATTGCTATGAAATTTAAAAGGAGGGGTGTCTTCACCCAAATCGATCACTGCCCACTTTAAAAGAGATAAGGAAACTTTGCGTTTTTCGTCAGACATCTCTCTCTGGTAGAAATCTGTCAGGCAGCCACATGGGCTTTCTTGCATATCTTGGACAAGTCCAACTGTGTGAAGAATGAGGACCGGGCGGCACCAGGTAGGATCAGAGTAGTGTCCATCTTTGAGTGCATACTGCGTGAATCCTAGCATCCCCTGCGAGTGGTGTTGAGGTCATTGATTCAAGAAGCTGGACTTGGTGCCCGTGAACTAAACAAAGGCACAATTCCACTCGAAGTAGAGGGATCACTTGTAGCAGACGGAACGTTAAGTAACGATAAACCGCGACATAAAAAAAAAATACAACAGAGATTCTAACAATTTAAAACACATAAGTGAAAATTTGAACATGTCACAGATAAGTAAGTTATATCCCTCGTCCACCGCTCTCTTCCTTCGGGGGGGGGGTCTGCATTCCTCACACTACAGAAAATGCTTCTCTCTTATAGTTTTTATGCAGATCCGTTTTCATATTGTCCCCATGAATAACCTCCAGAACCTGAAAGCATAATTGAGCAATTTGATGTCTTTTCATTAAAACGTCTAGCTATGGAGGGGTTTGGGTTATTGGTTGTGACATTCGATCTGTGTTCATTCTATCTTATCTTGGCTCTGCGTGGGGTTTGACCTACGTTAAGATGCCACATCGACACCAGATGGCATCTATGATCTTAGATGGATCCCATCGGGCAAAACCTCTCGGATAAATGCAATCTCCCTTGCTAAGGTGATCAACTATATTCTCTTTGATTTCATTATTACAAATGACATCATTTTAGCACGAAAATGTGCCCGATGGTGCCTGCTTGTTGCAGGTATTTTGAATGCCACTAGTGTTAACCAGCACATCTTTGTGGTTACCACTTTTGCAGGCAAACCCTTGTGGTGAAGGAAACAGAACTTGGGATCTGTGGTCAACTTGTAAAATGTGTCAATGACTCTGAAAACTCCTTTTAATGTTGTCACTTTGCATAAAATATTTAGAAACACAAACTAATTTAGGTTACTTGCATGTTCTATTTTTGTTATGTAACACAGATGTTTATTTCTTGCCGCTTTGTTAACAGGATAATCCCTCCGAAAATGTATTGGTTTGTCTAGTTCGTTAGAATATTGATCCTCATTATGTACTGTGCATTTCACACAAATTAATGGAATGTAATCCAAGGCCCTTTTCTCTCCTCGAACTCACTCGTTACCTGCGGCATCCCTCAGGGTTCTATCCTATTGCAATGGCTTTTTAATATCTACTTTGCTCCTCTTGCCCACCTGATCACCTTCTCTCCTCATTTCCAGTGTTACGCGGATGACTCTCCGATCTCTTTAAACCTCTCCCCTCTACCTCCTCTCTCATTCCCGATTGCCTGACTGCTATTCAGGCATGGCGTGCTGCTAATGACATATGATATGATATTTTATTTGTATCGCGCTCGTATGCAAGTGTTTCAGAGCGCGACAAGGGAAGGGAACAGGGGAGAACAAAACAATGCTCTAACTAGCCCCAGTGACAATCCCAGTAAGACCAAGATTCTTCTCATTGGTATTCCCCCACCGTCCCCGCCCCCTTCTTTTTTTCCCCCCTTACTTTCTGGCCCAATCTTTGGGTCCCCTCCCCTCTCCCTCTGTTGGGGCAAAAAACTAGGGGGGTAATCTTTGACTCCTGTCTCTCCTTCTCACCTTATATTGCTCACCTTGCCAAGAAGGCCCACTTTCAGCTTAACCTCCTCAGAGGCATTCTCCCTTTCCTCACCTTCCCCCAGAAGTTCAATGTCTCTAGAGCTCTGGTTCTCTCTAGCCTAGACTACTGCAATAGCCTTTTCCTGAATCTACCCTCCTCTGTCTTCTCTACGACCCCCTGCAGCGAATCCAGAATAGGGCAGCAAGACTTATCCTTGGCCTCCAGCCCAAGGACTGCATCTCTCCAGCCCTAAAAACTCTCCACTGGCTCACAGTGAATGCAAGGATCAAATTCAAGACCCTCTGCATCATCCACAAGGCTTTCCGGGCCTGGGACGGTGCTACATTCAACTGGCTCTCAATAAATACCACCCTGCTAGAGTCCTTCGGTCCTCCAGCTCCAACTCTCTGCAGATCAGATGTTTCTCCAAGCAGAGAGTGGGGGTAGATCTTTCTTCAGCAAGAGCATCCCTCTGAAACCGCGTCCCTGCCCCTCTCCGACTTGAGCTGGATCGCCTTAAGTTCCGGAAGCTCCTTCAGACCTTCCTCTTCTCCTCCTTTTCTCTCTCCCATTCCTTGCTAACTCTCCTTCAGGCTACCCTCAGCCACCTCTTATACCTCACCCATATCTGACTGTCCACAATTCAGTCATGGTGTGCTGCAAACGACTTCTGCCTCAATGCCAGTAAGACTGAGATTGTTTGCATTTGGACTCCTGCTCCCGCTTTCCCACTCTCATTCTGGCCGGCCTCCCTTGGCCCTGTGCCCACACCCACCTTGGGGTCATCTCCAACTCCACTCTGTTGTTCTCCAATCATATTTCGGACATCTCTAAAAAGTCCAACTACCAGCTGCACCTCCTCATAGGTACTCTTCATTTTCTCACCTTCCCCCAGCCGTTCGCTGTCTCCAGGGCCCTGGTTCTCTCTAGGCTGGACTACTGTAACAGCTTCTTTCTCAACCTCCCTGACTCTGCTTTGTGCCCTCTGCAAATCATCCAGAACAGAACCGCAAGACTTGGACTGCATCTCTCCGGCACTGAAATCCCTCCATTGGCTCCCCGTGGCTGCAAGGATCAAGACCCTCTGCATTGTCCACAAGGATTTCTGGGGCCTGGGACTTACCTATCTGCAATGAGGCCTACCTAAATACTGTCCCTCCCGAGCCCGCCGCTCATCTACCTCCAACCTTCTGTGAGTGAGCTGGTTCTCCAAGCAGAGATTTGGAGAGAGTTCTTTATCCTCAGCAGGGGTCTCCCTCTGGAATAGCCTCCCTGCCGACCTCCGTCTTGAGCCTGATCTCCTTAAGTTCCCGAAACTCCTTAAGACATTCCTCTTCTCATCTTCCTTCTCTCTCCCTCTACCCTGCTCACCTCTCTCCCTCCTTTTCCACACAGATTGCCGACTGCCCGCCGGGTGTACTTCAGAGTCTCACAGGTCCTTGGCACGCTCGCCAGTCCTCTCGCACTTGCCTCCGGGCCTACACTTGCCTCATTGATACTGCACTTGGCCTATGACCCATGAGAATCGCATTATCTCAGCACTTACCCAGTTTCTGACTAACTGGGCACACTTGGATTTCCCCCCCTCCCCTGTACCGTCTGTGCACTTGCACGATCTGATCGTACCATGCCTCAAAGATAGTCTATCTTCCCGGTCCCCCCCCTCACCCTTGCATAGTGGCGCCTCAATGCACTTGGAAAATCTGCAGAATCGTTGTCAGACCGATTTGCTGTTATCTACACTGTTAATGGTATTATATGTACTAACCCTGCCTGTGCAGACTTGTATCGTTCATAAATTCAAGCGCTCTGAATGACTATTGTTTTTTCCGCTTGATCCCTCCCTCCTTGAGCACTTTGAAACACTTGCCTTGTGTATGGGTGCTTTACAAATAAACATTACCATACCATACCATACCAATGCCCCTCTGCTGATTTGCCTAGTTCCTTCTGAGTCACATGGGGTCAAGCCCCCCTCCCCCAACCAGTCTGCCTCAGCACCCTGCATTTGTCTTTGTACACCTTTTCCCTGATCAATGTACAGAGTCTGATCCACCCCCCCCTCATACTACCTGACCCCATCCCCCATAGCACTTGCTCTCCAGTCCTCCCCTAGCACTTACTCAGCCCCTTCTCCCCGTCCCTTCTTCATCCCCCTGCCCCTCCTCTTACCTTCCCCTCTCTGTACCCCTACAACCCCCCCCCACATTTCATGTTGCTGCACATGCACAATCCAAATGTTGCACGGCCTAGTAGGACCATATAGTGTAGTTTTATCCTCCTCTGCTCCCTTCCCCTGTAGTGTTGTGGCTCCTGGAAACACTTTCTGCGGCATAGGCTCCATACAAATCTTCAATAAATAAATACAAATAAATAAACTATGATGTACGGTAGGGGGGTGGGGACTCGGGTAGCGGAGTAAGGGGTTTCGATCATTTGGTTTCTGAAATAAATCGGCTGTAAATCTAGTTTCAACCGATGTAATCTCAACATACAAAAAGTTGACTTTGGGAGTCCCTGTGCTAGCTGTAAAATGAATGTTTACGGCTGTTTATTGAGTATTGTAAGTTGAAATGGATATGAGTACCAAAGATAAGTACTTTGTGGAGGGGCTGGAAGGAGTACTGGGGTAAAGTAATGAAGCCGCACTCGCAGTAGTGGTTGAGTTCGTAGAGTATTCATAGTTCTGTCCATGTGGAATAGGAGATGCAGGTTGTTCTTAGTAGTTTAATGGATGCATTTGGGCAGTGATGGTAGTTGAGGTGATGACAGATGAGAAAATGTGTTGCCATGGTGAACACGAATGGAGGTATAGACAAGTGGATCATGTAGTCCTGTAACTCGCCAAAGCAAATGGAATTGAATGGTTATGTGGTAATGAGTAGCCATCCAGTGGCCAATGAAAGAGTCAGCATGAAATGTTCGACAAGTCTTAAAATCCAAATGTTAAAATGTAAAAGCGCACACCTCAATATCCTTGCCATTGCTGATAACATCACATCAGGACAATTGGCTGTACACTTAATCGCATTGTCGCCATCAAAGGTACCTTTTTCCACATTATAATTTTATAATATTCTCTCATGTTTGTCATCAGTATTGTAATGCTTCTTCTTAGTGGCTATATGGTTTCCTTTCTCCAGGTACTCTCAGGGCTTTGTAATATCACCTCTGAGTGCTGCTAATGGTGGTTGGCGCCATGCTCTAACGCGCAATATCATTGTCTGGAAGATCAGAGTTCTATACCTTCATCTCTGAGCATTGATAGGGTTGTAGTTCATTCCGAGTGCTCACATGATTGGCTATCATGACCTCTGTGTACTCCAAGAGATTAATATCCTCATCCCGGAGTACTCTTTGGTATCAGCATTATTTCAGTGTTGAAGAATTGCCACAATCAATTATTTTCCTAGTTTAGGTGGTACAATTACTAACTTTGTGGATGTGGGTAAATAAAAACCAAAGCCAACTTAGCGCATGCTGCATTTTCTTGAGACTAGCGTACTCGTTTCTCTAACGAATGGTCGCGGAACCACAGCACAATCCCCACAGGCCGCCACCATTGCCTTGACAAAGACCCTTCCTTTGGTCGAAACATGCATTGGCTGTTCTGTTAATGAATAATGCTGTTTCCTCTTAATAATTAACTGTGACTTGTTAGACATACAGGTCCCACTAGCCTGATGGCAACATATAATTGAAAAGGTGGAATGTAACAACAGCAACTGGTAGGATGGCACTGCAATGGGGATTAAAGGCTGCCCTTTCAAGTGTAAAGAGCTCTGGGAATCTTGAGAGACAGTGATGGCAATGCAGATAATGAATGGGTTTGAAGATGAGCAGAGTGCTGGATGGTGGAATTTGGGTAGCAGGACATGCTTGAGAGTGCAATTTGTGAAATTGATAACTTTATTGAAAGGAAAGAATAGGGAGGAAGCCAAGTGGCAAAATGTTTCCAATATTCTAAGTGGATAAAGCCTATTTTGTCAATCAGCAAATTGGCTGATTGAAGCAAGAGCGCGAGTCAAATACTGCAGGTCTTTGGATAGCCACACCAAGCAGTCCAGGGTTTGGATTTCAATGTTGTCAAATACTGCAAGGGCAAATATCCTTCTCCAATAACAATGTGGGCATTAATGTGATCGAGTATTGTATGGCTTGAATCACGACATGCGAGTAGCACTACACTTAGATAACGTCAACTCTGAGCACTCCAAGAGTTGGATATCATAATCTTAAAGTACTTTTTAAAAGGATGGCATAATCGCGGAGTACCAACTGGTTTGGATAACATCCCAGAATCACGGAGTCTTGGCTCTTCTGGGAGTTCATCTCTAATACCCAGCCTTGTCTACCCATTCACAACCCAGGTTCCAGTTACCTTGTCCTGTTAAGCGGGCAGCAAGGGAAAATGTAGGTTTGATGGGTTAGACGAATCATGGGATTCAGCCATCTCCACAGGGGGGGGGGGGCTTTCTTTGTGAGGGTAAGGAGGTCAGCCCATTATGCAATACCCTTCCTAGGGGATGAGGACAAGCGGGACCTCACTGGGACAGATTCCCCTCCTGGGGATAGAGAAACCATGCCAGTGAGGAACTCCCTTTCCATCTCACTCGGATGTATTCAGAACCAACCTGTTGACAGAAACCTTGGAGAAACCCTTCTTTTTCAACAGAAGACGAATATCTCTCCAATACTGAGATGAGTAAAACTTAATGGACTAATGCAGAATAAGCACCTACCAGGTACTGGGACTAAGAAACCCAAAAGAGTCATAACGAATAGGGCTCCAACATAGAAACAAGATTATTACCAGAAGCTGGGGAAGCCTCAGAACAGCGTTATAAAAGAAGTAGGAGATAAAGAGTGTCAGAGAGAGACCCGGGAGTAGTAGCAGCATCAGGGAGACCAAAAGCCACTGGAGAGTGCTGTCTAACATACCAGGGACAGTCATGGAGAAAAGCTGTCCAAGTCAGACTGCAAAAGGAGCAGACTATCGAGAGTCTGGCAGGAAGGAGAGGAGGGGGATGCTCGAGGAGGACTGGCCAAAGGAAACCAGAACAGTGAAGTGCCCCTACTGCACGCCACATCAGTAGACCTGTGGGGGTCTGTCTGTCTGTGGTGAGTCCAGGAAAGTAGACATGAGAGGAAAGTGGTGGCCAGAAGGGGGAGGGAAAGGAAAACCCTTTCCCTGCCGATAGTGCACTAGAAAAGAAACGCCAAAGCAAAGATCAAGAAGGAGACATGAGCAACAGAGCTGTCCTGACAGGATACAGAGAATGAGAAGAGGAGAACACTCACCCGATCCCATTACATTACAGGTAACAGGGAAAGTTGGAGGCACAGGAATGCAGCATTTATAAAGATTGGCTTAACCATATTCAGTCATCTACGAAAAACGAATATTATGATTTCAGTACTCTTAATCGACGCAGAAAATGGCAAAAAGGGAGGAACATTGTGGAGTCTTCCTGGGGTCAGCCTACTTATCCCAGTGAAGAACAAGATAAGAAAGAGCGTAAGAATCCTTCAGGGACACAGCCTTCTTGTGTCATTGAAGAAGAATGAGAAATGCTTAGGGAGGCAGCCTACTCGTCCCAGTGGAGGACCACGCCATAAGAAAACTGAAAAACCCTCATGGGCTCATCCTCTTCCTCTGAGTAAAGAGCCAAATACTAAGAAGATGGAGAATCCTTCAAGGAATCAACCTACTCATCCCAGTGGGTGGACAGATCTTGAAGAGTGAGACTAATCACTGGCTATATCCCACAGATCGCACTGAGGAAACCTCTAGTCCAGAAGACACAGCAAGTGCTCAAAGGACAACTGTGCACCTGGTGAAAGAGAGTCTATCCATTGCTATTGAGAAGTACGAAATAAAAGAATATACAGGTGCCAGGGTACCTAAAGAGAGAACTATAAGAAAGCAGGAAGAGCTGAACAAAGGGATGTGGAAAAGTCTCCTATGAGAACTGAATGGAATGGTGCAAGAAATGGCTAAGTGCCTTTTGTAGATCCTATACTGAAAAGAACATTGCTGGAACGCAAGCCCCAGGAGAAGGGAGTCATTCTCCTGCTCGCCCGTTGTTTAGTATAAGTGGTACGGCCAGAATAGGCTAGTTTCGGACAGAGGACAGATTGCTACTTTTGATTAAGGAATGGATGACTAGCACCCTAGTTTAGTTTTGTTGGGTAGGGGAACCTTTAGAATAGGGAAAGTCCAGCATTTTTAGCTTGAATAAATACTTCTTGAAATGGCAAACCCTGGTCGGTCTCCTCCTTCTGACATACCACAAGGGTTGTAGAGTCTGTTTTTTGTGGCCTTTTGCCTGTACTAATGGCTGCTAATGCACGTTCCCTAATTATTTGGGTGACTCTGGCATGTCACGTGTCAATTCACTGCTGCTTCACAGCCCTTGTAGGCCTTGCAAGGGGCAACATGACTGCTTTGAAATGACCTATCAGAACATGAATCCTAGCACGCCGTAAGGAAATGTATCACCACGTACTAGTGTAACAAAACCACCATTATGTCCAAACAATGAGGGGGGAAGGATACATAAACAAATACATCAAAAGAAAATGAAAAATAAGCAAAAGCTCATTGAGAAATGAAGATGGCCTTTGGTAACACGGTCGAAATTTTAAAGGGAGAACTGAAATACAACGGAAGGATGGCAAGTAGTGCCAGCCTCACACGAGCGTGCGTGTAGGGAAGTAAGAACGTGCGTGTAGGGGGGTACGAGCATGCGTGTAGGGGGGGGGGGGTAAGAGCGAATGCAGGATGAGCCCATGAATGCAGAAGCAATGCGGACATAAAAAAATCAGAATTTCATGATAACATTTCAGGCCAAGATGCAGTTGGAGTTAAGAGTCCAACATTGCATAACATGTCAACGGCACACACCAACACAAGCACACATACAAAGAGGGCATAGATAAGAAACATTTGCAAAACTCCCTCAAAATGAAAAACGGCCTTGGCTCACAAAATCAAACTACCTGCACAGCAGTCCTCTGAAAGCGGTCGATTCAAAGATGGATGTTGCAGTCTGGCCTGATGTGAATTATATAATAGATAAAAGCATAAAAAGCCACTCTCGGCCCCACCACCCCTTCTCTGCATGTGTGCCGCCTCGGGTGGGCCCTGCCTTGCTTGGGAATGCGCCATCCTTGCTCCCCAGCCCAGGACCACAGGAGCAGGCTGAGCAAACAGGATACAGCGAGTATCTGATTAAGAGAAGGTCACCGGCTCGGGACAGGTGTTTCCAGCACTGTGTGTGTGTGAGAAAGCCGCCTTCTGCCCAGTTCCGCACTGAACTTATCAGAGGTGAGTCGGGGACACAGGCGATTATGGCCGCCTCTTCTGCACAGGAAACTCTGGCAACCTGGCCTTGTTGCTGCGTGTAGGCCTCTGTGTTGTACCCTTGGCACACCCTACAGCAGCAGCAGCGTGCTGAGGCAGGCGGGAGTTCTTTCTCGCAGACTTATTTGTATTTGTATTTTATTGAATTTATATAGCACTTTAATCCAAAGTGCTTTACATAAGAACTAGAAGAAATGCAACAAGCATAAGATGGTAATTGAATCACAACTTAAACAGTATAAGGAACAATTTCTAAGAGCACGACTTAATCTGGTCCACACCAGAGAAATTTTAGGGATAAGAAGTTTATCGACTATCAACACCTGCAGACTATGCAAAACCTCTGACTCCATTGAGACTGTTTGCCATCTCTTGTTAAACTGCCCCTCTCTAATTCAAGAACGTACAGCCTTTGTCTTGATGACACATGGTGGTGCCGTCTGATATCTGGGGAAAAATCTCGCTAGACGGTCGCTAGGACCAAACTACTGGAAGTAGCCTTCATTAAAATCAATGCCCTGGGGTTCCCGACGCCCTTAAAAGTCATGCCATCTGACGGGCTCAAACTACCCCCTCCCCCAGGCAACAAACTCTCTCACGGAAATCTGTTAAAGATTAATTTCCCACGTCCCAGATTGATCATAAGTCAACTACTCCATAATTACAAGCCCCGAGTTCGCACCTTTGAAATTTTTAGAAATGAATTCCGATTTATTTAAAGGACTCCTTCTTGTAAAAATCATTCTCTTTGATTATACACAAGTAATAATAAAAAATAAAAGAATAAGGAACAATTTACATTATTGCTGAGGTGAGGAGGGAGTGGAGAGGGACAGAGCAATAGGGGAGAGACAATAAACACAAGGTAATAATTGAAACACAAGTTGAAAACGGTATAAGGAACAATTAACATTATTGGTGAGGAGGGAGTGGAGAGGGACAAAGGAATAAGAGGGAGTGGGAGGGATGAGAGGAGATGTTAGCGGAAGAAGAAGGGAGGCAAGAGGGTGTGAGGAAGAAGAGAGGGAAGAATAAGACTAAGTAAGAGCAGGAGGTAGGATAAAAGTGGAGTAGAGGGTGTAGAGGAGGAGAAATAGGAGGTGAGGCAAGGGCGGAGAGAAGTAGAAGAGGAAGTGAGAGGTGTTAGGGGGGCAATGGAAGAGAAGATTTTAGAGAAGAGCGAAAGGTAGGGTAGGAGGGAGAAGAGCGGATGGGTAGGGGGAGGCGGTTCCAGTGGAAAGAAGCAAGGAGTTGGAAAGAGCGAAAGTGGGAGGAGGCGCAGGGAGGCGGAGGAAGGGATTAGTAGTACTACTATTTGATCGGGCGGTGATGACTTTGGATACTGAGGCTGAACCTCATTGCTGCAATTTCTCCGGTTGACTATGTTGTCAGTTTCCTTTGCTTCTTGGTAAGTGGCATCTGTCTGCAGTACTTGGGTTCACAGGGTCAGTGCTGTGATGGGCCTCGGATAATGTTGGCAAGTTTCTTGATCGGTGGGTTTGCACCCTGATCCAGACCTTGGCAAAACCTCCTGTTCAGCTTTGCCAGATGTTGGGCCAAAATCTAGATGCCCAGGTACAGGGGACTCTGTCCCCTACACATAGAGCTTTGGTGTGCACTTTTTGGGGACTCTTCCGATGCAGTTCCGGGCAGGTGAATCATGCCAGGATGGAGGTCTGCAAATCACCTTGTAGATGTCGATTTTACTCTGGACAGGCATGGCCCTGTCTTCAGGAGTGGGCGCAGTGTTGCCAGCTTGCAGGAAGCTTTCTGTGTGGTTGTTACCAGATCAGCTTGCTGTCCAGGGTCACTCCCAGGTAGCGGCAGCTGCTCTCCCACTTGGCCCCTACATTGGGAGTGATAGGCGGATGATCCTGGACGAGCTGTTTGGTACAGATTAGTGGCGGCCTCTCAGAGGTTCAGGGATGTCTTCTAGTTGGCTTACCATGTTGATTGCCTGTCTAAACATGCCAAAAGGTTTTTAGCTGGGTCGAGGTAGGATAAACTAGTAGAGAAGATCCAGTTAATGTGTAGGAGGCAAACACTGTGCACCTGGCAATTGAATAGAATGGATGTTCACCCCCCCCCCCTTGCCTAGAACATCAAAGCCTCCAAGGCTGGTCTCGGGCTGGTTTAAGGGAACTCCCTCGCTGCACACGTGATGAATACTGCCCCCCAGTTCAGCATCAAGCATTCAAGTCAAGAGACCAGGCGATAGTCAAATCAAAAAGGGCCCACTCTATCGCTTTCTGCAACCCTTTCGTCAACAGCCATTGTTGTAATCAAGTAGCCGGCTACTAGTCATTAAGTGTATGTGCACAGAGCTTGCTAGCTTTCAAGACGGGCAGCTCACTGAGTTGAGCGCTTGCTGCAGAGAGTCCCCAATTTATTTATTTATTTATTGCATTTAGTTACACGCCCAAACCCATAGGTATCACGGTGTACATACATCTATACATCTTGGGTTGCTAAGTCATACAAACACCATTAACATGGCTAACGCCAACACCAGTGCTGTGAAGCTGGGTAAGGCACACTATATTCAAATACAAACTGTTGTGTATTGCATTGTACCATGGCACTGGCACAGTGTGTTTAAGCACCATCATTGGTGCATTGTCTGGCTTTAGACATATCTCAGCAAGGAGTGTGGCAGTGCTTCTGAGTGCAGAGGCATTCCCAGTGGCGTGTGTAGGGAAATGTGTTGCTTGTTTTGGACCTGGGCTGCGGGCGATTGCTGGGTGCTATCCCAGATCATCCATCAGAGTAACTGAAGTGGGCTCCATCATTGCAGGTGCGGTGGTGGCATGAGTGGGTGGCAGTGCGAGGGGAATAAGGCTCAATATGTTTTTATTTTATTTTATTCAGCATTTGTTGGGTGCTTTATACAACAGAATTGTTTCAAAGCGCCACAAGGCTAAATGGGAAAGGAATAGGGGAGAGGGAAACAAAAAAAATATTGGGAAACAGTAAATATTCAGGGCCTTGTGGCATTCCAAGGTGCAAGTGCTGTGAAGAGAAGTGCAGGAGATGGGGATTGCTGGGGCGGGGGTGCAAGGAAAGGACTAGTGCTGCTGGGGGGGAGCCTGGAGGGGAGTGGGTGCCAAGGAGGAGGCCTGAGACTAAATGCGAATGCGGGCGACTCCCAAGGGTGGGTTGTAGAGCTGCAAGGCGGGGCCCCAAGGAGCAGTGCAGTGGGGGAGCTACTGGCATCAACTGGGTAGAAGGGCCTGGTATCCTGTGAGGATCATGAGGACCAGGTCTCAGTGGCAGTGGGATGATGGGAAGGGAAGGGAAATGGGGAAAGACGTAGAGCAAAGAAGAGTTTTGAGCCGTTTTTGAAACTTGAGGAGGTCCAGCTCAACTCTGAGAGGGGGCAGGGAGGCTGTCCAAAGAGAGGCACGAGCCGAGGAGAAAGACCTACCCCCCCCCCACTCTTGGCTTGGAGAAGCGTTTGACAATCAAGCAGTTAGAGTTAGGGGAGCGGAGGGCTCTATCACTGGAGTATTTGGGGAGAGAAAGTTGGAGATAGAGGGGTCCCAGGCCCCAGAAAGTCTTGTGGATGATGCAGAGGGTCTTGAATTTGAAAGTTGCAGCCACCGGGAGCCAGTGGAGAGATTTTAGGGCTGCATAGATACCGTCGCTGACTTGAGGCCAAGGATGTCTTGCAGCCCTATTCTGGATTAGCTGGATGGGGCGTAGGGAGGAAAGAGGGAGATTGGGAAAGAGGCTTTTGCAGTATTCAAGCCTAGAAAGGACCAGTGCTCTGGAGCCATTGAGCTTCTGGGGGAAGGTGAGGAAAGGGTGAATGCCTCCAAGGAGGTGACGCTGGAAGTGGGCCTTCTAAGCAAGGTCCCTGATGTGAGGAGAGAAGGGGAGAGTGGAGTCAAAGATGGCCCCAAGGTTTTTGGCCTCATAGGATAGTGGGGGGGGAGAGGGCCCAGAGAGGGTGGCCAGAGGGTAGGGGGAAAGGTGGGCACAGTTGTCCCAATGAGAAGGATCTCTGTAGTAGTAAACTGTTATGAAGTCGGCTCCAGGGGTTAAGGGGAGGGATGGGTGGGCTTTGTGGTAGAGAGGCGTGATCGAGGTTCAGTCCGCACATGGGGAGGAAGGAAGGCTAAGTAATAGGGGTACACAGAGGAGGTGGGCTCTGTTGGGAATGGGCTTTCAGGTGGTCTTAGTACAGTCATTCAAAAAAGTCGTCCTCAACCCATGCCCACCCCCGCATCCATCTCCATTTGTCTGAAACCATGACACTGAGGCCGATCTCCAATTTGGCATGCCAAAAGCATTGCCAACCTCAGGGTCCTTCTGCTGACCCCCCATGGTCCCCCCATTCTTAGTTGTGTTCAACCCTCATTGGTTATTCCCCCCACAATCTACAGCTGCCTCCAAGCTATGGAAAGTCTATAATCGGAGGAAGAAAGGCGGGGTGGGATTCGCTGCAGTACCTTCCCCTGAATCCCAGCAATGATTATAACTTCTTGTACTGTTTGCAGCTGTGCTGATCAGGCACTTTGGGTAGAAACAGATACATTTGCCGTCCCACTCTGCACAGGAATATTTTCTGACACTCCACCTGCGACGGTCTCTCTTCTCCTGATTATTCTAAGTCCAGATGTCCCCAGTCGCAAGTAGATTTATGGGCAGTCGGCACAATCAAAATTCTCTTCCTTCCATGTTTTCAATATTGCATTTTTTTGCCTTTGTAAGTAGTAAAAAAAAATCCCCTGCGATTGATTTGCAATTTGTTTGGCAATGACAGCTGTAGACAACAAATGGTGCGGCAGTTGTATTCAGACAGCTTCACGGTGTGTAATGTAAAGTGGTCTTATATAGCGCACTTCTGCCAATAATGTAGGCCTCGCTGCGCATGGCTCTGTGAGGATAGAGGTCAGGCTGTGTTACTGTGAACAGAACAAATATATAAGGGACGCCTGCTTTTAAGTCTGTGGTCTATCAGGCAAAACGATAAAGCTAATGAAAATTAGACCATCCAGACCAGAGATGACTTTTTCAATTTGTAATCATGAACTATTTATTTTTGTAACAACCTATATGTCAAATTACACAGTAACAAAATATATTTATATACAATATGGCTCTTTGAACTTAGAAAACAAACACATCCCTCCAAACAAACTTCATTCACAACTTCTTCATGCATTCATCACATTCACAAACAATAGAAAAAATGATATTTTGTTCATATCACAATAAAAAATGGCAATTAAAGCATTTCTTGGTTTCACACTCGATTAATTTACAATGTGTCCATCTGTCAACATTCAGAGGATAGAAAAACTGTTTGTCGACATGTTTCGGTTGAGTTCTTGAAGTGGGCAATAACTTCCCTTTGTGTATTATGTTCAACCTTCTTCAGGACAAGAGACGATCGCCAATTCCGCGTGGTCTCATAGACGAGTGGGGGTGTGTGTAAGGCAAAGAGGCCTAGGTCTCCTCTGATTTTTTCAGTGGCTGGCGTGTCGGTTCGATGGAGTAAATCTCGGCGTGAGAGATCTCTTTTAATGAGTTCCACATCGTGCGTCTCAGTTGAGGGGCTCGCAAAATAGTCGAATAGTCCGAGCTGTGAGTTCGGTAAGATTCTTAGGTTCTCTGGAGTGAATCCCTTGGGAGAGTGTGCACGTTGCTGGTCAATCGCAAGTCACGGAGTCACGAAATCGGTGTGACCTCAGCTCTATCCGTCAGTGTATGCATCTGTTAACGCTCCTTCGCAACTGATCGCGGCGCTATTTGGAACGTACGCCGGATCGCCGCGATCAGTTGCGAAGGAGCGTTAACAGATGCATACACTGACGGATAGAGCTGAGGTCACACCGATTTCGTGACTCCGTGACTTGCGATTGACCAGCAACGTGCACACTCTCCCAAGGGATTCACTCCAGAGAACCTAAGAATCTTACCGAACTCACAGCTCGGACTATTCGACTATTTTGCGAGCCCCTCAACTGAGACGCACGACGTGGAACTCATTAAAAGAGATCTCTCACGCCGGGATTTACTCCATCGAACCGACACGCCAGCCACTGAAAAAATCAGAGGAGACCTAGGCCTCTTTGCCTTACACACACCCCCACTCGTCTATGAGACCACGCGGAATTGGCGATCGTCTCTTGTCCTGAAGAAGGTTGAACATAATACACAAAGGGAAGTTATTGCCCACTTCAAGAACTCAACCGAAACATGTCGACAAACAGTTTTTCTATCCTCTGAATGTTGACAGATGGACACATTGTAAATTAATCGAGTGTGAAACCAAGAAATGCTTTAATTGCCATTTTTTATTGTGATATGAACAAAATATCATTTTTTCTATTGTTTGTGAATGTGATGAATGCATGAAGAAGTTGTGAATGAAGTTTGTTTGGAGGGATGTGTTTGTTTTCTAAGTTCAAAGAGCCATATTGTATATAAATATATTTTGTTACTGTGTAATTTGACATATAGGTTGTTACAAAAATAAATAGTTCATGATTACAAATTGAAAAAGTCATCTCTGGTCTGGATGGTCTCATTTTCATTAGCTTTGTGTTACTGTGAAGGCAGATGCAGAACGCTGTGGTGGTGGTGTATGTTGGTCGGAAGTGCCTGCTACCTGTGTGCTGATATGAAAATCTCTGTTTGTGGTTGTTACCGATTGGGCAGGTTAGTCATATGGGCAACCCCCGGATTGTGGAGTGCAAACATTAACCGCATGTTTCACCCTATGCAACCGATCGTTGTCTGCTCAGGGGGTGCAGAGAAGGAGCGCTTAGAAATCGGGTCTCCCAACTCCTCCCTCATCCCATCAAAGCTGTCTGGCATGCCTCAGCACGCCCGATGACAACCCAAATTTGACCACGTCGGATCCACACTCCTGGCAATCCACTGGCTCCTGATCCAGGCTTGCATACAGTGCAAGTCTCCATGCATCATTTGTGGAGGCACTACCTGCAGGCACACCGGACTAAGCCAAGCTTCACCTCGCGGACAACACCCGGCCCACTGTGATTCCCCCAAAACCCAGAAGACCTGCAAAGAGAGGTCCAGCTGGCAGACCTTCTTAGGTTATTCCCCATTCTTCTGAAACACAAGGCACTCCACCCGAGACAAACCTAACCACTGCAAAGCCAAGCTCCAACTCGCTGGACAACACCACTAGTGCTTCCCCCGAAACCCAGAAGACCTGTAAAGAGAGATCCAGCTGGCAGACCTTCTTAGGTTATTCCCCATTCTTCTGGAACACACGGCAGTCCACCCGAGACAAACCTAACCACCAGAGAGCCAAGTTCCATATCGCTGGACAACACCGCCAGTGCTTCCTCCAAAACCCAGAAGACCTGCAAAGAGAGGACCAGCTGGCAGACCTTCTTAGGTTATTCCCCATTCTTCTGGAACACACGGCACTCCACCCGAGACAAACCTAACCACTGCAAAGCCAAGCTCCAACTCGCTGGACAACACCGCCAGTGCTTCCCCCGAAACCCAGAAGACCCGCAAAGAGAGGACCAGCTGGTAGACCTTCTTAGGTTATTCCCCATTGTTCCGGAACACACTGCACTCCACCCGAGACAAACCTAACCACCGGAGAGCCAAGCTCCACATTACTGGACAACAACACCAGTGCTTCTCCAGAGGCCCAGAAGACCTGCAAAGACTGGACCAGATGGCAGACCTTCTGAAGTTATGCCCTGCTGTTCTGGAACATGCTGCAGTTCACCTGATCACTACAAAGAGATCCAGTCTCCTTTTGGTTTATGGCCCCCTAGCTTCAATTTCTTCTGTATAATTACTCAAGCACTACTCCCTCCTAACCTATGTAAAATCGTCCCTTCAGTGGCCCATCACATACTTCTGTCATCACCCTGCAAGGTTCTGTGGCCAGCACCACTCACGCGCTATACCCATGTCATGTGAAACCCATGCTGACCTTCCCACCAGGCCTGTTCCACACTATATGAATAATACCATGCTTGTGAATGCAATATAAGCATGCCCGGCTTTTTTGCACACCGTGATCCAGTGGCATACAGTACGCGGTCTCCAGATTCATCTTTACTTTCTCTGTACTTTTGTCCTAACGATTGTTCTTCTATGATACTAAAGCTTTGGTTTAATCACGCTATTAAAGTTTCCACTTATTTTAATACATCTCCTTTCCCGCCCATCCTCCCATTCCCAGTAACATTCTCGGCGGCTTGTGGGTTTGTTATAGCACCTCCTGCTGTAGGTGCTCTAGGCAGCTGTTGGCTCTTCCTTTGACCTAGAAACAGGCCATGGGCGCTTTGGTTTAATTTTGAGACATCTGAGCTGACCATGAAAAGATCAGGAGTCCTAGTGACACAGAAGGGTGAGGTGGCCAAGAAAAGATCAGAAGTGGCAATGATGACATTGAAAGGTGAGCTCCCAGGAGCACATCAGAAGTCCTAATACGTGGAAAGCTGAGCTCCCAGGAACATATCGGAAGTCATGATATGTGGAAAGCTGAGCTGCTCAGGAAGAGACCAGGAGTGACGATGATGACGTGGAAAGGTGAGCTCCCAGGAACATATCAGAAGTCCTAATATGTGGAAAGCTGAGCTCCCAGGAACATATCGGAAGTCATGATACGTGGAAAGTTGAGCTGCCCAGGAAAAGATCTGGTGGCATGACATGGAAATTATAGATTAGTGCCTACTTCCCAACTAGGCTCCTGCTGGACCCTTTCCACAGAGCATCCAAAAATGGAACTTTGTAAACAACAAGGATTCTAGAACCTCATGACCCAGCTCCTTTTTGGGGTGATGCACTGCATCACACCATCCTTTAAGTTACTACACTGGCTCCCAGTCGCACTACATGGTCAATAGTGAAAATCCGATCAAGGGTCAGGGTTGGTTTAAGGGAGACATTGAAGTATACTTTTCTATAGGAGGTAGGATTGTTATTGGCTGTCCATTATCAGGTGGACAACTTATGCCAACCCTTAAAAACATGTTATATCAGAAACATTAGATGTAGTTTCTCATTGCTCTTCAAACTATAAGGTCCTTCGTTATATACAAGTATACAGTTGATTGGCATGCTTGTGCCATGTACGGAACATTCGGTTCATTTAGCATCACGTAAGCCCAGACTGAGTGCAAGGAGATGGTGCATGAAACTACCCCAACACCCAATTAGCCCAGCATCTCTCATCTCCACCCATGCCTTCTGCCATGAAATTGTCTTTGTATTTGGCCTTGCAGAGTATCCTTGTCTTTGAGAATGCACAGGAGTGAGGACACTTGCTATTGTTTCTGGAAATCCAAGTTCAATTTCCATCCTTGGCTCACATGACAGGAGACCACGATTTGGTCCATTTTGCAGCTTTTAAATTCTCTATATGCATTAAAGCTTAGCATCCTGTGGGTTTGCCATGTCCCGTAGTTCCTTCGGCCGTTGCTTGGTGGCCATTTTTTTGTTTACTTTTTTTTTTTACATTTGTTTTAATGGCCACCATGGGAAGGAACTACAAGTAGTCCCTTCTCTGTGATCCCTGGCAGCCAATTTCTTTGCTTTTTTTTTTCTCAACTTAAGAAAAATTGCAATTAGTACCCCGGTACGTCGTGCCAGGGTACTAATGGCAATATGACCCTTGGAAGAGAGGCATTACTGGTTGGATAATGCCCCGGGGCTCTGCTAACTATGGTCCCAGGGGCATTACCCGAACGGTAATGCACCCCTCCTCGGGTCATATTGTCTAGGTGTTGCTTGTGATTGTAACCATAGTAGGACTCAAACTGTGCTGGTGCCCAACAAAATAATACTTTATAATAATAATTTTGTCATTTTTATAGCGCCTTACAAATTACAGATTTACGTTATTATTATTGTTACCCAATCGAAATTGGTACTCTTTATTAACCTCGGAAGGATGAAAGGCTGAGTCAATCTTGCTGGGATTTGAACCTGCAACCTGCAGATCAAACACAGATGAGTGCTTAACCCGCTGAGCCATCTTACTAGCATAATAAAATGGCATGTCATCAGCAAGTCAGCAACTGGTCAGCAACTCCCTGTCCCTACTACAGCTGCTTTCCAATCCCACACACCGCAAATCCCCGCCACCCGCTTCACTTTTTGGTGTCTGACATACGCCGGGCGACAAATCCTCATTGCCTGAGGTAGTCTGTTAGCTATCGCTATAGCAACATGTTCCAAAGGATTCCACAATGAACCAACTGTTCAGCAGGCATCACAGTGGGGGTTTCCTGTGATTAAAGGCAAAAGCCATGGCCAGGGTGGATGCCAGGGTTTCAGTAGCCCCATGTACACATGCAGCTGGTCAGATGGACTGCTTCCTGTACTAGTACTGTACTGGGTCGTCCAGTACATGGGCATCACAGCGACTGTCTACTTTCTCTTCCTAGTGCACAGAGGAGGGCATCACACCTCCCCTGTAGGTTGCATCTGCACTGCTCTCAAAGCTTTCAACGGGCTTCAGAGATGCCCTGCCCGTTGACGCCATATTGCTCAGAGGTTCACATTCCTGGCAAATTTGGAAAAAATCGGGATGTTCTCTGACTGCAGGCGTTCTTTCTTTAACTGCCGTTGCAAGTGCTGCAGCAGAGTACCCTTGCACGTTTGCACAGTGTCTCCTCCTTGCGGCGAGTCGTCCTCCCTCAACACAACCACGTGCGGATGAAAAGCGGTCACTTTTGCCTCCAAAACACGGGTCCATAAAAGAAACCGGCATGTACTCCGGGTTACCTTTAAATTCAAATAGTTGTGTAATTACCATCCAAGGTTGGAAGCGGGTCCCTCACCGGCTGTGTTGCAGCCACATCACATGCCGGACGCAGGCCTTGACCACCTCGGCGCAAGCAGGTGAACCAGAGCGAGGATCTGATTGAAGGCCACACTGTGATGGCTAACCCGCTTGGCGGCCTCCTGGAAAGGTTGTAGCACAGAACAGACATTAGACCGCGGATGCTACTGACACATTGTCAACAAAAAAAACAACTAGAACTCTGCTGCAAGTGCT